>NC_030682.2:31531833-32136535 GCF_000004195.4 Xenopus tropicalis
AAAAGGGGAGTGGTCAAAACTGGCTTCCATTATCGGCCCTCCACCATGTAGGCAAGAAAAATTCCGGCCCTCGGTGCCACAGAAGTTGGACAGCACTGTTCTAGCTGATCTGATAGCAGGCTCATAATAACATTTGAAACCCTTTCCAGTATGCCTCTGAATAGGGGTAATCCAGAATCCTTCTGCACTCTTTATTGGGGAAAAATGGTTAGTGTAAAGGGTATAATTCCCTTTTAATCGTTTTAGGATAGAAAGGGCAGGCTGAAAATTAGGTGGCAGGTTCCAACTTGTCAGTGTGGTCACAGCTAAGTCTTCCCCTTAGCTGTGCTTGTTACTTTCAGAGCACTGTGTTCAACAGTTAATAAATTAAATAGTACATTCCTAGACCTCAAACCAGAAAAATCACAAATTAGGCTGAAAGTAGGGGTAGGGAGAAGAGGCTGTAAAGAAGGAAAGTTACAATCACTGGGGGGTGCAAAAATGTTAGGCGCCCCCCTGTGATTGTATTCACTTACTTTAAAACCCCTGGCCGGTGCTCCTGTGTATGCGACAGGAGGTGTGTGCAACAAACGATCCTCTTCCTTCTTCACACATGCGCAGTGAAGTGAAAAGCCAAACTTTAACAAAAAAAAACAGCTTTTCGCTCAACTGCACATGTGTGGGCCCGGGATATCATCAAAAGGAGAAGGAAGGGGAACCCTAACCTGCAGTAACTCCTAGCCAGTGCAGTTTTCTCATAATAGAAGCGCCAGCCAGGGGTTTCAGGTAAGCAATTACTTGGGGGCGGGGGCTGGCTAACATTTGGGACCCCCAGTGATTTAGCCTTTCCTTCTCCTTTAAAATGAATGGCAACACCATTGTAGTGGTACTTGTAGTTATCACCTAAGGTCCTTCAGACGTTGTTATTGTGTTATTCTTTTTTATTTTAAATGCTTTTTGTTGGCCTGTTTGTGGGTCCTCAGTACCCAATACCCGTTTGTTTTTCATTTGTGCGTAAGGCTTGTCCGCTCCCCTGAGCTGTGAGTCAGGGGCTGGAGCACCTGGACAGCATTTCCAGTTAGGTGAGTTTTCAGCAGTAGAATATGCATTAGTGTTTGGACATGTTATTTCTCAGTCCTTTTCCGTTATTAAAATATTCAACTTTCAGACTTTAGTACCGGCATTGCCAACAAATAATATCCTACAAATCAAGACCTGACAAAGAATAACACCAATGCACATGTTACCAGTAAATGCAACTTAAAGTGTCAGAGCATAATTAGCTGCCGACTTATTAACTGCATACAGCACATTTGTGCAGAATGTTACTCAGCAGCTTTAAAAGGTTAAAATTCCATTAATGCAAGTTAATGAATGGCTAGGTAATTTGCTTGCCTACCTGTGCTTGATCAGGGATATCACTAAACTCTGAATTGTTGCATTGTTGGATTGTGGGAGACCTACCTCAGTGTACCTGTTTTAGCATATACTTTCAGACACTTTGCCCTGGGGTGGTTACACTAGTCAGCCTAAGGGGCTGCTACTAATCCTAAACCACATACAGGTAACTGGGGGTCCTGGGCTACCTGGCAAATTCTGGGAGTTGTAGTTCATTTCACTTTGGAGTAGTAGTTGTAAAATATTTAACAGTTAAATATTTGTGAATTGTTTCACTGCATTTCCGTTCAAATCAAATAAATATGTTTTACTTGATTTGGCTTAGCAAAATCATTGGGGCTTTATCCTCAGGTTTTTCTCTGTAATTTCTTATGGCTGTATGTAATGTACTATGCCTTCAAGGAATTATAATTAAAATGAGCAGTGCACCTCTCTGGCAGGCTGAGAGTAATAAAGTATGGAAATACTGATGGTCATTAGGGTTCCCAGAGTTAAATATTAAGTTTCCCAACTGCTCAACCTGTTATAATGGCTTTTGGGTTTATATTTAAACTGCTTTTTTAGAAATATTCCAACTCTCTAATCATACATCTGTGTCTAATGACCTCACTGTCACATTTACCGATTTAATGCTACGATTAGCTTAACCATCATTTGTAAGGAGCTTTAAAGGTATTTCAATTTTAGTACTAAATGCAGTTTTATTTAATTGCATCATATTATATTTATATTATATATATTATCATTATACCATATCATGATTAAAATATGTCTCAATGCTGGTGCAATTATTGCTATTATGGCTAAAAGTAGAATGGATTACCATATGATCACACTGTTCTGAATTCCCGCCGAGCCAGTGACAACCTGCCCGTCTTGTTTTACTTTTAATTTTCTCTACATAAATAGCTTAGGTCTTAAATCTCAGCAAGCAGTCCCTTTCTACAGTCTGTGACGTGTATTTTAAGCTCTGCCAAATTGTGGTAATCGTGGGTGTGTGCCCTAAACACCTTTAGTGCTCCAGAGCCCTGATGTGCATAGCTGTGCGGCTTATTGCATGCCTCCCCTGTCTCTAATGAGTTAAAGTCTTACCTGCCTGAAGGTATTAGGCCACTCCTTCTGTCAGTGCCTCTTTCTCATGAACAGGCAGGGAGAGAAACACTTGGGCTTAGTCGGAGGTGATGTGTAGAGAATGTTTGTGCTTTCCTTGCACTGCAAAGTTCACCTGGTGTGTACGGAGAATTAACGCATCGCAGGTGGAGGTCTCTTGCTTCCTTGCTGCTATGGAGATGCAGCCTCGTTGACAGGAGACACTACCTGGTTTGACGTTGCAGAATTCGCTACAGGTGCACCTTCACTGCTCTGCTACAGATCATTTTCACCGTGCCTGCTCTGCATGATGCTTATTCTTTGGTGGAACTCTTTGGGAAAAGTGGAGGTTTCCAAAACCCTTGAGGACTATTTGATTGTTCAAAGAATGAACTCCTGCTTTCGTCTATGAAATGTTTACCTTGAACTCAAGACTGTCTTGGAGCACCATGTTACATTTTGACATACAATGTCATAACAAACCTGGGCTTCCCCAAGGAGAGATCAACTTTCATATCTTGGTTGATATGCCATAATGCGATGCAAATGAAAATCTAATCAAATGGATTCTTGCAAGTCTTTATGGTCATCAGATGTACTGAACGACTTGTGGCCTACTGGTCACGAGGAAGATACCTATGAAGTCGAATCCATTATTCCTTTGCCAGATCCTTATCCGTTCGCTTTTAGTCTGAATGATAAAAATGCCATAGTGGTGAACACTTCCATTGCACATATCAATCACAAAAAAAATGGGCACTTATTAAAAGTAGTCTCCAAAATATCCTTGCCAACACCTCCATATACAGTAAGTATAACCTCCTCCAAAGAAAATACAGTACTTTATTTTACTTATTGCATTAATCTGTCAATTGCATTTAACAACCCTATAAGCTTATGGAAAATTCTTCTGCATTTGGAATCATCTGTAGAGTTAAACCCCGTTAATATTGCAGCAAATCTGCTTTGCCTGAAAACAAATGCCTAGTTCATTGACATGTGATGACTTCATTGCTGAATGGTAAATACTATATTGTGCCAGATCACTAGAGGATAACATGTCAGGATCTGATCAGATTAAACATTAATTCATGTATATGCTTTTTTCTGTTAAAGCAAAAAAAAAAAAAAAAAACATCCTGCACAAGGTTTGTCCTGTAACTTTCAAGCTGCTGTCAAACAACAACTAAACGTATCGAGTTGTGGTTCAACAGCTACAAGGTCATAGTTTTACCTTTAAATGTTACATGCACCGGGTGTTTAATACTGTAATAGAAATATAAAAGGCATGATTCGCAAGTATTTTGAGCATACTTCTTAACATATTTGGGCATTAAGGTACAAAAATACTCCTACTTTTGTTCTCATAGTAAGGTTTCTGAGCATCCTACCAAAGGCACAAGTTTACAAAAGGCCAAGACAATGCCGTACATGCTTTTATCTTTCTACCTTTCAGTGCTGTCACATAAAGGAAAAGTTAGACGCGGGTACCACACGACCAATGAACTGTGAAAGTCATGGAAGAATTATTATGGTCGATGTAGCGTGAAAGAATTTCCTAAATGCAATTGCAAATGTATGTCTAAAATTGCAGTCTAGTTACAGTGTATTCAGAACTTTATTTGTGTGAAGTCTAGTAGAAATGCCCAGCCTCTAGCTTGAGAAAATAATCTTTATCTGGTAGGAATATCCATATAATATAAAAATATGCAGTCAGCCCTTACTCAGTGGGAAGTTAAAATATTTGTTGGTTTTTAACCTTTAGACCAGTGCTGTCCTACTTATTACATGTAGTGGACCAGTTATTTTGGAGGGCCAGATTAAATTAAAATGATGATACAGTATAGTGATGTTTATGGAGCCTCTATGCAGACAGGGAACCATAATAATCATTTGGAGCAGGCCTAGACTGGCAATCTGCAAATGCCTGATGGCTGGTCCATCTTATGTTAAAGTGGGCTGCTTCCTTTAAGATCCACAGAACGTAGAATCTACTATCTGTGAATAAAGGGACTGAAGTGCTATGGATCGTAGATTCTGGGGTCTGCAGCATTCGGGTTCAGGAGCAGAGAAGCCATTTCTAAAGCCACGCCTTCACTTCCTACTCAGCTTCCAGCCCCTAGACAACAAGTGGAGCAGGGGAACGAGTGGCCCCCTAGGGTGAGATCGCCCAGGGGCCCAGAGGAACTGAGACTGAGTCTGGGCCGCCAGTTGAGAGGTCGTGCCCTATCTGATCTGTCTTCTGGATTGTGACAGTAACAGCCAGCACACACTGCTACACCTGTACTTCTGTGGCTGCACAGTTGCAGGTCTTCAACACTTGTAGCGAATGGGAAAAACCTTGTTCTATGACAAGTCAACAGTGTGTCTCTCATTGGTACACTGGGCTAGGCAGTCAGACTCATATGTTGCCATGTTGCCAGTCCCCTGAAAGCGTTTCTGATGACAGTATTTTGGTATTCCTGGACGTGGTCCCTTTCTCAAAGAAGCACCTAATAATCTTGGTCAAATCACTAATTGTATGTGTGTAGATATTACTGGGGCGCAAAAGGTGCTTCTCAAAGAAGCACCTAATAATCTTGGTCAAATCACTAATTGTATGTGTGTAGATATTACTGGGGCGCAAAAGGTGCTTCTCAAAGAAGCACCTAATTATCTTGGTCAAATCACTAATTGTATGTGTGTAGATATTACTGGGACACAAACCTGATTGCTGATTACACTAGGCAACAAAAAAGCATTCAGTTTTAGTGATTTTGTTGGTTTTAAATTTTATTGCTTTCTGCGTAGTTCTTTGTTACTTGATTTTGCCCATGGAAATTTTGTCTGCTATATATCCATTTGGGTGCCTCTGTATGCCACATATTTTGGTAAATCTATGCATGTTGGTCATTAACCTGTTCAGCCATATATGAGTAGAAGAGTGTAGAAGAAGAATATATATGAAGGCTGCTTTGATTTTTTTTGCCCAGAGTTGTTTTTTTTCTCCCAGTCCGTTCCTGATTTGGAGGGCCACATCCAGCGCCCAAGCCTTCAGTTAGACAGCCCTGCTTTAGACTAATGTCACAGGGGCACTGATTTTTTGGCTTTTATGAACCAAGTTTTTCAGATGGTACAAAGTCGGCCAGTATGACCTACCGTGCAGAAAAACTGAATGGGAAACACTTAAAGGTGCCACTGTTACTTGCTGCTCTCAGGCAGTTAATACCTGGCCCACACTTGGGCAATGAGATTTCAGTGATAGTGTATGGAGGGGTGTTTTCAAGAGATTTGCCCACCACAACCTAGAAATCATACATACAGCAGAACGTGCTTTGTAACATTGACATAAGCCTTGATGGTCTCTCGTCATTCTTTGTATTGTGGGTTTCATTTAGATGCAAAGCATCATTTTCAGTTGAGTTGTTTGTTTATTGCAGATTGTTTGGGGTGCAGTGTAGAACATAAATGTGTTATTTAATATGCTTCAGATAAAAAAAACACTGTTCATTTGTTGGCTAGTTCCAATGTTTTTTTCTGTCACTCTTCCAAACTACTGCAATCAAAATGCCAAACCCAGCACCCAAGGGCATTAGCATTCATCTCCTCTAATGTGAAGAACAACAAAAACAATGTAGGCACAATATTATATGTGTATGCCACTAAGTAGCTAAAATAATTATCTCTATTATATACCTAATTCATCAGGGGAGTTGAGATTGTATCTGAGAGCTGTTGCTAACAACCTGTATGTTTTTTAGCAATAACCTAAGAAACATGGTGGTTTTGACCATATATATATATATATATATATATATATATATATATATATATATATATATTGACATCAATTATCTCTGACGCTATTCTCAAAAGAATGTGTTCTTTGTGCCTGTATATATTACATAGAGCAGTGCTGTACAATCTGTAGGGCTGCTGTAGACCCTGTCTATAGATTAATTAAGGGAATATTTGGGGAAAATGCCTAAATCTCCTAGATATTTGTGGAACCCAAACTGATCAGTTAGTTAGGGTGAGATTTGTGGTAAACCCTTTTTGTTCTAGATTAGGTACCAAACCTTTTTTACCTGTCAGCCCCATTCAAATGTAAAAATTTTGGCAGCAACACAAGCATAAAAAAAGTTTGTGGGGTGTGATTGGTTATTTGGTAGCCCCTATATGGACTGGCAGCCTACAGGAGGCTCTGTTTGACTGCACACCTGTTTTTATGTAACTTAAACTTGCCTCCAAGCCAGGAATTCAAAAATAAGCACCTGTTTGAGTGTAACATACTATGGGATGGTGAGCAACACGTGGATCACAAACCACTGTTTGGGGACCACTGATCTAGCTAATCCTGGCAGTATGACTGAATGCACCACTTTTTCATATATCTGTAAATGTATTTGTTAAATGAGCTCCTAACAAAATATAGCAGCTCAAAGGGGACTGAAAAAGTCCTAGAATTGCTGAGGAAAACAAACAAAACATTATTTTGTAGTGTAGCCAATCTCTGTGGCGCATCTATTCTGAGTATTTGAGTATTCCAATTCAATCATTTTACTAAATAACAAATTCTACACAGCAAATATGTTGTTTGTCATTTTAATAGAAATGTTAATTGACATTTTAACAAATATATGTTGGAAAGTTTCCAAAAATTACATTCTCAAAAACGTTCGGGTTTGTTATGTTTACTTATTAAATTTAAGTTAACAAAAAAAAAAAAAAATCAACTCAAAACACAGACAAATTCCACCTGTGAAAACAATTACTAGTCTACTTAACCTATTAAAACGCTTGTCAGCCACTGGCTGAACATTGTGTTTATATTTATTAATATCAGTGTTTTTATGTAGAGGTTTTTAACCAAAGTGGCCAGTTTTCTAGGTTCTTCCTATGTCAGAATTGATATATATAATTGAATTTTATGCAAAGGTGAATTCCTTTTTAAATGTTTTATTATCATTTATTTCTATTTCTTTACTCTATTTTGACTGCTTTATTGCTCTCAGAAGCGACTTTTGCAGTTAAACACCACAACATGACCAAGGGCATTGAACATTATTTTACTGAGACCAAGCAAGCAATACAGTAGCTCCCACATCTAGGGGCCCATTCAATAAAGCACAATGACCATTGGTGATGATTTATATTTTTTCTAAAGTTTAGAACTTTTCGTACTGTTAACGATAATATTGTTAAAATAGCAAGACTTTTGGTGATACGTTCATTATTCCATGAAAAAGTCGTACTTTGCGCACCAACATTTTTGAACATCAGAAATTACCATGGTTACTACGAATTTTCTCCAATTGTACTTTTAACAATCTGAAATTCGTACTTTAATCAATGGGCCCCCTAGCGTATGTGTTTAAATGCAAGTGTAGAAAAGAGGAATGTGCTGTTCAGGCAGAGTGCTTGTGACTCTCTGATATTTCACAGAAATTTCCTATAAACGATTACATATGGCTAACTAGAAATTGAGTCATGCCTGAGCCAAGCTATTGGTGAGAAGCAATGCATTAGAATAAACAGAATTCAAGGTTATATTTGTATTTCAATTAGTTTGTAGTTTTTACAAAACAAATAAATGAGCCAGGACTGGGATTCAGCTTCTGACTATTTACCTGGGTTGCAAATTAGATCAAATAGGAGGAACC
Organism: Xenopus tropicalis; assembly: GCF_000004195.4. NCBI lineage: Eukaryota > Metazoa > Chordata > Amphibia > Anura > Pipidae > Xenopus > Xenopus tropicalis. The sequence continues at coordinate 31,539,942 of NC_030682.2, forward strand.
TCTGCCTGCGGCTCAGAGTTTTAGCCCCATTTATTTGAAAGTGAACACCTATAAAACTCACAACATGCTTGGCTGGTTCCCAATCAGCTCTGATGCTTACTGTTTGCTGTCATGATTTTCTATGCAGCCATGCAATGTACACCTGAACTAATTACTAATCAACCTTACAGAATGTGGATTATACAGGTTATTGGCTTTCAAAGGGTTGGATTACAAGTTTATCCCTTCAAAACTGCAAATATAACATACACATCCTTCATGATGATTTAGTATTTAGTTTAGCTTTATACAGGGATGGGACCTGTTGGGACCTGGGGGTTTCTAAGGGATCTTTACGTAATTTTGTTCTCCATACATTATGTCTACTAAAAAATAATTTAAAATGAATTAAACCGAATAGGATTGTTTTGCCACCAATGAGGATTAATTGGGATGAAATACAAGTACTGTTTTATTATAATAGAAAAAAAGGAAATCATTTTTAACATTTTGAATTATTTGCTTATAATGTAGTCTATGGGCGATGGCCTTTCCACAATTTGGATAAGGAATTTGGATAGAGGGTTTCCATACCTTTATTATATTGCTAAATAAACAGTATTGCATTTGAACATCTCAAATGCTCCAGCATGATGTAAATAATAAAGGAATGACTTATTGTATGCTCAGATGGGTTTCCTTATTTATTTATGTTTCTATGTAAACGGCAGCTGCCATATTTCTTTCCTAAGATGCACAGCAAACAGGGCATATTCAGTGCTGGTGTAGAAACTGTAGGCGCTTGAATGGAAAACCCCTGACATTAGCGGTAACAGTTCGCCTTTTAGCCAGAAGGACATGTTCAAGCCTTGTGTGTCATGGGCTTAAGCTGAGGCACTTGCACATACATACATACACACACACACACACACTGTATCTATGCACATATGTATATACATATTTCCCTTCTTGTTAATTCATGTATATGTTTCTGGCAACCAGGAGTGCATTACAAATATTGGAATAGTTACTGTACCCCAATTTGTATAGCTGTATGTAGTTAGCAAGTACACTGTATAAAGATCAGCAAATAGTACATTCCATTTGACAAACACGGAAACACTCCCAGATTTGTGCCAGGACTTGAGCTATAAAAACAAGGATGTGCCTTTGCTATGTTTATTTTACATTAGGTAAAGGAACCACCTGTCTTATTATGTTAACAATGAGACATACAACAAAGGATCTGGAGACAAGAGTCTTTCCCAGTGTTAGAGTAATACTTCACTTTGGGCATAATCATCATCATTTAAAAAAAAAAAAAAAATAGGGCCAAAAAATTGATGAGGCTTTAGAGCTTCTGTGCTTTGCAGGTACAGTTTGAACTGAACTTTGTTATGGGACAAACAGTGACCAGGAAGATTTGGGTGTTGTTCTGTTTTAGGTTTAGGACCAGTCTCCGTCATCTCTATGTCATTAAATTGGGTGTAAATTGAATACAATACTTACATCCTGCAAATCTCCCAATTTACCATGTTGGTTGTGTTTGCAAACAAATATTTCAATTCATCTCCTTAATCTCTTGTTAAAGAGATTTAGGGGTATATTTATCATGCTGTGTAAGAAGTGGAGTAAAGCATCTAATTGGCTGCTATGAGCAACATCACCATTAATGTTTTACTCCACTTTTTACACAGCATAATAAATATACCCCTAATGGATTGAATTGCTTCTCTACAAGGGGCCATTGCTTCTCTACAAGGTTCTTACTAAATTTTAAACCTTAATGATTTGTCTTTTATATGTTCCTACCAATGCAATGAATTGGTTAGCTAGCAGACTAGTCAGAAGTGGTACTGCAAGTGACAAAACGACATAGACTGCTTTTCATTTATTTTCTTTTATCTTGCATGTCCTAGAAATGGCAGACCCTTTAGGCTAATATGATCCTGGGCATTGTGACTGCTAATGTTATCAACAACAGTGCTGTTCGAGTATTTCTCAGAAAAGAAACCTTACTGTCACTGCTTGTCTTCTGATATATAAGATAAACCTAACTTGTACATTTTTGAGTTACAGTTTTTCTTATATGTCAAGTTTAATCTTACAAGCCATACACAAGCCCATAAAAGCTGCACATTGGCCATATGTGGGGCCCTCAGATGGCCAAAAATTGGAGAAGCACATCAGCACTTAGATACAGTCCTTCTCCCGATGGCCTGTGTCCCCTCACTGTGATCTGCTTGTTTGGCCTGTCCTTTCATTTGTATTTAATGTCGAAAGTCAAGCTTGAATTGGTAGTTTTTACACTTGATTGCCAAGTATATTTTTTATACAGTACATGGATAAAAATGATTGTCTCCTACAAGATAATGTTCTTTTTGTAGTAATGATCATATTTTCCTGTTAAATTTTTAAATGGCTACCGTTCATTATGTGGTTGTATCTGGTGTGTAGATCTTTGTTCATGACACTGAATAGCAGTGTTTGGAGGTAACACAATACACAAGAGCATATTACATTTACAAGGTTCTATTGTACTGCTTTACCCTAGAATAGTTTTAGACACAAGAAGCTGCATAAGAGGAGCTGCCTATCCATCGCACAATTTTACCTTATTTTAATGATCCCATCTGTTTTCATTTTACCTAATGCAGTGCTGGGGTTCTGTTACATTAGAAGTTCATTTTATACAATTACTTCATTTATATAGTTGTCTTAATTATGCAAAATTCATCTTCTGTAATATTCTTATTATTTTTATTGAGGCATCCAGGCAACACTAAAAATAATTGCATACGTGCATGCTGAGACACAACTCAGCATGCCTTCCCCAGTGACTATGGAATTTGGGTAAAAACCTCTATGTTGTGGGGAAAAATATGAGAATTTCATGTGAAAAGTACACTTTGTACCATGTGCTATGTTTCTAGGTGAGCCTTAAAGGGGTCCTGTCACCATAAGAAATAATTCCAAATTCTTTTCTATTAGGTTAGTCAAGCATAAAAAACTTCACTTATGCTATATCAATTATTTAAATCTTGTTTCCTTCAGTCTTGGAATTACACAATAACAGCAAGAAGTCAGGTGCCATTTTGATAGTAAGCTTTGTATCATGCCAAAATCTTGTTTTATGTGTGAGAATGAGGGACCTGATGCCCATGCCCTTGCACTGGCTATGCAATAAGATGGTGAGGAGAGAGGGGGACACTGAGGGGGCAGTGACAAAGTGCTGAAGTGGAAGTTTAAAGTAATTGTCTGTCCTACCTTTATGCCTACCCACTTGTAAAAGGAGGAAATTTGAACTTTATACATATTTATTGCCTTTATAACAAACAACTTCAGCAGGTACTGAAGTGTATTTAGGGCTCATAGGGCTTAGTCACACGCGTACCTTGTTTCTCTTATACTTTAACTTTGCATTGCATGTAATGACCATATCTATAACACTGTATGTTTACTATACAATATTTAAATGTATTTATAATTAATCAAGCCTGGTTAACATAGTAGGCTTTTGGGAGGAGGAGGAAAGCATTTAGTTGATATTTTTTTCACATTTCAGTATGCTTCAGTAATGCCTTTCATTTCCTGTTGTGTTGTTAGTCAGTGTGTCTTCAGTAATATAGGTAACTGTAGCTTCCTCTTATAAATACATTATACATGATTGTTCCATGTAAAGAAGGAGTAAGGGAAGTAAAATGTGCTCTGGAAGCTAGCTCAGCCTTTAAACTGCCAACCTGTAGTATTCCTGAGGCACAACCCACTTAAACAATCACCTAAAAATCAACTATGCGACAGATACAGGTGTTATGTACAGGTATGGGACCTGTTATCCATAATACTCCCGATCTAGGGTTTTCCGGATCTCCAAACAAAAATAAATAATGCAAACATTAATTAAACCCAAAAGTATTGTTTTGTCTCCACTAAGGATTAATTATATCTTAGTTGGGATCAAGTACAAGGTACTGTTTTATTATTACAGAGAAAAAGGAAATCATTTAAAAAAATCTGAATTATTTGAGACGGCCTTCCTGTAATTTGGAGCATTCTAGATAATGGGTTTCCGGATAAGGGATCCCATACCTCTATAATAATAATAATAACAAACAAAAATATTAATTAATGTAATATTAATAATAATAATTCACATTGTTTAATTGTCTGCATTAAATAATATTAAAAATATTTATTAATAGTAATTATAATAGCAGCCACATTTGTAATTCACTGTCTTATTTGTTTTTGTTTTACTAATCATACAACTAATTGTTCAGGTTTACCAGGGTTTGTGTTTCATATGAGATTTGTGACTGCCTCTGGGTGGGTAGAGGATATTGGTCACGTTTTTGGCAACACAATAGCTGTGGGAATTTTATACAGCTGGTGAAAACTTTCTTGTTTATTTAAGTGCTGTTAAATAATACAGTAGGCTTGCCAGTAGGATAGAAGACAGCAGTAGTCACCAACATAAAATGATTAATAAGATCAGGCACATAGGATTGCAAAATGAGCCTGAGTACAGCAGACTTTAAAATTCCCTGTGTCATAGACCTTAAGCACAGATTGTCTTTTTAAGTACAGGTATGGGACCTGTTATCCAGAATGCTCGGGACCTGGGGTTTTCCGGATAAGGGATCTTTCCGTAATTTGGATCTCCATTACTTAAGTCTGCTAAAATCATTTAAATATTGAATAAACCCTATAGCTTATTTTGCCTCCAATAAGGATTAATTATATCTTAGTTGGGATCAAGTACAAAGTAATGTTTTATTATTACAGAGAAAAAGGAAATCATTTTTAAAAATTAGAATTATTTGTGTATAATGGAGTCTATGGGAGATGGCTTTTCCATAATTCAGAACTTTCTGGATAATGGGTTTCCGGATAAGGGATCCCATACCTGTATCTACAAATCTATGCAATTTCTCTTCTGTCTGCTGTTAACGTAAACCTATATTCATGTGAACGTGAGCAGTCCATATAATTGTTGCTGTTAAATCACGGATGGATTGTTGTCTATAACTTTGTCGTGTTGGATTCTTCTTTTCTTTGTACAGCTAGAACATGTTAAAGCTGCCCAGACAGAGCTTGTACGTGAATCCATTAAAAGGAAACAGGAGACTGCAGATTTGCTCCGATGCCAAGAGGAGCTTCAAGAAAGACTCAATGAGGAGGCCAAAGCTAGAGAGCACTTGGCACTGGAACTCAGCAGAGCAGAAGGTATGTTTATTTGTGTGCTAACCAGATTTCAGGTTCAGAGACTAATGATACTATTACATAGTGCCTGCTTTTGACAAAGCAGCATTTTCTAGCTGAGCTATGATACAAGAATACACCTTCAAAGAAATACTATTATCACATTATTATATTCTTAATTCTCATAGCAGTAAAACCTTGAGATAAAGTTAACAAAATGTTTGATCCCTGTTCTCAGCCGTACTTAAGATGCTACATTGTACCTGTTAAAGTTTGGGAGTGCCACTTACCCCTGCGATATTCAGCTATCAGCAATTAAGGCATCCTATCTCATTATAGGAATGGCATCATAGGCTTGTTATTGTCAAAGAAAAACCCACAGGAAGAGCAACTGGACAATTATGGATTGCATAATGCTACTCTTTTGGCCAGTATCTGGCCATCATATTAATTGGGCAAAATCCAACCTGTATCCATCTTACTCCCCTTAGGGCTATGTCATCCACTGTCACCCAATGGAAAGTAGAAAGGGACAAAACACGTCTGTCATCACTCCTGATAGTAGTAATTGATAAGCGCACACTTGAGCATTTTGCTTCAAATGTCCACCTGCCCCTGCTCCGTGTGTTCGACAGGTTATTTTGCATTTAGTGCTACTAGAAGCAGTAACCTGTGAACAGGGGTGTTTTACTGCCACTGTTTTCTATCGACGTAAGTCAAAACACATATGACCTTTGCAGGCATCTCCCAGTGGTATTCTTGAACCTGGATAGACATTGTGAGGCCTCAGTACATCGCTATTGTTTAGTCATTGGTCTGCATAGGTTAATGTCACAGATACTTTGTAGCATGAAATCTGGTCTGGTCTAAAAGGTCAAGGCTCTCAATTCCTTAAACCACTGCTGTCTACATCTAGTTCCATTGCTGGATATAACTATTAAAAGAATCTCCGCACATATGGGGGAAAGAGAAGCCTTCAGTCAATGGCCTGCAGCTCAGGCAACAATGGTTCTGTCAAGGCTTTGTACCAAATAAAAGGTAACCCATCAGGACCAGGTATGCAGTGTACTCTCTGATTTCCTTAGTGGATGTCTGAGACAAAATAGCCTATTTGGAGCTGTTTAGTGCCAGGTGAACAATAGATCCTATGTCTGTCTTTCTGTTTTCTGTTGGAAAAAAAAAAACTTTAAATTCATAACAGTGATGGCTATTATGTCTCCTATTTTTTTTATATCTTTTTTGATTGATAGAAATGTGTGTAATTGTTGCTGGCACTGTGAATATGAAAGCTCTGTAAATTTGTATAGATTTTACTTCTCAAAAACATTTACAGTCTGAGCTTTACCTATCTTTCCTAATATTTGGAGAATATTTTGTCATTATTGACGAATGTTGATAATGATTTACAAGTTCTAACATGGAACAATTAGAGACATTTGAACTTTGGTTCTAGAGGTTATAAACAAATGAATAGTGAATGGAACATGCAGGTTTAAGGGGGCGTTACATTAGGCAGCATGTTTAATACTTTAGCCATTAGATTTAACTGACATTGTGACCCATTAGGGAAGTCAGAGAACTTTTCTCTTTATCAGCTTAGATTTTAGAGAGTTAGGGCTGTGACACACGGGGAGATTAGTCTCCACGCGACAAATCTCCCCTTGTCACGGGCAACTAATCTCCAGACATGCCTTCCCTCCGGCTAGAATGTAAATTGCCAGTGGGATGGCATACGCGGCGGCGCGATTTGCCGCAGTTGTGGAAGTTGCCTTGAGAGGAAAGTTCCGCGACTTCGGCAAATCGCGCTGCAGCATATGCCATCCCACTGGCGATTTACATTCTAGCCAGCGGGTCGGCATGTCGGGGAGATTTGTCGCACGGAGACTAATCTCCCCGTGTGTCACAGCCCTAACTGTCTAAACTGGTGAAAGTTTATAATCTTGTAGTTGAAGTTCTGTATTTATCTGTCTTACTCAGTTTAATAAAGGAAAGCAAACAACCCCCACTAAAGCCAATTGAAATTGTAATTATTATGTAGGCGGGTAGCAAGAGTGTTTTAATGTCAACAATTCCAGTTGGATTTTTCCCTAGACAAATATTGACTTAAAGTGTTCCTGTAGGTATAAAATAAAGAGCCATGCTACAATAAGGTTCTCGTAGTATTAGCTCATACATACAGCATCGCTGATGAACTTTAAACTCTTTCTGTGTATAGGCATTGGCAAAGCTTTATTTAAAGGAAGATTAGATATGTTAATGGTAGAGAAGAGTGAGGCTGGCATAGGAAACAAAAGGAAATATATGTTACTTTTATAATAATAATTGTACATGAGCTTTTTAGTATGGACCTGGGCACTTTCAACAGTGTACAACAAACACTTTCTTGGTTAATGTCCAGTTCCCTTGGACCCCCCCCATTGAATTATCTTCCTTTCAGAGGTGTGATTGCTCCTGGGCGAGCACCCCCTCTGAGCCCTTCAGACACTTTTCAGTTAAAGGAACAGCAACACCAAAAAAAGAATGTTTTTCAAAGTAATACAATATAATGTACTATTGCACTGCACTGGTAAACGTGGTGTGTTTGCTTCAGAAATACTACTATAGTTTTTATAAACAAAGCTACTGTGTAGCCATGAGAGTAACTAAATTTAAATAGGTCTGAATGGCACAGGCTACATAGCAGATAACAGATAAGCTCTGTAAAACACCATTGTATTCTATAATGTTTTTCTGTTATGTAACCTGAGCCTATTCTGCTTTAGGCTAATGCCCCACAGAGAGATTAGTCGCCTGCGATAAACTAATCTCCTAAAATGCCTTTCCACTGGAAAGTTGGTGAAAAAGCATACGCGTCGCTTCGTTTTTCTGAAGTTACACAGAGTTCCCTCCAGAAGTGCCCTTTTTCTCTGGCGATTCACTTTGTTGCCAGTGAAAAGGCATTTCTAGGAGATTAGTCACCTGCAGTAACAGAGATTTATCGCAGGTGACTAATTTCTCTTTGGGACATAAGCCTAAAATGGCTGCCCTATTGTTACACATTAGTTTATTTATATAAACTATAGTAGTCTGTATAAAGCAAGCAAACAAACAACCTTTACCAGTGCAAGGCAACAGTACATTACATTTGAATTACTTTAAAACACACTTTGCATGATAAAATCACTTCTCAATTAATTAAAGGAATATCATCATGGGAAGCTTCTCCAGCAGAATGCTGCATTGAATCCCAGTTTTCAAAAACACAAACCAATTTTTATATTTCATTTTTAAATTTCATATGGGGCTAGCCATATTCTTCATTTTCCAGGGTGCCACAGCCATGTGACCTTTGCTCTGATAAACTTCAGTCACACTTTACTGCTGAGCTGCAAGTTGGAGTGATATCCCCACCCTCCCTCAGCCGATCAGCAGAACAGTGGGAAGGTAGCAAGATAGCAGGTCCCAGTAGGTATCAGAATAGCACTCAATAGGAAGAAATCCAAGTCCGGCTTGGGACTCCTCCAGTTACATGGGAGTAGGAGAAACAATAGGTTACCTGAAAGCAGTTCTAATGTGTAGAGCTGGCTCCTTCTGAAAGCTCAGACTCAGGCACAAGGCACTGAGATGGCGCCTACACACCAATATTACAACTAAAAAATACATTTGTTGGTTCAAGAATAACATTTTAAATGGTAGAGTGAATTATTTCATTATTTATGTAAACTGTGTAATTTAGATATGAAAAGTATAACATACAAAAATCCTTTTAAACCAACTCTGTCTGTTTAGCGTGAAAAAATTCCTAAACCTGTATTACTTATCACCCTAAAGGCACATAGTATAAAGAGGGGGGTATAAATCAATGTCAATACATGGGGGAAAATTTCAATGTAAGTTTGACTTGCCTGGGCAGGATTAAATTATGCAGATGGTGCAGAGACTCAATTTTGCTGCTTCCCAGTCCACATTCCCTTCACCACAACATAAAGCAGAATATAAGAATTTTTAGGCTTGGGTTAATCAGTGTAAGTACTGAGAATAAACAATTTATTTTATTCATTGTACAAGGGGTTTTACTGGGACCAGTACTTACCTTCTCCTCCTCCAGCATGTTTGCAGAATGAAAGTGTTTTAAATGTCACTGTTCTGCGCTGATGAGTGAGAGCAATAGTAAAAAGTCTAAATAATTCTTAATGAGAACAATAGCCATGTCCGGCACAGATTGTCTTTATTGAACACAGTAGTCTGCTGCCCGTTTAAAGTATTCAAAAATAGTAATTTTTGTTTGGCATTTTGCATGCTATGTCATGCTCACAAAAGGAAGAGAAACACCTGTTTGTAAGTTTAGACGCTCTAACATCTGCTTATTTTTAAACAAATTTCTTTGAGGCAAAAAAAAAAAAAAAAAAGTTTATTAACCTCTTGAATGCCAATTACATTTCTTTTAAATTGGCCTTCAGGCTGAGTTAAATTGGTCTGTGCAGAAACTAAAGGAATCATGCTTATATGAATATAATCATACTTCATTGTTTTGACTTTTAACTGAATGTGGCAACCGGGTTTACGATATGGTGTTATTGTACTCAAAGTGCATCCCATGAAATCTATGCAGATAGCAGACAAAGGTACTGAGGAGGACTGTCTAGCTATTCAGCCACAGCTGGCACACCTCCTAACTGTCCCCAATTTTAACAGCTCTGCCCTCAGATTCTTACTGAAATGTCCCTCATTTGCCTTTGATCTCCTGCATTGAACACCAAAGAAAGATACAAAGTTTCTCAAACTTAATTAGATAAGTAGGCTTTAGGCAGAGAGCCCAGAATACTCAATGCCTGCACTTAGATACAATTGTAACTAATAAGCTAAACAGGTCTGTTGGGGGGAACCGAGACTCGCAGCTTATAGGGCAATTTCACCATCATTAGCAAAACTGTAATAACACATAAAACAAGACCCCAAACCCCCAGAAATGTGTTCAAACTTTACATAAACTACCAAATTTTGTAAAATAGGAGTGGTATTTAAGGGATGCAGTCACTAAAATGGGCGTGGGCAAAAATTTCTTTTTGCCCCTCTTTGTATTTTTCAAATGTTGGAAGGTAAGTAAGCGTAAGGAGGACACTTTGCTGGACATATCTGAGTTAAATAAATATTTGTGTAGTGGGGACAATAATCCCCATGAAATAAAAGGAAATGTATTTTTCAGGGACTGTGGTACACAGACACATTTTACAAGGTCAGGACAAATGTAATTATTGGGTTTACATACACCATAAGGTTAAAGTAAGTAAAATATATAATAAAAATGATAATGAAGGTAAATCATTCCCATCCAAATGAACTTTAGAGAGGTACAATTATATGGACACAGAGTTGGAGTTGTGCATACTATTCTTTGCCTAAAGATACATGGAGCTACTTAGTAGCAGCCACTTGTCCTGAGAATTTCTTCTGCTAAAGCACACGTAAAGACAATTATCAGTAAATTATCAGCATTGTCTATTTTTGTGTTTGTGCCAAGTAGCTGCTACTAGTTGCTCTGTGTGTCTTCACCATTAGGCCATCAATTGGAAGCATGGAAGGTTGTGTTTGTCAGTACCTCAATGAAAGCTTTACATACATAACTACATATTAAGGAGCAACTACATCTCATAAATCTGTTGTAAATTAGACTTATTATACTCACCTTATACTCATTTAGTCCAGTTCTGTAAAAGGAATGAACCCCTGCCCCTAGTTGGGTCTCTCCCACTATACACGCACATCTATTTGTTGATTCAAATGTTGGCAAATGTTAAAAAAACAATAAATTGGGGTAAAAGGGCATGCAGTATTTTCTCACTGTTTAGAACTTTGTCACCGTTTGGCACTTGGGCTCTTTTTGGAATACAGGTCTGATCAAGCTCCTCTCTAGGTTTGAGTAGGGGCTGCTTGTTTTTCTGCAGCATCCGGAATGAATATGAAGTTTATTAGTAGGTTATATTGTATCCCATTTACAAATGTTTCATTTTTGCAGAGAAACAGTGTGTTTTACAACTGTAGTGTGTCTCTTTTTAATCCCACAGGCCTCCTCGATGGCTACTCAGATGAGAGAGTCTTTCTTGAAAAGCAAATTCAGGAAAAAAATGACCTGGTCCGGCATCTTGAGCAGGAGCTGCAGAGTACAGGTAACAGATTGCAGGAATTCGAACAGGAGCTCCAACAGCTACAGGAGGAGAGGGAGTTGCTCTCCAGGCAGAAAAATGCACTGAGGGCTGAGGCAACACCTGCTGAGCAAAGTATGTATTCTTTTCATTTAGGTCATTTGTTATACCTGTAACCACATGCTTCTAAGTACTCTATTATTACATCACTCACTACCATAAGGCTGATGTCCCACAGAGCAGTTCAGTCGCCCACAATAGATCTCTGCTATCACTAACAGGAACCTTGCAAAGGGCTTTCCACTGACTCCCATTGTAGCCGGTGGAAAGGCATTTCGGAGCAGTTAGTCATCTGCGATAGCAGAGATCTGTCATGGGCAACTAAACTGCTCCGTGGGACATTAGCCTAAGGCTAATGTCCCACGGAGAGATTAGTCATCCACCATAAATCTCTGCTACCACAGGCGACTAATCTCCCCAAAATGCCTTCCCACTGGCGATGATTATGACTTCCCACCGGCAGTTCACTTTTCTGCATGTCACCCGTGGTGGCAGAGATTTATCGCGGGCAACTAGTTTCCCCATTGGGCATGAGCCTAAAGCCTGTTATGGCACCACCAACTCAAAACAGCTGGCATAAATAAGAAGCATTTAAACAGTGTGATCAAAATAAGATATGATATAGAACATGTTTTTAGTAGCCAATCGCATCATCCCTAAAAACTTAGTTATAAGAGCTATATTTCTCCAGACATGTCAAGAAAACATTTCCTTTTTTTTTTTTCTTCTATTTTTAAGCAGTGGGAAAAAACTGTCTCTTGAGCAAAAGTTCTCTAATTGCTGCAAAATCCTAGTTAGCTTTGTACCAAAATAGTATTGTAATATTTCACTTTAGAGTTACCACTATGGATCATGTGGTTGTTTTATGATTTAATGATTGATTACAGGAGTACATATTTTAATTAAAATAGCTCAAAAAAAGAGTCACCTCAGAACTATTGGCCAGGGATATGGGACAGGGATTAATGTTGGCCAATCAAGTACAGTTTGCCACTCAAGAAGATTGCTGAATTGCGCTGATCAGACTATTTGGTTCATGGTTTACTTTATATAAGTTTACTTATTATATAGAAACTGAACAGAGATGCTTTCCACCACTTTGTGTGGATGTCCTTTTAAATGACAATTATGTGATGGCAAAGAGTGATAATTAGCAGAATCTTTAAAAGAAGCTGTAAAACCTGTCTGTAAATTATAATTGGGCAATTGAGATATTGTTCCTGGTATAAATAGATTGCACTAGATCAGAGCAACATTTTGGATATAGAAGTTTAATATATATACCTATATATTTAACATTGAATACACCCTGCATTTCCCTTAAATTATAAATGACTGACTGAAGTTGCCTTTTATAGTTTCTCAGCAGTGTTACATTTCATTTCTTGTTTACATAAGTAAGCTTTATAGGGCAGGGACCTCCTTCCTCTTGTCTCTTTGACACTTAGCTTATTATTATTTTATGTAACTGTACTTTGTATTTATATTTTTTTATTGTAATGACCCCTGTTTGTTCTATCCATTTATTGTTATGCTGCACAGTGCTGCGTACAGAAGTCATGCTTTAGAAAAAAAAATATACATACCTAAGAACTGAATCCACATGCAAGATTAATTATGTCACATACACTGGTACTAATGACTGTTGTGTCCACATACTATGAAAGTAATCTAATTGTACAATTATTTTCATATGCTTTATATTTCCTAATATCCAAATTCTGTGGGAGTAGTGCTGGCTTGTCTATGTGTGTACAGGAGATAGCTTCCCTCTGTATGTTTAGCACCTGTGCACTATGCCAGTGTTCTGTTGTTCAGTACTTAACTCTTTAAACACACGTGCAATGGAATATACTTATGTGTAATGGTGCCCTAGATCTACTCCTAATAATCATCCTCAAGTCCATTCCTAATTCCATTGCAATTTAATTAGGTCATCAGTGACTTCATATACTTGTATGTGAATAAAATAGGCGTATGTATATTATTAATGTGCTAATTGTATACACAGCACTGTTCATATTCTTAAATCCTGTCTGCTTAAAGCCATACCACCCCTTAACTTAAGGAGGTTAGGAGACAATGTATAAGTGATGTAGTTTTAGATAAATATATCATAAAATAATATCTATTTTCTTAATAGTAAGCTTTACTCAAAAACCTCTTATAGTTATGCCGATCCTGTTTAGGTTTTTTTATTTATTTATTTATTTTACATGTTTGCTCTGCCAAATGGTTCTTCTGTTTTTCCACCACCAATATAGTAATGATAATTACTGGTCCCTGTTAAGCATTTAAAAATATAATTGTCCATTAAACTTGCACAGGGCTGTTAATGTATGGGACCTGGAGTTGATTAACTACCATTGCCACAGAGAAGCCTCTGAGAGATTTATCACTATTGCAACAGACTTAGATTACCTTCACTGTGATGGTGCAAGTTTAATGGACATTTTGTTTATTTACCCCTGACAAGCCAGTATATGAGGAATATTTGATGTAGTTTTTACTTTGGGAGCGCGGTTTCTTTAAGTGTCTTTTAATTTAATGAGTGGGAACTCAACGTGACCAGCGAACCCATAATTATTTTATCTTAACAATTTGAATAGTATTAGCGCGGATTATTTCTTGAAAAATATAATTGTTACTAATATTACTTTCCTCATAATTTCCTTCTTGTTTTTTTATATTTATATACACAGGCCTCGTGGAATGGCATCTTACCATTTTGTTCATTTCTCATTAGGGCACAGCAAATCTTTTGAAAAGAACATGCTCTTATTCAGTGTTTAAAAGGAAAACGCTGCCTCATAAAAATGTTAAGGATTTCAGTCACCTGCCTTCGACTGATTTACCATTGTAAAGGCTTTAGTGTGGCCTTTTTATGGGAACATATTGAGAAAAATAAAAAAATATATTTTACAAGCAGGATGTATGTATAACCTCCAGCACAAGTGAGACCATCATTGTAGTAAGTCCAACAAAAATCAGGATCTCCTTGGATTTGCCTTATACTGTTGGCTAAGGGAAATCCATGGATTTGGATGGACCAGTAGTACTTGAATACACCTAGGAGCATCATATCCTTTCCTTGACTATCCAGCCATCGTGTTTCTTGTCATAATTCACCCCCATGTCTGCTGCTCTTTCCTCTCTAGCATTGTCACATTGCGGAAGAACGCTAGACGGCATGTGAATTACTCTGCATTTGTTTTCTTTCTCTGTTCTCCTAGGCTTAGTAGCAGCTGCAGTCGATGCAGCTCCCACAGAAGGTGTGTTTGTATCCCGCATGGCCAATTGTAATTGGGTGCCTAATCACGGATTGGGAAGATTGAATTAATCATTGGTTTGGGGGATTCTGTTGCTTGCACTAACATATTAACTTGCAAATGCTGCATTATGTCTTTCCCTCTGGCACTGATTATTTTCTATAAGGCGCTTATCCCGCTTTACCAAGCAATGGACTAATCTGGGGTTTCCTTTTCATATCTGCTCATTGTCTCTAACATGCATCCATATTTGTGAATAACCATCATCTTATCCATTCCTACACAGAAAAAAAAGTCATGATCAAAATACAACATGATTTTTTGATGATTAAAGCATTCATATAATCAGTAAGATGATGGTGTAAGGCAGGTTCTGATAAGAGATAAGAAAATTGCACTTGTTTTATTCGGTGATTTTCTTTCTTGTGGCTTTTTCACATTAACCCTGTTTGTGAAGGTTCTCCTCTCTAGTAAGAGTACTAGGCGTTTGCTGTTTCTCTTAAATTCTAAACAACAAGAACTGTATTAAACTGTACATCTGCACTGGATTGGGTGTGTATCTTCTGGCCTATAGGCTATTCTAGGAAAAAATATTGGATTTTATTTATTCATATATCAAACAATGTGTAATTGCAGTGTATTTTTATACCAGGGTAATAGAATCAGTTGGCATGTCCAGAAGATGAAATCCATTATCAGAATAATCCATCAGCAGAATAAATATGTAATACAGTTAATGAAAAAGTTATTGTAAAGTAATATTTTGTTAATGTAATAGTTGCAGTGACATTTTTTGCCAGATCTGGTTACTGGAAAATATTTCCCATAGGGTAGCCATAGAGTATATATCGAAATTGCAAAACCCCCTATTTATATTCGTAAAACCGCCTTTATTTTACATATGGCACAGACACAGCAACGTTTTGGACCTCCCGGTCCTTTCTCAAGCTTTTTTCTTTTTCGTTTTGTTAGCTTGAGAAAGGACCAGGAGGTCCAAAACGTTGCTGTGTCTGTGCCATATGTAAAATAAAGGCGTTTTATGCTTATGAAATGGGAGTGTTGCAATTTCGATATATTGAGGTCTAAAGGTATGTGGAGGTGAACATATGATGCTGCATGCACCCCTCTGATAAACTTCCCACGTGTGCTGGAAACCTATTGTATTCAGCCATAGAGTATATTTGTGCTGCAGATAATGCAGTAAGATATGGAAAGCAGTATCTTGTGAACAAATTAGCTCCCCAAAGTAAAGCTGGCTGTACAGTGAAAGATCCACGTGTTTAGCATGGTTGCCAAATGAGCGGATTTTTTCCCTGATATGCCCACCTTGATATCGGATTGATATGCATGTTTAGCCCGATGTAGGCCGTCGGGGCAAATACTTCACCAACAAGCAAATGGTGTTCCTCATCCTGATGGGATTTGATTTTTGGCCAGAATTCAGTCAGGAAGGCACCTGCCGGCATCTTTTATTGGCTCTTGTATGGCCACCTTTACTCATTTAAAAGTGTTACAACTCCTTCAAGTAATTTTATATAATCTTATAAGATATCACATAGCTGCATAACTAGTGGTAGAAGCTGTAGTGGTAAACCTTTTATATAAGGTCTTGGGTAAGCTTTTCTAACTAGTGATGCGGTATATAAGTACTAGCAAAAGGCCAGTTTAAATAATTAGCGCTGTTAATTTTCTACTTTAGGTATATGTTGGTGCTTTATAAAGCAGTGATAGTATTTGTAACCTTTCATGCAAAACAGAACACTGCATAAAACAAAGTCTGTGTTCAAATATTATCACAGAGACCTTTCCTGCAATACACATAAAGTTCTGATATATCAATCAAATCCAATATATTTCCTTAGCCTGATGAGAGCTTTCCAGTGGGGCATTTATGATGGCTTGGAAAGGCAACACCAAAGCAATCCAGCTAACTTCTTTCTGGGGACCTTTTGTATAAACAGAGTTGATAGAGGAAACTGAGAAACTGCTAAAGGAGAAGATAGAGGTGCAACGTCAAGCAGAAAAGGACTCAGGGGACCTTTACAAACAGGTCAAAGTGCTGGAAACAGAACTGGAAGAACAGATGAGCCGGAACCTGGAAATAGAGCAAGAAAAGAATTCAGATCTAGAAGACCTCCAACAAAAGAATCTGTCCTTGGAAAAACAGCTTGAAAAGACCCGCAAATTTTTAGATGTAAGTTATAAAGAGGGGCTAAATCAACATAGCATACTGGTTAAAAGTGTTAACACTTTCCAACAATAGGGGTCATTGATGAACACAGTGCAGTGTGCAAAGGCAGTTTTCGTACACACAGCACCATTTTTTTACCCACAATGCAGAATGATTCCAGAGTAATTGCAGCTGCACCACAACAAATTCTGTTTTTCTGTGAGTATTTGCAAGCCGGAATTTCCTTTATGTTCAGGATGGCAGGTCCGGTCTCCTTAGCGTCCATAGCCACAATTTCACAAGATTCAGTTGAAGTGTCAGGAAAGACATAGCAATGCAAGGAGCAAGTAATGAATGTGTCAATTTTTGTGCAACCGCACTTGCAGCTGCATTTGTAAATTACAGTGACTGAAAATTTGCATTTGCCATGTCCACACAATTTTTTAGTCCTGTTTGTTGATTGTTTGTGCTTTCTGTTGGCCACACAGTTGTCAAAATGTGGGATGGCCATGAGGCGATGGCCCTTACATTGGTGATAGAATGTGCCTCCAGTGGTACCATTCCTGCGGCTCTTACAGTGCTGTTATGAATTTTCTGTTCCAGGAGCAGGCAGTGGATCGAGAGCATGAAAGAGATGTTTTTCAGCAGGAAATCCTGAAACTTGAGCAGCAACTTAAAATGCCTCAAAGGCACCAGCCTGTTACAGATCATCAAAGCAATGCGGTAAAAACAAAAGAATTCACAGTTCATGTATAAAAGAAGGCAAATCTACCTGTGAATATGGTTTTACCTTATTTTTCCCCAGTGTACCATAAATAAGTCTTACGTTACATTAGGTCAGTGGTATTCCTGCGGTTCTTGTTTTTATTTACTGCTGCAGATTAAAGGTGCTTTGCTCTGTTGTACAGGTATAGGGCCTGTTATCTAGAATGCTCAGGACTTGGGGTTTTCCAGATAAGGATCTTTACATAATTTGTATCTCCATACCTTATGAAGTCTGTGGGAGACAGCCTTCCTATAATTTGGATAAAAGATCCCATACCTGTATAATTAGCTTTTTTTAAAGACTAGTTCTTTTTATTGAACATCAGTCTGTCCAGTGTCAAGTCAGAGGCAGCTGGAAAATACCATCAAGCTTACCACGTTTTGTACAGTAACAGCTGGCAGTGTGCTTGATACAGTAGTACAGTGCTGTCCAACTGGCGGCCCGCGGGCCGCATGCGGCCCGCGACCCCCCTCTGTGTGGCCCCCCACCTGTCTGGCTGCTTTGATGGCTTACCTTTGAGTAAGCATTAAATGGTAACAGTACTGAGATTAACTGGCCCCCTGCATGGTTTTCACCTCAGATTCAGGCTGTAATCCCCCTGTATTGTTTAAAAATGTAATCCCCTGTGTTTTTCACACCTTTTAATACCTGCATGGTTCACCCCCTGCAGTGTTCACACCTCAGGCTCAGGCTGTAATCACTCCCATTGTTCACTTCTTCACACCTCAGACATAGGTACTGTAGGCAGAGTATGGCACATACAGCCAGCATAGGGCAGGTAGAGTATGGCACACACAGGCAGCATAGGTCAGGGAGGGTATGGCACACATAGGAAGGGTAGGGCAGGCAGAGTATGGCACACACAGTCAGGGTAGGGCAGACAGAGTATGGTACACAGAGGCAGCATAGAGAAGGCAGAGTATGGCACACATAGGCAGGGTAGGACAGGCAGAGTATGGCACACACAGACAGCGTAGGACAGGCAGAGTGCTGCCTGTGTGTGCCATACTCTGCTTGCTCTATGCTGCTTGTGGGAGGTGAACCTGGCAGGGGTTTGTTGTGGGAGTTTGTTAGCAGTTGGAAATAGCCATTAAATGGTCCCTAAGGTGTGTAATTATGTACTGGGGGTTGCTCTGCTATCCACAGGGGAGGAGGAGGCATATGGAATTTAAGGGTATATCTTAATATGACATAATTCTTTCACATATGAATGATGGTTGATATCCCCACAGTAAGGACCAAGCATTTGGGATTTTGCTGTGTTACCACCATTGTGATAAAATAGGTGTGGTTTGAAGTGGGTGTGGTTTCAAAAAGGGGAGTGGTCAAAACTGGCTTCCATTAGCGGCCCTCCACCATGTATGCTAGAGAAATTCCGGCCCTCGGCACCGTAGAAGTTGGACAGCACTGCAGTAGTACATTGGGTCCTGTGCCTATAATCATGTTCCCAGTGAAAATATCTGAATCATCTGTACCTATAGAAGAAGCTGGGAAAATACAAATTAATTTGTCAAGAAATATAAGAAAGGTCACTTTGACACACCCACCTCTGTTTTTATGTATTTATCCGATAGCACCTGTTGATCCAGTGCTCCTTTGTTTCCCTTATTGTGCATTTTTATAATGTTTGCAATAGGCCTTCTTTTTTTGTGGTTTTTCAGTTATTTAGCTTTTTGTTCAGCAGCTCTTCAGTTTGGTATTTCGGCAGCTATCTGGTTGCTAATGTCTTAATTACCCAAGAAACCAGCCAGTAATTTGAATGAGAGATGGAATATGAATAGTTAAAGGACTGAGTACAAAGATAAGCAGTAAAAGTAACAATAACGATAGAATTTTAGCCTCAGAGAACAATAGTTTTAAGTCTGCTGCTGTCAGTGACCCCCCTCTGAAAGCTAAAAAAAGGCAGAAAAGGAAGGTAAATAATTAAAAAAATAAAACTATAAAAATAAATGATGACCAATTGCAAAGTTGCTAGGAATAGGACATTCTATAATATACTAAGTGAATCGCCCCATTAAATATTAAAGTATTCCTTTGGATCTGTGTACATTGTGCCATAACTCACACGTTTAATTATACAAATAGATGCATCCACCAATGTACGAATGTACAATTTAAGAGGTATTTTTGGTTGATTTTTTTTTTTAAATTTTTTTAAAAAAAGCTTGAAAAACTGGAAACTAACCTAAAGGAAAAGACAGACAAATGCAATGAACTGCTGCTCTGCAAAGAACAGTTCCAGCGGGATATTCAAGAAAGGAATGAAGAGATTGAGAAGCTGGAGTGTCGGATCAGGGAACTGGAGCAGGCCTTGCTCATCAGTGATGATACCCTTAAGAAGGTGAGTTAATTTACTTGTGACCTTCTCCCTACCTTAATATGTGATAATGGCTAGATAGGTGCATACACACGCAAAATGAAAAAGGATCCTCCACACCCAATTATCTTGTTGTATCTTGTGTCTGTGGTGCTTGGATCCAATATTTGTTAAGTAAGCATTAGCTTTACAAATGGAGGCGCAAAACTTGCCATAAACTAACTGATATTATCGTATGAAACCTTGTTTAGTACGATATTCGGTGTGTGTGTATAGTGGATCGATGAGCCGACCTGTATTGCAAAGGCTGCAAATATCGGTCGTCTCGACGATCGGCTGAGTTAAAAAGGCGGCCGAGCAAAGTCTGCGTTTAGGGCTGAATCGGCAGGTGAAGGTAGAATCCCTACTTCTACCTCCATGTCTGACAATTTAGCCCTGAACTTTAACATGTACATGTATGGCCACCTTTAGGCACAGCACCAGTGAAGATTCATGTAACGGGTGTGTGTGTTTTTAGGAATAGAATAGGATTACCCCACCCCCTAAATGTTGTTACTCACTCTCTGTAGATAAATAAATAAATTCAGAAATGGACTGGCAATCTGTTGATTCTGGCAAATACCAGAATAGGTTACACAAACTATCTGTAATGCTTTTTGATGTGATTTTTGTGTGCTGATTTAGGGATGGACGAGGGATGAAAAGTTAAATACTAAATAAACAAGTCTAAGTAATATGTACATTTTCTTGAAGGTGGAGCTCAGAAGACAGTCCATCGTCATTAGTTCCAAAGGAGAAATACCTCTAGAAGCACAACTCCAAGTGGAGCGTGACGCAATAGATCGAAAAGAAAAAGAGGTGCGAATTCCCTTAATTAAAAAAGACATTGAGACCTTTTTATTAATAGTTTATCTTAATTGTCTACAATTTTTTTCCTACATGCAATTTGCATTAGGGAGCAAGGATTTGGAAAGTGAAAGTAGCGATGGTTGCTACCAACCAATAGAACAGGATGATAAATTAGCCACACAGGTTGACTGACTTTTCTATATGGCAGTACCTTCAAATTAAGTCTTTTCAAAAATGCTTTATGACCTATTGCTACAATAGATACTGAATCGAAACATTTGGAAATATTGATTGATCCTATGATTGCTAGAATGCAAATGTTGAGAAGGGCTTTTTTCACCTTTTGAGAGGTGTCAAAATTTCTCTGCTGCAGAAAAATGTACACAGGGTGCAGTGAAACAGTGCCAGATATTACAAACTTATTATGTGAGTGGTAGGATTTTTGCTTGTCCTCCCAAAATAAATGAAACCGACAGCTTTCGGATCTGGACAAACCCTTCCTTTGTATCCCATTATAAATAATGTTTGCCTTTTGTTCTTGCATTCTTACATACAACTTTCCATGTGCTTGTCTCACAGATCACAAACCTAGAAGAACAGCTGGAACAGTTCCGAGAAGAACTGGAAAACAAGAATGAAGAAGTACAGCAGCTCCATATGCAGCTAGAAATTCAGAGAAAAGAATCTTCTACCCGGTTACTGGAGCTGGAACAGGAAAATAAAGTGCTCAAGGTGAACAAAAAGGACAACAACAGTATTCGTCTATGTTCTTTGTACTGCCCTGCAAGAGGCTACAGTTTTAAAAAGAACCTCTTCTGTACACAATATCACTCACAACAACAGCTATAACTAACAGAATAACAGAAATATTTATTGAGATAATTTGACTTTCATTAAATAGGCAGTAGCTCTCAATATCCCTCCATGGTCCAGCCCTTTGTTAGCAAGTAACCAAATGTGGCACCTAATCGGGAACAGTGTGCCATACGTGGTGCTGCCAACTCTGTTAGTGCTGGGCTTGTGTCTTAATGTAAAGCTTAAGAGACTTTTGAGTTTCACCACCATATGTCTAAGGCTGTATATATTACACACAAAAAAAATTGTTTGCTCTGGGCAATGGTGTTTGAGAGATCCTTGTCACCTATCACTTCATTGCTTCAATCAGAGTAACTCTGTATTACTAAAACACTGCACTTTGGGTTGTCACTCACAAATGTAGAGGCAAATAAGTATGTTCCAATAATGGAATTCCTTGTCTTTGGAGCTAGAAATGGCTGATGTGCTGCATAATTGTGAGACATTTCCAGATGAGGTTTCAACCACTCAGTTGTTAAAATTCTTAATGCATAAATATAATAGCCTTATTGGAATCAGGAAAGGACTTGGGCTATATTGGCTTAAGCCTTATTAGTTTTTTTTCTGCACTGAAAATCTGAATGGTAATTTAAAATATTAAGGTATATTTCTTAGTTGAAAAGATGATACCCAAAATTTACTGCACTTATCTAAAATGCTAATTGTTGTTTGCATTTGTTGAAGGATGAAAATGTAGATCATGATAATCAAAGCTCTGCTATAAAGACCCATCACATGAAACCAGAAGAGTTTGAAGACATTCTGTTTTTGAAAGAACAAGAAATTGATCAGCTGAATGAGCATGTGGGGAGGCTGCAGGCACAACTTGAGACCGCAACAGATAACAAAGTAAATTTGTTTCTTTTTTTTAGATGAGTTTACATACATTTTCCATGGAAATATATAAAAAAAACATGTATTGGAGACTGTAAATGCACATACCGTAGTACTGGGGGCACTCTGATTTAGAGGAAGATCCTCATATATATTAATAAAAAAAAAAACAGAAATGTTCTAGTTGTTAGTCATAGTTACCTCATAGTCACCTTAAATCTTTACATGAGGGCTATTTATTTATTATTAACATTTATTTATAAAGCGCCAACATATTCCGCAGCGCTGTAAGGCTATTCACTGAATGTATTATTACAGGTATTTCCTTTTCTTGTTTTAAATTGCTTCATTTTTGTATGTTTTACAGACTATCGAAGATAAAAATAATCAAATTAAAGAATATAAGAGCCAAATAAAATGCTTAAAAAGTGACCAAGAACGTCTTAAGAGGAACAGTGAAGAAGAGATAGAAAAACTTAATGAAGTCATTGAGAAACTTCAAGATGAATTAGCAAGTATAGACAACAAAGTGTCAGTGGACGTTACCAGCATGACAGAAGATGCAGATAGTAGTAAGCACCAGCTGGAAACCATTATGGCAGAAAAAGATTTGCTACAGAAGAAGGTGGAGCTCAGTGATACAGAACTGGCCATTACAAGAACTGCACTTGAGGAAACCAGAACTGAAATAGAGCTGCTAAAAACAGAATTAAAAAGTGTGAGAGAAGGCCAAATAGCTAGTAAACAAGTATATGAAGAATGTAATAATGTTACATTGGAATTCAGAAATGATAAGGAGGAAGAGGCAGAAGCCACATCAGAGCCTTTAGAAAATTCTCTACTTTATGTTCAGCATGAGGCTATGCAGGATACTATTCATGGCTTGGAGTCAAAGCTGCAGGAACTTAAGCAAACTATAAAAGAAAAGGACATAGAGCTGCTGCAATATTATGATAAAGTTAAGCTAGTAGAAGAACAGAGCCAAGTCATAGATCAACTAAATCAAGTGATAAGAAAACTTCAGGAAGAAAGTACTGCTGCAGATTCAGTCTTTAATAGCATAGAAGTCTCTGATATTTCAGAATGCCAAAATAAAACCACATTGGCCGAAGAAATGTCTTTAAGTAGTGAAAGTGCTAGTAGTAAACACGAGCTACTAAACACTGAGCTGGAGGAAACGCAAGCAGAATTGAAATCACTGAAAGAAGAGTTAGAAAAACTTAAACAGTCTCCAGAAAACGCAAATGCAAAATGGGAAGGTAAAGCTAAGTATGATATTAAGAAACTTGAGAATGCATTAAGAGAAAAGACTGCTGAACTCTTGGCAAGTCAGGCTCTGCTCAGTTCTGTGCAGGATACTGTGCAAAGCACTATACAGAACTTAGAGTCTCAAGTACAGAATTTGCAGAAGATTGTTGAAGAAAAGGATTCAGAACTTTTACAATATGCAGTTCAAAAGCAACTTTTAGAAAAGCAAGCAGTAGAGCTTGAACAGCTGAATGGGGTAATTGAAAGTCTTCATCAAAAACTTTCTAAAGCAAAACAAATTAAGTCACCAGAGAAGGTGGAAAGAGCCAAAGACCTTGTAACAGATAAGATGCAAAAGGAAAACAGAATTTTGCAAACAGCAGAATTAAATGGGGAGGAGACCGCCTTTGTAAAGATAGAATTAGAGAATGCAAAGGAAGAGATTAAACACTTGAGAGGTGAGTTGGACAGACTGCAAGCATCTCTTTTTAAGAGTGAGGAGGCATTAAGTGAAAAGGCTGTTCAACCTCTGGAAAATCAAGCTTTGTCTGCTTCTGCAGAAGAGGCCATGCAGAGAGCCATGAAAAACATGGAGTCCCAGTTACAAGGACTTCAGATAGATTTTGACAGAAAAGACTTAGAACTTCTACAGTGTTCAAATGAAATTGAGTTGCTTGAGGAGCAAGTAAAGACTGAACGAAATCGCCATGATGAAGTCATGTTAGCTATGGAAAACACACTAAGGGAAAAGGTGGCTGCAGCTTTGGTGAGTGAAGCTCAAGTGAAAGCTATCCAGCTCATGCAGAAGACTGAGGATTCTTACATTCTGCAAGAAGAGTCCAAAGGAACTCAGACTTCAAAATCTCATGAAGAAGAAGTAGCAGAGTCCAACTTATCTGCTCTATCATTAAGGCTTTTACAGCTAGAGAAGCAGTTATCAGACCTACACGAAGAACTGCAGGTGGAACGAGAGCGTGCCATCGCTGCAAATCATCAGGTTGCCGAAAAAGAACAGAAACTCACAGAACTGCAGCAACTTTTAGACTGCAGTAACAGTAGAAGTGATGAAAAGCTTAAAGAAAAAACATCGTCAAAGGTAAAGGGCTGCTACATTTTGATTTTAACTGTTAAATTTGTTTCACTGTTGCAGTAATGCTACCAAAATACACTGGAGTATGAAGCCCAGAGCTTTTTTTAATACAGAGATATCTGCAAGATATAGTAATAGTTCATAAACACAAACATATGTTGACAAAGCCAAATGGCTTTCTGTCTGTCTGATATTATACACACAGTACAGGCTTAAGTGAAATGTTCAATACTGTTATCCATTAAATGTATATAAAAATATAAATATAAAAATTACATCATTCTTCTTGAAGAATCATGATTGTGGTTTCTTTAGCAAGCAAAACTAATGTTAGAGAATGTTTAGAGAAATACATTAAACATTAAATATTGAAGTTAAAAAAAAAAAAAAAAAAAATTTTTTGTGGAACTGTTTTATTAAGCACCCTCTAGTTTTGGTAGCAATTTATAGCTGTGGCAGTATTGGTTTAAAGAAATGTGATATGAATATGAGTAGATAAAAAGTCATACATTTTATTTCTGAACAATAAGTTATAATAGAGTCTTACCTGTCTGGTAGTGGAGAAGTGTGCTTGGCACATTTATTGGGATTGGTTGGGAACTTTGCAATCAAAAGGATAAATGTCACCTTCTTCTGCTCTCACTAATAACTCAGTCTGGATGCAGAGGGAACATTGCTTTTCAATTGTTTATTTTGTGTAGCTTATACATGACCCACTTCAAAGCAATGTTTTGGAAAACCAGCTTGAAAGACTCCAAGCAGAGGCGAAAGCTTCCAATGAGGAATTGGCTCACTTCAGAAACATGGCTGAAAAGCTGAAAGAGGAGCTTTTGGTAGGCAATACATATTTTACTTACACTTATAAAATAAACATTAGTATTTTCTTAATGAAGCACAGTTCATTTGATCTGCTATTTGGTGTGATAACTGCTTTGTGTTTCAATTATTTTTACAAAGCATCAGATGGCCAAGCTTTTAAAAGCTCATAGGTAAACTGTTGAGTTAGGTGGTCCCTGTAAATGGATTGGGAACACAGAGAGAAAACTGACCAGGATATAGTGCTTTCTTAATGCTCCACCTCTGCCAACACCCTCCACCTCTAACTCAGTAAGGCCTCAAGGGTGGTTGTTTTTGTTACACCCCCCCCCCCCCCCCCAGTCTTATTTATTATTGCATTCTTTGCATAAACCATAAGGGAGTGCAGCCAAATTCTTAGACATTTCTCTGGGCTAGCTTATATAACTTGCACTATGTTTATAGGGGATGAAATGGGCAATAGACAGGTGACCTTTAGCCTTTAGCTCCATATTAGCCCTTAAATGGCCCACACCTGATATTATTCAGATAACATTTGTCTCTGGTCAAATTATTCCACATTCTTCCGATCTTCCTGCTGTTGTTAACCTAAAATCTCTACCATTTTGAAAGATCCTTTTGTAATAACTGGTTTGTCACCGGTAGCACTTGCCTAACTTACCTTTTTTCACCCCATGCTGCATGGCCCACCCAAATCCACCACCCCGATCTTTTACTTTGATCCTTGAAATGATAAGTGACATGTGACATGTTATTTTGACTAGTATTAATAATTATCTTTTGACCATGTAGGTAAAAGAAGCAAGTATAGGCCACTTAGAAAAAGATGTCTGCCATGTGAGAAAAAGCCTGGTGGAAGCAGAAGAACAGCTGAAAGCTTATATAAAAATGGAATCACAACAAGAAGACAAGAAGCCGACTCCCCTGCAAACAAAAACGTCTTCCTCACAAACCAAGAAAACACAGAGTATTAACAACAGCAACCAGACTCCCCAAGTTTGTCTTACTGATAAAGGAGTCCAAAATGTCCTGGATGAGGAACACTGGGGTAGCCCATCTGATGAAGTAGCAGCAATAATAAAACAGTACACAGAAAAGATTGGGCAAATGCAGGACCTCCATGCTGCTGAAATCCTAGATATGGAGGCCAGACACATTTCAGAGGCAGACTCATTAAGAAGAGATCAGTATGTTGCTGTTCAGGCTCTCACTGAAGAATGTGAAGCTTTGAAAGCAGTGATTGAATCCATGAGAGCCACAGCTGTAAGAATTTAACAGTTTTTTCCTGTTGAATGGTGAAATAGATACATTTTTCCTTGCTAAATTCCCAAGTTTCCTTTAGTTGAATATTCCTAGATCTAAACAGGGAGCAGCTATAGGCAGTGTATTATTTACATAAATGGCTTCTGTTGCAGGCTCATTGAATTCAGACAATATTCTGCTGACTGGATCTTTCATATAATTTGTTATTGTTGTAGCACATAGCTAATTACTCTTTAGGTTTGTTGCTGATGCCTTTTTATGTGTCTTTCTTCAAAGAGAGCTATTGGTCTCACTGTAGGTTGCTTGATAGCTGCCCTTGTGAGGCTGAAAGATGTGCCACACGCTGGTAATTTAATCATAGTAATAGTTAAGTTAGAAATGTAGAATTTATATGTATCTGAATTCATCTGTGTCCATTTTCATTTTCTTGCAGATGAGGATTTGCTTGCAGCAATGTATTAGATTAATGCCATACCTGTACATTTGTCGCTGCAACCTTTCTTGGGAATCTAGGGAATTGCAGCTAATATAAAAGTTTGCTTGTGTGTTTTACAGACAAAATCTTTTTCTTTTGTTTAGGGTGGTGTTAAGCCGGATTCAGTTCTTCCCACTTCATACCAATTTGTGGATACCACCTCTAGTGGTAAGGTTCCTTTTGTCAACATTTTAAGGTTATTATGCACTTATACACTGCAGTAACTACTTTGAACATAATCAGTCCTAGACACTTTCCTGGATATAGAACATTCTGCTATTACATCATATCCATTTTCTTTATTCTTTCTGCCCAACTCTATTGAACCTGCTTTACAGGGGCCTGAGTATTTGAAATCCTAGATTGCAAGCATTCAATAGCAAATTACAGCAAAATTACATCTGTCTATTATTTTCATTCCTGTGGACTGCCCTTGGGTATACATTGTGTTCATTTCAATGGTATGAGCTCTGTCTTTTTCCTGCTTACCAGCAGTGCCTTAGCAAACATAGTGGACCTTTAACATATATAAATGCTGTGCGTGTTAGCAGACACCTTTTGTAGTAGTGTTTACACTGTTTAGACCTAGTACAGTGTTGTCCTGCTAATTTTAAATTAATTGCTTAGATGTTGGCATACAGGTTTAGCAATAATTTAAGTTTTCTTTTTCTCAGACACAGGCTCTGACTGGAGCCAAGGAGCCTACGTTCCAAATTTTGAATCCGTTCCAGATGGAGTGAGAAGTGATGATGAAGTTGCAACAGATTTATTACCAAATAAGATAAAGGTAGTGCGAATCAGAAGGCTGGGGTCTCGCATGTACAGAAATGAATTAATTACCAGCATATCCAGTAGGAATATTTTGGTTTGTGTTAAATTTGCCACAGTGTTCTGTCTGTGTGTACTGTAAGCCTTTGAATACAAGGGGCATTACACACAGTACTTTGTTGGTATAAAAGTTTTAAATTCAACATTATCCTGGCTTTTGAGATAATAGAATGGTATATTATTGTAAATCCCAAACCTGAATATTGGACAAAAGTGGCACTATTGTTGCAGACTTTAAAGAATTTCTAATCCAGCAATAGGTGAAAGCACAAAGCAATAGTGTCTGCTAGAAGGTAGTCAGTTGGATTAGTTTGTCCCTGGGCGGGAATCCTACATTTTTTGCAGACTAAGATCTGAAGATTTGGGCACTGCTTAATATCCTGACCTGTCTACCTTACAATTACAGAAGTAAATGGGACATAAACCTAAAAATACAATTATGTCTAATAGAAAAGAAATGTAATTCCAATGAACTTTTTTATATACGCTCATTACAAATTTTAATTGGTTTAAAAATCATTTGTAAATGTTATTGAAATCAAAATTTGCTTATTCCTTGCTTTGATCTTTACTTTGATATTTCCAACATCATGTTGCAAAGTCAGCGCTACTCCAGAAAATTAGCTGGCTTTTAAGTTCAGAGCCACCAGAGTAGAGAATATTTTATTTATTTATTCTCTTGTCTGTCTGATATCTGATTTATGTCTCTAATTGTTCTTAAATTCTAGAATTTGTTACGAGCTGTTCACCAAGAGAGTATACAGGTCTTATCACTGACCGAGCCAGATGGTGCTGACAGCGATTCGTCACAGTCTTTCCCTGCCAACATGGAGCCTTGGCTCAAGGAGAGAAAAACTTTGCTTGAAACCATTGCATCCCTGAAAGATTTGATTGGGAAAATGCAAATTCACAAGGAGGCTAAGGTGTGTTTGTCACATAAGATAATCACATATAACTATAAACCATGTAAAAGGAAAGCGAGGCAGAGTTCATCATTCAAGCAGTGTTCCTTTATTGATGGCTGCTGAGTCAGCACTTCAAACTAACTCTGTTTCCTTTTTTTTGGAAATGGAGCAACATGTTTTACCTGTCAGACTAGCAGCCTTTAAGAAAAAATTAAGGGCTTGTGCCAAAATACTCTTAATCTTCTTGCCAGTGATTGTAAAAGCAACAGATTCCATTTTTCAGTTATCCAAAATATGCAGTTGTAATATACTGCATTGCTTTTTGAGGTCTTCTAAAACTTTAACATTCATATTACTTATTATGCATGTTTGTTTAAACTTTATATGAACCTTACTAAGCCAGGCTCCATTAATACTTGCAAGTACAGACTTAGTGAGGGTGGGGCAAGATTAGTGGTGTATCAGCACAGACTGACCGGGTTATAGGTGGTTCAACAAGATGAGCCTTAGGAGAGACTTGGGTCTATCCACAATATCAAACTGACTGTGCAACATGGGTATCAGCAAGGAGGGGCTGGTGTACCAATAAGGAACGGCTGTGATCCTGGTGTATCAGGAAGGTAATAGTTCATCAGCAAATAAAGGCTTGGCTCGATGTGCGTTATGAAGGAGGCTCTGGGCCCAAGAGTATAATTAGGAAGAGACTGTGAGATATATCAGATATATTTCTGTCATCATTCTTTACAATAGGATTGTTAAATGGATTGATGTTGTTTATGGTTTATATGTGATTTTTCTCATTTTCCATAGGCTTCAGAAAGCCCTGACTTGTATGACCTTGTCCCAGACTGGCGAGGGGAGCTTCTCAGAGCCATTCAGGAAGTGTTTGACAGGGAACAAGATGTTTTGCTGTCTGCATTCCACACACAGCTGGCATCTCTGGGTACCTGTGATGCAGCCGCACTCATGAACCAGATGCAACACAGACTTCAGGAGCAGGTTACCAAAGTTTGTTCTACAGTTAGAGCAGTATGAATGACAAACTAGAAGATGAATAGGAAAAGGTCTGAATAGAAATATGATAATTAAAAATAACCTAGTTCCACCAAATTCTGGTTTGGAAGGAGGCAGATAAAAATAAAAGACCAATTGCTTAGATTGCTTTCATGTACAGGATACTAAAAGATCATTGTAAGGTTAACTTCCACATCAAATTTTCTTATTATTTCTGCAGTAAGAATTGTTGCCTGGCACATGAGTATAGCATTTTGTATATAGATCAGTAGCAAATTCTAGCATTCTAGGTAAATGGCCAGGCCTAGCAGCAGCAACAGCAGGTATGTACAGTATTTAACTTGTGTCTCAGTTGTGTAAAACAGCTGTTAATGGAGATGTTTTCACGTGCATGTTTCAGTTGAGTTTTCCAAAGAATGATTATTGCATATCTAAGCAAAGAGTTATACTATTTTCTTACAGGGAATGGAGCAGGTAAATGCGATGGACTGCATACAGAATGCAGACAGGAGGAGCTTATTACTGGAGGTGCAGGATCTTCGTTCTCAGCTGTTAAGTTTGAGGAATGATGTTGCTGCTAAACCTCCATCAGTCTCATTAGCGGAAGGTACTGCTTTTCTAAATTTTACCAGTTCATAGTTGATAGGTTCATTCAAGGAGATGCATCACACAGAATTTCAAATTGAAATATTAAATTTTTTTTTTGCATTTACTTTTCAGATATGGCTTACCAAAATTTGGAACAAGATCACACTCATCAGATTCAGGAAATGCACCTGCAGCTTAACAGGATGAGCGTAAGATCCAGTGAATTGGAAGAGCAGCTGAGTTCTGAGAGACATCTGGGGACCGAAGTAAAGAATGAACTTGCACAAACCAAAATTGAACTAGAATCTGCCCTCAGCCAACAGCACAAGCACTTTAAAGAGCTGGAGTCTCTTAGGTAATGCAGATAATGGTGGATCAGTCAGGTGTACAGTCCATTGTGCAGCAGGGCCACTGGATGTAGGTCATTAGAAACAACAGTAAAGAACAAAAGTACTGAATAATACTCCACTAATAACTATATAAAGGCCCTATCCTTCCTTATCTGCCTATTTGAGATATGTATACTGATACATGCTCCTAGCAACTTAGGGCTATTTGTGGGGAGCAGCAACATACCTACCCAACTTGCTCTGCAGAATAGCACGCAAGTGCATCCGTGGACATTAGGGAACCCTGGCAAGACCATCAGCTTAGTAGGTTGCATCAATAGCTGCAAATGACTAATACAAAGTAAAACAGATGCTAATTCTGTTATTGAAATCATGCTTCAAAACTGACCCCAAATAGGGAAATAGTGTGACCCACTATTTGTTTACAGTTTACCAAAATGGAAGCTTCTTTGCATCTGTATTGGTGCATACAACTTTGGGAGCTCCCACTATTACTTTTGATATCTGGAAAATATTGCATTGTGGACAACAAACATGGCAATTTGCATTCAATATTTTTTACAATACTTTTGTAATTATGTTTCTTCAAGTCCAGTTGTAGTGATCTGTTAATGTTTAATCTAAAGTAGCAATTTACATGTTGCAGTTTAATGTTCACCGACTCCATATCTGCTTGTCGATTGCAGTCTGTTTGGGCACCACTCTATTATCAGTTGTCATTTATACTGTAATTAATATG
The DNA here is from genome assembly GCF_000004195.4 of Xenopus tropicalis. Taxonomy (NCBI): domain Eukaryota; kingdom Metazoa; phylum Chordata; class Amphibia; order Anura; family Pipidae; genus Xenopus; species Xenopus tropicalis. The sequence continues at coordinate 31,571,681 of NC_030682.2, forward strand.
GTATATTAATTAACAGGTTGGAAATCAAACAGAGGTCAGATGAACTTGATGCAGTCAGCGAAACTTTAGAAAATGAGCAAAAAAAGACTAGAGAATTGCAGTGGGCTCTGGAGAAAGAAAAGGCCAAAGTGGAGCGCAGTGAAGAAAGGGGGAAAGAAGAACTTGAGGTAAGAAAAGCATTTTAGTATCTGCAAATATTACAGAGGGTAAGTAGTGCATTATTATACCTTATTATAAGAGGAAGTGGTGCATTGTTAAACCTTATTATAATGATGTCTCCTGCAGTTTATCCCTCCTCTAAACACTCTCTGCAATGTTCTGTGCTTTAATAAATATATCCTTAAGGACAATACAACCGGATAGCCATACCAGGCATCCTTTATTCATTTATGTTGTTTTTCCACAAAAAAAGCAGCAGGACTTTAAATGAAAGTTGGTTCTCTAAGGGTGACACCTAGCGGATTGTTCGATTTCCTCCTGAGGAAAGCAGAATCACTTTCATGCACTCCTGTAGCTCCATTGACGGGCCCAGTGTCGACCTGTGTGGAGCTACATTGAGCAGATATCAGTGCAAAAATGCCACACCAATGTCATCCTTGTGTTGGGGCCTATCAATGGAGCTACAGGAACAAGCACATAAAGGGGATCTGATTTCCCCCACCTGTGTACAATATGCAGGCGAAAGAAAGGGGCCAGTCCGCTGGTTGCCCCTCATGAAAATAAAAAATTATCAAATGTAATTTTGTTTGCATAGGACTTGAAAATGCTGGTTGATACACAAAGTGAGAAGATTAAAGAGATCAGCAACCTTTTGGAAAATGAAAAGCAGAAGGTGAAGGATCTCCAAGAAAGGATGGAATCTAGGGAAATTGCCTTCGTTGCTGAGTTGTCACAGGAGAAAAGCAAGGCTGCAGAGCTTCAAGCTTTCCTTGACGAAGAGAAAACTCGGTGTAAAGAGCTGGTAAATGCACTAGACTGTAGAACAAAATTGCATACACAACTTCAGAAGTGCGAAGGAGGTGAACAGTCTGATTCACACAGCCAGGCTGATGATCTGCTGAAAGACCTGCAGAGTCAGTTGGAAGTGAAGCATCATCGCATTGTAGAGCTGGTGGGAGAAATGGAGGCCTATAAGCTGGAGTGTGTTCAGTTAAGAAGAAGCATTGAGGAAGAGAAGCAAAGTCACAGAAGGCAGATAGAAGCAGAGAGTGACTCTGGGAAAGCTGCGCATATACAGGCACAGGAGCTTAAGACCATGGTGGATGACCTTCAGCAGAAGCTAAATGCAAAAACTGTAGAGTTACAGAAAGTGAAGGCAGATGAGAAGCGCTTGAAAGAGACAATCCAGGGGCTGGAAAATAATAACCAACAGGTCATTACTGAACATCGCAGTGCAAGAAGAGAGCTTGGCGCAAGTACTGTAAGTAACAAAATTATGTTCCATAAGCCGCAAAACTCATTGATAATCATTTGTTAAGCTTTATTTCTCCTTTAAGTACTGTTCCCAATAACTTTAAAGTCATTATGTGCCTTCAGTATTGCAATGGATTGTAGTGGAAACCAGTGATATATTACTTGCTGATATAGCTGCTACTGGTCAATGCAAAATAACCCCCCAAAATGTTCTGGACAGAATTGTGTTACACACGTACACATCAAGGAGGGTATACTTTCATTCCTAGGTTTACATATTTGATAAACTAGGGTGGGGTAAAAATGTAAAGTTGTGTTTTAAGTAAAAAGTGTACAGGAATGCTCTTACTACTTCTACACCGTAAATATTTTACTGGGTTTCATTCTAAATGCTCAAAATGTGCATACTTGCAAAGTGAGTGCTGTGGCTTTTGGGCCCAAAGCAGACTTTGTGCCCATGGTACAGAATTGCTTTTTTCACCCATGTTGTGTGTATGTACTAGGAACCTACACTCAAAGCATTTTTATGGCCTGACCAAGGAGTCATGAGCTCATTGAACACCCAGATACAGATTTTGTAGGAGGGACTGTTTGTTTTGGGGCATTGTGGAAATAACTGTATTACAACAAAGGCTTAATATGCAGCAATATGAAAGACTGTGCAGCAAAAAAAATCCTAAGATTTGAGCCTTTTTGCTTTTAAATCTTTTAGAGTGGATGGAAAAGCACCACAGACACACCAAGAAGTAATGGGCATCAGCAAAGTGAGGAAAGCACTGGCAGTTCATTGAGACAAATTCCTTCAATTGCGCTAAATGGAGACTATATTGGAGGTGGGGGCCCTTTCAGTGTAGAGACCATCAGGGAAAGGTTACAGAAGGTGTCTGATAAGCTCAAATGCTTGTCCACTAAAGCCAACCAAAGGTAAGAGGGGCCCAATGGGATACAAATATTGTCTGCTATATATTCAGCATGGTAGTAGGTACAATTAACAAGTGTGGATATTTAGTGTGAAATAAAACTAAACCACCTGCAGCTGTAGAGATAAAATAATTGTCAGCTCTTAATTAAATCAATCTCAATTAAAGTATACCTGTGTACCCTACTTTTTAAGTTCTCTATAGGTTTGCCTTATGGAAATATTAAAAGTGGAATATGCATGTATTTTCCACTTTCTGTATTCGCCAAAGTTTCTGTCAAAAGGGCTACTGACTCAGCCTGCACTTTTAGGTTAATATGGCTCCAAGTAAATTCTACCAAAGGAAAAACGCTTCTTACACATAGATTAGCATGGAAACTGTTTGTCATTGCTAGTACAGGCTGTTTCTGTCCAAAAAAATGCGTATCAGCCAAAATAGTGCATCTATCAAGTTTGGCCAGCTCCCATGACCTGGGCCAAATCAGCCTGATTCAGTCAGTTTGCCCCCAGGCCATCAGATCATACTATTGGCCAAATTAAATCTATTGGGATATGATGAAGTCTGCTGATTTTCTAACCTGCCCTATAGATGCCTGCCTTAGCTATTGGTCAGGTGGGCTGTATAGACTTTTTATTTTCACAAGCCCATGCAAGTTTTTTTTTTGTCTTTTTTTAAAAATATACTTTATAATCCATTGGTTTCTGTCACTGAAGGATCCTGTTTGAGAGTGTAGACCATGAAGACTTGACCTGGTCAAAAAACAGCATTCAGGAGATTATATATCAGCTTGGACAAGTAGCAGTTCTGTCACTTGACGGAGAGGTGAGGCCCGACCAGTGAGTTTTTTGATCCAATACTGCAAGGAACCCGTGCCATTTTTTCTGTGTTGTTTTTATAAAGGATGTTTAAAACCAGTGAACTTTTCCATTTCATTTTATGATTTAATACTATACATTGTAGAAATCAGATTGTTCCTTTAGAACCTGCATTAAGTACACTTACATTTGGATTGTTAATCCTTGTCAGTGCCATTCTGATTCATTTTCTTCTGTCTGCACCACAGAATTTTGTTTTCCCACCTGGGATATCCACAAACACACTTACAGAAAAGCTGCTGACACAAAATGCAGAGCTCACAGGCTATGTTAGTAGATTAACAGAGGAAAAGAACGATCTTCGGAATGCATTACTGAGACTTGAGGAAGAGGCCTGTCGTCATCGATTGAGAGGACCATCAGGTGACCATGTAAGTACTGTGGAAGGCTGCAAACCCAAAGCTGTGTCAGTGGCGCCACCTCATCCCTTACCAACAATGAGCTCAGCTGCTGTTTCTCTGGCCTCTGGTGGGCACTCTATGGAAGCTTCAGAAGATCAGGGGGTTACAACACCCACTACAAACGCACGTTTGCAACTTTAATTATAGGAGTCCATCAAACCCTACTGGTGCATATGTTATGTTCAGGATATAACATTCTAATTCTTACATATTGTAGGTTGTCTCTAAAGGGAATGAAAACAAAAACCCAGCACACAGTTGCCATTTATAAAGCCATGTGGCTAGTCCTACAAGGGATTAGCTCTAAGGCAAAATGGAACAAGAAAATTTTTTTTTAAAAAAAGAGAGTCCTCTAGTGTAATAATGTATTTGCAGTGAGCTTGTGGTGCACAACATATCTACTTGCAAAGTGCCATGAATGTTAGCACATATATCTTACTCCTACAAGCTGTAAACAGACGAGGGTATGGATATCTGTCCCAACATGCATAACATGATGTAAGTAGATAAAAGGGGTTATTTACAAACACCGGTGCAGTAGTGCACTAGCATTATGGGGTGCAAGAGTATTAAGGGGTTCAGAAATCTGCTGCCGTTCTTTACACATAAAGGCAGTGTTTGCATATAGTTTTTGCACTTTGCACACTGTTCCTCTTCCCCTCCCACTTTTTGTTTTTGTCTTGGAGTTGATACCCCGTGGAACTAGACGCATGGATTTAAAAGCAATTCAGAAAATTCCCCCCCCAAAAAAGTGTGGGTTAAAGGGCTGGGTGGCCTCTTCCAGCCACCACTGATTACAAAGTAAAAGGGTCAATATAGCAATATAATGCTTTTAATTGTTAATACTCCAAAGCTTTATTTATAGTAGCCCAAATAGGACTAATAGGGACCTCCATATAAAGACTTCATAGTAATGTTGTTATACAAGGAAAATCCTTACACCAGTTTGTCTAATTAGAAATCATTTCCCACTCTTTTACTGGGCAGTTTGGCTGTGTTTTATACAATAAATGTATAATGTGATTAATGATCGAAATATGTATTTTTTTCAGTCTTTTGGGCCATTATCAGTAGAGAATACAGCTAATATCGATATGCTCATTGCCTCTGAGAGAGAGCTGTGGATCCGAGAGAAAATAAAGCTACAGAAGTCTTTGAAGCAGACAGAAGCAGAGTTATCCAAAGTGAAAGCTGAACTGAGGAATGAAACCACACAAAAGGATTTTGGCCGGGAATCAGAAAATACTGCTTTAAAAGTAATAATGAGGTTTTTCTAATTTAAATTAATAATGTGACTACGGTAGTGTTAGTCCATGTTTCCTGGCACTCTGGGGGATTTCGGGTACTTTTATTACATGTCACTGGCAACAGTAGGGAAGGTAGGGGGACTTCCTTTAATAGATTTTTCCCTTCCATGTATTTCAGAGAGTGTACAGCAAATACCTCCGGGCAGAGAGCTTTAGGAAAGCCCTCGTGTACCAGAAGAAATACCTCCTACTGTTACTTGGGGGATTTCAGGAATGCGAAGAGGCCACCTTGGCTCTAATAGCCAGAATGGGTGGGCAGCCCAGCTACACAGACCTAGAAGTCATAACGCACCATACAAGAGCCTTCACGCGCTTCCGCTCCGCTGTTAGAGTGTCCATAGCCATTTCAAGGTGGGTGATAGTGAAGACAGTTTTTTTTTTTTTTTGTAAAAGCATTTGTCCGTTAAGTGAAAATTTAGTACAATATTTTAGCGATAGGATACAAATGAAGAAAAAAAATTATAACAATACATAAAACAATATTTGAGGTTCTTCCCAAGTTATTAGGCAGGCCTCACAGGGTAATTTCAGTTTACCGTAGATACTAAGTCAATAATCTATTGATGCAATGACTCCTGGGGGCATACGGGCACTTCTTCTGGTTTCATGGAATAGGATTTGGATGAATTGGTTTGTTTCCAGCAAAAGTTGATTAGCCATGTCATACCATGCTGTCTTATGGAAGGTTTAGACTGTTATCTGATTGGCTGTGGGGGAGTGCTAATGTATGTGGTCCAAGTTGAGAAGATTTTTTTTTCATGTTTTATTGGATATGGTTTTCAACCAATCCATGTAGAAGATGTAGTGTAACTTATGTTTTACATGTGTGATAGATGGAATTTCTATAGAAAGCCATTGGTTTAATATGGCCTTTCTGGCCGTCGCTGCCAATCTTCCTGCCAATTGATTTTCTGTTTTGTTCAGTTGTGAGTAAAAAGTTAGATTGCTGAATAAAGTCCAATCACTATTTAACTGGAGAAGTTTACTAACCATTTGGACCCAATAGGAGATCACTTTCCACTAGAAAATTTGAAGACAGAACCAAAGATTTGGTAAAAGATTTGCCTTAGTGGAGTCTTACAGTTTGCCAGGTTTTGTGAGGTTGTTCTTTCAATGTTAAGGGGATATCTGAAGGTGGGGAGTGTAAAAGATCATTGTATATAGGTTTCTGTTACTAGCCAATCTTCAGCATATCCCAACAAAACTGCCCTTATTGTAGTCTCAGATATTTGGCGCCACCTAATGATTCTGGTTGTTGTAGCTTAATCATTCTTGGTTGCTTGTTTTGCCAAATAAAAGTTTGAAATATGTTATTTAGTCGTTTTAAAACTTTTGGCTTAATACAATAAGGCAGCATTAGCATTGGATATAATAATTTCAGAAACAGGATTATTTTAATGAAATGAATTCTACCTAGGAAGGACAGGTTGATATGTTTCCATTGCTGTGTGTCTTGTTGTATGGTATCGATGATTAATCTGATGTTTAGTTGTTAAATATCATTAAGATATTTTGGGATTTTCATACCTAGGTTTTTGACGTTATGTTCTTTTGAATGTGTAGAAATCTGTAGACCAGTCCCTTGGTGAGGTATGATGGAAGAAGAGCGCTTTCTGTTTTATGAATGAAAAGGAAAATGTTATCCACAAATGCTGTTGCTCGTAGTTGTGTTTGGCTTATTTGGATTCCTGAGATGTTTGAGTTCTGTAGGAGATGTCTAAGTAGGGTGTCTGCGGCAAGATTATATAAAAGGGGGGAAAGTGGACAACCTTGTCAGGTCCCCCTACTAATATGAAGCCAGTTTTTAACACACACATTACACATTGACACCCATGCATACCAGCATTATGTATTCGCTGTGAGCAGCTCCTCTGGGGATGTTCCAGTTTAAAGGAACAGTAACACCAAAAAATTAAAATGTTTGAAAGTAATTGAAGCATAATGTACTTTGTACTTTTGCCCTGAGCTGGTAAAACTTGCTTCAGAAACTACTACTTTAGTTTATATAAACAAGCTGCCATGTAGCTGTGGAGCAGACATGCAAAGGAGAAAAGGCACACGTTATATAGCAAGTAAGCTCTCTAAAATATAATGGTGTTCTACGGAGCTTATCTGCTATCCACTATTTAATCTGTACCATTTAACCATATTTCAATTGCCAATTTATATAAACTATAGTAGTGTTTCTAAAGCAAACACACCAGTTTACAAGTGCAGTGCAACAGTACATTATATTTTAATTACTTTAAAACACTTACATTTTTTGGTGTTACTGTTCCTTTAACATAAATCACATTTGCCATACTGTATCCAGAAAGGTTTGTCACTGCCCTTCCGCCAGTGATCATGTAATTACCCGTACCCGTACTCTGTGTACAGCTTATTCCCAATTGGTTAACAAGAGATGCAGTACAGTTTGTCTCTCACATGGATCAGAATATGCTTAAATCTGAGACACGCAATGTACACGTGAATAAGCCATGCAGGGAGGCCCCACAGGCTGAAGCTTCTGTAGTACAGGTTTGTCAGTAAACATCATTGTGCAGTAATACATGGGAGTATCAGTGTGTTTGGCAGCTGCCATTGGCATAGAACGGCAAATAGTATTTCTGTAGTATTTCCACTACTGGTATGTTTTATTCTTATGTACTATTTTCTTATTTACTATTAATTGAAGACTCTTGTTTTGACAGGATGAAGTTCTTAGTTAGGAGGTGGCAGCGAGCAACTGGCTCCAGTCCAAGCAGTATAAATAGAAACGTATTTGGGCAAATTACAGGTATGAATCATAAAGTGTGTGGCATTCAGTAATAGTTTCATTCCATCATTAAGGGGTTAAGTCAGTTGTGCTTCTGAAGGGATGCTGCTATCAGTATCATACCCGGTACATCTGGGTGTCATAGAGGCATGTAACAAACCTGCATAAAATAAATATACAGAATTATTATTAGATTACAAGTCATTTTGTGTTGCTGAACTACAGACTTGTATATTAGAGCAATGCATTGCTTCCTTCTGTTCCCATCCCATACTGTGTCCCCATAAATCATATCCCCCAAGAGAAACTTCAGCTGTACAGATTTGGAACATTGTCTCTGGGGCACATGTGTATGATATATATGACCCTTATTTTAACACACAGTGCCTTTCCCAATCTGAAAATACATTGCTTTGTTCACTATATACAGTATTGCCACATAGCAGTTATATAAACCGTATGTTACGTTTGCATCTATGCTGTTAACCCTGCCATTAAAGGAGAAGTTACCACCCCCCTTGTTTTTTAACTGATCTTTCTCCTGCAGATCCAGTGTCTGGGTCCCTGGCAGTCTGCTGAATTCTGTGATATAACTAAATGTCTGTTTAACATTTCAGTGAAAACAATTGAGAAAGGAAGCTGAGCAGTGGAAACTAATATGGTCCTGGCTTCCACTGCTCATGCTCCTGGTCAGTGATCCCTGCCAAGGAGCCAGGAAACAGATCTGCCAAGGTTACAGATACAAGTCAAGTACGGTGGGACCCAACCCTGGGGCAGGTGTTAATAAGGGGGCAGCTGGGTCACAGTCAGGTAAAATTTAGGGTTGGAGGTTAATTTAATTTTGTCTATAAAAATAAAATGTTATGTGCACAGCAGTATATAATGTGACTAGAACTAGAATATGAATGCTAGTGTCTGCTTGTGTGTCCCCAAAATAAGCATCACTCGAGGGTTGGCCATATCGGCTCAATATTGCTCATACTTTGTAGGGAAGCACTTCAGCAGCACAATAATCTCCCCTGATACCGGGTTCTTTTTCTTTCAGGCAATGAGCTGAGGACAGAGTCACCCTACCCTCCTGCCGGCAGCCTGGAGCTGTATGGGGAGCAGAGGCACTTGGCATGTCGCTCTAGATCAGAGTTTGATTCCCCACAGTCCACTGTGAATTCCCAACATAGGTACTGAGTAACAGCTTGTATAATGGGCTTCCTTTGATGTTTATGTTGCTGCATGTAACCGTATGTTCTGTGAGCTCTACAGTAAAGGTGCCATACACGGGCAGATTTAAGCTACTCATTTTGGTCCTTCAGACAGATTTGGTTGCTTATCTGCAAGTGTATGGCACCCCCAAGAGGCCTACATGACCGATATCTGCCACTTTAGGTGGGCATATCGGTGGAAAGGTCCACTTGTTTGGCGACCTCACCAAACAAGAGGATCGTATATGGCCAGCTTTAGCTATAGAATCATTACAGTCCTAATTGCTGGCTATCAGTGCACCGCCCCTGTATGTGTTATGCACTTGCTTTATAAATATCCTCTAAATAACCCCATCTACAGAATGAGCCTCGTTTTATTTGCACAGGTATAATGCTGTCTCTGATGTGAGTCCCTGTTCTTATCTCCGGAATTATGACCCCGACAGAGCTTTAACAGACTACATAACCCGCCTAGAAGCACTACAGAAACGGCTAGGCAGCGCACACACAGGTAACCAAGTCTCATGGGCAGAGAACCCATATACGTACTCCCATTTCATTTTCCCCGTACAATTTTTGTTTCAGTCAATTTTAAGTTATTACTTTTTAGTCCTTTATGACCTATAGCTGGGATGTCCAGCTTTTGGTCTCCAAATGATGTTGAACTATAACCTTCAGCATACAAATGGCAGCCACAGACAAAGCATTTGCTGGTCACCTGTTCAAACCTTTGTTAGTTGCTTTGGGTTACTGCACCTTTGAAAGCCCAGGGCCTATGTTGAATCCCAATGCAGGCCTGGCTATGGGTGTGGGTCAGGTGTTAACATTTCAGTCAGCAAGTGGTAGCAGGCTGGATTGTGGATAAATGGGCTGCAGTTTAGATCGTATAATCACAAGGAAGGAGTATGTCAGCCCATTGCTAGGGGTATTGCTGTGCTACCCTGCACTGAGAAGCTGAGAATGTGCATAACAAACAGTAAATGGGTAGAACATAGAGAGATGCTGTAGCCCTAGTAGTCCCTCATTGTGCTGTATAAGCAGTGTGTTTCTTCCATGCAGGCTCCAGCAACACATCCCATTACAGTACCAGAAGGTAATATCCTTACAATACTTGAACTGCCTCCTGTAAATCTGTGCTGCTTCTGTGATTCCGTATTGTGCACATGAATGGGACCAACACCAGCCCAGAGAAACAATCACACCATCAGCACCCATTAAGCAGTCTGGAATTTCTATATATATGAGCTTTTTTTCTTTTTTTTGTGTTTTGTTATAAAAATCAGCCGCTGAATTAAATGTACATTTTTGTGGATTTCTAATTTAATGATTAACTTATACGTATTTATCAAACGGGTGAACGAACTTTTTATTGTATTGCGGAACGGGAGGCCTTGCTCAAAGGCTGAAGAAAACGTCCTAATATTTGCTACTGGCAGCGCGGATTGAACTTATATGTAGAGACCTATTTTTGTAAAGGTAGAAGTTTTGAATTTTATGGGTATTTTGTCAAGGTACTGAAACGAAATAAATTTCATCATTTTAACCTTTGGAACATTTTTTTTTTATATTTTGCATGCCAAAACAATTTCCGTACTGTATTCACATGCGATAAATCAGAACATGTGCCCATCTTGGTTTTTGTTAGGCCACCTTTTGCCTGCCAGTGGCTAGACTAATGCTAGTTTAGGTACCTGGTGTTGCCCCAGCTGCAATATCATTGGTCAGATAGGTAGGCGGGCTTATTCCAAGCATTGTCAGGCTTAGGGTGGCCATACACGTAGCAATTTCGATCGTTCCCACCCTTCACTGACGTTCAGGGCTAAATTGTCAGATATGGAGGTAGAAAAAATAGGATTGCTGATTCAACCCTGTGCATGGCCCTTCCATGGCACCCAATCAAAATGTTTTAACCTGGCTGATTGACGAGTTGACCGATATCCGCAGCCTTTTGCGATATCGGTTGCCTCGTCGAGTCGCCACGCACGCATGAATAGCACCTATGAAAACCTCCTGGTTTTTTTTGCTGCATTTGGTTATATCCTATGTATTGCTGAAATCTGACTGGTCAGATAGATTGTTGGCCCTTTGTAAGAACCAGGTCAAGTGTTTGTGAACAAAAGTTGTTCACTTTCTCCCAGATAAGAGGACTGTCCCAGAAAAGTGTTGTTGCATCCCATGTCCCAATGAATGATCTGTGGTAACATGAAATTAGGGCCAGAATTAGGGGTGGGCAGATGAGGCACATGCCTAGGGAGCAGTGGTGACTACATTATTATGGTCCCATGGTTTGTATGTGTGGCCTTTATCCTGGAAATCAAAGTAAGGAATCCCAGGCTCCCATCCAGGCCAGCACATATGGGACAGCCCCTTTTAGGCTGGTCCCCTGTCCTAACCAAATCTTCCCTTAATTCCCCTTCATGTGGACTCTAATCCAATCATACCTACGCCATGCCATATCTTTCCAGCCCAAATCCCTATGCATTGCCCTTAGCAGAGTGGCTATATCTGAAGTCAGCATACAAAAAACTTCAGTGTGTTTATTGCTTTTTACATTTCATATTAATTATATAAAATACAGAACATGTACAGTCACTGTGATTCCTAGCCCCGCCTCAACTTTTAAAAATTTTTGTGTGTATGAGAAAGAAAAAACTGTATTCCTCTCAGGATGTCAAGTCCATATTTTAATTCTTTCTACGTTTATATCTGATGACCGGGTTGTTGGGTGTGTGAATCATGGTTGTGTAGTTTATCGTAGGGAAGTATCCGTCCACCAGTTCGAATTCATACATTCGGAGCATTGTAGACCAAATTGTCTTTATCTGAACATAAGCAAAGTTCTCCCCGATACAGCGATGCCGACCTGCAAGGAAAACAATGAGAAGGGTAAGAAACATCTCTGGGACCAGTGATACTAATCAGGACCATCACGAGATTTAATTAAAAATAAATGTTTGCCTTTTTAAGGCAGAAAAAAATACAATGGTACTCCTATGTTTGCCTTAATGCAGAAGTTGTTGCAAAAATGCACTTTTTTCTTTTATCCATTAGATTTGGAAACATTTTATATGTTTCATGTTTAATGACAAATGGCACACCATGCTGGTATATTCAATATGTTCTGTGTGAGGGAAGAACACTAGCTACTTACAGCTCGTTATTGCTGGAAGAGTGGTGCATGGGGGAACCCTAAAATCTGCCAGTTCAGGCCAACAATTTGTGCCTGTAGAGGGTGGCAGTCCTACAACTTCCCCACTGGTCCTGTCCCAACCCTTCTGCTGATGTATCTACAATAACCAGTGGTATATTTAAGAAGCAGCAGGCCCCTGCCCCCCAAAGATCTTTAGAGGAGGCCTGGTACGCACACTCCCTGTAGCTGGTCCCCCTACACTAGAGACAAGTAAAAATAAAAGCAGCAAAAGCTGTGGGAGGTGTTGGTACTATACAGCAGACCCCATGGTCTGTGCCTCCTGGGTCGCAGGGTCTGCTGTATGCAACTCACAATCTCTGAGGAGGTGACAGTCAGTATTGGGGCAGTGTTGGGAATGGGTGGGTTGGGATATTTGACATGATTATTACTGGGAGAATCTTTGATGGAAACAGTTTTGTATTTCTAGCTCAAATATGTTATAAGCTGGTCACCAGGAAACACACAGAATAAGAACCTGTACCTGGGTATTTAGTAGGGACTATATTGGATATTCTTTCCCTAGGGTGGGGCCCATCTGATTTTACTCAAGTAGTCCTTTCCTTTAAGCAACTCCCTTCAAACAGTATAATGTGTTGTCAGCCTTTGAAACACTTGAAAATTTTGAAAAGTAGTGCATTTTTTACACAACAAACCTAAGGCTGATGTCTCATTGAGAGATAAGTCACCCATGATAGATCTATGCTACCACAAACGACTAAGCTCTCCAAATAACCAAAGCGACGAGTAGGCCTTTCCACCAGTGATTGCCTTTGTTGTTGGTGGAAAGGCATTTTGGAGAGATTAGTCGCCCATGGTAGCAGAGATCTATCACGGGCCACTAGTCTCAGTGTGGGACATCAGTCTAAAGCCAATAGAGAGGGCAGTTATAAGAGGTTACCTGCTCCAAAAGGAACATATGCAAACTTTTCTCCGGCTGCTGGGTTATCATGCAGATATCGATCAGGGTTAAAATCTGTATTCTTATCCCAAGTGTCCCTGAGGCGGTGATTAACTGTGGGAGACACGCAGACCTGATGGCCAGGGGGGATATTGTATCCAGCGACCGACTGCAGAAAGAGAAGAGAGAATCAGAGTGTGCAGTTAACCATGTATTGGCTCACAGGTGACATTGAAAGGGATTCACTGATTCATCCCTAGATGTTTGCTTTTTAGCCCACAGCCTGATGTTAGGTTTAAGCACAGGAAAGCCATCCAGTATTGTAATAAAGTCCTTATCGGAGTGCCGGAGTATAGTGGCGGTTATTGTACTGCCATACATATGGATACACATTCTAGGGACCAGAACCAAATATATCTTTTTTTTTAATGTATAGTCTATTAATGTTTGCATGCTTTTCACCATATGTCTATGTGTTGCTTACAGTATGTCTACTAACCTGCGGTGTCCGGGCCATTCTCATCATTGTCATTATGGGTGGTCTTAACCTCAGAGTCTCCTTTATGCATCTATCCAAGGCTTGCAAATCCTTCAGCTGGAAATATAATAATGGCACAATTACATGCGCGTATATATAAATTTATAATATATATATTTAATATACAGTTTGGTCATTTTGCTATGGGACCAAACTTTAAATGATATCCTTATAAACGTAGGAACCACCATTTATTACTTTAAGGATGAGTAAACCTTTAAAAGATGTTAAGGTAAAATTGTTGAGAGTCCTATACTAAGTACTTTCACAATCAGTGTCTCATTCCTGTGCTCATACCATGTCCCTCTCTAGTCTGGTTACCTCTGCACCCACCCTCCATCAATCTCCGGTCTCACTCACTCCTCGCTCCCCCCCACTCTCCGTCCATCTCTGCTCTTGCTCTCCCTCTACCACCCTCGGTGTCTCCTTTCCCCTTCCTTTCATTAACCTGGAGAATATAAAATGGCTGGCCAGAATGCCACTGAAGTCAGATCACAGGAACAAGATTTTGTTTTATCTGTAGTCTTAAGAAAGCAAATATTGCCAACCTGATCATAATTGAGAGGAGGCAAGTCTTCCCCACAAACTGCCTTCTGTTCTGCAAAGCACTGAGCCTGTAGGGATTTATTCTTGGCCAGGAAGAATCCCATCCAAGCACTGGTGGTAGAGGAAGTGTGCTGTCCGGCCAGCAATAACCCAATCAGCATTCCTGCTATCTCATCGTCATTTAAAGGGGTTCCATCTCTGCCAAGAGAATCACACATCAGGAAATCCAAGAAAATAACTGGATGGCATATCTAACTGCATGTAACTATAACGTGCACTGTCCCACAGACAGGCTTCTCTTACTTGTATGTGGCATCTAGCAGCGTTTGCAGCATGTCGTCCTCTCTCTCGGCAGAATTCCTGCGCTTCTGTATCACTTGGTAGAAAATATTCTTGATCTCTCTGTGAGCTCGGTCTCTGCGCCTGTACAAGTAGCACCCCGTTACCATTTAGATAAATAACCAACCTTAAATCAAACTTCATCTTGCCCTTTCATTTGCAAGTGTAATGTTGCTGAATAAAGGGGAATGTGGCAAGAGAAACAAAGGGTTATATCACTAAAGGGAGAAAACCTCAGAATCACAGCACCTTTACCCACATACAAACGTCTTTGCGGCTGTGATGGGCGGGGGAGTGCGAGTGCCCACAGTTACCGGCGAAGGGGGAGTAGGCCTGGGCCACAAGGGGCTGCAGGGCCCAACCGTGTTTTTTCCCAGTGCCCCGTTGGCCCAGTCAGACACTGTTTACCAAAGCCTCACTGGCTGCTTGATTCATAGCAGAACGTACTGGAATACAGGGAGAAATACATGAACAGCATACCTGAAACTGGGCAATGGCAGCCATCCAGGCAAAAGCCAAGCCGCATGTGTGAAACCTCCATCTAAATCAGCATAGAGCTGAGCAACTCTTTCATTCAGCATGCTGCGGATTTCCTTCCCGTGCAGGCAACGACTCGCCGTCAGTATTATCAGTTCTGACAGGGCCTCAAACAAGTCTGAGAAAATCCAATGAAATAAGTATTATTATACAAATCCAATATACCAATAGTAAAAGGGTGTGTGTTTGTTAACAAGAAATCGCTTACCTATTATCCCAGGTCTACTCCTGTTCTCTAAATACCACATAAGCCTGGGGTAACAGGTAAGTACTTAGAGCTACTGGGGGCGCCTAATAAAATGTAACACATACACACACCCAGTGGTAGAGAATTTCCTTGTGCTTTAATTTTTATCAGGGAACATTACTGCATGGATTTGGTATGTTCTGCCTGCTTTTACTTAAATTTCCTTGGGTGCTTTGGTTTCTCCTCACATTACAAAACACATGGGCAGAGAAATGAACATGTGTATGTAGGGACTGCAGATTGTGAACTTAACCAAGGCAAGGACTGACAGAGTCCTCAAATCTAATTGGCATCTTTATCTGGGCAGCATTCCTACCGACCATACACACTGACTGTGCCACTGTTAGCACCGCCATTCCCTCTCACTTACTTCTCACACCACTGTCTCCCCAGCGCTCAAAGTACTCTTGCGTCTCCTCTTCAATCATCTGTACATGAGTTTTAAAGTGGGCAATATTCAGGCCAGTTTTTAGCATTTTTTTCTGTTCCAAAAAGATCTGGAATAGAGATAAAAATACAATCAGATATATAGGGAATAATAATGTGCTCTTCTAAAGGTGCCACCTTCATGCATGTCTTCTTACTGCTGAGTGATTCTGCACACAAGGCAAATGCTTCTCATTTTGTGCAAATGATTAGCTGGAACCAGGGGCATTTCAGAGACTGCTGCCCCACTCACCCTCTCCACAATCTTTGGCATTGGAGCGGGTCAAGGGGGGCACCAAATCACTGCACAGGCAGGAGCCAAATTTTCATTTTAAAAAATGGCAATCTGGCTCCCAGGCAGCATTTTACACCCCCTGGTAACTGGCAGTTTACTGCCACCTGAGGCAATGTTGCTTAACTCTCTGTCACTCTTCTGAGTACAATGGCTGCAATTTCCTCACACTAGGCTGGATTCTCATAGACCAGGGTCTGTGGGGTGACATCATTAATTACCAATTGTAAAGATGGCCATACACTGTAAGATCTGCTCGCTTCTCCTGATATGCCCACCTACAAGCCGATGTGGCCCCTGATCAGACAGAAAAATCAAACCTGCCCGATTGAGATCTGGCTCATTTCAGGCCAGATGTCTGTCAGGGAGGCCCATTGTTGGTGCCCATACACAGGCAGATAAACTGCCGAATTGGACTAAAGGGCCGACCTCGGCAGCTGAAATCAGCCCGTTTATGGCCTTAACTGATAACATCAGCATTTATGTAGGGCTGTTTATGTACCCCCTGTTGTAAAATATAAGGATGTTAGAAGTCAGTATATAGTTTCCTGTAACCATGTTAAAGGAGAAGGAAAGGTAAAAACTAAATAAGCTTTAGCAAAAAGGTCTATGTAAATACAGCCATAAGTAACGCTGTGCTGAGTTCTCGGTCAAAAGAAACAGGATTTCTTTTCTCTTTGTTGTCCTCTGCCAGAGACACACAACTCTATCCTCTCTCCCCTCTCCGGTTCCCCCTCCCTCAAGAATGCTAATAACTCCCCCCCCCCTTAGGAATATGTGATCTGAGCCAATCAGCAGGAAGCTTCCTCATATTCTTACACACTGAGCATGTACACTGGTCTTTGTCTTGGTGCAGGAGCGAGGCATTGTGAACGGGAGAAATATGGGGAGACTTAAGGGCACTATTGAGACAACTGAAGGTATGCCTGCAGCTTGAGATTAACTCTTTATTAGCCTTTCCTTCTCCTTTAAGGCACAGGGCCAAAAGCCAAGTCCATTTATACAGGTTATGGAACTCCTCTATATATTACTATATAGACTATAAATATCTATCTCTAGTGGATGATCAACTCTGATACAATAGCGACAGAAATGGGCCAGGAGGTGCCCCACACATGCATACAGACTATTATACAGATCATTCAGAAAGTGGCCAAGCTGTATGAAATATTGGTAGATTTGTGCCCACTGGCCAGTTGATTAATTTCCTAAATTACAAGGTTGGGGTTATTATTCTTACTGGATTTGGAACATCATATGCAACTCCTTTGCCAAAGACCGGTGTTGTCAGCCTAGAATATACGTCCTCTGCATTTAGGTCCTCGTTTTTGCTATTAAACAGCAAAGCGGCTGCATCGCTGCCTACCAGATAAGTAAAGGTCTTGCCCACCATAGTAAAACTGAAAACTGGCCCATACTGCAAGAGAAATAAAAAGAAAATTATAGTCATGTAAAATGTGGGACAGCATGGGACCAGGGCTGCAACAGAGATGTTATATAGATAATATACACTTACTTTGTCATATGCATTTTCCAGAAACGAGATTGGGCTTTTCCCGAACGCTATTGCATGGCCCAGAAACGGGATATTAGATGATATAAAAGGAGGGTATTTCTACAAGGAGGGACAGAAAGCACAAGGAGATCAGACACCAAGTCATTAACCACAGAACATACAGTTTGATTTTTAAAAAATCCCCTTTACAATGAAAACTATAGGGCTAATTTGCAAAGTGCAGGGTGCAGTGTGGAAATCTCTCATGTTTTTTTCAAAAGGCACAATGTACAGAGTGTAGTGATGACAGTAATTGGTAAATCAGCATTAACAGGCGCAGTGTTGTTCCCCTAAGCCCTCTTATATTTGAAATAGGGGTAAATGTAAATGCCCTTATTTCTTGCTTTATAGAAATGTGACATGTATTATCCGGTACAAAGAGCAAGGGCAGTGCCTTCACTATACAGTTTATTACCTACACAGTGTTATCATTAGACTATGTGTATATACTGCATTTATTATTACTGCACTGTAATGGAAAGATCCAGCTCCTGCTATACAGTGTTAGGGAAGGCACCTTAGTATGCAATAACTAAGCACACCTTGGCCAGTGCCGCTTTCTGGGTTACATTTTCTGCACTATGATGATATATTAAGAATAATGAATTAACCCCTTGAGAGTTTGTAACCCCAGTGAAACAAGCTGGGAAAAATGCTCAGTCAATTTACAGAAAGCATAGCAATATCTGTACTGTCTATGTACATGTCACAACCCGCACCCAACCCTAACCTGCAAAACCTTAACCAGTACCCAACCCTAACCTGCAAAACCTTAACCCGCACCCAACCCTAACCTGCAAAACCTTAACCAGTACCCAACCCTAACCTGCAAAACCTTAACCCGCACCCAACCCTAACCTGCAAAACCTTAACCAGTACCCAACCCTAACCTGCAAAACCTTAACCAGTACCCAACCCTAACCTGCAAAACCTTAACCAGTACCCAACCCTAACCTGAAAAACCTTAACCAGTACCCAACCCTAACCTGCAAAACCTTAACCCGCACCCAACCCTAACCTGCAAAACCTTAACCAGTACCCAACCCTAACCTGCAAAACCTTAACCCGCACCAAACCCTAACACAGAAAATGTTGCTACTGTACGACCTGCACCCAAACCTGTATCTGAGCCTTTTACCTGTGCACCCACCTCTGGTTCCAAATCTAACCCAAATTTCAATCTGAAACCACAGGTTCCACGGTTTTTGGAACCACATCACTGACATTTTGAAATGATCAAACTGAAATCAATACAGGACTGACCAACCAAGGGATGATTTTATAGGTTAGCCAAAATGTATTTATATATGTGCCTCTGGTGTCTCCTTATGTTAAAGTGATATGATGTACCGTATATACTCGAGTATAAGCCGAGTTTTTCAGCACCAAAAATGTGCTGAAAAAGTCTCCCTCGGCTTATACTCGAGCTTATACTTGAGTTTTTCAGGCTGGACGTCCCCCGTGTATGTACCTTCACAACGACCCCCCCCGTGGGCGTACCTTCGTTCACCTGTCGCCGTGCGCTGATACGTATGCGCGCAGGCAGGGGTACATTTTTCATTTGCAAGGTGTACAATACTAAAGCACCTGTTTATTATGTCTAATATATTCTTTCCAGTCAGCACACTGCTTTAGTGTGATACTGACACATTACTGATTTTTTCAGGAAGGTGTTGATATCACTTTAAAAAGCTTCCTGAGACTAATTTAAGGTGCACACTGCACAAATGCGATTGATGGCTTCTCCATGGCTGCATAAGGCTCCTGTGAACCTGCACAAACTGTAAGTCTACCCTGATGCACTCTCACAAATAGAAGTTATTAGACAGTATAGACAGCTAAAAAAAAAACTTAGCAGTAGTTGCTGCATTTCCCACCCTAGGCTTATACTTGAGTCAATACATTTTGCCAGTTTTCTTAGGTAAAATTAGGTACCAAGGCTTATATTCGGATCGGCTTATACTCGAGTATATACGTTATATGTACCTCTGGTGTTTCCTTATGTTAAAGTGACATGATGTATATGTACCTCTGGTGTCTAGTCCAGCCCTGAGACCTACGGACTTGGATGGGTATGTTCCTTCTTAAACTTGCCACAAAGTGGAACAGACTCTCAAAGCGCCAATCCCTGCAGCACCCGGACCCAAGGGCACTGGCTACAGCCCAACACTATGTCCAAAGAGCAGAGCTTCAAATATGAAGAAAATACCCCCAACCAGGCCGGGACATATTTTGTACAATGTCTTAATAAAAGAATTAAAATAAATCTATAGGGAGAGGTGGTCCTACAATTACTATATAATATGTTATGTTTGTTATATACACCCCACTTTGAGCTTTGAGCATTTATGAGAGCAAATCATTCTCTCAATACAAATCGAATGTTTTCGGAGCAATGAATAAAACATAATAACATGTTGTGTTGTGTGAGACTTTACCCTGTAGGCCAGAAAACATTTGCACTTACCACATTGCCGGGATCCTCAGCCTGTAGGTGTTTAAAGGCCAACTTACTGACATAGGCCAGAGCCAGCAAGAACGTGCAGGGAATGAGTATGCGAGATGCCAGGCTCCCCCCTACTGCCTCCTCTAGCAGGGTGCCCCCTGCCTCCCACAGGCTTAACAGCATGATCACCTGGAGAAGGAATCACTCATTAATACCTGCGTTGCTATTGGACCACCCCTCCCCGATTCCCACATAGGTTGCCGGGGGCTTATGGAAATTGACAAAAATTACAAATCCTCTGTGCTCACCTATATCAATATATAAGGGACAGTAAGATATTTAATGCATAAAGAATTGCGGGACACTCACAGATGGGGGGGGCTATATATATATATATATATATAAACTTCCAAGTAAATGCCGGCACTCACGTATAGATAAGTTGCTGTTGCCTGGGTGCAGGTCCAAATAATGTTGAAGGTGCTTGAGAGAGGGTCAGCACTCACAGGACTTATACATACAAATTATTTTATTAAAGAGGAGACTAACGTTTCGGCTAGCACTCTAGCCTTTTTCAAAGTGAAAAAGGCTAGAGTGCTAGCCGAAACGTTAGTCTCCTCTTTAATAAAATAATTTGTATGTATAAGTCCTGTGAGTGCTGACCCTCTCTCAAGCACCTTATATATATATATATATATATATATATATATATATACACAGTACAGTATATATACAGTATTAGCGGTGTTAATGGTCTTTTTTACACTATATATATATATATATATATATAGTACAGTATATATATACAGTATTAGCTGTAACTGCTCCAATAGACATACATAGGCGCCTCTCCCTCAGTCTCATTTTCCCATAGAACCATAGAAACCAATCTGCACATAAGGGCATCGCTGCTGTATCTCTATGTAACAAACACACATGCACTGGGCTTTATGTGCATTATGTGGGGCTCAGTGGAGGAGCATCATCCCTCACACCTGCATCTGTTCTCACTGAGCCACTAAGGGACTGACAGGGTGAGGGACTGACTGCCATATATGCCCATGTAGCACTCCCAGCATGGCCCAGGCACTGTGCCAGCCTTACCTGTCCGGATGCAGCAGTTCCCTCTTGGTCCCAGGCTCTCCCCTAAGTGATGAGCAGCCTCACGTACTCACTGCTTTTGCAGCCTGACAGCGAGGGCGGGGACTGGGAGGAGCCAAGGCGGGGTCTCCCTCGGTTAACAACACGCAGTCAGATTACAATGCCTCCACACCAATAACTTGTTCTCCTGCCCCAGCTACACACTTCCAAAGCTGGGTGCCAAGAGCGCACCGACGCCTGAAGGAAATCGCAAAAGGCGCTATAAAAGTGTAGAAAACCAATCGCCTTAATAACTAAACGGGTCTTTCCAATAGCAGGGGGCGGGGCTTCCGCATTCCCTCACGGTGCCGGCAGTTCTATGCAGGTTCAGGGAACTCCACTCTGATTGGACAGAACAGCTGAACTGATGTCTGCCTATGTGACGTCTATTGCTGCCGCTGTTCGTGTAATGGAGCTTGGGGCGGTGACGCCAATGAGTGGGAGGGGCTGAATGCGAATCTGGAGTGAGGAGCCGATGGCACAGGGCTGTTAGGCTGCAGCTGATTGTCAGGGGGCTCCTTATTGGTGCAGAGCGGGCCGAGCCTTGTCATGTGACTGGCATCCCTCAACTTCTTGTGTTCTGTGCGTTATGAGTGGCTTTGGTGTTAGATCTCGTATTCATAGGAAAATGTATTAAGGAAATGATGTGCCGCCATGCACATTCCTGCCCGAATAGCCGCCCTGCATGGGAAGCCCAGTGCCTATTGCAGCACTTTAACCCGCCTGCTTGGGCCCTGTCAGCACTAATGTCTGCCCTGCCTGTAATATAGGGGGGACAGTGTGGGACAGGCTCTTCCAATCTGTAGTTATGAAAAATGTTTTATTTTCAAAGTTTAGGGGCCCTAAAATGATTTTGCTGTGGGGTCCAGTAACTTCTAGTTGGGCCTTTGACTCTAATTGTGTTGGATACGAGACCCAACTCTTCATCACTCACCTTTATTAAAGGAGACATATCCTATAAAAATTATGAATGTACCAGTGAATTATACTCCTCTAGATATAGAAGGATTGTGCTTAAAAAAGTTGTGTTTCCTGCTGATTTATTGAGAAATTCCACAAAAACCCCACTAGCCCTGCCCATCTGTTCCACTTCCTGCTGGCTGAGCTCCGTATACTGCACTGTAGGATAGGAACCAATCAGCAGCTAGGCTGACCTGATAGGGAACTGAAGCCTGTCTGTGCTTGTGTGAGTGCAGGGCTGTGATTGGCTCTCCCCCTCCTGCTGTGCTTCTGGCAGGGACCGTTACGACACGCCCACTCTTCATTTCAAACTCCAACAGAGAAGTGATAGGATCGATAGGGAGCTCCAATAAAGGGGCCATTGTTACAGATAGGATTAATGTTTAGCCCAAAGGGAAACCAGCACCGTATATTATTCATAATTGCCTACAAAATTAGGGTTTTTCCCATTTATCCAATATGTCTCCTTTAACTGAACTACTATTCCCTATATCTCTCCTTTTTTCTCTTGTACAGAAATGCATACATGGCCGAGCTATATGAATATCAGGATGTGACACCGGGGCCCAGCTGGAGTAGTTACCTTGTTGGGCCAATCCAATACTGTTCGTCATGTAGCAGATAAAGTTAAAGGAAACATATCATATAAAAATTAGGAATGTACCAGTGAATTATACTCCTCTAAATATAGAAGGATTGTGCTTAAAAAAGTTGTGTTTCAGACTGATTTATTGAGAAATTCCCCCAAACCCCACTAGCCCCGCCCATCTGTTCCACTTCCTGCTGGCTGAATTCTCTTGATGTGCAGGGGGGCCGGCGGCTCTCAGTACACTGCACTGTAGGATAGGAACCAATCATCAGCTAGGCTGACCTGATAGGGAACTGAAGCCTGTCTGTGCTTGTGTGAGTGCAAGGCTGTGATTGGCTCTCCCCCTCCTGCTGTGCTTCTGGCAGGGACTGTTAGGACACGCCCCCACCCCCCTTCATTTGAAACAGATAGGGTTCATTTTTAGTCCAAAGGGAAATCAGCACCGTATATTATTCATAATTGCCTACAAAATTAGGGTTTTTTTCCATTTATCTAATATGTCCCCTTAGAGGAAGCAAAATATACACATAGGGGGTAAGGGGACATATACCGTACATATAACAATTGAGGGTGCATGTTTGGGCTTGGCAGAAAAAAAATCAGTACAACAAAAAAGTGTCTCTTGCTTTCCTGCTCAGTTCTATTGCTTCTGGGTGCATTTCCATACATGACATACAAAGAATACTCCAGCAGCACTCAGAAATTAGTGAAAAAATGGTTTATTCATGCAAACTACAGTATTTAAGAGGCGGAGATGCAGGAATATACATTTTAGCTTAAGTAATAGCTGGTGAAAGTACAGATAACAGACTGTTTGTGTCAAATGCTTTCTCAGCCCAGACTCGGGTAGAGCAGGCTTTTATAGGCTAGGCTAGGCTAGCTAGTCCTGTAATACCTTACTTCAGAGGTTAGAAGTAGCTAGGGCAGCTGTGGCCCTATGAAGGACAAGTGTATGGGGTAGGACCAATGAATAGCATACCTTCCAACATTTGAATTATCAGCAATGGACAAACGAAACTGCTCTTTTGCTCAGCCATAACCATGCCCGGTTACGTACAGACACTTCCCAAATCCACCCAGTCTTCACTCAGTTTCTGGCAAAGCTCCATCCCATTTCAGGCAATGTTCCCTTTAATTTATTTGCGCCCATCAGGGGTGTTTCTGGCCCCTTAGCAGCCTGACGCGGCTCCTACAATGCCACCCCCCCTCGTCGCTCCATGCTTACCTTTACAACGTTGGAGGGGTGTCCAGGGGGGCTGCATCACTAGTGTAGAGAGTCCATTTGCTCATTTCCAGTTTAAAAACTGGAAATTTGATTCTTAGGGGAGAATTCACAAAAGTGGTGATATTGAGACAAAATAAAAGTGGAGATAGATTTGTGGGATTTTCCACCTAATTCACAAACCTCTATCTCCACTTTTGTGAATTTGTCTTTTAAACAGACAGTTTTCAGATTTTGTCATTTTCCAGACATTTTTTTTTATGCTCTTAAAATCTGGAGAAAGTGTTTTCCACCAGTTTTTCCACCACTTTTACTCCAAAAAAAGGGCTATCTCCACTTTAGTGAATTCCCCCCATAGGGGGAGAGAGCCCTTTTTCGGAGTAAAAGTGGTGGAAAAACTGGTGGAAAACACTTTCTCCAGATTCACAAACAGAAATCCACCTAAATTCCGACTCAACCGCCACTTTTCCGTTTTTGGTGAAAGAAAGACAGTTTACAGACACTTTTGTGAATTTGTCGTTTAAACGACATTTATACAACATTTTAACGACATTTTTTCCCGACATTTTCAAAATGGAGTAAAGCTCAGTGTAACTCTGTCAGATCAATTCTAAACTCTTCTGTTTTGTTTCCCCCAGTCTCCATTTCACACCTAAAGTAGGAGCCCCATTGGGGGGTCGTTAACATATTAATGGGGATTAGCAGCTTATTGTTAGGGGACAAGTTTCTGTCTAACCCTAGAACAATAGGTGCAAAAAGCCTCATTAACATTTTATAAACAAGTAAAACACTGATTAAAAAAAGTTCAATTTATATATAAAAAGTTTTTTCCTCACATTTACATAATTATGCAAATTTTAGCTTAATCAATGAGGCAATAATAACATTTTGTGTGAATATATTGTAAGCATTTTTATTAAAAGGAAAAGTAAAGCCTCCCAGGAAAATTTTTAGTTTTAGCAGCAGCAGTGCCCTTTAATCACTTCACTGACACTTTCCGCAACTTATCTGTGCCCCCATAGCATGTCCTGAGCTACAGAGCTGCCTGACAGCATTGGTCCCCACCTGTTCCCAGCAGCCATCTTGGTGATCAGCAAACAGCACAGGCACACTGGCACCCAAACTGGGATATTGGGGTACAGGGTTGGACTGGCACCAACAGGGCACTGGATAAAAACCCAGTGGGCCCTAGTCCCCTAGTTGGAGCTCTATTCACCGGGCATGTTGGGGTGGGTGCCGGATTGCTGCTGCCCAGTAATGAGTAGGGGCTAGAGAATAAGGTATTTAGACCCTTAAATCTTGTTACAGAAGTGGAATTACACAGAAATATAGAAAAAAATGATAGATTGTCCTGAAAAAAATGATGTATAGTTTCCCTGGGAAAACTAAAATTACCCCTCAGGAAATGCCCCCAAAGTGAAATGGCATATGAAATGCAAAATCCTGCTGGTAAAATCCTTATCCCAAGGCTCATGTAGATGTGGGACTGGGTTTGATGGCACCGACAGATTTACTAAGAGCTAAAGGCAAATTCATAACAAACATGGTGGGAAAATGACAAAATCTGAAAACTGTCTGCTTAAAAGACAAATTCACAAAAGTGGAGATAGAGGTTTGTGAATTAGGTGGAAAATCCCACAAATCTATCTCCCCTTTTTTTTGAATCTCCTGTACCATATACCAGCTGCAGCTCAGCTCACCTATCAATTGGCTTCTTATTGCCAGTGATAAGAAACAGATTTTTCCTGTGACAGTTGCTTTCAGCTGCCATGGACAACACAATTCCCTTGAAAATACAAAGAGAGGATTTGTGGGGAAATGTAAATGCAGCCACTGAAAAAAAATCTGGACATCGCTCCACCAGCCTATTTCTAAAGGCTGATATCCTTACGTTGGAAGGTTATGTGACCGTGCCCAGGGCAGTCACGAGGCGGACCCCGGTGGAGGGAATTGAACCTGCAACCCCGTCGTCACAGGGCGGTCTCCCTACCACTAGGCTATCCTTCCTCCTCCCACTTATAGGATGTTTTTTATTTGCTACATAGTGGCAGTTGGTGTATCCTAACTGAGAAGCCTGCTGTTTGCTCAAGGCCTATATAACTAGGGGGACTGTTTAATAAGTAGGGAGAATGAATCCTCCATTTATCAACATTCTCTGAGAAAGTTGATGAGTGAGCCCCGGGGGGGGGGGGGGTATCTCTTTCTAACCCTAAAACAATAGGCGCAAAAAGCCTCAATGACATTTTATAAACAAGTAAAACACTGTTTAAACAAAAAGTTGAATTGATATGTTTTATATAAAAAAGTTTTTTCCCTCACATTTGCATTGTTATGCTTTCTGTGGGGCCGGGTTTGATGGCACCGACAGATTTACTAACAGCTAAAGGCAAATTCATTAAAAAAATGTTGGGAAAACGACAAAATCTGAAAACTGTCTGTTTAAAAGACAAATTCACAAAAGTGGAAATAGAGGTTTGTGAATTAGGTGGAAAATCCGACAAATCTATCTCCACCTTTATTTTGTCTCAATTTCAGCACTTTTGTGAATTCCCCCTTAGAGTTACTGGGAGCAGCTTTTCTCAACTCACCTCATGGCAGCAGGTCAGAATAAATTCCAACAAAATTCTTTGTGCACAGACAATTTGGGTTTGCACACAGGAGCGTACAGCTTAGAGGGAACATTGTTTTCAGGTATGCAATGCAAGGCTGTTCCACAAAAAAAAATATGACCATTAGGAGCTATGAAGAAGGCTTATGTTAGTGGGAACCTATGAGACTACCAGGGAGGCCAGGTTAGAGAAGGCGCACACTATGCTGATGGACCCAACAGAGGCTGTCAGTGATGGTAGCACTTTAAGGGGTGGCACTCTTATCAGTTATTGGGTGACCTAGCCATGCTGCTGTACCCAGGCCCCAAGCAGCCATTAGGAGTTCTTGTGTGGGGATGTGTGCATCAACAGAGATCTGAGTGGAATCACTAGTGAGGGCCCCTGGTGTTGGGAGGTTGTGTGCTAGAGAAGGAGGTAAGACCTGGTGATGGGATTATATCACAAGATGCTTTGTCACCTGTTGCCTTGACATTTGGCCATTACTAAAGGCTGACTGAGCATGAGTGTATGCTTTGCTGTTGGGAAATAAATGTTGGGTTGAGGAATGTATTAACTCACAAATGTATTAATAATGGGAGACTTGATACAGATTTTAAAATTTAGAATGTGAACAGCAAGGGGCAAGACTGCCACAATTACAGTTTGTAGCAATTCTGGGTTTGGGAGAGGAGCGGCAGATTTTAAAGTTGCTTCATTACTTTGTTCAACTAGCCCTATGTATTAAGCAGCAGAAAGTGGCCCCTTATCTTTCATATATGTCTTTCCATGCAACATGGTTGTGTAATCCTATCCTGGCTCTTGGGCATCAGACTATTGAGATAAAGCTAGTGAGATGATTGTGGCATTCATATTTAGGATGTTTCATCTCAGTTACTATTCACTTGTCTATCCTTTCTTACATTTTCTATACAGAAATGAGAAATTGTTGAGGCATAGACATACAATACCACATGGTTAGGTGAACATGGTGGCCCACTGACACCTGCACCCACTGGGCTTTCCTAGTACTCAGTTAATTGTTAGCCTCCAGGCCTGGACTGGCAGTCTGTGAGTTCTAGCAAATGCCAGAGGGGCTGCTGTAAGATGCCATAGACAGTCACTATTTAGGGGGCTTGCAGGGGGCTGTTTGGGCTTTGGTGTACTTGAAATGCCAGCTCCTATTTTTTAACCCAGTTCAGACCTGCTAGCATCCAAAATATTTGTAAAGCCCCTGACTACAAATGGGCTTCATAGGTTGCTGTAGATCTAGCCCACAAATGCAGTATGTTAGCCAGCTGGTCCTCTATGTTGGCTCCTACAAAAGGTACATATACAGCAGTGCCCAGCAAGGTGCAAAATGGGTCGCATTTGACTTTTTTTTATGCCTTTATTGCACACACACACTCAGAGTTCTTATCTGTGCAAACTCAAACTAATATTTGCAGTTGAGCTGGATCTAGTGTAATCCTTTAGTTTATTCAAAAAACAAAGCCAAAATGTACAGAAGAGGAGCCACATGTGCCAACCTGGCAGCCATAGAACGTAATGCTGCATGTGTGGATTGCCTAGAACTTAATTGCTTTTGTGTTGATCTTGAATACATTGGCTTTCAGTGCAGCACTGTGTAAGTCACACATGAGGAGCACTCGTATCAGCTGCTCCGCTATATCTTCCGGCGCAGTCTGGGGGTGCCGCTCACTTTTCCACATATTCAGCACCTGCAGGATTTTGTCAGGGAGCTGTAGCGACCTAATCAGGAAAATAGAATTTGTAGCATTTAATACTCCATAAGTTGGACATTCCTGTATATCACTCGGTAAATATCATCACCACTTGAGGTGAAATTCTGAGCGGATTATATGGATGCCTATGGAAAAGACATGACTAACTGGGTCTATTTGTGAAGGAAACTTTGATAAAGATACATCGGTTGGACACGGAAACAGGCCTGGGATTTGCAGGACCGCTACAGATCTCCAAGAGATTTTTATGACCCCAAACATATTCAATGGCTACACAGACTTCTTTGTATGGCATTATCATTTTATAATAATGCAGCCTGCAAACAAGTGGGGTACTGGTTCAAAGAGCACTTCCATCTGGGGTCTGACTGCACTCTACATGTTGTATAGGATTAAAATCTGGTGCAAGAGTGAAGCATTGTTGGGCACAAGGCAGCCACAGGGCAAGTGGTACATACAGAGCTTCACTGGATCTTTTGCCCACCAGTGCTCTCTAATTTGTGCTTCTCAATGATCACAGTTTATGGGGCAGGTAAAAGGCAGAAGGGGTGATTCCTATATGGCTCCCCTCGCCCCTCATGAATGCAACTCTACCAAACCCAGGCAGTGCTGTATCCATTGGGGGAATGCAAGTCTCTGAATTCCATTTTAGCAATTTTTCTATGTGCAGGGTAAGGCGCAAAGAGCAAAAAACTTGGCAGATGGTGCCCATTTTTTACTATTTGCACCCTGCCCTGTACACAATAAATGGCCCCTGTTGTCTATTAGATATCAGACCACAGAATAGAAAAGTTGGACAGCATTCATTTTGAGTACAGGTATGGAAATCATTATCCAGAATGCTTGGGACCTGGGGCTTTCCATATAAGGGGTCTCTCTGTAATTTGGATCTCCATAACTTAAATCCACAAAAAAAAATAATTTAAACATTAAATAAACCCAATAGGATTGTTTTGCATCCAATAAGGATGTATTATATCTTAGTACAAAGTACTGTTTTATTATTACAGAGAAAAAAGGATTTTTTTTTTTTAAATTTGAATTATTTTCTTCAAGTGCAGTTTGTGGGAGATGGCCTTCCTGTAATTTGTATCTTTCCTTATAATGGGTTTCCAGATAACGGGTCTGATACCTGTATATAGTAATTGACATTAGCAAAACTAAGGACAAAATACACACAAAATGAACATCTTCCTTTTCTCCAGTTTTTTTATAAGGTCACAAATTTGTTAAATTTGTTAAAACTACTCATTTTTACCAAATAATGTTTGAACATATTGATACTACTTAATCTCAAAAATATGTACTACTTTTATTGTTATTTCTAATAAAGACATTTGATAAAAAAAATATATATATATTATAGTTATATCTACTGTATATAATATAAAGTATTGCTATCTGCTGCACAAACAGGTTTTAAGGGTTTTTCCCTATATATCCCTTGTTGCCTGTACAGGTATCGGACCCCTTATCCAGAAACCATTATCCAGAAAGTTCCGAATTACTGAAAGGCCATCTCCCATAGACTCCATTATAGGCAAATAATTCTAATTTTTAAAAATGATTTCCTTTTCTCTGTAATAATAAAACAGTACCTTGTACTTGATCCCAACTAAGATTTAGTAGACTTAAGGTAGGATATCCAAATTACGGAAAGACCCCTTATCCGGAAAACCCCAGACCCCGAGCATTCTGGATAATGGGTCCCATACCTATACTACTTATTGATCATGTTTCTAAAAAAATACTTTTTACCATTTAAAATGCATTTGCTGGTATAGACCAACATCATAGTGAAGTTAATAGCCCAATTATCCTACCTATTTTTCACAATTCCTTTCACTTCTTCATCTTTTATTCTCAGTTTCTTGCAGAAAAAGCTGAAGTCCTCTGCAGGGATATTGTTAGAGATGAGTTTGAATGTTTTCTGTAAAATTTTCTCTGAAATAAAAACAAAGCATTTTTGGATTAGTGCTGTGTTTCTGATATCCATTGGTGGGATAATGTACTACAGGTGAGTATGGTTGCATTACCGTCTCTAAGGTCGGCACTTTGTAAATAGCGTCCAATCGGATACAGCCGCTTTCCATCACACAGAAGGGAAGGAGGCCGGAGCATTGGATTACTATCTAGGTTTATTTCCCTCAGCTTCTGTAGACCAGAGATGTCACTTGGTAAGGACGTGAGCTGGTTCCCTGTTGGACAATTAGAATTTTAATGTACATAGTTGTTCTATGTGTTTTAGGGTGAAAAAAGGGCAAAAGCAAATTAGCACATTTATCCTCTGAATATCAACGACTACAACTGTTTGTGAAGAGCTAGATCAGAGGATGTTTTGTCCAAAATGTGTTGAGGTGATGTGCCCAGTTTCATTATGTCCATATTTTCATTAGTGGTTGAAAAGTCTGACATTGGCTATATTGCTGCATTCCTTCCCTAACACTCTTGCTTACTGCCTTAAAATGAGTTTCCACGCCTGTCGGAGTAACTGCGGGCAACAGGATACACGTGCCACTTCCAAATCACCCGTTCTTGGGAGGCTGCCCTATCCTGGAAGTCTTCTCTAGCTATGAAAACCTACATTTGGAATATTGCATTTATTGTTGCTTTTACAACAGAACAGTGGTGTGGGCTTATTGCAGTGGAGGTACTGTACAATTATTCAACTAAATAAAGTCATATATGTATACCTCAAGGCTAAACTGGAATTTTACCACCAGTTTTGTAAAATTATATTTTTCACACTGTTTTTGTCAAATGGATCTGGTAAGGTTTTGAACAGTCAACATTCACCTTCTATCATGTCTATAGGGACAGTGCTGTGTTCCCACCATCATGATGGGCACTGGGGCTTCTTACCTTTCAGGCTGAGCTGCTGAAGAGCAGCCAAGGATGATATTGATGCAGGAAGATGGTACAGTTGGTTGCTGGTTGCAGTGAGCTGAACCAAGTTCTTCATTTCTCCAATGCTGCCCGGGAGGGTTTTTATATTATTGTCTGAAATTTCAAGTTCCTTGAGGTTCTTCAATTTAGACAGCTCATCTGGAAGGCTTATTAACTAAAACAGAAGTACATGTTATTATTAAAGGTAAAGGGAGAGACACTTAAGCCAGCTTCAAGTTGAAGACGTGAAGTACTTCTAATAATGACAAATATAGGCATATCTGATAAGTAGATCAATAAATGGCTTATAATGTAAGGCCAAGCACTCTCCCTGTGATCAACCTAAAACCCATCCTATTATTGGCAGCTGGCTTCTAGCACCTTGCAACTATACTTGATGCATGCCAAGCTTGTTTTCAAAAGTGTGCCCCAGAAATAATATTACTTCCCCGGGAAAAGTATGTTTAGTATTTTGTTGGATGAAGTGAAAAGCATGAAGGATTGGTTCAATCTAAATCATTAGTTGTATTGTCATAGATGAATAAATGTTAGGAACAAATATCAAGAGAAAACGTAATATGAAATGCTCTTAAGTTGAAGTTATGCTGGTTGGCCAACTCCAATATATCTAGTTGCAATAGATATCACTTTTAAAGAAATATTAACTAGCAACAATGCCCAATATATCCAGAAACATCCCCCCAATGCCTCAGATGCCAGGAAGAAACTGGCACCTTACTGCATGTGCTCTGGTCTTGCCCCCTGCTGAAAAATGACTGGGTCAAAATCCTGAATAAAATATGAGCAGTAACTGATACTAACGTCATCCCTGCTCCTAAACTATGCCTGCTAGGTATCACCTCTGGTCTAGAGCTAAATGCTGACAAAAAGGTATTTCTAGCCAAGGTACTCTTTCAAGCCGAAGACTTATTACCCTTAACTGGAAAGTGCAAATAGCGCCTACCAATGACCTATGGCTCAAGGCCGTAAACATGGTCTGCCTACAATAAAGGCACTCGCTGAGCAGGAAGGGGAAACTTGGCACCTTTACTAATATTTGGGGTAGTTGGGTAGCCCACGTTACATAGCACCCCCCCCCCCATATCCATATACAAAGCCACTTCTACTCCATTAGGTCCCCTGCTATTCATCTGTACAGAGCCATCTACCTTAAGGTTCTCCAACCCCCAGGTCGCCAGTTACATATCTCTACAACTTTGGGTATGCTGTGAGGTATATGACGTGACATGTATTTGACTATAAAGCTGGAAATATATGTAATATCTTCTTGAGTACTGCTAATGGTATTATGTCTGTACCAGTGTATGTGATTTGATTACAATAAAAATTACCTGAACAAAAAAAAGCAACAATGCCTATAAGACAATTTTACCTTTCTGCCATCTTTCTGGCTAATCTTCAGAGTTTCCAGCGACGAAACACTAAATAGTTCCCTGGGAAATACCTTAAAACTATTGTTGGAAAGATTCACATATCGAAGCCCTTCTAATAAACTGATTCCTGATGGTACAGTCTCTATCTGGTTTCCTGACAGGTCAATTTTCTGCAGGGACTTTAAGGCACACAGTTCAATGGGAAACCGTCTAAACTTATTGGAATGCAGGAGGAGTTCACTGAGGGATTCCAGGTTGGATATGGCTGAAGGAACTGAGTTTATTTCATTCCTACTGAGATCTAAGTAGGCCAGGTTGTGAAGGCCACAAAAGTGCACTGAGAACACAGTTAGTTTATTTCCACTTAATTCCAAATGTTCTAGTTTTCTATTGTGAATGATACTATTTGCAATTTCGTGAATTTCATTTTGGTTCAGATTTAAATACAAAAGAGAAGTCATGGAGGACAAAGCTTGAGGCACTTCTGACAGTTTATTGCCACTAAGGTCTAGCTTGGTTATCTGGTTGCAGTTCTTCAGTTCAATTGGAATCCATAGCAGATTATTGTTGGCACATACAATGACAGAGAGGTTGTTTAGATGTGCCAGCTGGTCTGGTAGCATTTCCAGTGCATTTCTTTCAATATGCAACTCTTTTAAATTCCTAAGATTATGAATCTTTGTAGGAAGTCTGTACATTTGGTTGCCATTCAGTTTTAGGCACTCGATAGCAGGACACCAGCACACCTTTTCTGTGATATCTGTAAGTAGGTTATTGGCAATGGAGAGCACCTTCAGCTGTTTAAGGTTTTGGAGCTTATCTGATATAGCAGTCAGCTTGTTGTCATCTAGGGTGAGCTCCTCCAGGCTGGTCAGATTGTAGAGCTGGACTGGTAGGAAGGTGAGCTGGTTGCTGCTCAGAGAAAGCTCTCTCAGGTTCTTGAGATCCCCAATTTCTTTCGGTAGACTTTTGATCTGGTTTCCAGAAAGGCAAAGCTTAACAAGCTGTGAAAGCCTGAAAACAGCTTTTGGCAGTGCAGAAATCTGATTGCCGTCCAAGTTTAGCACATGCAAATTCTTAAGAGAGGCTGTTGAGTCTGGAAGAGTTTTCATTGAGTTCCCACTTATACACAAAACCTGTAGGGTTGTGAGGTCTCCCAAGCATGGAGGCAGTTGGCTCAGCTTATTGTTGTTAGCGAAGAGTTGCTTAATGTTCTTTAAACCTGATATCTCATGGGGCAAAACTGCTATTTGGTTATGATTGACATTCAAAGCTGTCAGCTGGGAAAGGCTGCAGATTTCAGGGGGTAAGGAAACCAGGGCATTCCCTTCAAGCGACAAAATTTCCAGTTTAGAAAGATGACATAGACTTGTTGGCAGATGCGTCATGAAGTTGTTGCTGAGAAGCAGACACTGCAGATTAGTACATCTGAATACATCAGGGGGGATTTCTGTCAGCTCTTTAGAGTTTAGGTTGATGGATGTAATACTGCCAGTTCCCGATGGCACTGTTCTTGGCATATTATTACTGTCTGACGGAACTAAATTCTTTAAATTGTCCTCAACCTGCCAAATAAACATGTAACATTAATAGGATGGCTAATCATTTACACACAGGTATGTCAAAGAAACTGCTGCACGGTGAGCACTAACCAGATTGATTGGGAAGTCATTGTCTACAATCTGTAAGTAAACTTCATTTTAATAAAAAATAATCACATTGTAGTGGATGGATAACAAACCTCTGGCTTCCAAACTCCTAATATACCTCTCACTGTAACATGTTCTCTCAAAAGGTATGAATAAATACCATGTTTATATGCTGAAATCCAGCTGCAAAACAGTTCTTCTCTTTCTGCATCATTTGAAATCCTGGCAGGGGAGGAGGGACTAAAACATTGATGTTACAAATTGTAACAACTTCTCCACAGCTTACAGGCAGCATGCAGGAACTACATAACCCACAATGCATTGCACTGTGATGTTCCTTTCCTTATTGACATCATATGTGCTGGGGATTGTGGGATTGGGAAGATGCAGGCTGAAGGCAGACTGAGGACAGTCGACTGCTGTTACATTTTTTTTTTTTGAGTTTTAAAGTAGCCAGCCAGATCAGCAGGGGAACAGGGGGCCGGGCTTAGGTAACTGTTCCAAACCATATTATTACATTCAAAATCATCAAAAGGCTGCACATTTAATTGATGTATATTGCAAAGTTGCTTGAAATTATGTTTAATTTTCAAAAGCTTGTCTTTGGGTGGAGTTCCCCTTTAAAGATTTTGAGAGAAATAACACCTTAAACTGTTACATAGATTGAATGTAATTCAAGGGCACCTGCGTGCTCTTCAGCCAGAACCACTGATCTACACGGATGCATTTGCCTTGCACCTAGTGTACTGGAAGCTAATGCTAATGTCATGCACATGGATAAGTGTTGCCATCCCCACTCTAAAATCGTATACTGCCAAAAACTAAAACAAGTTGCAAACCATAAATTACACTAGATTTCTGGGGGGGGGGGGCAGCATTGTGGGTAAAACATGGAGATTTCCACCCCCCCCCCCCCATGCAAATGGATAGATCCATGGTTTGGCATGCATACCCAGTAAAATGGGCAGGTTTGAAATCAAATCAAATACAACCAGTTCTGGGCATGTATGGCTTGCTGTGCTCCTTAAGGTACCTCTTTCTTATTAGCTAATGAAAGACCTTATTCCTTAATTTGCCAGCTACAAAATGTTTTTCTGCCAATGAAGGGGCTATTGTGCCAGTACCTCAATCAATAAACTGTCAGCTCTGAATTACTGGTTGTGCACATATTCTGATTTGCCAAGAAGGCACCAACAGTTTCCCATAATTACCTACATGTTTATGCCAACAGGTTTTTGGATCTGCCTCTGGCAGTATGACCCATAAGGCTTTGCATTCCATAACACTCCTGACCCCCCACTTCCCCCTAAAAAATAGATACTTCAGATGACCACAGTTCATTCAGACCAATGGGAAGTGGCTGAAGGCAGACACACTTGTCACATTGATGTGGTTCAACCAAAAGCCCATAAATCTAGTTGGTGGGCATAGCAATTTGGGCACACACCAGAAACCACTCATTATACACACATGGCACCATATAAAACTGCAGGGGCACAAAGCCTTAACGCAGCATTAGAAACTATAGTGGAAGTGTGGTCCATCTAAGCGCTGCTTACCTGGCGGGCTGAGGTCAAGTAGAATAAAGAATCCACAGACATTCAATTCCAGAGAATAATAATGGATTAGAATCTCACTGAAGAAGGTGACATTCCCAGCAGGTGACCAGAACGTTGCCCATTGCAGATGAGTGGCTCTGAGCAGTAGTGCGAGGCACAAGCAGAAGGTGTATCACTATGGCGACCATGTACAACACACAGGTGAGGAGCAGGGACCTGTGCAGTATCTGAGCAGCAGTGTGTGATAAGGAGGAGGGCCCTGACTCACATTGTTACTCACAGAGAGCACACAGCCCTATTCATTGCTGGGA
Organism: Xenopus tropicalis; assembly: GCF_000004195.4. Classification (NCBI taxonomy): domain Eukaryota; kingdom Metazoa; phylum Chordata; class Amphibia; order Anura; family Pipidae; genus Xenopus; species Xenopus tropicalis. The sequence goes on from NC_030682.2 coordinate 31,607,608, forward strand.
GGAACAAGAACAGCAAGTCCATGCAATCTGCAAGGAGTGTCTGTTTAGTGTATGGCTACCAACCCAAACACTGATGCTGCTGGGTAATCTCTCAGTGTCCCTCTCTGGCATGCCAGTAAAACCACACTGTTCAGAACCGGTGCCTAGCAACTGAGCCCAATAAAGAAACTGAAGCTGTTTTCTCATGCCATGGAAACGGAACTCACTTTTCTTCTGCATGAGTGTTAATGAAAGACGATTTCTTTTTGCTCCCAGAAGCTGAGTAGGTTCCATTTCTCTTACTGACTGCTTGGGATTACTTACAGATTAGTGGCCACTGGGATATAACAGTGTATTTGTTCTGCAAGTCCAGGCACGAGAATCCAGGCCACGCCATCTCCCAATGCTCAGGTGTGCAAGTGTTTACCAGTCAGGGGCCCATGAAAACAGAGGGCCAACTGATGAATTTAAAAAAAATTTAATCTTTTCTATATTATCCTATCCTATATCCAATCCTATATTAAATCCAAAATACAAGTTATAGGGACATGCGTGCTGAAGAACATCATAAAAATACCATTGTGGCAAAGCCATAGATAATACGGTTCCAGGTTCCCTTCTGATCCACGCCATACCTTGTGTTTAGATTTACTTTTATGGGAACCAAGTAAAAAGGAAGGTCTTGCCAGAGTCCTTCCTTCCTTCTACTTGGTTTTTGATGATTATTTTGGGTGCAGCACAGAACACTAACAAGCAAGCAAGGTATACGTTATTGCAAGTTTTGTAAAGCTTATCAAACATTTATTTCAAAAAATCAACTTTTAGTACAATGTAGAAACCTGCATTTTTTATTTGCGGTTTTTGAATTATATTGCTTTTTGTTCAGCAGCTCTCCAGTTTGGAATTTTAATGACTATCTGGTTGCTATGGTTCAATTTAACCTAGCAACCAAGCAGTGGTTTCAAAGAGAGACTGGTATATGAACAGGAGGGCATAAACAGAAAGAACAGAAAGTAATACAAAGTAACAATAACCATAAATGTGTAGCCTTACAGAGGAATATTTTTTGCCTTCAATATAAAATGAAGACCAGTTGAAAAGCTGCTAAAAATAGGCCATTCTATAACATACTTAAAGTAAAGATAAAGGTGAAGCACACTTTTAATGGCAACAATAAGCATGGCAAGATTAAAAACCCCCAGTACATAGGGGTTATTCAGAGAGAAATTATTACTGTGTTTTCCACTGGAACTATTAAGTTAATATAAACAGAGCTACCAGTGTCAGTCTCAGCTTGCTTAAAAATGTATAAAAATAATGTGATTTACAATGTTTTCTGTGACTTTACATGATCATGCCATTTATGACTTCTTTGAAATGTCAGCATGGATGATATGTTGTTCATGGTAATTGACCAAATTGTAAAACACACCTCTCTATATAAGGGCTCTGGCACACAGGGAGATTAGTCGCCAGTGACAAATCTCTCTGTTCGCGGGCGACTAATCTCCCCGGATAGTCATCCCACCGGCGAAAATGTAAATCGCCGGTGGGATGGCATACGCAGTGGCGCGATTTCAGTGAAATCACGGAAGTTGCCTTGAGCGGAAACTTCTGCAATTTTACTGAAATCGCGCCACCGTGTATGCCATCCCACCGGCGATTTACATTTTCCTGAGCCCTTAGGCAGTTCATATCTGCAGCCTGTTAGTGTACTGGCTCCAAAGGTCCCACAGGTCCAGGTTTAAAATAGGCCCTGGCACTTCTAGTACACAGAGGCCCAAACAGCCGCCCTCCCCCCCCCACAAAGCCCACTAAATAGTGACTGTCTATGGCATCTTACAGCAGCCCCTCTGGCATTTGCCAGAATCCATAGATTGTCAGTCTGGACCTGTAGGCACACAATCAGACACTACATGAGAATAAAGTGACTGAATAAAGCTTACATTGATCGAAACAAACAGAAAAAATATATTGAAAGTATCTTTATTTGTACAAAATATAAGACAATTCTACAAATCTCCTTATAAACATTATTTACATTCTTGAAGAGAAAGAAATGGCAGCCAGGTAGAAACAGGTTTGTAAAGTTGAATGCATTTGATAAAGCAATCGTCAGATCCTAAATGAGCCAAACTCCCTTTGCATAGGACCCAATGCCCTGTGTAAACTCCATGGAAATATTACACCACCAGAATAAAAAGTATCAATATTATCCCTTTGCCCCATTACATTATATAAAGGTGTTAGAGAAATAACTCGTGGTAATAGCTGTTTTTGACTAAACTGGCACCCCATTAGCCTGCTGCTTTAAAATTTAGGGCTGAATGCTTTGATTGGCCCCATGATTTCACCCTCCACATAAGTGACTGAATCAGATCAATTTCTGTCTAGTTGGTAACCTGTATAAACAAGCTCATTCGCTCATGTATGGCTGGCTTTTAGGTGACAAATGCCTCAATCTGGCTGGCCACAAGCTTCTGTATCAACTCTGCGCTTAATTAATCCTGTTGTAATAATGGGGTATTTGAAACCATAAAGCATAATTTGAGTATTAAAACAAATCTGTAAAATATAACACCCAAATGCACTTGCCTGAGAGTGGGCTGGAGATAGAAAGCCAATACATGAGCCCAGCACATGTCTTTATCTGGAATCTCATTATACCTAATCAACAGCCAATATGAGAGGACGCAGGTTTTGGATAAATTAGATTTTTGTCCAGCAGTTCTCCAGTTTGGAATTGCAGCTGGTTGTCTGGGTGCAACTTGCCATAGCAAGCAGACTGTGGTTTAATTGAGAGACTAGGATATGAATAGGATGGGGGCTGAATAGAAAGATAAATAATAATTCCTTTTTCTCAAGGGAACCCAAATTAAGCAGCATACACAGCTATGCAACACACAGTAAAAAGTATGGAAACCCATTCGGGGGTCCCAGCCCCTGGGTTAAGGATCCCTGTTAGAATTAATCTCAGAAACTTTGCCTTGTATAATTGGAAATATTCCGTAGCTAGGATCAGTAACTGTAGCAATCCAAAAGCAGGGTGACTGGAAGACTATTGTTTTCAGCTTTTTAGGGCTTTTATCTTCAAGCCTGTGAAACCTCTGCCTGGTTGCCAGGGTTTTAGAATCTATAGAAATAAGATCTATACAGCACTGTAACATCACTATTGTGTTGTCATTTTGCAGTTGAGCGAAGGCAATATTCAGAATAAACCTATCATTCTTTTCATTTTGTTCCCCACCTACAGCTTCTAGAAAGGTGTTGCTGGGCTAGTTTGCCGTTGAAGCCTTTGTGGACCCTACTGTACCAGCCAGTACTTCACAGTGCTAATTGTGTTAAGGTGTGAGGGGTAACACGTGGCCAGACCAGTAATAGTGATAACCAGAAAGACAATTCAGTACCAGATAAAAGGTAAATACAAGGCTCACCCAAAATGCCTCAGGCTGGGCTTGTTAAAAATTGGTCACTCTGAAAGGATACTGCATGCCCACAGAACTAATGGAAGCAGCTGCACAATGGAAATGGGATAATGGAAACTGTGCCTACAAATCTAAACTTAATGGAAGTCGCTGCATGCCAAAAGAACTGATAGAAGCAGAATACAAATGTTTTTCTGGGTGTAACTTCATTCTATATATTGTGCATTAGGATAACCCATTTAAGGGGAAGAAGAATAAAGCTGCATCAATAAGGCACAACTGTTATGGCAAAATGAGTAAGAAAAGGAGTATCATGTGGAACAACGTTCAATCAAAATAAATATTCAACTTCAAAAGACTGTGCAAAATATAGATATAACAAAACGTAATGCTGCCATTGCAAGTGTAACAAAGACATTTGGGAATCCATCACTGAGGTAAAACAGTCTCTGAGTGGCTGAGTGGAGACTTCAGGCAGAGAAGGCAGTGACTCTAGGCAGAGATGGCAGTAACTTGAATAGACAATACTTGAATCCCTTCAATGTTAATTAGCCATAGCCATAACGCTCAGATACATTCCGATCATTTGGTGTGAACTGGCCACTTAACTTCATCAGCAGTTTCACTACAAGGCCGGCCTGTTTGGAGTAAGAAAAAAATAATTGTAAGTCACAGAGAGCACAAATGCATTGTGTAGTGCACAAATACATATACCTGAGTTATTTACCCACTGAGCCATTCCTTCTCCATTACATTGCTATTGGTCAGTATAAGCCACAGTATCAGCAGCTCTATAACCGTGGGAGGAATCACTAGGAGACTTTCCCCGAACTGATTAGTATCCAGGACTCAAGCAAATACAATTCCCAGGAAAAAACACACAGACTCTCATACCCAGAGCTGCAGAGCTACCAGTCGCTTTCACAGGTGTAAGTACATACTGCATGTTTCTTTAGGGTACAACAATATTTACAATAAAAACCCGCCAGATATACACGCAATTATTATATGCAGGCTACAACCCCACAACTTGAACTAGCTGCTTACCTGCTTGGTGTGAACAATAAAACTCATTTTATTTCCTATACTATGGATCTGGAAACAGGTATCGGCATCTCCCAACTGCCACATGAAGCAGCCAAACTTGAGACTGATGAGCAGGGCCTGTACATAAAAGTAAGTAAAATGTCAGTCATCTGGGTGTCATATTTTTAAACATGGTCAAATGGCTATTTAAAGGGGATGTAAAGGCAAAAAAATAAAATCCCTTTTTTTGGTTCCCTACTTATAAAGAAACCTCTCTCTAATATACAGTCAGAGTGAGTAAAGCTAAGGGGGAATAGAACTGCATACAATCAGGTTCTTTCTAAAAACGGTACATATTTTTTAATGGAAGTATATTAGAGATAGATTTCTTTATAAGTAGAAAAATGGATATTATTTTTTGACATTACATCCTCTTTAATACCTGTTATGCTGTAAAGGTCCCAGCTAATTTCCAATTAACATATCAAAGCTAATTTTTAAACAACAGCTTGGCCTGTTAGGAAACTACTTTAGCACAGGGGTTTTATGTTCTATTCTACTATTACACGGTGTGGGATGAAAAAGACTGTAATAAATAGTGTACTGCCTTGTAAATTGAGTTATTATTCTATCCATATAATCACAGAAAAAATGCCGACACAGCAAGTCCATTCTCTGCAGGTATGTATTTATGAACACAAACATAAGCTGCCATGCTTCTTCAATCTTCCTGCTAATAGTCTAGACTAGGGGGCACATTAACTAATCCACGAACGTCCGAAAAGCGTCCGAATGCGTTTTTTTCATAATGATCGGTATTTTGCGACTTTTTCGCGAATTGTCGCGAATTTTTCGAGCGCTCAATACGAAAAAGTCGCGACAATTTGCCAAAGTCGTAATGGCTATGCAAAAGTCGCGACAATTCACAAAAGTCATCATGGCTATGAAAAAGTCGCGACAATTCGCGCAAGTCGTAACGGCTACGAAAAAATCACAAAAAATACGAAAAAGTCGCAAAATGTTCGTTTCCAATCCGATTTTTTCCCAATCGGGATTCGGATTTGTGGATTAGTAAATCAGCCCCTTTAATGTTAGTTCTGATTTTAACTGCAGCAGCAATTATGCCCACAAGATGGCGCTGCTGCTCTGAAGTCTACATTATCTCTGTCATATACAAGTAACCCAAATATTGGCATATTTCCATTTTTCCCACTTTATAGACATAATTTTATAAAATATGATTTGTCATTAGAATTCATGCAGCCATATCATTGGCTGCCGCTAGTTACCAACATCTGTCCCTGCTGAAATGTGTACAGCATGGCACAGGATGGCTGCTGGTAGGATGGGATCAAAAATGTGTAAAAATAGTAATATGACTACAAAACCTACAAATATTCTTTGATGAAATCTACTACATGCAGCATTTTTATCTTATGGTTGTTTGCCCTTTAATTCTTTCCTTGTCAGTTGCACCTAAAGCAACCAAACAAACTGGGAAGGTAAGTGTCATGACATACTGTCTAAGATAGCACATTATATACAGCATCTGTAATGATTCTAGGGCACAATTGCATAATGTGTGCCCCCTGTAGGCAGGTCCCTCTTTTTTACCTTGGTTTCTAAATTCAGTAGATGCAGTCCCTTAATGTTGACTCCGACATAGACTCGAATGACTTTGTGGCTGCTGGAACTCCCTTTGGTATAGATCTGTCCGGTGAAGAATGCTGCTCCATATGTGGGGATATCCCAGCAATTCTGAAGGAACATGCGCTGCAGATGGTGCATCTCCTTGCTAATGCCCTCACTCGTACTCAGACTCTAAACAGAAACAACACACAATTTACTGTACAGAGTGCGCTCACTTGCATGGCCCTCAGCTCCATGTTTGCTTTATGCCGGTTGTACAACAGAAACATCATGGCCTATGGAAGTGCTTACAAATAGGGCATTATTATTATTATATGCCCAACCATTCAGCTCTTGGCCATTAAATGATATTGATCCTTCCTGCTCTCTGTACACAATGCACGTATCATGGGGTTATTAATAAACATCTGCACTATATACACTGGATTCCCTTCACCAGTTATTTTGCTCTGTGCTTCCATACAGGGTTGGTTTGGTCAGAGGTATCCCTGGGATACAAGTTCATGGCCAAAAAACTGTTATTAGTTTTAATTGCATTAATATTCATGAATATGATGTTTAAAGATAACTCACTGGCAAGGTGGCTGTATCTTATAAATCAGGTTAAAAATCCAGTATAAAATGTAGCAAAGGCATGATTAATGCCAGTGACTGTATAGTACAGGGAAATTGTATCACCAGCACATGTGAGCTTAATAGTTAGACCTGAAGCTTGAAGGAGCATATTTGCTTACTTAGACACTGTGCAATTTTAAGCATAATCAATTCTTTTTCCTACAATGTGCCATTTTTTCCCAGACAGCCTATTTTCTTGGCACAATTGCACTGTGCCTACCTCATCAGCACCCAATTTGCCAAAATAAACACAACTGTGCTTCACTGCAGATTAGCTGCTGATTATTTTCTAAGTCTGTCTGGCCTGACAGCGCTGCATTAGAGTCAGATATTTACACTAGAGTCAGATATTTTAAATATGGTGCAGAGGGCAGCAGTGCCTCAGATGCAGCAATTGATCCCTAATCACTCTGTCCCCCTACCCTTAAAGTGAAAGCACTGTGTTCAGACACAATGTTATGCGCTGCTGAGAGCATAGCTTTACCATGTAATACATCCCTCCTGATGCAAGCAGAAAAGTTGCTATAGCTTTTTAGAAGTTTAGTAAATCTCTCATTCAACACCCCTGGTAAAACTACTCCCCTGTGACTTCTAATATCCTTATAATTTACAAAAGTAGAATAATTGATTATTACACACAAACACACACAGTTTACATTACTGGGACTTGTGAAGAACAGACATTACCAAATGCACATACCTTGTACTCGTGCAGAATGCGATTGGTCCAGTGAGGTGCCTTACTCTTCACTTTAGTAATTGGTACAATGGATTTTAGATTTTCTTCACTGAAAAGTTACAATACAGTTACAATGAGGACCAATCAAAGGCCCCTCTCAGACAACACAGTAATATAAGATGAACTCACTTCAGGAAGCCCTGTTTGTGTTTCTTGCTTTCATAGTTGCCATAGACTATCTGTAGGAGAAGGCTGGCCAACGTGATGAGCTTGGCATCAGGCGCCGGGTAGAAACCCTTTAAAAGGTTGTATCTTGCTTCATCAAACAGAATGAGTATCGCCAGTGGCTCTTCTATCTTTTTTCCCCAAAAAAGATACAGTAATGGTAGGATTAATATGCTTTAGACCAAAGAACTCCATTCTCACATCCAGAAACAAATCAAGACATCATAGAGTTTTAAGCCTGCAGAGTTACCATATTGCTATACACAGCTTGTTAGAATCACACATTCATAAAGGAAAAGTCCCCCTTAAATGTAACCTTTAAGGTTAAATCTGCTCATAAGGTCTGCTGTTTGGTTGCTAGGGCATATTCACCTTAGAAACCAGGCAGCAGCTTAAAGCTCAGAATAAAAGATAAGCAAGGGTAAAAAAACATTGATGCCTTAGTCAGTGATTATGACAACAAACTAGGAAGGCTAATAAATCAAAAGCAATACAAAATAAATAATGTCCAACTGACAGATGCTAAGAATAAGTGCATATTCACATGTAATATAAAGGTGAACATTCTTTTAATTACTTTCTGAGAGAGTTATTATATTCCTTATTCCCAGTTTTGGAATTCAGCTCTTTAGAGAACAGATTGTATTACCTTCTTCTCAACATCTAGCGGCAGCTTCACATCCCTCCTTAGAAAGAGCTGTGGGGTCTCCCTTTGGGGTTCCAGGTTTGTCAGCTCTGAAACAATCTCTGCCCAGTCTCTAATGTGCTGCAAAGGTTTGTGAAAAGGCTTCAACTGGAGATCTTAGGAAGAGAAAATGTGCAAGTAAGTGAAAACCCAGAAAGCATTTTCCTTTACACAACTGTTTTACATCTGATTATAATACAAAAAGGTAGCTGTCTGCCTTTAGATTAAAGGGATTTACACAGTGGATATCTAGCAGCAATAACACACTGCGAGGACTGGTTTAAATTGGATAGAATGAGAGGGAACATCAACAGAAAGCTCACATTGGGTCTCCTTAGGCTACTGAACCTATGAGCTTGTCAGTGACAGACACCCTAAGCAACCAATCACTGTAAGCCTGACACAGCATTGCAAAGCTGCTAATGAACTTTGCCCTGCCCAAAAGAAACAGCAATCTCATTTGCTCCTAATTTGAACTAATTTGCTCCTAAATGAACAAAAGTGAGCAAGTGCTTAAAGGGGTTGTTCACCTTTAAGTTAACTTTTAGTATTTTATAAAATGTCCTATACCTAGCAACTTTTCATTTGGTCTTCATTTTTTTATGAATTATTTGCATTCCTCTTCTGACTCTTTTCAGCATTTAAAAAAGGGGTCACTGACTCCAGCAGCCAAAAACTATTGCTTTGAGGCTACAATTTCATTGTAATTGTAACTTTGTATTACTTATCTTCTATTCAGCCCCTCTCCTTTTCATAGTCCACTTTCTAATTTAATCCACTGTCTGGTTGCTATGGTAATTTGGACCCTAGCAACCATATAGCTACTAAAATTTCAAACTGGAGAGTTTCTAAATAGAAAGCTAAATAATTTAAAAAAACACAAATAATAATAAATAAAGACCATTTGCAAGCTGTCTCAGAATAGCACTCTCTACAACAAGGATCCCCAACCTTTTTTATGCCTGAGCCACACTCAGATGCAAAAAGTGTTGAAAAAAAGTTCTCTGGGGATTCCAAATAAGGGCTGTGATTGGCTATTTAGTAGCCCAATGAGGACTGCTGGCCTGCAGGAGGCTCTGCTTAGAGGTGGTACACAATATGTAGCTCATGAGCTACAGGCTGGGGATCACTGCTCTACAACATACTTAAAGTTAATATAAAGGTGAAGATAATTTAACGTTAAAGGTAGTTTAAAGGTGAACAAACCCTTTAAAGGCGCAGTTAGCTGTTGACTGTTAGCTTCCAGCTAACAGATCCCATAGTGGTACATGAAAAATATATTCTATATATATATATAGCTCCTTACTGATATTTTCAGAACAGATCCATATTGTAAAGTACTGCTGTGTCTCTTGAGAAAGCCGCATCCCCTCCATAATCTGCTGTACTGTGTTGTTATTCCCGTGCTTCAGTTCCACAGAGCGGTATGACCCGTCCATTCTATAGATACGCACTTTTTCATACTGATGTAAAGACATGAAAAAATGAGACAGATACCAAGTGTGATTCTTGAGGTGCAAGCAAAGTTTTGGGTTATTGCTGAATCGTGCCCAATGGGGCACAACACAAAAAGAACAAATAACAAAGAACATACAGGCTTATTAACTGCATCCTTTAGAAGTGTGACTGTCTCTTCCCACTTGTTCTGCTTATTCTCTTCACAGATGTCTAGTGGTGAGCGTCCTTGTTGGTCAGAAATATGCTGTGAAAACACAGTGAACAGGAAAGTGTTAAGGCCAAAACAGCCCTGCTATACAGGTACTATGAGCTGGGTTACATTATCAATTCCCTGCCAGGCCTAAACTGCAGCGAATCTATTCTGCACTATCATTATCTCAGACATGACCTTCAAACGGTCTAATGCATTGACCGGGAATTCAATATAATGTGCTCTGCAATCGTTTAGCTGAATGAGTTGCTGCAGAGATCATTTGCAGATATGATACAATGTCAATGCTGTTCCTGCATTCTAGGAACACAAATATGACATTATAAAAATACAGTGTTTATAGTACACTTCCATTACAGGTAGAATCACCTGCCAAACTGGACCTCCGATTCTAAAATATGAGCATTTTTTCTATCCAGTATGAGTACTTGTGCCTATATATTATACTGTTTTCAGACCCACTGGTGTTAAGTATGAGAGATCTTTTAAACCTACGTAATTCTTGAGAGACTGAGAACGGATTTGTACAAATGTGTGGAGGGAAAAAAAGAGACTGATACCGAGAGAAATGGCAAGACACCAGGCTATGCTACCAATGAGCTCCATTATGACAGGTGCTCTCCTTTTGTACAACAGAATTATTTGTTCTTTTTAAATAGCAGGGGAACTGGGCCCCCAACAGCTTGCATACCATCACTGTGAGCCAATTATTTGGCCACCAGGGCAATCGATCAGATCAGCCTTATATGGCCCTTTTAAGGTAGGAATATTGGGAAAAGATCTAATCGTTTGGCAACCTCACCAAAGAAGTGGATCTTTAGCTTTAGCCTAAATGTTAGTATCCCCCAAGACAAAGCAAGATCACCAGAAAGGCTTAATCGACATTTACAGTACTTTTTGCATTCTGGAGATGTCACTAAAGTTGGCTATACACATTGCAATCCGCTTGTTTGGCAAGATCTGCGAATGAGCGGATCTTCTCTTGATGTCCACCTAAGGTGGCTGATATTGGGCTAACTCGATCGAATTAAAACTTATAGGTCTGGGTGTAAATCTATTTGTAGACAAATATTGTCACAAAAGGGGATTTGGTGCTCTTTTCTCCAAAATCCACTAGACTTCCACTGTACAGGTTTTGCTATGTCAGTATCCTACAAATTCACTGGCCAAACATTACCATTCAAGCATCCTGCAAACTGCTCAGAGGCTACTATTTCAGCATCTATCGTAACCCCTGGATAGAGGCTACTGAGAAGCTACAGGTTAGCTGGATATATTGCTAATGTGTCAGAACACAAACTTACCCGGTCTGTCTCTGAATGGGTGAGGAGGATCTGTACAATTTCGGCATGTCCTCCACCAGCAGCAAAATGAAGGGGGGAGCTTAGTTGTCCATTCAACAGGTTAGGGTTGCATTTTCCTTTCTCTAGCAACATGCTTGTTGCTTCCACTTTGCCATACCTGGTACAAAAAGTAGAGAATATGCACTCCTTGCTCCTGTCATATGCCAACTCATGTGAACACATTGCCTTGGCCCCTAAGGAAGTTATATTGGATGATGGAACATGTTGCATTTCAGTGATGAGTGTTTTATAAGCAGAATGTTTACTTTACTTAATTGCATTCAGTTAATACATTTATGTAACTGCTTCACACTTTTTTTTGCTTGTTTTCTAGATGTTTTATGGTTAAACTTATAAGTGAGGTGGCATGGCATCATTATTTGGGATGTTTTCTATAAACTGCTATTTGTGGATTTGATTGATTCACACAAGCTTTTTATAATATTTACTAAACTTTACTTTATAAACCTTAACTTACTGATTAAGCCTAAAGTGCCCCCTCTTACTGTGTCGATGAATAGTTACCCGGGACTGCATGAGGAGCTCTTTACAGTGATCTAAGGCAGTGCTAACAGCATTATGGGAAAATACCATAAACAAACATAAGTACAGGAGCAAGTGCTTTCCCAGCTCACAACACTAACCTGAAAAGGTAAGATACTGGTCTAGCAGTATGGAAAGGTAACAATTATTTATAATAGCTCTGTCTGTATCACTGAAATCAGTTAAAACACTGCTCTCTGAAGTTGTTTCACTAAAGAGAATCTCACCTCAACATGATGTGTAAAAAATGGCTTTCAATTACATTTAGTGATTTCCACTCATGCTATGTCTGTGCATATAAAGAGAAATAAGGAACTCACCAACATGCATAGTGGATTGGTGCCCACTGGTCATTGTCCAGCTGGTTGACTGAAAAGCCCTCATCCAAGAGCCGGCTGAGGAGGGTAGTGTCTCCTTCACAAGCGCTGCGGTGCAGAGGGAAGTCATCCACCCACTGACGCTCTCTAACGTACAGAAGGAAAAACTACGTTAAGGCAAATTAGTTACAGAAAACTAAAGTCCAAAATGAATCTGTCTAGAAATGTTGTATTTTATATACTGAGTTTATTGTATCAGGCCAAAGGTTCAGTGGGCCTATATCACTAATGAGCTATGCCATCAAAGTTCTCCACAGGAGCTTGCCAACTTGGATCTTGTCAGGCCATCTTTTGTGTGCCCATGGCACCACACCTGCTTACTATGCTGTGGGCTACTGTAGCGAAACTAAGCTTAGAGGTCATTGGAAATCATGAAGAAGGAAATAAGGTTAGTCAAAGATGATGTTACAGGGCTGATTATTACATTCTAATGCAGGACGCCCTGGTTTCTGGGCTGCCATGTAATACAAATCTGAATTATTTACTAATTAGCCTTTTATATTGTTTATATACAATAAATTGTCCATCAGTCCCTAACTTCAGGCAACTAATAGTACCTAGAGCATGTGGTGCGTATCCGCAGAAAAGAAGATGGGGAGCTACTAGGGGCAACTGCTTAGTAGCAGATTGGTAGCTTTGGGATGGTATAGAAGCCCAAAATAAGTTGATAGCATTCCCTTTTCTTGGTAATGATCTATTATAAGTGAAAAGCAGAGTTGAAACAAAAGACACTCATGTGAGAAGTAAAAGGTGCCGATTTACTAACATATGTGCTAAATTGCACTGTTGCAGTTACATGTAGCAACCAATCAGCTCTTTGCATTCATTCACTAATTCTGAGTAGTCTGATCAAAATGAATTGCTCATTGGTAGCAAATAGTAATTGCATTGGTTCTATATTGCACCTATAAAAGTAATTAGTATATTAAACAGGTAGCGGAAATGCGGTAATATTAACGCAATAAAATGTCATATCTTTCGGAGCGGTAGTTTTTTAACAGATGAACAGAACAGACAGGGTAAACAAACACTGAAATAAATGCATATAAATAGACACAGGTATAAAGATCAAGTGCCACCTGTTCAGAGGGACAGGAAGAATCAACATACTTGTCTTCCATGACACTACTCATGCTTCTTTGCCATTTTTCTCTCTTTGGGATCTGTATCTTCGAATAATCAGGTGCTCCTAGTCCAAAGTATGGATTGATCACCACTTTATCAACCTAAGAAGAGACACCAAACAGAATAATACTAAAACTGGTAAAGTTCACTAAGATTGATACAAGTTCAGAATTTAGTCTTCTTCTGACAAATGTTCATGTATAATTCATATGTTTAAACACAATGACCTAAAACTAACTTTCAGATTGAAATTGTAGGATAAAGTACTAAAAATAACAAATTGGAGGATGCTCTAAACATAAAATAATTGGTCGACAACAATGTACGAAGGTGACGTCCCATAAATGCATTGTAGGTCACACAAGGATATTGTCTATGCACAATAAATGCACAGATTTTATCGTTATCCGGCCAAAATTTTCTAACCTGTCTGATCGCCTGCTTGACCAGTCACCATTGTACAAAAAGCCAGGTATGCATGTGTCTCAAGGCATTTCTCCTTTTAGCAAAAAGCAGGGCTCTGCTGAACACTGTAAAGTCTCAGAGCAGAGATGCAGAGATGACAGCAGGAGCTCTGCAGCACAGCAGAGATAAAAGCACACTATACATATTTAAGATCTTCCCTAAGGAAGTTCAGTCAGGCAGGTGGGTCTTTATTAAGCATAGAAAGGGGTTTTTACTCAGGTTGTGACAAGCTCAGTCTCTACACTGCAAAGAGAGATTTATGGTTTTTTTGCATCCAAACTATAACTCAGCTGGGCTATTAACAGTTCAGGTTTTAACATCATCAAAGTTTAAGCAGCCACACGGCATGTAACTAGCAGATGGATTTACTGGCCATGAGACAGCAAAATTATTACAGTGTGGAGCATGCCTCCCCTTCTACAGGTATCAGCAATCATGGAAATTCTCTCAATCAAACCCTCCGCTTTGCATTAGTATTACCATAGTATTACCCTGTTAGTATACTGAAGATCTGATCCAAACAGAGGGTTGTAGATACACATGTCGGCCTTCTCTAAAGCCATCATTTTGCTTTTTATCTCTAGAGCAGTGTATCCCATGTGCAGAGAGTTCTCAGACTGGCCAGCTTCAGTGGCATAGGCCGGGTTTGTAATGTTGGTCTTTATTCTCTCTAAGGGTGATGGTCTGAAGAGTGCTGAAATAGCGTGGGACTGAGCGTGCTGTTCATCCAGCCATCTGTTGGGAAGAGAATACCATAAAGGAGAATGCAATGAGCAAATGTTCTTAATGCCTCCTTAACAGTAACAGGTTTATAACAAAATGCATGCAGGTATTGCTGGTTCATCTTAAATGATAGACTCATTTTAGAATTCAATTAGGAGCTCAGCATCCCAATATCAAGCTAGAGAGACATTCAGGGGATATAGTATCTCCAGGGCTGGTTTTAGGATATGGAATTTGCCCTTGGCACCCAGCATCTAGCAGGCCATAAATAAATATGGGGAACTAGCTGCCAGTGACATGTAACTCATTCTACAGAATGCAACAGCTTTGCAATGTTTTATTCAGAATTGTGGGCACACAGGAAGTTCCGTCCATCACAATTGTGCAAAATGCTTCAAAGCTTCACAGTGGCGTTGAACATTTTCACAAACTGAGTGCCACAAACTGTGGCTAACATTTACAGAAAGGGGACTGTGTCACTTCTGCTAACTGGTGGTTCAACAGCATTTGTATATTATTCTTTTGGCGCAAACTATTGACACAACCCACTGTGGGAACCCTGTAAGCACTGTGGCAGTAGCTTCAGAGTTCCCAAGTGTCAGTAGGTGTACTTGAAGAGCAGACTGGGAGGGCACACTGGATTTATAGTGTTTGCCTCCATTTGAACTCATCCACCCTTGCCAAAAATTACCCTTTCAATCTGCAAATTTACTAAGAATCTCCAACGGTCTCTCTGGAATTCTTTTTACATATATGTAATGTTAAAATCAGGTTTGAAACTGATCGGCAGCTACGACGCAGTGGAAACAAAAATTGGCTGTTATTTTTGTTATTTGTCTTTGAATACCAGCATTTTAAAGCAAAAATAAGCACATAAAACATACTTATCCAGAGCAATTAGCATCCGTGCTGTGACAGTGGAGAAATGAGTGCTGGATTCACTGCACACTCTCATAATATCCTGGAAACAGTAGAAGACTGGGCTGCCGGTGTTGTATGAATTCTTTGCATTCTCTAAAACAGAAGGAAAAAAATGAATTATTTGCAAGGATTCCAAAGGGGTTTTGTCATTGAGCCAACGGCTAAAGATCTAACCGGCCCAACAAGCTCACACTCAGCCAAATATCACTCTTGGTACATAAACAAGTCTGTCCAAATTATAATACTCAGCTGATCAATAAAGAATGCTAAAAACATTAAATATTATATATTTACCAGAGTAAAGCATGGTGGTTCATGCTTAAAATGTATTCTTCCAACTCATATAAAGAAACAACATTGTACTTAAAGAAGAGCAAACTGAGCATGTTCAGTGCCACTGACATTCCAAAGCTGACCTAATGATCCCAAGATTGTAAACTGCTGTTGACAACTTTGAAGGCATAGGGTAGTACTGTCTTAAGACATCTAATCCTGTAGGTTAAGGTCCCCATACACGGGCAGATTCTAGCTGCCGATATCGGTCCCTTAGACCGATTGGGCAGCTAATTGGCCCATGTATGGGCACTACCGACCGATATTTGGCCTGAAATCGGCCAGATCTCGATCAGGAAGGTTAAAAAATCTAGTCGGATCGGACCAAATTTTCCTATACCCGTCGTTATAATTCAATCATTTGGCCCCCGGGCCAAACTATCAAATAAGCCTGTATTCTCCCTATATCGCCCACCGTAGCGGATCGGCCCGTGTATAGAGACCTTTAGTATAGTAGCCTGTAGGCTAGTATAGTAGGTTGGTATATAGTTTAATATATATAACACATAATTTCTAGCCATATTCTTTTTTTAGGCTTTAGTTCTTTTGACCTTTACCATCTGTGCAACAAATCCTACTTGGTCTTGGAATGCTGCAGAGGATTCTTGGCCTTTATATTATGCACTAACCCACTGCACAATTATTCAGAATATAATAGTATTTTGCAGATAAATAGTAATAAAGGGCATAACTGACCTTTGACAGCAGTAGGTACAAGAAACAGAGTGGCTTCTCTGCCAGTTCTTTCTCCATCAAGTGTAAACTTTTTCATGCGTACAACTCTTTTTCCTACAAGGAAAAAACAACATCAAGGCATTAATATTTGTCAGAGCCCTGCCATAGGCTGTAGTGATTTTCCCTTTGGTTCTCCCATGAGAAACTCTGAATGAGAGACCAGTTCAGTTCAACCACAATCCATAAAATGGGCAAAGAGTACCAGTTGCTAGGGGGTGTGGAATTCTAGCAAGGAGACATTAACAAACCACTATTGCTTAAGGGGTATGACCAATTTGATGACCAAAATAGAAATATGATAGTGATCCAAAAGAAATTGGTTTATTTGCTTTCCAAACATGCCACTGCAGCACATACTGAATAAAGGCTCTAGATGCAAACAAGGACACAGGCTATGAGAAATTAAAATGGTCCAGAACTTAAAGGAACAGTAACACCAAAAAATGAAAGAGCTTTAAAGTAATAAAAATATAACGCACTGTTGCCCTGCGCTGGTAAAACTGGTGTGTTTGCTACAGTAACCCTACTATAATTGCTGTGTAGCCACGGGGGCAGCCATTCAAGCTGGAAAAAAGGAGAAAAGGCACAGGTTACATAGCAGATAACAGATAAGTTCTGAAGAATACAATAGTGTTTTATCTGTTATCTGCTATGTACCTGTGCCTTAGAGAGTTACTTTAATTGAATATATCAAAATAAAGCATTGCTGATCCATAATATAACTATGATTTAACACTTTGCTGCTTACAGATGTCTGGCTTAAGCAGATATCCAATAATAATGGCAATAATTCTGCCTATCATGCTAATGCTATCATACTCACCTTTAACCCCTTGGTTTGAAGGAGAAACGAGTTTGGTGGACTCTAAAACATAGTCCAGAATTTCCTGAGCTGTATCTTTTTCCCCTTGAAGTTTCGTCTCCAACAAAACCTTTTTTCTCTTTTTCTTCTGCCCTTCAACTGGTACCTCGATCATTAAAATCTATGGTGGATTAAACATGAGATTACCTTAGGCCTATAAATTCCCCCATTTCATATTATTAGGATAAAGCATACCCATTTCGCTAGCATGGATTGACTTATATCGATCTTCTCTAGGCTACAGTGCTGTAGATGCACACAATAAAATCCCCAGTCAGATAAAAAACAATTGATCATGCAGTGTTTCTTGTATGGCTATTATTCCTGTCCTATAACCAGAGTCCTTTCTCCTCATTACAATATGCATGTAGGCACAAATAAAACCTCCATGATTTGATGACATCTGTCTTTAAAATATTATACTAGGCCTTTATGGGTTGCAGTCTTACTGAGCAGTCACATATTAGCGTACAGCTATGGAATCTCTCATCCACAAACCTATTATCCAGAAAGCAATGAATTACAGAAAGGCCATCTTCCACAGTCCATTTAATCGATAATTTTAAAAATGATTTCCTTTCTGTACATAATAATAAAACAGTACTTTATAATTGATCCCATATAGGTTGCCAGGCATGGGCCAATAAAAGCGGCTGAGCCGGCAGCTTATTGGCCCGTGCATAGGGCCCTCAGATGGCCATAACCAACCGAACTCTGGCTGATAATCGGCCAGATGTCGATCAAGGTTTAAAAATCCCATCAAGGCAAGGAGTGCATCAGTTTGTTGATGAGGTCCTTATCCCAATGGGCTGCATAAGTCAATGTGATACAATTATTTGGCCTGAGAACCAAACTGTCAGACCAATCCTTAAAGGACAATGAAAGGTTAATATAAATTAAAAGTAAGTCTAAAGGCATTCTTTTTAAGTACTTACTGCATATCTAAATTCCCAGATCCCTGCTTGCTTCTCTGAGATATGGTGCTGGCAGCCTACAGCAGTGTGAAGCCTACAGTGACATCACTGAAATCTCTCTCCCCTTCCTGTAGGCGCCAGCGGCAGCCTTCCTATTCTCTGAGCGATCCTGTCTCCTGTTCTGAGCTACACATGCCCACCAGCCAATCAGAAGCGGAAGGGAATGAAACACATGTGCAGTATGAAGCAAGGAGGGAAAGGAAGGGAGAATACCTTTTTAGAGATGGCTGCCTGTTCTAGAAAATGTGAAGTAAGTGTGACTGAGTAAATATTTGATTAGGTGAGCCAAAAGTGTGGCATTTTTACTAAACAATAGGAGGACTATTGGGCAGTATGCTTTTTAAGATTTGACTTGCATTCTCCTTTAAGGTGGACATATTGGGGAAAGATGTGCTCATTTGATGACCCAGCCAAACAAGCAGATCTTTCAGTGTATGATCAGGTAAAGATATAGTTAATTTTTATAGAAGGCAAAACAATCTTATTGGATTTAATCTGTAAATTATTTTTTAGCAGACTTAAGGTATGGAGATCCAAATTACAGAAATATCCCTTATCTGCAAAACTCCAGGTCCCATACCTGTTGCAGGTAGATTAAAGATGTTATAAGCACTACAGAGTGGACTCTATATAATATAGGAGCTGTATAAAGAGGGGCCTTGATTTGGAATGTGAGATTACATATTTTCACCAGAGTTAGGTACAAACATCTCACTTTTTGCAACAATTTTGTATTTAATATTTTATACATGGTCTTTGGGTGCTGGTCAACACTACAGAATGGGTTAGACCGACAACTGGCAATTTCTTTCTTTCTTTTTTAAAAGAAAAATGAATCTCTTAATCAGTGGTCAAGTTACAGTTCAGGGCAGTGGTTGGGATGGAGGTGATCAGAGGCTGCACAGCTTTCCCAGGTAGGTCACAGCCAGTGCTTATGAAGTACTGTGTCAGATAGATACATGCTGTGTGGGTGAAAAATCTCTTTCAACTGTGATTCTAAATATGTCAGTGCCTAGAAAGCAATATCCCCAAACTGAACAATCACAGTATTTGGCAACATATAATTATTCCTATCTGAAAGCTAAATATTACTTTACTTACTGAATTCACAAAGATTCATATATGAAATATTTATTCCTATGAAATGAATCTCTAGCAGAGTAAACTAAAAACTAGATTTCTCTGTTCAGATTGGCCCGCAATAGAACTCTGTACGCTTCCTATAATATTTTATAAGTCTAGGCATTCCCTAAAATGAAAAGCTGTGGTGTTCTTACTTCATACAATTTAGCTCGATACTCCCGAGAATTAAGACTTCCTGCGTTCTTTGGTCTGATCACAGCGACATAAACATCTTCAGTGTCAGTGGGGCTGCCCATGGTACCGTAGTTTGATTCTGCTTAGTACACTCTGCTTGAAAATCAGCTGAGGCAGGCCTGTTCAAATGGAAAAATAAAGTTACAATACATTACAAATATTCTCCATCTTAGCAGCTACAACTGCTAAGGCCATTACAAAGCCCTATAGAGATGCCCACAGATTCAGTCTTCTGCATGTGAATATTTGAGCCTGTGTAAGGTTAGAATGCAAGCTCCCGTGTGATCCATTATCGTTAACCCATTATCGGAAATCCATATCCTATAGGCTCTATTTTAATACAATAATTAAATTGTTTTCCTTTTTCTCTGTAATAATAATCTGACTAGATTTTTAAACCTGCCTGACCTGCCCGATATCAGTCGGGCAGTCCTGTCGGTAATGCCCATACATGGGCCGATTAGCTGCGATTAGATTGGCAGCTAGAATCGGCCCGTTTATGGGGACCTTTATATAGACAAACCCAGATCCAAATTATAGAGAGATTTTTAACAAAGAGTAGATAAACACATTTTTAGTTTGTGGTATTTGCCCTGAGTATTTAGCACAATAATGAATGCCTAGGTCAGGTTTGATAGGAACTTAAAGCAAAGCATTTCCTGGAAAAAATACGCCAATCTGTTGCATATGGTTTTATAGAGTTATTTTAAGATTGTCAATACAGATAAACTGATGCAGATTCTAAAACTGGCATGCAGCACTTAACTGAACCAGTAAAAATAGCTGCTGTAAAAGCCTGCATTCAATATGACAACCAAAAGTTTCATCTTACCATACAATTCAACCTCAGAAAAAAATTAAATTAAAAAAAAACCCACAGGCACGTCAGACCTCAGCCGTAGCTCTGAAGTTTTGTTTGTGCTTCATAGCTATAACGGCTAATGAGTCGGACATACTATATCCACCGGCACATACCATTCACAAACAGAAACTCATCACTCAACACGGGTATAGACTTACATAGGCCCAGTCTGTATTCTTGAAACCATATATTCTCATTAAAACTATTTATTGTTGGTAGTTGCATGATGCTATGCCACCAATGAAGAGCCATTTCAAGCATGTTCTTGTCCTACAGACAGGGAGAAGAAATATCTGCTTGATGGCTGATGCCCTGGGCCATGCAACGAGTGGTTTAAGCTATAACAACTGGGGGACAAGAGGTGTAGTGGGGCTAAACAGTAACAACTGGGGGTAGATGGTGACAGAAGCACTTAATAACTATGTTCCCCAAACAGTGGACCTGTACTTCAACAACACGTAGGCTAATATCTCCTAGTAAAATGTGGTTTGCTCCAAAAAACGTATGTCAATGACCAGGATGATTTATTTATACTCAAATCTGTGTTCTTTCTAAACTTGGAAAAAAAAAACTTTACTGCATTAATTTGCTGGGGGGAAAAAAACACCTTGATTCCAATGAAAATTGCACTGTTCCACTCATTTTCAATAGGTTTAAAATGTGACTGTTAAAAAAAACTCAAAAAATTGAAATCTTGAAGATTTTTGTGGTTAACGTTGTCGAATCACAGCAAAAACTCTAATTTTTATTGTACAGGTATAGGACCCCTTATGCGGAAACCCGTTATCCATAAAGCTCCGAATTACGGAAAGCCCGTCTCCCATAGACTCCATTTTAATCAAATAATTCAGAATTTTAAAACTGATTTCCTTTTTCTCTGTAGTAACATAACTGTACCTTGTAATTGAGCCCAACTAAGGTATAAATAATCCTTATTGGATGCAAAACAATCCTGTTGGGTTTAATTAATGTTTTATTGATTTTTAAGTAGACTTATGGTATGGAGATCCAAATTATGGAAAGACCCCTTATCCAGGAATACCCTTGGTCCCGAGCATTCTGGATAACAGGTCCTATACCTGTAGTAGAATTTGAGTAGTACTTGTGCTTTCAGCATGTCCTGCACATTTTATTCTGCTCTGTTTCAATAATGGGGATTGTTCTCGCTCCTTAATGCTCTATTGGGCCCTAAAAGAGATAGTGAAACCTAAAATTAAACTGATTTTAAATATATTATAACATTGCATGAGCTCTATAATTTTGCCTTAAAAGTTTTGTCCCAGTCCCCTATCTGATCCCCCACGTTCCTCTATGAGGGGGCGGCCATATTTGTGCAGCAAGAGTCCATTAGCATTAGAACTTATAACTGACAGGTTGAAAAGGGGCAGTCAGGTTTAGGAACTTCAGGTAACAAATACTTAAAAAAGAAGCCCTATCAGTAAAAAACAATATTTTGAAAAGTATTTTAACAATGACAGCAGCTTGAAAAAGGCCTATTGCTGCCCAATCTGCAGAATGAACTCTCCCACCAATAAAGACATACAGAACAGGCAGCAAAGCATAAATGCTATTTATATTTACATGTGAAAGGTTAAATTATGCTTTCTAAAGATTATAATAATATTACTGCAGTTTACATCAACATGAAAAGAGAAATCACCAATCACCAGTCATTAAAGGAAAGATGTTTCGCTTGGATAAACTGCAGACCAAATACTGCATGGACCTTGCTGGGGCATTAAACTGCGAAGACATAAAAATGCCTCCCAAACTACTGCTGCAAATCAGAAAACATGGAATTGGCAAGGCTATATCTTGTACAGGTATGGGATCTGTTATCCGGAAACCCGTTATCTAGAAAGTCCCGAATTACAGAAAGGTAATCTCCCATAGACTCCATTATAAGCAAATAATTTAAAATTGATTTCCTTTTCTCTGTAATTATAAAACAGAACCTTGTACTCTCAACTAATATATAATTAATCCCTGTTGGAGGCAAAATAAGCCTATTGGGTTTATTCAATATTTAAGTGATTTTTAGCAGACCTATGAAGATCCAAATTACAGAAAGATCCCAAATCCAGGAAACCCCAGGTCCTGAGCATTTTGGATAACAGGTCCCACACCTGTAGTATGATATAGTGGCACCTATGTTGGCAATGATATGTGTGGTTTCAACTGGCTGCTGAAAGATTTAGAAGGGGTGTCCATATACCATTGGACATAAAATTGCATTTGCCAGTTAAGTCACATGTATACTATGCAAAGCAGTGTTATATATTGTCACCTTAAATATACATTGATGCTCTCATTACAAACAAAGCAGCATTATTTTTAAATGGCTTTCCTACAAGCATCTCTTGGCTTAAGATGAGAAGATAAAATCAATAAACTAATTTAAGGGGTTATTTATAAAACAAAGGCAGGAGGAGCAGAAAAGTAAATGCAAAATCATAGTAAATCAATATGCTGGTGCAACCGTGGCACAGAACAAAATATTTATCAGAGGTGACGCTTTTCTTTCCAGAGAAAAGCTTTATTAAATATTAACATGAATGTGCCAGGTTTTGGGAATCTGGTCCTGCAAATTATTAACCGAGAACAAGCTTATTCTGAATAATGATCATTTCACTGATTATGTTGAAAGACATTTCCCCATGGAATATTAAAAAAGCCCAACTTCTCTATGCATTAAGCAATTGGCTCTGCTCACAAAACAGATTCACATTTTCCATGCATCAAGAAACCGGTTCCATAGGAACTATTTTTACATGAACTGAGTTCCTTAAAATATTAAAGAGGAAAGTAGCCACTGCAACTATGAGTAAGGAAAAGGGACATATTCACATTAACTGAATGATAGTCCTTGTGGGGATCATACTTCTCACATACCACTGATGCACGAATGGCCAAGTCCTTACACCCAAATTTAAATACTTTGTAAGAACAGCAGACAAAAGGGCACCAATTCTGATTAGAAAAAGGAGGTTCTGTCTAAATATTCCGAAAGGATTTTTTACAGTGAGAGCTGCGAAGTTCGAACCATTCTTTGAACCTTTAGGTATGCTGTCATCAATTTTATGGGGTACTTTTTATTTCTAATTTACACTGTTTACATAGCAAATAATTCATTCTACTATTTAAAATTGTATTCTTAAACCAACAAATGTATTTTTTAGCTGTAATATTGGTGTGTAGGCTCCATCTCAGTGCACCGTGCCTGAGTCTGAGCTTTCAGAAAGAGCCAGCGCTACACATTAGAACTGCTTTCAGATAACCTATTGTTTCTCCTACTCCCATGTAACTGGAGGAGTCATGAGCCAGACTTGGATTTTTTATTTTTGAGTGCTATTCTGAAATCTACCACTTTTAGTTCAAAGACATATGGGGCGAATAATTGCCCCAACTTTTTACAATTCGGTTGCGGCAACACACACCATAGGGTACTATACAAGTCGCTGTGACTAATCACGTGCCGATTTGCACTTTGCGGATTACTCACAGTGACTTTTTAAAAAGTGGCAGCTAATAATCGTTGTATGTGACTTCGCCCATTAGCAATACAGGAGTCAGGGAGCTGCTATCTTGCTCCCTTCCCATTGTTCTGCTGATCGGCTGCTGGGGTGGAGGGGGGGGGGATATCACTCCAACTTGCATCTCAGCAGTAAAGTGTGACTGAAGTTCATCAGAGCACAGGTCACACGGCTGTGGCACCCTGAAAAATGAAGAACAAGACTAGCCCCATGTGAAATTTCTAAATTAAATATCAAAAATCTGTTGCTTTTAAAAATTTAAATGCAGGATTCTGCTGGAGAAGCTCTATTAATTGATGCGTTTTGAAAAAAAAAAAAAACAATTTTCCCTTGACAGTATTGCTTTAAGCTGGCCATAAACAGGCAGATTTAAACTGCCAATTCAGCCCCTTCAGACTAGTCGGCAGCTTATCAGTCTGTGTATGGGCCCTCCTCAACTGATATCTGGCCAATAATCGATCAGATATATAACAGCAGATTTAATAACTAACTGAGACAAAGGCCACATCATTGTCATCTCCTGGCTCTTTGAACCAGTTTGCTGTGGGCCAAGCAATACAATTTGCCCAATAAGGCCTAGCACATAGGAGGCTATAGGAAGGTGCTAAGCTTTAAGGGCTAGGGCACATGAAGGCAATTATAAACATTTGGCCACTGGGGTGTTTTGAAGCTCTCTGGATGGGGGAGAAAGTCCTTGAAAGTGCTTCTCATTCAGTTAAATGGTACAAACTGTTGCTTAAAAATGCACAACTTGGTAAAAAGTCTTTGTCCAAATCATCAGGTATTTCCACATAAAAGAAATTAGCTGGATTACTGGACCCTTCTGACATTTCAGTAATCACTGCTGTTTCATCTGCACTACATTAATCAAACAATGTCCATGCCTGATTCAGAGTTTGACTACATTTCCAAGGAACTGTATAATTTTGGCTGAAATGCTAGAAAATTAGTCATAGATAATAATTGTTTAATGTAGTGTAGAGGGGGAACCATTACTTACTTACACTAACATACACAGGATGCAGTATTTTACTTTATTTCTATGGAAGCCGCTTTTTTAAGTTTTGGATGAAAACATTCTGGCTGAACAAATAAACTGCATACCGTGTTTCCAATAATTGAATCATTTTGTATACTCAAGCCAAGACAAATGCAAAAATCCTAAACTGGATCCAGTTTTGAAGGATTTTTGTTGCTCCTTAAACTGGCTCCTAACTTTTTTAATACATTTTTCTAGCAATGCCAGACAACAAAAAGCCAGACGCAAGGACAGTATTTCCAAAAAGGAAACGGAGGCATATCCAAGCAGTGGAGATGGAAGTGGGAGCGTTCTAGAGAGAGAACAAAGGCACACGATAATGAAAGAAGGGAAGATGGTAAAGGCAGAGGGGTAGAAAATAAATTACAAATTTGTAGAAAATGAAATTTGTAGAAAATGCAGGACAGTGTAGGTATTAGCTTACCACTTGATATTTCCAGCACCAGAAGCACAGACAGTGAAGGAGGCAGAGAAGCAAAAAGGGGTATACAATAGCAGTCCATTGCTCTATGCATAAAACAGCTGGGTATTTTTCAGGGCATATATTTTAACTAACTGGAACGTTGCTCATATACGTTGCTAATATGTGTTGCCAATGACAATATTCCATTTGTATTCACACCTGACAGAAATTACTGGTAGAACGATATGGAGCCTGAAAGAAAAGCGTTACGTCAAAGTTTCCTCTAACAGGAAAACTAACTAAACACTCCCCTTTCGGAGCAGAGAGACCATGCATTAAAATCCAGATAAAAGTACAGCGGGCCTTTTGTTTTCTGCTAAAATGTACAAATATTAGACATAGTACCGCATCGTTATCACAGCCGGTATAAATTTAAAGGAACAGTAACACCAAAAAATGAAAAAGCTTCAAAGTAATTTAAAGTATAATGAAGTGCTGCCCTGCACTGGTAAAACTATTGTTTGCTTCAGAAAGACTATTATACTTTATACAAATACCCTGCGGTGTAGCCATGGGGGTAGCCATTCAAAAGGAGAAAAGGCACAGGTTACATAGCAGATAACACATAATAATATACATAATATGGGTGGTTATATTAAAATTCAAGTTTACATTTTTCTCAATTTGCAGGAAAAAAAAATGAACGTATATATGCAAGATTATGCTTTGTAATGTAGAATAGCCACAATTTTTCAAAGAAAGAGTAAAGAGTCAATGGGAATGTCTACAACAACCTTAATTACTTTGCAGTTAATTAAAACATTTGGGATTTTCAGTCTCATTGACTGTTCCGCCGTGTGGCTAAGTCTTAAATGAGTTTTTTCTTAAATCAGTTAGTGTTCAAAAATAAAAAAAAGATGCACACAGCTCTCTGCTCTCTCCCCTCTCCTGCTCCTCCTCCCTCAAGAATGCTAAGAACTCCCCCCCACCCTTAGGAATGTGGATCTGAGCCAATCAGCAGGAAGCTTTCTCATAGTCTTACTACCTGCACATGTACACTGGTCTTGGTCTTGGTGCAGGAGTGAGGCATCATAGGAACTTTCTTTACAGAGCTCAGTGTTTTTTTTTTCCTATGCACAGGAGAAATAGGGAAAGACTTAAAGGCACAATTGAGAGAACTAAAGGTATGCCTGCAGCTTGAGATGAACTCTTTATTAGCCTTTCCTTCTACTTTAATACACGACTATCATTTTTCACCTGATATAAACTGATTTACTTTAATTCCAAAAATGTATCTGCGCTTTCTGCCTGATACATAATGGTCTATAATAAAGCTGTGCAACTGGAGGCCTGCAGGCCAGATGTGGCCCTCCAAAGGATATTTATGGCCCCCAGTCTGCTTAAACGCTCAATACACTTCAATGCATAACATCTTCATTTTAATCTAAGTCAGCCTTCCAACGTGCTATATGAGAAATAATTGGCCCACTACATCAAGTAGGCCAAGTTAAGTAGGAATTTATTGCCATGCAGCACAGGGCAGTAAGACACATGTAATAAATGGTACAGTACTAGTTTATTACATTCCTTAAGGCATGATCACTACAAAGATGCCTTCTACCAACAGTGTAAACATAATTGCTATTAAAACAGTGCCAGTCAGTTCTCCTTCAGATCTAATAATCAACTAGCTTGAGCTACATTGTTACAGGAGTCAGAATCAGTGAGTATACAGCCTGACAGATACTGCCTGAAGCAGGTAAAGCTATACTTTCTGTAAAGGTGATTATTATAAAGCTAAATAAAACCAGGGTCTTCTCGACAGAGCTGAATGCCCTAGAGAGAAGGTAAAACAGAATGTTCTAATACCAAATTAGTGTGACAAAACAGCTGTGTTGTCCAGCAGACAGGGAAAATTCCTTTATCTCCAGACTAAGAATGGAATATGAAACCTCCACCCAAGAGGATATCCCTTAAGGAATTCTATTTTTATTGCACAACATGACTGGCTACTAGCCCCACAGACTAAACAACAGTCAACTGGATGACACATAAGAAATAATCATGAAGGTTTAAATGTGGCATGGAAAGGTGGAATTTTTCATATTGCTGAATCCAAATACTCAGGTAACCAAGTCCCATGGCTAATACTGCACCATGGATGTTAGTGAATAAAGTGCAGATATATTATTATGAGCAAGTACTTCACAAAAAACTGATTCCACCTACTGTTGGTTGCAGCGCCAGATTCCTAATGGGGGCGCCCCCTTTCTTCGCCCCCTACCCCCCTCTGCGCATGTGTGAACACCTGAAACCCCTGCCGCCGAGCGCCCATGCACATTCACGAACAGTAAAAGTCCCATATGGAGCAGTGGGGTGAGGTCCCCATTCACCCCTAAGTTTGTGAAGCCCTAGGCCCGGGCCTTTGTGGCCTCGCCACAAATCCGGGCCTGGTTGGTTGTAATCCATACTGGAGCAGAGTGGGGGCCACTGTAAGACCCTGTATTTTAATTTAGGATCCTGGGAAGCTACAGCAATGCAGTGAAAAAGATTGTAGGGTGTTGAAATAAATGGGTAACAATAAAGGTTGAATAATGTCCTTCATGGCAGGTTACTCCTAATATGGATATTTGTAATACACAGTACCATGATATTGGGTGATAATGTGGATTATAATAACAGATGTTATGCAAAGGGTTACACCTGGACCTTTAGATGGAGTACATTAATGGTCCAATCCCATCTGCCTTTTATAATATCTAAGTTTCAGTGGGTAGCACTCCTGCCTTGCAGCACTGGGTTCTGAGTTTGATTTCAGCTTGGGCACTTTCTTCTGTATGTTCTCCCAGTATCTGCATAGGGGTTCATCCCACGCTCCAAAAACATACAGGCAGGTTAAGGGGCTACTGATAAAATGGACCCTACTGTGTGTGATAGGGACCTTCGATTATAAACTCCACTGGGACAGGGACTGATGTGAATGATGTATAATCTCTGAGTAAATGTGTCAGTGCTACATAAAATAAAACAGCACTGGCCAGACTAAAGGGGCAGTTCTATGTTTCTATCGAGAGCTAGGTTCCCAGAAAAGCAGTACTGTATCCTTAGGCCGATGCAAGACTGACAGCCCAAATACAGTTTGCTAGAAGATTCTGGGCTTTCTTTTTTTATAGTACCGGTTATGTATACAATGTTTGTCACCAACACCGCATGTTACTAAGTACAGGGATAAAAGTTGTTTGTATACAATACTAGGCAAAGGCTCTCCTCACACAAAACCTTACCAGGCTAGGGTTTCCATATTCATAAAAAATTCATACGCGAAGGCTGCATAGGTTTCATCATTGACTCATCCTATGTATTTTTGTGTGTGTTCCAATTAAAAAGAGAAGTCTGGTAACCTTATTCTTGGCTGGTATCAGTAATAAATGAGAACTAGACTGGACAGCAAGGCCCAAATCAACTCTGGTCTGAATTAGTCAAGGAGACAAATGTATCAACCTCAGTTCAACAAATCAGATGCACATGTAATTTCCATGCAAACTGCATAATGTGAGTTTAAAAACAAGACCTAAAACGGTTTATGCACATACACTGACGTCATAAAGCCTGGAGCAGCAGAATTACTGTATGCACTGTAATGACAATAATGACTAGTCAGAATATGGTGCTTTGTTTTATCTTAAAGGGGACATATTGTGTAAAAAAAAACAATATTGCACCAATGAATTGTACTCATCTATTTATAGAAGGAATGTGCTTTAAAAATTAGTGTTCTGTGCTGATTCATTGAAAATGTATCCAAAAACCCCACTGGTCCCACCCATCTGTACCACTTCCTGCTGCTTCCTTTCCCAGGCTGTGCAGGGGGGCCGGCGGCTCTCAGTACACTGCACTGTAGGATAGGAACCAGTCAGCAGCTAGGCTGACCTGATAGGGAACTGCATTTGTAGTAGCAGGGCTGTGATTGGCTACTTTCCTTCTACTGTGCTTCTGGCAGGGACCATTAGGACACACCCAGCCCTTGTATGAAACATGGACAGGGACCTGAGAGGATCTATAGGGAGTTCCAACAAAGGGGCCATTTTTACAGATTCTGATCTTTTTAGACCCAGATTGAAGCCAGCATAATATATTATTCATTATTGTATACAAGAATAAAGTTTTTTTTAGTTTATCCTACAAGTCTCCTTTAATATTCGGAAAGGGTTATAATTCCAAAAGAGTGTTTTACAGTGAGAGCTGTGTGGTTGCGGAAATCCCTCCCCGGGTCAGTCGTACTGGCTGATACATTATATAACTTCAACAAGGGGCTGGATGGCTTGTTAGCAAGTGAGGGAATACTCATTGATTTCCATGACTGCACCTTTTGGTTCTGTTAGACCCGGGCTGGTTCAGTAAGGGCCCAAGCTGCCAGTGGGATGCTTGTAGCTGCAGTGCATCAGCGTTAAAGCCACAGGCAGGACATCCTTTAGTATATACTGAACATATTGACATATAATTTCCCCTTAGAGCCCAAAGCACACGCCCACTCTACAGAACTGTAAGATATTTTAAGGGTAAAGCTCATTCCATTACGGTACAAGGGCAGTATCAGAACCCAATTACACAGGTTACACCATCAGGAACTCTCAAGCTGACGAGCTGCTGCAATGGGGCACATCCCCTACACATGTATGTATGTATATCTATATACATGTCATATAGAACTGCTCCCAGAATGCCCCAGGGGCGGCAGCACGTACCTTACACACATTCCCGGACTGACTAATAATTAGAAAATAAATGCCCGACGGGGACACCCAATATACCAGAGTACTTACCCCTCAGCCACGCAATCCCAGCGCAGCCCAATATGTATTATCTTCCTCTCTCACAGTACGCTATGTGGGCGGGGCATCCGGAGTTGGGCGGAGCTTGGGCTGCCGGGCTGCCTGTGTATACACAGTGCCAGAGATTAGTGCAGCTTTGCTTCCCTTTCGCTGTGCGGGGAGGAGGGAGCTGGGCAGGTTTCCGGGTTGCACTAGTTGTTCCGGGTAGTGGAGGAGGTGGGAGGGGGGGAGCTTGGGTTAAGGCTGTTTTGTTTGGCTTCCCTGGCTGTGTGAGGGAGACTGAGTGCTGCTGGCATGCCGTCCTGCTCACTGTCTCCTAGGAGAGACACGGGAATGAGGAGTCATACAGAGAGTATCTAAGGCTGGAGCCTACGACTGGCCGCCCTCCCTACTGCTGCCCGATACTGTACTACTGGCTGCTCTCACAGACAAGATGCTTCCTGCGGACCTGGGCTGCCTGCATGCACCGATCTGACAGTGAGTGTCCCATCTTAGCTGCCTTATACCTGCCTGGCTTCTAGTCCTGTGCCTGCTGGACTACAGCTCCCAGCATCCCCTCGTTGTAGTGAAATTGTAGTCCAATAACTAAGAAAGAGCCACAGGTTAGGCATACCCCCAACTTTATACATTGAGTTTATTGTTCCTGTTCTCTGCAGATATATGTTAGCACAGTCTAGGCGAGGCTGGGTATATATATATAATATATAGAGAATGACCTAGATTTTTAACCTCTGATTTTTAGTTATTTATGACACATGCAATTTGCTTGGTGCAGTTGTTGGTAACCTGGACTAGTTGTGGGTCCCACCGCCAATGACAGTGCCAATATGCCTCCAGTGCCCTCCTAGTGTATGTACATGTGGCGCATACGTTCTAATAGGGCATAGAGCCCCTCTACCTGTTCGCCTATACACCACCTTAACTCAAATATGCAAACTTTTTAGCAGATCCCCAAGCCTCAGCTCATACATGGACACCAATAAACCTGCATACAATGAAGGCAAAATTCCTGAATTATGGGGGGGAAAAGATTTGGCAAATTGTGGCATAATGATCCCTTAGCGCCTATAATTAAATGAGCCATTGTGCAAGTCCTTCTGAGCCTGTCAATCCACACTGAGAATCATTATCTGAGTGTGTCACTGGGGAGAGATGCTGTGTAATGGTATGTTTACAGCATCTTTATGTCTATATCTCTCCCTAGGGGTCCTGCCTTGTGCCATTGTCTCGGAGCAGCTGGATCACAGCCTTGCATTTCTGTGGACTGAGTACAATGTGCATAGTCACTGGTATCACTTGTTATTATTGTGAGCTGTACTGCTTAAGGATTGACAAGGCTTTAGGCATCCCTCGTTGCTATTTAAATTAAGCAAAGCTTTTCTATAGGTATTGACATGATCAATTTCACTTTCTATATCTTTCATCTGTATAAATCTTTTATATGCTACATTGTGTTAAAATGCCTTTTTGAATTTATTTACTCTTTTTATGTATTTTGCATTCCAAGCACACACATGCAGGGTGCTGGTAACATTACTTTCACTTTGTTGCCTGTTGTCCATTGTATAATATGAGTGCTCTTTAAGCATTTCTTTTTCTTTCAGTTTTTGTAAGGTTATAATTGTGTATTGTTGATGTGAACCTAAAGTCTCTGTGCATTTGTTCTGTTCCAGTATTGTATTACAGTGCATAAAGAACTGGACAAAGCCCAGTGTTAAACAGCAACTGAAAAAGGACTGTTTGTGCTCTAATGAAAGAGGGATTCAATGGCAGTCACATCATAATCCACTTCTTATGCCTGATTTGTACATTCTGATTTGGGTATTCAGATGCTCCATTAGCTTTAGAAGGTACTAAGAAACAGAGGAGATTTGATTTATTAAAAAAAAACAACTTTGTTAAAAAAAGATCCTTCTTAATGCATTACTCATTCATTATACTTAAACGCATTGTCTTGTTTTTACATTCACAAAAAAGCTCACAGCTGAGGAGTTGGGTGAAGGTAGGCACTTGATGGGACCATGTAAAGGATAAACCAGTTTTTTTTTTTTTCTTTTTTGTCTGCTTTTGTATTCTAGAAGCAATGTACAGCCCCACCCAAAACTGTCAGTCTGTTCAGTATTCTCTGCCTTGTGTATTGTCTGTTGGATTAGTATGTACAGGTGCTTCTTTTGTGTGCCTGCGAAAGATCCAGTTTCAGACCGTGACCTTAGTAATCAAGCTATCAACACAGCACTTTGGTTACGTTGCTTCCTGCATAGTGTACACATTTTACAAGTTCTGGCTGGAACTTCTGTTCCTGTGAGAAAACAAAATTGAAATCATAGGTCTGTTGATCCCAGTAAGAGGTAGAACCCTCCAACCTCCTGTATGTACGTATGTACATACATTCATGTTTATAATATTTCCTTGGAGGTAGAGATCTAGCACCTCCTCCTGTACAAAAACCCCCTTTATTTATAGTGAAGTTATACAATCAGTGGCGTAAGAGTTAGCTACAAAAATATTATACAGTAGATAAATGTTAAGCCCAAATTCCAACCTATTTGACCTTTAGGCTGAACTTATTGTTTAGGGGTACCCAAACTCCTGTGATCTACTCTTGCCACCTGGCCTCTATCATGAGATCTACTTTAATAAAAAATAGCGCAATGCCTATCATTTAGAAAAAGTATCACTCTTGATGTTTAATACCTAATTACACATTAGAATATAATGGCAAATTCACATTTAATGCCTGCATAACATTATACAAGTGCCAACACAGCAGTATGGCTGCAATCAGAAGCTCTGGTATGTTGGGGACGGGGGGGGGGGAATGGTAGGACAGCATCCCGCCTTGTAGTCTACCAAAAACTTTAAAGTGATCTACTGGTAGACCGCGATCTACCTCTTGGGCACCCTTGTTATAGGGTAATGCAGACCAAGCAAATAGACATTCCCCCATCATTAGCTCTCAGTTGGGCCCTCCGAGCACTGTTTTGGGCTCTAGTGGTGTGGGGTCAGACCTACAATTTGGAAACCACAGTGTTATGGCAGAGGTACCACACCCTACGTGACAAACCTTCACACAGTTGAAATGCAAATAAACTGGTGATTTAAATATTTTTGTTCGATTTTGAAATGCAGTGGTGGCTTCCATGTATTGGTGTATTTTGTTGGGTCAGCGTTTTTTTTTTTTTTATTCTATTATATATTAATGGATTTAATATGAGGGTATTTTCAGAGTTTAAGATGCAGTTCTCCCTAGTTAATAGTATGCATCATTTTTAGGGTTTGGCCAAATACACCACAAAAGATTTGCCCGATGCTCATTTTCAGGATTCTAGGTTACTAGAAGTCATGAGACCAGGGACATTTGATTATATGGTGTAAAGTGTTGGCCCAAAAGGGTTTGTGACGGCGCAAGGATAATCAACCTGATTCTCTGTAGTTGATCTCCAACTCCCAGCACCCCAGCCAGCTAAGTCAGTGTGGAAAAATGTGTTTTCAATTTTCAGTGGTTCAGTACAGTAAAACCCTTCAAAGTCAAAATGGTTTCAGCAATCGTAGGCAGAATAAACCAAGAAAGACCGACCATAATAACTTAGCTTACATAGAAGCCAAGGCTGCATTCAAAGTAAATAATTTCCTTTTTCAGTTTTAAGTTGTGATTGTTCCCAGTAAAGTAAACCATTAGCTCAGTTTCAGGTGACTTTTACTTTAACTTCCTGGACATTTCTGAGTATAATAACTGCACTGTGTACAAACTATAGGTTTGATCAACAAAATATCAAACTTTGTGTTGTAAATATTATATAAGGTGCCTTGTGTAGTGACCTATTTTGCCTTATATCAATCAATGCTCGTATACAGTGGAGGAAATAATTATTTGACCCCTCACTGATTTTGTAAGTTTGTCCAATGACAAAGAAATGAAAAGTCTCAGAACAGTATCATTTCAATGGTAGGTTTATTTTAACAGTGGCAGATAGCACATCAAAAGGAAAATCGAAAAAATAACTTTAAATAAAAGATAGCAACTGATTTGCATTTCATTGAGTGAAATAAGTTTTTGAACCCCTACCAACCATTAAGAGTTCTGGCTCCCACAGAGTGGTTAGACACTTCTACTCAATTAGTCAACCTCATTAAGGACACCTGTCTTAACTAGTCACCTGTATAAAAGACACCTGTCCACAGAATCAATCAATCAAGCAGACTCCAAACTCTCCAACATGGGAAAGACCAAAGAGCTGTCCAAGGATGTCAGAGACAAAATTGTAGACCTGCACAAGGCTGGAATGGGCTACAAAACCATTAGCAAGAAGCTGGGAGAGAAGGTGACAACTGTTGGTGCGATTGTTCGAAAATGGAAGGAGCACAAAATGACCATCAATCGACCTCGCTCTGGGGCTCCACACAAGATCTCACCTCGTGGGGTGTCAATGATTCTGAGAAAGGTGAAAAAGCATCCTAGAACTACACGGGAGGAGTTAGTTAATGACCTCAAATTAGCAGGGACCACAGTCACCAAGAAAACCATTGGAAACACATTACACCGCAATGGATTAAAATCCTGCAGGGCTCGCAAGGTCCCCCTGCTCAAGAAGGCACATGTGCAGGCCCGTCTGAAGTTTGCCAATGAACACTTGAATGATTCTGTGAGTGACGGGGAGAAGGTGCTGTGGTCTGATGAGACCAAAATAGAGCTCTTTGGCATTAACTCAACTCGCTGTGTTTGGAGGAAGAAAAATGCTGCCTATGACCCCCGTCAAGCATGGGGGTGGAAACATTTTGCTTTGGGGGTGTTTTTCTGCTAAGGGCACAGGACAACTTATTCGCATTAACGGGAAAATGGACGGAGCCATGTATC
Source organism: Xenopus tropicalis (assembly GCF_000004195.4). NCBI lineage: Eukaryota > Metazoa > Chordata > Amphibia > Anura > Pipidae > Xenopus > Xenopus tropicalis. The sequence continues at coordinate 31,642,803 of NC_030682.2, forward strand.
GTGAAATCCTGAACGACAACCTCCTTCCCTCTGCCAGGAAACTGAAAATGGGTCGTGGATGGGTGTTCCAGCACGACAATGACCCAAAACATACAGCAAAGGCAACAAAGGAGTGGCTCAAGAAGAAGCACATTAAAGGAGACATATTGGATAAATGGGAAAACCCTAATTTTGTAGGCAATTATGAATAATATACGGTGCTGGTTTCCCTTTGGGCTAAACATTAATCCTGTCTGTAACAATGGCCCCTTTATTGGAGCTCCCTATAGATCCTATCTCTTCTCTGTCAGAGTTTGAAATGGAGAGTGGGCGTGTCCTAACGGTCCCTGCCAGAAGCACAGTAGGAGGGGGAGAGCCAATCACAGCCCTGCAGTCACACAAGCACAGACAGGCTTCAGTTCCCTATCAGGTCAGCCTAGCTGCTGATTGGTTCCTATCCTACAGTGCAGGGTACGGAGGGCCGCCGGCTCCCCAGCTCATCCAGAGAATTCAGCCAGCAGGAAGTGGAACAGATGGGCGGGGCTAGTGGGGTTTTTGTGGAATTTCTCAATAAATCAGTCAGAAACACAACTTTTTAAGCACAATCCTTCTATATCTAGAGGAGTATAATTCCCTGGCACATTCATAATTTTTATAGGATATGTCTCCTTTAAGGTCATGGAGTGGCCTAGTCAGTCTCCGGACCTTAATCCAATAGAAAACCTATGGAGGGAGCTCAGGCTCAGAGTTGCACAGAGACAGCCTCGAAACCTTAGGGATTTAGAGATGATCTGCAAAGAGGAGTGGGACCAACATTCCTCCTAAAATGTGCGCAAACTTGGTCATCAATTACAAGAAACGTTTGACCTCTGTGCTTGCAAACAAGGGTTTTTCCACTAAGTATTAAGTCTTTTTTTGTTAGAGGGTTCAAAAACTTATTTCACTCAATGAAATGCAAATCAGTTGCTATCTTTTATTTAAAGTTATTTTTTCGATTTTCCTTTTGATGTGCTATCTGCCACTGTTAAAATAAACCTACCATTGAAATGATACTGTTCTGAGACTTTTCATTTCTTTGTCATTGGACAAACTTACAAAATCAGTGAGGGGTCAAATAATTATTTCCTCCACTGTATATAATCTGTTTATGGGATGACTTGGGCACTTTCCTGTGAACTATTTGAGTGCCTCTAAAGCCAAACATTAAAACATACCCTATTTGTCTGTTCTGTATTTTCTCTAGAAAGTAAGATGGATTATTGCTTGTACACTCTACCACAGTCCATGCAGTTTTACAGTGTTGATATATGTAGACATATACATACACTTGGGCAAACTTTCAACCCTTCAGTATTGGGGAAAATACATGATTGGCCAATTGCACTGGCCTGATAGAATGCTGCATGGTTGAGTTGAGAAGTGTTGCCGCTGGCACTTCGCTTCTGAAGGCAAATGTATTATTATTATTGTTCCAATTTCACAACTAGATTTTTAGTTTTAAGCAATACTATTACAATTTAATAATTCAAAGAGCATAAGGGGACCCCCTTGTATGACTGTCAAATACCAGACTGACTAACCTGATCAGGCATACAGATGGAACAGGAGATTACTTTCACTTTTCATTCTACACTTCCTAGATAGTTACATAGTTACATTGGGTTGAAAAATAAAAACAAGAGTCCATCAAGTTTAACCCTTCCAAGTAAACCCAGCACACACAACCTATACTGACCTATCTATACACTCACATACACAAACCATATATACTAAGATCAATACTAACTGTAGATTTTAGTATCACAATAGCCTTGGATATTCTGCTTGTTCAAGAACTCATCCAGGCCCCTCTTAAAGGCATTAACAGAATCTGCCATTACCACATCTCTAGGAAGGGCATTCCCCAACCTCACTGCCCTCTCCGTGAAAAACCACCTACACTGCTTCAAATGAAAGTTTCCTTCTTCCAATCTAAAGGGGCGGCCTCTGGTGCACTGATAGTTTTTATAGGAAAAAACCATCCCCCCAACACACTACCGTTTAGTGTATAACTTGCATTTATATTATTTCTACCAAAGTGCATAACTTTTCACTTGTCAACATTATAGCCCATTTTCCATTTTTAGCCCAGTTTTTCCAATTTTATCAAATTGTTCTGCAAAGTGGCAGCATCCTGCATGAAACTTGTAGTTTTGCACAATTTAGTGTTGTCAGCAAAAATAGAAACTAGAAAAATATGCCCACCTCCAGGTCATTAATAAACAAGTTAAAAACAAAGGCCCAAGGACTGACCCCTGCGGTACTCCACTAACCACACTGGTCTGATTAGAAAATGTTCCATCTACCACCACTCTTTGTAATCTATCCTTCAGCCAGTTCTCTATCCATGTACAAAAATTATGTTCTAGGCCAATATTCCTCAATTTTATCATTAACTTTCTGTGAGGTACTGTATCAAATGCTTTAGCACTGCACTCCTCACCACCTATAATTGTGTAGCATGGGCATGGATGTTAGGTCCTCCATTCTCGCACATAATCAAGATTTTGGGATGATGCAAATTTGATGATGCCGTAATTTCGTTGTTCACAAAATAGGCCTGTCGGCTTTCTAAGATTGTGAATTCCAAGTTAAGCTGGCCATACACGCACCATTACTATCGTACGAAACCTCGTTTCGTACGATATTCGGTGCGTGTATGGCATGTCGGCGAGTCGACCGATATCGCAGGAAGCTGCTGATATCGGACGACTCGCCGATCGGCCAGGTTAGAAAATTTGGATCGGGCGCCATAGAAGGCGCCTGACCAAAATCTGCCGTCGGGGCTGAATCGGCAGAAGGAGGTAGAAATCCTATTGTTTCTACCTCCTTATCTGCTGTTTCAGCCCTGACTGTGTGTGGCGGATCTGACAATGTTTCGTGCGACCGATGGTCGCACGAAACATCGTTAGATCGCCACGTGTATGGCCAGCTTAAAGCAGATTTAAATAATATATATGGTGTAAGTACAGATTATTTTGCTTGAGAGGGCCCCTTTAAGGCTGTGCCTTTGGATAAAGTGTTATGGCATTATAATACAGTCCTTTCTTGCTTTTGTAGACTTTGGTTTTTAGCCGGTCTGCATCTGAGCATCTACTTATGAGGCTTGCATTAAAGGCAGATTTACTATTTGTTAAATTAAAGGGAAAGAGTAATGTCTTTTTGAAGTCAGCAGTGCAATTGTTAAGTCCCATAACAATTGGTTTATTTAACTGTTTAAAACTCGTGAAATATATGGACTTGCATTTAATATTGTGTGCCAAGACACCTTTTGATGGATTATCATGGGAAACCGTAATCGAGAAGACAAGCCAAGGTTTCTGATATTGTAGGAGAATCATGTAACAGAGTGATAGGCAGTTCGGGTGAGACCCGAGGTATTAAACTGATTAAGATTTTACAAGAATGGTTATAGTAAGTGCCTGCCTACAAACCAGAAGTAGCCAAATTCTTGCACTATTAATTAATCCATCATAGAGAAATCAGACAATTGCATTCCTTCCTGATCTAATTCAACAAAAAAGTTATTTTGGGTGTTTAAAACCTTAGACTCTTACGCAGACAGGAGAAAACTCCCTGTCTGGGGAAAAAAAATGGCATCTTTGTGTGCCAAGTTCTAAAAAGGAAGATTCCAAAGCATGTGACTTGGTTTTCTAAGGCCCCTGGTGAATGGTGCATCATCCCGAGCCTGGCTCTCTTCACCCAGCAAGATTGATTATCTAAGTGATAGGCACTGTCTGCATTGGTCAGGGCACAGCATGGCAGGTTTTGTGATTTAACTCCAGGTATGGGCATTGGCTTTTAAAGGAAAAAGAAAGGTAAAATCTAAGTAAGCTTTATTAGAAAAGTTTATGTAAATACAGCCATAAGCACTCACAGAAACGCTGCACAGACTTCTCTGTCAAAAGATTTCTTGTGTCTGTAATTCCTGTGCCAGAGACACGCAGCTCTCTGCTCTCTCTCCTGCTCCCCCCTCCCTCAAGAATGCTAAGAACTCACTCCCCCACCTTAGGAAGGTGGATCTGAGCCAATCAGCAGGAAGCTGACTCGTAGTCTTACTAACCGAGCATGTTCACTTGGTCTGGGTCTCGGTGCAGGAGTGAGGCATTATGGGAACTTTCTTTACACAGCTCAGCGTTTTTTCTTCCTGCTTGGCTTCTGATCATCTAAACAGGTGAAGTATGGGGAGACGTAAGGGCACTATTGAGACAACTGAAGGTATGCTTGCAGCTTGAGATTAACTCTTTATTAACCTTTCCTTCTCCTTTAAGTAGCAGAATAACGTTCATGTAAATGAATGGCTACAAGAACACTGTATTCATGTTGATTTGTACCTTCTTATTTACAGACATAATACCCTCACCTAACTACAGTTTACTCTTCGTGGCTGCATTTCTGCTTTAAAGGGGCTGCAGCACCTACATATTATTTTATTCTTTAAAAAGCACCAATTTATTCTGCAACTATATGTCATGTATATTTATGCATTTGCATTTGTGGAAGTTCTTGTATAGTTTTAAAAGCATGATATGTTTTGACACGGAGTTCTTTTTTTTTTTTTTTTTTAAACAAAAAATATATCTGGAATATATATCTGGAAATCTGTTATCCAGAAAGCTCCCAGTTATGAGATGACCATCTCCCATTGACTCCATTGCAAGCAAATAATCAAATGTTTTCCTGCAAAACAGTCCTATTGGTTTATATAATATATAAATGATTTTTTTTACAGACTTAAGGTGGTCAAACATTGAGCGATTCACTTATTTGGCGAGGTTGACGATCTTTTCCTGATATGCCTATCTTGTGGTAGACGATATCTGGTTGATGCCAAATAATCATATAATATATATATATATATATATATATATATATATAATATATTGAAATGCATTGTTAGCAAGTATTAGTAAAGTATTAGTAAATCTATTCTGTGCTTTATATGATACAGACCTGGGTAGATCAGATTTTCTTGCACATGTATCTGCCAGCTGGGCTGGTGATTCAGAGTATGGGGAATGTTACAAGTATGATTGGTAAATAAGTTACATTTGCTTTTATAAAATGAGTGATGCGCTTGCCACCTGCTAGGAAATCGTGTTTGTTCTTAACTGGACAGGACTGAATTCTGACATAATAATAATAAAGTCTTTTCATTGTGGTTAGGGTGGCCACGTCCCTTTCTTTTATAAGGGAAACTGGAGGATATATAGGGTTAATTTTTTTTGTGTTAGACAGTAACTGTTATTTTGTGCAGAATGTCTTTCTTCCATATATACTGGATTTATATTTAGTGCCTGACATTAAAGAAGTTGCTTTTATACAAAGTATCTTGCGCAGACATGGGCTTACACCTTTTGTGTTTTACTTACAAAGAAAAGATTTGCATCCTTTGGATTGGTTCCAAAATCCATAACTGATCAGTATTATATGCCATTTATTAAGGGAGAGTCCTACATTTATTATTGCTGGCTTGCAAGTCACTTGTGCTTTTTCAACGCGGTGCATATATCTATTGATCCAGGGATTTGTGCTATAAAACCTGATCCATGGGAGAACCAGGAAAATTAGCCTTATGTATATGTGGGTGCAGGTATATATAAAAAAATATATGTATGTGTACTCGCATATCTAATCCTGTAGTACAGTGCTGTCCAACTTCTACGGTGCCGAGGGCCGGAATTTCTCTAGCATACATGGTGGAGGGCCGCTAATGGAAGCCAGTTTTGACCACTCCCCTTTTTGAAACCACACCCACTTCAAACCACACCTATTTTATCACAATGGTGGTAGCACAGCAAAATCCCAAATGCTTGGTCCTTACTGTGGGGATATCAACCATCATTCATATGTGAAAGAATTATGTCATATTAAGATATACCCTTAAATTCCATATGCCTCCTCCTCCCCTGTGGATAGCAGAGCAACCCCCAGTACATAATTACACACCTTAGGAACCATTTAATGGCTATTTACAACTGCTAACAAACTCCCACAACAAACCCCTGCCAGGTTCACCTCCCACAAGCAGCATAGGGCAAGCAGAGTATGGCACACACAGGCAGCACTCTGCCTGTCCTATGCTGCCTGTGTGTGCCATACTCTGCCTGTCCTACCCTGCCTGTGTGTGCCATACTCTGCCTTCCCTATGCTGCCTGTGTGTGCCATACTCTGCCTTCCCTATGCTGCCTCTGTGTGCCATACTCTGCCTGCCCTACCCTGCCTGTGTGTGCCATACTCTGCCTGCCCTACCCTTCCTGTGTGTGCCATACCCTCCCTGACCTATGCTGCCTGTGTGTGCCATACTCTACCTGCCCTATGCTGGCTGTATGTGCCATACTCTGCCTACAGTACCTATGTCTGAGGTGTGAAGAAGTGAACAATGGGAGTGATTACAGTCTGAGCCTGAGGTGTGAACACTGCAGGGGGGAACAATGCAGGTATTAAAAGGTGTGAAAAACACAGGGGATTACATTTTTAAACAATACAGAGGGATTACAGCCTGAATCTGAGGTGAGAACCATGCAGGGGGGCAGTTAATCTCAGTACTGATACCATTTAATGCTTACTCAAAGGTAAGCCATCAAAGCAGCCAGACAGGTGGGGGGCCACACAGAGGGGGGTCGCGGGCCGCATGCGGCCCGCGGGCCGCCAGTTGGACAGCACTGCTGTAGTAGAAACAGCAAGGTCTTGTTGGGCACAATAAATCAATGGCAGTTGGCCATTCCTGTTGTCAGTCATTACTTCCTCATCTATTTAATTTATTTATTTATTTTTATCTAAAAGGCCATGATCCTAGATAATGAAGTGATAGGAAAACCAGGAAACTGTTCTCTGTCTACCATGGAGATTATAAAGGTAGACTTACCTAAGCTGTAACACTTTTTGAATTGACTGTAAAGAATAAGATGTGCTTAAAGGGGTTGTTCGTCTTTAAATTAGGTTTTAGTATGACATAGACATATTCTGACACAATTTGAAATTGGCTTTAATTTTTTTTATTTTTTGTGGTTTTTCAGTTACCGGTATGTAACTTTTTGTTCAGCAGCTCTCCAGTTTGGATTTTCAGCAGCTATCTGGTTGCTATGGGCTTGTCTACTTTAACATCCAGGCAAGGGCTGGAACATGAATAGGAGAGGGACAGAATAGAAAGGTAAGGAATAAAAAGTAACAATAATAAAATTGGAAACTCACAAAGCAATAGCCAGGATCAGTGACCCTCCCCATTTGAAAGCTGGAAAGATATATAGAAAATGAAGGCAAATAATAATAAAAAAAAAATATTTAAAAAAAGACCAATTGCAAATTTGCAATTTGAGACATTTTATACATACTAAAAGTTACAAAAAGGTAGACCACCCCTTTCAAACAGACATATTGGATAAATGGAAAAATGTAGGCAATTATGAATAATATATGGTGCTGGATTCACTTTGGACTAAAACTTAATCCTATCTATAAAAATGGCCCCTTTATTGGAGCTCCCTATAGAGCCTCTCAGTTCTCTGTGCTTGTTAGACTTTTGGTTCAAGCCCTCATTACGGACAAAAACAAATAACTGAACAAACATAAAAAATAAATAATTACTACCAATTACAAATTGGTGTTAAAGTCTATGTCATACATAAACTTAATTTAAATGTGAATTATACCTTTAATTGTTGCTTTAGATTGTCCTACCGATATACACTCATCCAAGTTTTGAAAGTAATTTACAAATTTAGTTTATTTCAAAACAGTATTTGTTTATTCCTTTGTATTATTATTATTATTATTAACATTTATTTAGAAAGCGCCAACATATTCCGCAGCGCTGTACAATAAGTGGGTTTCATACACTGGACATACAGAGTAACATATAAAGCAATCAATAACTGATACAAGAGGTGTGTTCTCTGGGTCTGACTCTTAGGGCCATGACAGACGGGGAGATTAGTAGCCCGCAACAAATCTCCCTTGTCGTGGGCGACTAATCTCCCTGATATGCCATCCCACTGGCTAGAATGTAAACTGCCGGTGGGATGGCATATGCGGCGCGGCGATTTGCCGAAATCACGGAAGTTGCCTTGAGAGGAAACTTCGGCGATTTGGGCGCGGCACATGCCATCCCAACGGCGATTTACATTCTAGCCAGTGGGATGGCATATCGGGGAGATTTGTTGCGCACCGACTAATCTCCCCGTCTGCCACAGCCCTTAAAAGTCAGTGTAACAGGGTCTTTTAAACAGCTTTAATCAGTTTGCTTGCAACATTGTCACAGAAGTCAGGGACAGCATAGAATGTAAACATTTAATCTCAACTGTTTTTAACTTTTCATAAATATATATGGTGATTTGCATTTTATTTCACTATGCAAAAAGCCGTTTTTTCTTTTAGTGGTGGGTCACTTTAAATACTTGATTTTTGGTAAAGAAGTGAGTCTTGGTTTTGTCTGCAGCTGACATTCTTGTAAAGGTCACTGAGTGACTGAGCCGCCTTGTACAGGGTACATCTCACAGAATAAATACTCTCAGGCTGTACACTAGGTTATGAGAAATGGCTGGTGTGATTTCTCTCGGTAACATCTCTGGTTGCCATAGTAACTCGGGTGGCAGGTTTGAGTCCCGATTGCAATATCCATAAGAACAAATTAGCCCTCCAGGAATACTACACTAACTTGAAATATTATAGGGGATTATGTATGTAAAAGTGTTTTTAGTATGTCTAAGATGCTAGCATTCCAGTTTTGTTAGTACATGTATGGGACCCTTTATCCAGAAGGTTCAAATCACAAGAGGGCCATTTCCCATAGAGTAAATTAATCCTATTGGGTTTATTCCATATATAGCAAGCAGACTTATCGCATGGTGATCCATATTACAGCAAGATCCCTTATTCAGCAAACCCCAGGGCACAAGCATTCTGGATAACAGGTTCCATACCTGTTATAATAATAATAGTCCTTTTTTATTGCGGAGCCAGAAGTGTTAGCTTATTAATTTTGGGCTGCCAGTAATCCATAGATGTAAAGTAACATCTGGCTTGGGTCATAGTAGTAGTTTGATTGGTTTTATCTGTTTGCCAAGGAGCATTCTTAGCAATATGGCTGTTACATTTCCATCCAGATTAAATAATCTTTTTCATATATTTGTATCGGTGTAAAAGAAGTGTTCTATATTGAAATGAAGGAGCACAGTTTCTAGCTGCTTGGATAGGATGGTATAGCCATTACTCGAACATAAAGCTTTTAACTGTCTTCCGGCTACTAATAGTATTTAGATTAGAACCATTTTCTGTTTATATTTCCCCGGTGAACTCGCACATTTATTAATTCTGATATATAACACAGATTCATTTAATACCTTATGACTTCACATATTCAGCAAGTGCTGTACCTGGGGGCCACTCTGAGCAAGCTGTGGTTACTGAACTAAATAAACCCAATAGGATTGTTTGACACCAATAGGGAATTATGCGGCTTAGTTGAGATCAAATAATGGGTACAGTTTTATTATTACAGAGAAAAGGGAAATCATTTGAAAAAGTTTGAATTATTTGCTTAGCATGGTTCCAAGTTATTGCTCAATATGCGGTTAATCATAAAGTAATTTAGGTGTGGGACCTGAAATCCTGAATTCTCAGGACCTGTGGTTTTGTGGATAAATGATCTATCTATAATTTAGATATGCATACATTAAGTCTACTATAAAAGTCATTTAAACATTAAATAAACCCAGTAGGATTGTTTTACCTACAATAAAATCATTATTAGCTATGAGCGTATCTGTCCCATTTCTCGTAGCTGAAAAATTTGCAAAACTACAGGAAAATTTGTGAAATGGCGGAACTTTCGCTAAACAAATTTTTTTTTTCACGTGAATTTTCACAGACGTTTCACAAAACAATTCACCTATGGCAAAATGCGGAAATTCACTGCGAATCCATGCCTGCCAGAAAATTTCGCTCATCACTAATAATTATATCTTAGTTGGGATTAAGTACAAAGTACTGTTTTATTATTACAGAGAAAAAAGAAATACATTTTTTTTGTTAAAGAGATGTGTTTTCTGAATAAACAGCTTCCGAATAACAGATCCCATACCTATGCAAACTTTACAGATTTAAATGCACCAGTGACAACAAGTCTTTGGTCTAGGTAAGACCAAGCAAATATTATCAAATATTTGTGCTTGTCACGGCTGTAAATATGGGTAGCAGCAGCCTGATCAATACTACATAAGTATAGCTTCTATTGGCATCTGAATAACCTTATAATAAGCATAAGCCTGATAGCAGAATGCAAGCGATTGTGCTTGTGGATACAGTCACAGTTCATTTGTTCCCCTCAGTTACATTACTGATATGTCAGGAGGCATTTTAGTGAAATTACATTTAAAGGGAACTCCGGGTTCTGAACTAAAATTAGTTAAAGAGCCCCACACAACACAGAAACCCCGAATCACTTTAATCTGTTCCTTCAAACAGTATGAATACTGAATATGCTGAAATCTGCATCATTTAAAATCCTTGCAGAGGAGGAGGGACTAAAACATTGATGTTACAAATTCTAACAACTTCTCCACAGCTTATAAACACCATGCAGGAACTACATAACCCACAGTGCATTGCACTGTGATGTTCCTTTCCTTATTGACATCACGTGTACAGGAAATTGTGAGATATGGAGGATGCAGGCTGAAGGCAAGCTGAGGACAGTCGACTACTGTTATATTTTTTTGAGTCTCAAAGTAGCCAGCCAGATCAGCAGGAGAACAGGGGGCCAGGCTTGGGTAACTGTTCCAAACCATATTGTTACATTATAATCATGAAAAGGCTGCATATTTTTGTGTTTGGGAGTTCCCCTTTAATGGAATAAGAGAGGTGTGAGGTGTGTCTACTACTTCTCTTTTATATTTAATCTTCTGAAGTAGTTAATATATACCGTAATAGACTTGCTTTCTCTCTGATCCTGGTTTGCCACCAAAATTGTTAAAGCAGTTTCACCATTGACAAAGGCACAAAACACTACTCCTTGATCTCTCACAGGGTCAGACTGGGGAGTGCAGGGCCCACCGGCGATTCTGCCTCAGTACCCCTGCACCCCGCGGTGGCCCCAGCCGCAGCCTGATTCATTATTTCTAAACAATATCTCTTGTGCACCCGCCAACACCCATAGCATCTCAGAAATCTACTCTACACTATAACCTCTCCCCAGGAACAGTGTCTTGAGGTTTTCATGCATTCTGCCCTCTCCTCATATACAATTAATTGCTGAATTATGTAACACATAAATAATATAAAAATATGACCATTGATTACACAAGTTGCCACCAAAACTCTATCATTTACTCTCTTATCATGTCCTTTATTGACCACAGTAACTGTTTATTGATTTGACTGCCCCTTCACAGACTGTCACCTCTCCAGCTTATTACAGATACTTTTGCCAGGCTTATACACCTTACCAGCCATTCCTTCTTCAGTTGCTGCCATGGCTTCAGCTACCATTCAAGGAAATTGTAAACTCAAAGTTATAGTTCATTTGTGACTTCACTAGGACTGCACCACTTCTCCGGTATTCCTTCCCACGTTTCATATGTCTGAAATCTCCCTTCAGCAGAACTATTTACTTTGCCCTGTAAGTGCCAGCAGTCCCTATCTTCTCACTAGGCCTGATCCGGTTTTCTGCAGAATGTAAGCTGTAGTGATTCAGAGCTGACTCATGCACATGGCCTAGCTTTGAATCTATTCAGGACTTCCAGGAACTGACACGGTGCTGTAAATTCCTGAGCAGGAAGCCTGTCCATATCACAGAATACCTGTCACGGAAGCACCTATATGTAATAAACATGCATAAAATAGCTACGCTGTTTCGCTACATTGAGAATGCTGTTCAATTAAAATACATTTAATAATATATAATTATATAGTATCACTGATGTTATAATAAAAATATTTACACAGAATAAGCACAACATATCCCTTCAGATTTATTATGGGGCAGCTGTTTAACTCTTTCTTCTTTTCAGTGGACCATATAGTGTTCAGTAGGTATTTTGCTGGCTAAAACCGTACTACATCCATGTCTGGAATTTGTCAAGTTCAAAGGTTAAAGGTCTGTAGGGCTCATTTAATCCTGCATAGTTGTTTAACATAATGACACCATTTATTAAGGGAGCTTACGTCTAAAACTGCCCCTTGCATGTATTTAGCACCACTGCATCACTTATGCCTCCTGTTCCAAATTGTGCGCAAGTGCATTGATTGACACCGGGGAACCCTGGGGCTACTGCCACCTGGAATGTGGCACTTGCTCCAGGATTCCCAGAACAACCTTGTGGCTAAAAAGCACATGCAGACAGGATTTTAGCAGTGAGTGCTGGAAACTATGCAGTCCTGCATAGCTTTGTTGAAACTGACTCCTTACCTGGTATATAGACATTTAACAGTATGGGCATAATGGGCCAAACTGGCTAACCAACTCTTGGCATAAATGGCTACAAAGATGTTAATAAGTTGCATTAGTATACTTGATGGTTGGCAACTACATTTAAATAGTATTATCAGCCACATCTTTTTTTTTTTTATAAACTACTGGGTTCCTGTCAGTGGAGTTGACAACTATCAAGTACACTATTGCAACTTATGGACATTTTACGAGCCATTCATGCTCAGAGTTGTTTATCTTTGTCATCTTTGTGGGTTGCCGATGATCTGTCCTGCTAATATCATGTGCCAGTGCAACATATCAGCGGGTACATGAGAAAGTGCTGAGGAACAGCAGGAATCTGCCTTCCTATCCAAGTGGATGCAGCTTTGCCTGCTCTCCCCTTGTATTGCATTATGATTTTTCTCTAATAAAGAGTATTTATCATTCCCTGAGAATATATGAGGGCTGTATGTTTATCCATTTATCCTTTGTTGGAAATGCCTTCTTTTTGTCATTCTGACAGATGAACATGGTTATCAGGTCACGTTGGGTGTAACCCCTCCAGGCATGTTATGTTGGCGAATCATTTGCTCTTCCTTTCCTACATATTGGTCTACAAGGGCACAATATACATAGACAGTAAATGCTGCAGTGTCAGGTAGTCCAGTCATGGGCAAGATGCGTGCTACTCAACTCTCTTTTTTTTTAATTTTTTTTTTTTTATTCCAGAGTAGGGCTAAGTGGAGTCAATGAATAAACTGTACTCGAGTATTCTTACTGGCTTGACTAGATTCACATCTGGGAAACCCCATTGCAAAAGTAATCCATTGAAAAAGTCCATCATAATACAACATGTGCAGAAAACCTTATAGCAAGCTCTAGTCTAAGCAGCTTTCAATTACAAGCCTTCAATGGTTTAGAGATTATCTGTAAATGTATTTGCTACAGTAATCAGTGTCTCTATCTGCACTAGCTGGTTCTGGCTATTAAAACAAAAAAGTAGAAGCCAGGTAATTGACAGACCAATAAAGAATTGTGCAAATTCAATCTTGTCCCGGGATTAGCTGCTTTCTGCTAATTTTTTTCCATCACTCACAACCAGCAATGCAGAAAAGGAAAGACTAAAACTACTTTCATCTGAAGCTGTATTTACAAATAACTATAATGATTGAAGATATATAAATGGAAAAGTGGGTGGTTCACCTTTAAGATAACTTTTTTAGTATGCTTCAGAATGGCATATTCTAAGCAACTTTTCAATTGGTCTTCATTCAGTTTTTGAATCACGTGTCTTAGAACTCTTTGCAGCTTTCAAATGGGGGGTCACTGACCCTGGCAGCCAAAAATGATTGCTCAGTGAGGCTACAGTTTTATTGTTATTGTTACTTTTTATACCTTGTTTTACTATTCAGTCCCTCTCCTTTTCGTATACTAGTCTCTCATTCAAACTGCTCCCTGGTCACTAAGGTAATTTGGACCCTAGCAGCCACATAATTGCTGAAACTCCAAACTGCAGAGCTCTAAACGAAAAGTGAAATAACTAAAAAGAGAATATGAACTACTAATAAAAAAAAAATTGAAGACCTATAGTAAATTGTCTCAATATTATTCTCTACATCATACTAAAAGTTAACTCAAAGGTAAACAACCCCTTTAATTATGCTAAATTTTAGTTTGGGGTTTTGAACTCAGCTCTTTAAAATCGGCTCTATTGACTGGAGACGCAGAGAAACAGGGCTGTGGTGTCAGTACATAAATCCTTCGACTTTGATGCATCCATTTATGGCAGGGGTCCCCAACCTTTTTAGCACCACGGGCCGGTAGGAGGCAAAACATTTTTTCCACAGACCAGAGGCAGAGGGGGGCGGGGCGCGTAATACATGCGACGCGCTGGGAGGGGGTGCCATGCCGTCCACGGCCCGGAACTGGTCCGCGGGCCGGCGGTTGGGGGCCCCTGATTTATGGCACCACCAACTCCCTGTCAGGGCTATGGAGTTCCATACATAAATCCTTCAACTCAGACTCCTCAGTTTATAGTACCCATGAGTGCCCAAATGTGTAAATAATAATCATAACCCCTCAATAATGGCTTTATTCAGGTATATTCATAAAGAGCATATGTGAAGCTCAGCACAGCCCTATTTTTATCATCATATATCATCATATCATACCTATTTTTCCTTAACATAGAATCTTCAGAAATAAAAAAAGTTTCAGTAAACCATCTGTTAGTGTTATTACCTCCAAGAGTCTGTTTCTAGTAGGGCTCTTTTTTGCATCACTGTTTACATGGTGACATGCGGTGCAGTGGATCAACAATCTGCCGGCACTAAGAAGGTTAATTGGGTCCAGCGAGCCATCAGTGACTAATGTGCAGTCTGGGTATAATACCAATTTAACATGTACAGAGTGGCAATACTATTATTCAAACTGGACTGCTTTGACTTTATATTTATTTATTTGGGAGCACAAAACATTTTCAGTGCTAACTGGACTTCTTGTAAAGTTGAAAGGTCTTGTAGTAGTGACTCGATGGGGGGAATTCACAAGAGTGGTGATATCAAGACAAAATAAAAGTGTAAATAGATTTGTCCAATTTCCTGCCTTATTCACAAACCTATGTCTTCATTTATGTTAATTTGTCTTCTAAACAGACCGTTTTCAGATTTTATTTTTTAGATGACATTTTACCAACAGTTTTTTCTCCCACATCTACATAAGCCTTGGAATAATGAATTTGTGAGCAGGATTTTGCATTTTATTTGCTATTCACTTCACTTTAGTAGCATTTCCTAAAGGGTAATTTTAGTTTGCCTAGGAAAAATATACATCAATTTTTTCAGGACAAGCTGAGATTTCTAATTTTTTTTCCCAATTTTTTGTGTAATTCTACTTCTTTAGCAAGAAGAATAAAGAATTTTTTTTTCATGCTGTTTAGCATGATTAGTTGCTATGGGCTACTGCTCCTGGGCAAACTTAGTGCCTTTTATTTTATAGCCCCATAAAACTGCAGTTGTGGTCACAGGAAATAGTTATTGTGCACATTGACACCATTCATTAAGGGCGTTTCTGCATAATGACATTTGGCACCATTGCATCCATGTTGCTTCTGAGGAAGTGGCGGGAGGCCACGAAATGCGTTAAGCGCTAGGTTCTCTAGGGATGTACTTGTGCCTTTTACTAAATATGGAATAAAAGACTAATTTTTATCTCTTCGCTTCTTGTTTTTCTTGTATACCGCATCCATGTTGTGTCCTGTTCCAAATTGTGCACAAATGCACCTATTGACACTGGGGAACCCTGTGAATGTGGCACTGGCTCCAGGATTCCCAGGGAAACCTGGGACAATGCATGCAGCATACTCATATACAGAACTTTGGCAGGGAGTGATGGAAATGATGCAGTCCCAACTCTGAGATAATGTTTGCATAGTTGTGCACTTTTTTACATGGATGATATTTGTTTTTAAAAGAACAGATCATCTACAACCCAACAGCAGCATTTTCAAAGTGGGCCAAACTGACTAATTTGCACTGGGCACAAATGGTTCCGAAGATGTTCATAAGTTGCACTAGTATACTTGATAGTTGGCACTTCCATTGGATATCATTGTGTCAGGCACATCTCTACCATGTAGTTGCAATTATGTTGCATTGTGCTTTAAAAACATGGCAACCAAAATTGCACTGTCCTTGTGCTTGTTAATGAATATATTGTAAGTAATTATGAATAAGTTTGTCACAGGGGCATAACTACAGAAGAACTTTTTTTTAATGTTACATGGTTTCTGTTTTTGTAGGACCCTCAGTAGAGTTAACAACAATTTAGTATTCTAATCAGGGCTGTGGAGTCGGAGTCGAGGAGTCAGAGGCAATTTTGGGTACCTGGAGTCGGAGCCGGCAAAAAATGAACCGACTCCGACTCCGACTCCTACTAAATTTAAATGGGAATAAAAAAAAAAATAAAGCAAGTTTAAAGGGGAAGGAAAGGCTAAGTCACTTGGGGGTGCTAAAATGTTAAGCACCCCCAAGTGACTTGAATCGCTTACCTCGTACCACAGGCTGGTGCCCCTATTAGGAGGAAACCGCACCAGCCCAGGGCACCTGGGGCGATTCGCTTCCTCCTTCCGCCTTCCTTTCCCCTAGACTCCGAGTCTGGCGCATGCGCAGTAGTGTGAAAAAGCCGACTTCTCTGTTAAAGTTTGGCTTTTCACTCTACTGCGCGCGCAGCGAGAAAGGAAGGAGAAAGCGATCGCTGCTACCCCAGGCTGGTGCTGTTTTCTCCATACAGGGGCACCAGCCCGGGGTAGAAGGTAAGCGATCTAAGTCACTTGGGGGTGCCTAACATTTTGGCACCCCCAAGTGACTTAGCCTTTCCTTCTTCTTTAAATGTCCCAATTAACAAACAGTCCTAATTAATTACTTCTCTGCTATAAGAATAAAGCTCAATGCACGCAGTGCACAAACAAACATGTTGAGTGACCATAAAGCATGCTTTTCATTTACTGTATGAATGTATAAAATACATTAGCATATTAAAAACAGAGGAGTCGGAGTCAGAAGTATCAGAAACTGAGGAGTCGGAGAATTTATCTACCGACTCCACAGCCGTGATTCTAATGCAATATATGAACATCTTTGGAGCCATCTTGTTGGAATCTTGTCATCTTGTTGGGTTACAGCTGATCTTATGTATGCTCCAATTGCCCTTTGCTATTCTTTTCTCCTCTCTTTCTATTCTTCCTTTCTTTATTATGTGTTACAAATAAAATAAAAAAGTTATATATATATATATATACACTGTATATATATATATATATATATATATACATATATACCTTTGAGAAAGGTCCCGACGGGGACCGAAACGTAACGTTGGCTGTTCATGTATTTTTCAATATATAATTAATTGTTTGCAATAGATCCGGTGTTGCTGGTCTTTTTTTCAATATATATATATATATGTAACAGATATGTGATTATCCATGAATAAAGTTTAACATTTGGCATTGGAGTGCGCATAATCCTTGGAATATTGTACAGTATATATATATATATATATAATACTTAGAAACAGTATTTCTCAAATCTTTAGCATATTGTTGCCCATTTATTCCAGATTAGGGCTAAGTGGGGTCAATGAATGTAGAAGATATTGTGGCTCAAGAGTATTCTTACTTTAACTAGATGCACTTTGGGGAAACCCATTGCAAAAGTCCATCATAATACAGCATGTGCAGAATATCTAATAGCAAGCTAGTCTAAGCAGCTTTCCAATAGTCTAATTACAAACCTTCAGTGGTTTAGAGATTATCTGTAAATGTATTTGCTACAGTAAACGGTATCTCTATCAGCACTAGCTGGTTCTGGCTATTAAAACATAATAGTAGAAGTCAGATAATTGACAGACCAATAAAGAATCATGCAAGGCATGTTGGGAAATGCAATCTTGTACAGAGATGATCAATACTACTTTCATCTAAAGTTATATTTGCAAATAACTAAAATTATTGAAAAGCTTTAATGGAAAAGTGCTGTGAATGACATTTTCTTCAATCATGCAAAATTGTTTGAAGTTTAGATTCCCATTTAAAAACATCTCTGTTGGCTGGATACACCAAGAAATAGTGTGTTGCTGTGTTGGCCTGTGCCTAGCATTTCCCTTTGCTTGTTATATAAGCACATATTGCTAATCTAGACATTTTCTCACATGGGCAATTAATATCTTTTGGGGAATAATTGCACCCTATTGATTTTTCATGGAAAATCCCAGGAGAGGTGGGAGCCCTTGCCGGTCAATCAGTTAGTTTTCTGCGCAACAAACACCTGACCCATGACTGCTCTTTTTTTTTTAACATAGACTCTTGGTGGTAGTAACACTAACAGATGGTATACTGTAACCCTTTTTAGTTTGTAGATTCTGTTTCTTTTCTATTAGTTCTGTAGATTCTGCTTTTTTTTTTTTTTTTTTGCATCAGTGTTTACATGGTAACATGTGGTGCAGCAGAACAACAAACTGCCAGCAGTAAAGGGTTAATTAGGTCCAGCGAGCCATCAGTGACTAATGTGCCGTCTAGGTGTAATGCCATTTTAACATTTACAGAGTGGCAATACTATTATTCATACTGGGCATCCTGCTGTTTTCCCACAGCGTTTGCTTTATTCAGGGCTGTGGAGTCGGAGGCAATTTTGGGTACCTGGAGTCGGAGTCTGCAAAAAATGAACTGACTCCGACTCTGACTCCTATTAAATTTAAATGGGAATAAAAAAAAAAAATTAAGCAAGTTTAAATGTCCCAATTCACAAACAGTCATAATTAATTACTTCTCTGCTATAAGAATAAAGCCCAATGCACGCAGTGCATAAACGAATACATTGAGTGACCATAAAGCTTGCTTTTCATTGACTGTATGAATGTATAAAATACATTAGCATATTAAAAACAGAGGAGTCGGAAGTATCAGAAACTGAGGAGTCGGAGTCGGAGAATTTACCTACCGACTCCACAGCCCTGATTTCCAGTACAGGTTTGGGATCCCTTATCCGGAAACCCATTTTCCAGAAAGCTCCGAATTACGGAAAGCTTGTCTCCCATAGACTTCATTTTAATCAAATAGTTCTAATTCTTAAAATCAATTTCCTTTTTCTCTGTAGTAATAAAAAAGAACCTTGTAATTGATCTTAACTAAGATATAATTAATCCTCATTGGATGCAAAACAATCCTATTGGGTTTAATGAATGGTTTATTGATTTTTTAGTAGACATAAGTTATGGAGATCCAAATTACAGAAAGACAGGTATGGGACCTGTTATCGAGAATGCTCAGGACCTGGGGGTTTCCGGATAAGGGATCTTTCCATAATTTGGATCTCCATAACTTATGTCTACTAAAAATCATTTAAATATTAAATAAACCCAATAGGATTGTTTTGCCTCCAATTAGGGTTAATTATATCTTAGTTGGGATCAAGTACAAGGTACTGTTTTATTATTATAGAGAAAAAGGAAATCATCCTATACCTGTACAACAGTAAGACCCTTTTTTCTGATGAACAAATTGCCTGTTTAAGGCTACATCCAACAGGAGTCGGTTAATTGATATCCCCAAATTAAAGCAAAATAGCTAAAGACATAAATAATATTTGAGCCATTACATTAAATGGCCGTGCCAAGCAATCAGATGATTCTTAAAGACTGTGCTTCCTGTCAGGGCACCATTCCCAGATCATGTGCAAATATGACTGCACAAATCACAGCTCCAGCTAATGTTGCCAAAAAATCTGCTAAGTAATACTGTTCTGTAACAGCATTGTGCATCACACTTGCACTTAAATATAGGCTTGTGATTTACAAAACAATTGTTTTTATAACTGGAGTGTTGGCTGTATTTAAATATATGGAAAACACAATCTGCAAAGTCTTGGCTTTTCAGCAATGCTACTAATTACATACTTTTTTTTATAGTTCTGGGGTGTAAACATACACAATCAGTGGAGTTCTAAATATCCGCTGAACATCTCAAAATGCCGCACTTAACAAGAGTGAGCATTAGGCTACTTGCAGATTGCATAGGGCAAGGTGGTCTTTACACTTTCTCCATCATTTTACACCCTGCAGCTGGTTGTTACATGCTTGGTAATATACAAGAGTTAATGATATTCCTTTAGCTTAATTTTTTCAATTAAAGAAAGTGTCGTTTTCTTAGGGCCCATTTACTAAACAATTTTGAGATGATTTCATATTTTTTCCAACTTTTTTTTAACTTATAGAACATTTTGGAATGTATGCGAAAAGTTTGTTAAAGTTCCACGAAATTGAGAATTCTTTAAAGCTTTGGTTAAACTTTCCTTGGGACTATCTTTTCACCAGGTTTGATCTGTCGAGTACCATTGAGTACTATGGAAGGCATCAAAGCCAGAAAGGTTTTCGTGGCTTTATGAACTTTTCGGCATGAAAATATAGTGACTTTAGGAATGCAATTCGTACAAACAATTAAAGCATTTTAGTGACATTTTAGGGCTGTGGCACACAGGGAGATTAGTCGCCCGTGACAAATCTCCCTTGTCGCGGGCAACTAATCTCCCCGAAATGCCATCTCCCCGTGTGCCACAGCCCTTAGAACTTCAGAAATTTTCATGGTTACTCCAAATTTTTACCATATTGTGTTTTAAGCCCAGAAAAAAAACGGATCTTAGTAAATGTGTTTCCTTTCTTACTTCTGTATTGTGTGTGGTTTTTTTTTTTTTTTTTTTTAAGATCCTCTTCTTGCCAGTTAGCATAAATGTAATCCCCCTCCCAATAAATCAACCCAAAAATAGATCATTACATTGCTGCTATATTTAGAGGAGTATAATGCATTGTCACATTTTTCTTTTTTCATAAATGTCTTCTTTAATATAGCTTTTATGCATTTTTACTGTCATTTTTACTGTCATTCTTTTTTTTTTTTTTTAAATACATGTTCCCACTTGACAGTATTAGAAAGCACAGATAACATTATAGTTGCTTTGAGCTGACAAATTCAGGGCTGTGGAGTCTGAGTCGATGAGTCAGAGGCAATTTTGGGTACCTGGAGTCGGCAAAAAATGAACCGACTCCGACTCCTACTAAATTTAAATGGGAATAAGAAAAAAAAATAAAGCAAGTTTAAATGTCCCAATTCACAAACAGTCATAATTAATTACTTCTCTGCTATAAGAATAAAGCCCAATGCACGCAGTGCATAAACGAACACGTTGAGTGACCATGAAGCATGCTTTTTATTGACTGTATGAATGTATAAAATACATTAGCATATTAAAAACAGAGGAGTCGGAGTCGGAAGTATCAGAAACTGAGAAGTCGAAGTCAGAGAATTTATCTACCGACTCCACAGCCCTGGACAAATTTACAGATATTGGGGGGAAGTAATATGTTATGCAGAACACTACCTGTACTAATGTTCAACCCCTTGGTGCCTCAGCACTCACCTACTGATTTACCATACATTGGCAGATTACATTGTGAATCCTACCCCATTGGTAAACCCACTGCTTTATATGTATTGTACATGTATATTGGAAGGGATCATCAGGGACACCATACACATACTACATTGGTAGATGTATGGCCAGTGCAACAGACTAAGGGTAATACTTTAGCTTTACACTTTCTATTGTGTCCTTGGAGGCTAAATTTTAAGTATCAGGTTTCATCACTAATCATCTTCTCATAGTAGTGGAATCTGCAGATTGCTGCCAAACTTGTAATACATCGAATTTTAACTTGTGTCTTATAACTTTTTGGGGGTTGGAGATGTTTCTACATAACCTACAAAAGGGGTTATTCTCCTTCCTTGTTTTACCTTTTTTATTTTATTAAAAGGGGTTGTTCACTTTAAAATTAAATTTCAGTTTTATGTAGAGATTGATATTCTAAGTTGATTTGTAATTGATCTTTACTTTTTATTTTGTGTGTTTTGTTTTTTCTTATTTATTTAGCTTTTTGCTTAGCAGCTACTGCTTGCTAGGGTTCAATTTACCCTATCAGCCAGGCAGTGGTTTCAGTGAGAGACTGGAATATCAACAGGAGGGGACCTGAATAGAAAGATAAGGAATAAAAAGTAGCAGTGGCAAAAAAAAATTGTAGCCTCACAGAGCAATAGATTTGTTTTGGCTGCTGGGACTCCCACGTGAAAGCTGGAAAGAGTCAGAGGAAGAAGACAAACTATTCAGAAACTATAAGAAATATAAAACGAAGACCAATTGAAAAGTTGCTAAGAGTTGGCCATTCTTTTACTAAAAGTTAAAGCTTTATTTAATTCTGTGGAGAGTTCAACAAAACCTATACCTTCTTTTCTGAAGTTTTAATATATGTGCTTGATTGTTGGTCTGGTCTTTACTGCAATTTTCTGCCTTTTTAATGGAGCAAATTACCCTTTCAAAAGTTAAACAAATATATATGCAGAATGTTCATTATATAAAGCAAATAACATCATAACCCATGTCACAGACCTAGTGCTTATTTTGAAATGCTAAGAAGGACCCAGAAATCCAGGCATATTAAGCACTGAGATTATTTTTACAGTAATGTCAAGAATTTCATGACTAAATACAGACGTCATTGGGAGAACTCAGCAGGAATTTTTTTTTTTTTTTCTTGACAAAGAAATATGAGCATCATAAAATGTACAATATAATAAAAAGCTTCATTGAATCAGCATTCTGAGAAAACCAGTTTTATCACAGAAGATTTATTTAACGGTGCTTCCAGTCATATCCAATATATTTCAAGTAAAAATTCCCCGTTCAGGTTAATGTCTCTGGGTTTTTAGATGTTTTTCGGAAGGCATGCACTCTCTTTGAGCATATATGTGAAAAAAAGAAAGGAAAGTGTATTCAGAATATGTTAGGCACCCCCAAGTGAGTTTAATCGCTTACCTTTTACCTCCTGCTGGTGCCCCTGTTAGGAGAAAACTGCACCAGTCCGGGGTAGCTGTAGCGAGCATCTCCTCTTCCTTGTTCGCGCATGCGCAGTAGAGTTGAAAGCCGAACTTTGACAAAAAAGTCAGCTCTTTACTCTACTCTACTAGGAAACGCTCGCTGCATTAGCCCGGGGTAAAAGGTAAGCGATTATAGTCACTGGGGGGTGCCTAATATTTTGGTACCCTCAAGTGACTTAGCCTTTCCTTCTCCTTTAAGACCGTGCTAATTTTGATATAAGGTGCACAATGGATATTTAGCATATGCACCCATCAGTTTGTGAGGTTGTATAATAAAGCCTAAAGGTGGCCATACACGTGGCGATCTGACGATGTTTTGTGTGACCATCTGTCGCACGAAACATCGTCAGATGTGCCACACACCATTCAGGGCTGAATCGGCAGGTAAGGAGGTAGAAACAATAGGATTTCTACCTCCTTCTGCCGATTCAGCTCTGAAGGGAGATTTTGATCAGGCGCCTTCTATGGCGCCCGATCAAAATTTTCCAACTGGTCCGATCGGCGAGTCGGCCGATATCAGCAGGTTCCTGCGATATCGGTCGACTCGCCGACATACCATACACGCACCGAATATCGTACGAAACGAGGTTTCGTACGATATTATCGGTGCGTGTATGGCCACCTTTAATGTGACCAAGTCTGTTTGTTCTGTGTATATTGACAAATGATGCATCCTTCAGCACATTGATGCTGTAACTATAAACAAGCATATGCATATAACCCCATAAATGTAACTTTTGTATCTGTCCAACCAGCACTGACAAATTATTTCTTTGTAACAAATGCCCTATTTTATTTAAGGGAAGTTGGCCTTCTGTTATTTTAAAGAGAGTCATGTATCCCTTCCCAAACCAGTGTACTTTGCACATCTTATCTTCTTATGTATGCAAATGAATGTGTGCCCTGTTTCCCCTTGTATGGCTGCCCCATGGCTACAGCAACTGTTTTATTTAGTCATTGCTTTTCTAAAGCTACCAGTGAAATGGTAACCGTACATTTAAATGCATAGAAAAGTTCACGGACCACCAGGTGTGCCAAGTGTTTCCAGCCAGTGGACAGGAGCCAGTGGATCTAATCCACATAAAAAAATCATATATCCACAGCACACAGTTTAAGGGCTAGTTCAAACATGGAAATTACTTTAAAAATACAGATGTCCATCTTCACAAAGCAATACAGGTTCCCCCACACAAAAACTGCTCACATCCTCTCGTCCAGGTGCAACCAGCCCCGGACCCTGCATTCAGGTGAAAAAACTTACGGCCAGGGAGAACCCACTTCCAAACGAGAAAGCATTATGCTTGCCAAACGGTCCTGTTGACCCGGGTGGTCCTGCCCCGAGTCTGTAGCCAGGGGACAAATTTCGTCACAAAACTTCACACATTGGCAGTGCACTCCAGGTCAGCATAAAAAGCCACTCACAAGGTCTCTGAGGAAGTGCGCTGTCACAAAACGCGTGAGACCTCAAGCTGTGATTTTTAGATGTGCAAATAAAGGTGGATTGATTTTAATACTAACTGTTGCGGCTTTTTATGCACCTGGAGTGCACTGCCAATGTGTGAAGTTTTGTGAGGCGCACACCTAAACCTGTGTCTCGCAATATAGACTTGCTCCTTTGTTCACTGTTCACATTGTACCAAATGTGCTCTGTCTGTATATTTTCAATATCAACTTTTCTGCACTTATCTATGTTTGATGATACAGTATCCTGATATCAGTGCTGTTCCCTGTTTTCTATCTATATATTATGAAGTAAAGGTCGCTATACACGGTAAGATCTCATTTGGAGAGGTTTCCAAACGAGTAGTTCTTCTCTCAGTATGCCGACCTAAGGCTAGATGTTGGTTGGATAGGCCTGTTGGATGGTCCCACATGTAGGCAGTAAGCTGCCGAATCGGTCTGAAGGACATGAACCTGCCTGTGTATGGCCACCTTTAGCCTAAATTATATAATATACATATTCTCTCACACTCAATTTTTTGTATTTTAGGGAAATGGAAATGACATTTTTTCAGGTAGGCAAATGTAACCCAAAATTGACATTTGTGTAATGAAAGAAAATCAAATTCTGAAGCTGGCCATACATGAACCATTAATATTGTATGACAATGATTGATATGTGTATAGTGGTCTGATGATCTCAGCCAATATGCATAAAATGTTAATATCAGATGGTTAGGGAATCAGTCGGGTTGCCCTACGTACCATGAAAAATGATTTTCTATAAAGTTAGGGTGAAATTGTTGTGTTGTGGCTCTGGCAACTGACAACAAAGAACTTTGAGCTCATATTTGCCAAGTATTAAGATGACAAATATCACTTCAAAGGTTTTAATATATTGTATTCCAAATAAAAAGCGATTAATGCATCAGTCCAAGCCTTGCCTACTTTTATATGTCTCTATTTTTTACAGAGCTATTGGCTTGGGTGGTGACATGTTTACAATCAAATGTATTTTAGATGTATTTTTATCCTGTAACCAGGATGAAGTGTCGTATAGATCCTTGGGCAGCGTGCATTATTCATTCAAATAGTGGGATTTTCAGCAAGGAGCAGATTATAATGTATCTGCTGATAGATTTATCTTGTATGAACTGTCCCTCTGGCTTTCTGCTTGAACCTATGGCTAGAACTGACTTCAGTTCCCATGGTGACCCTGCAGTTAAGGATCATAGCTCATTTATCTCTGGGAGGGAATTACTGTAAAAGAACGAACCACCACATAAAAGAAATGTCAGCAGACTGCACATGTTTTAATAGGAAAGTGTATTGCCTGGCTAGAATGATACAAATGTTATGTTGTGACCATATGCTGTAGGCAAGACATGTCTGGGCCACTTACACAAATTCTCAACCCAAAATACCACCACTGACGAGGCTTGTTGGATACTGAAATTTGTAATGAAACATTTGCTGGAGGAGTGTAATATCTGCCGTGGGAATGTAGAAACTAAGGAACATTGCCAATACTCATCCAGTCCTCAGGAGCTACACAAAGGTCAGATTTACTGATTTGCCCCTTTTAACTTACATTTTTAAATCCATACTCTAGCAATTGTGATTGTGGCAGGTGTTTTGGCACTGGTTGTTTGAAGAACAGGCACTCACTGAGCAAATCTTCAAGCAGGATTCCTGATTTAAAAGTAACTTTATTGGAGTAACTTTATTTACAGTCACTTAATTATAGTCAGTGTTTTGACACTGACTACCTTTCACTCTTTTCTTCATAATTTGGGGTGTAGCATTGTCTAAAGCATATCTGTACCAATGCTGAAGTGCCTAGATAGGTATGTTTTACAAGAAAAAACTTGAAGGTGGAGTATGCCTGGCATTTAATTCTGCACACCAGGCATGGATGTATTTATCTTAATGTATTTCTCTTAAAGGCCCCTTACTTAGAGAAGATAGCAGAACTGTAAATTAAAATTTGTTAAATGGCTCCATTATGGTTACCAAGATAAAAGGGTGGGGCAATTTGGTTTGGGCAATCATAAAGGAAAATATTAAAATAAGAAAAAGATTGTCAGCTTTTAGGTGCCAAACTTTTTCTTATTTAAGAAAGCCCATTCAGGGCTGAGTTAACGAGATTTCCCCCGGGGGTTTTGGGCGTGGCTGAGAAAAGCAGATCAGCTTCCATATGCCGTTTTGTGTGTGTGCACTAAAACCTATGAAGGTTGGCCTGGAAAACGTGAAAGCGAACGTTTTCCAAGCCAATCCGCTTATTAATGGCTTATTTATGGGTTATATTAACACAGTAAAAACTACAGCAGTATACACAGAACAAATGTGAAAGGGACAGAACAAATGTGAAAGGGACATCATAAAAAAACTAAAAATCTGTATCTTAGATTATTATTTAGTTATTGTAACTCGTTCGTTTGGCCCTGGGGTCCATCAATAGTGCTCATACACGGCTGATAAGCTGCTGAATCGGTCTAAGGGACCAATATCGGCATCTAGAATCGGCCCGTGTATGGACCTTAAGGCTGGATCTTTATTATTATTTTTGCTTAGCTGAATAAGATATTACCTAAACAGAAAGCTATACGTGTCATTCAAACCCGTTGATTTAGTCTAATGGTGGGTCTCTTTGATCCGCCTTAAATACACTTAACACATTTCCTACATTTGGCAGTGGTGTTTAATATAAGGACTTGGTCTTGTGGGACTTGTGGCTCTTTAGGCTGATTGCTAAAATTTATATTGGCCACAAGGAAAAAGTAAATATCTATTGAGCAGGAGGTAAGATAACCCCCAGCTTTAAAATAACTAAGAAGAGCTAAATCTGTAAACCATTAAAAAAAAAAAAAAATAATAATTTAAAGGTTAACTTCTCCTATACTGGCTTACATTCCATATTAGCAAGTCACTGTAATGCCTCTTTTTCCTCTTGCTTCATATCAAATATCAACTGCAATAACATTTAAATTAAATGCTGTGTTTTTGTCAGTCCAATCCTGAAATCATATCACATCATATATAGATAAATACAATAAGAGTATTTCTTCTTTAAATCACCCTTGACAGATGGAGAAGAGTGCAGATTACTTTTTCCCATGGAGATACCTGGCAATCTATAGAACATAAGAAGTTAGATCAGTTGTGCCACTAGTTGGCTACAGAGAAGTATTTAGGTTAGTTATGTAGGTTAATTATTTCCCTCCACCCCATCATATGGAACAAGGCACCTCCCTACTTCAAAGCATAGAAATTGAAGAAGTCACCTCTAACAAACAAAGCCATATTGCTTACAGCAGCTATTATAATTATTCTTTATTGAGCACTGAGATATTCTGCAGTGCTTTACTCATCATTCACATCAGTCCCTGCCCCAGTGGAGTTTTTAAATAGTTGATACACCGTATCATTGTGCTCCCAAAATAAAGTTGGGTGTGCTAGAACTCCCAGCGTAGGCATCTATCAGGTGACTGAAGGGCCTCGGATTAGCCATGCCAGATCCATCGTCTATAGCTAATACAGAAACAACTGCATGTACATTGCTTGACAGATCTCTGCTTTAAATAACTGCTGTGACGCTTCCCACCCAAAATAGCAATTGATATTTCGAAATGAGTAGGCAGCAGCAATGATAAGCTGCCCCGTCAGCGTCTGCTCTGCAAGATCTGATACAAATAAATGTGAATTCCCTACTTACGTTTCCAGCCTGCAACAATGACGTGGGTTTTGACTTGTGTATATATCTTCTCGCTGTGTATTGCTATTTAGATGTTGTGTTACACTCGTCTTCTGCAAATACATCTGTTGTGATGAGTTTGTCTCACAAAAAAGTAGGAATGTGCCCAAGAGCCCTTTGTAATCCTGGGCCCCACTCAACCCTGGATCTGCTGGCACTGGGCTCATGACCTTGCTGCTATTTTACCAGCCTTGCAAATAAAAATGTTACTTGATGGCTAGTATTATTAATAGGGAAGAAAGACATCAGATATTGATAGGATTTTTTTTCAGTAAAGGCAACAACCCCATCCACTGCCCCCAGGGGCTGATTGGTTGGGATAGAAGGGTTGGGGGTGACCAATGGGCTAATATTTGCAACCCCCTTGACGGTCTATAAATGTAGCTAAATTGCAATGAAAAAAATCCTGTTGTTGCAGTTCTGTCTTTGACCAACTAATTAAATAATAAATTACTTTAATTTTCAAATTACACGTTCAGCTAAATTCAGTGCCTTTATCTCTAATTCATAGGGGTGTGTATTAAAATAAAATCTTAAACAGAAGGGCAAATATATATTATAATTTTAACCAGTTTGTTAAAAAAAACATGTAAATAAACTGGGTTTTGTCCCCCTTTGCACCTATATTTCCTTTTGGGACCTGCATCTCATATAGGTGGTATGATTCTGGGTGCCAGGGTTCTGCATGTCTGGCTGTACCTTTGGGCCAAGTTCTTTGGAAAGGAAAGGGACAATGCTGGGAATTTCAGACTGAAAAGGAAGCGCAGTCTAATAACATGAAAATGAAGGGTCAGGGCTTAGGATTCCTCGCCGCACTGGAAATAATGTACGGTGCTGCATTCAGGGGGTGTTAGAGAACTTTTTTGAAAAGCTTTTATTCCAAATCTGTGTAAGTTTTAGTTGTACACGCCTCAAGTGTATTACCTTAGATGTGTCAATTTTGTACACAAAAGATTGCGTGTGTGTCTGTATAAAATACAAGCTATATACATTATAGTTTCAGTGGAGCCGGCAATACAAAATGACCTTATAGGAATGCAGCTTACAAAGGTTTTGCTGTTTTTTATGGTTGGTGAACCAAGACTGTAATTACAGGGAGACTGGATATTTTTATATTAAATATATGACCATGGGTAAGGAGAAGCATACTGCAGGCATTACTCAGGACTTCAAGCTGGATTCTCCATGGGTGACCTTTGTTTATAAGATAAACATATCCTCTTTATAATCACAGTTTATGGGTCACTTTTTTTCATGAGCATGTATTGAAGTATTAGGCCATACCTCACTGGGTTTACAGAACATTCTTTGCATTTTTTTGATGTTTGAGTGGGAGCCGTCACACTTCATGGATCAAATGCTTCAGATCAGAGCCTTGCAAAAGTATTCAGACCCTGTCCCCAATTCTTCTATGTGTTTGAGTGTAGCATCTGCTTCTGAACTACCTGCTATTGTGCCATCCCTTAGTAATGCCCATGATCCTTATTAGAGAATCCCCACATATTGCAACAAGAGGCAGTATTGTCTACTTGTGTGTGTGTGATGATCTGCGGGAGTTTCCCAGATACGACTTGTTAGGCTGCTGTCGCCAGAAGGCATCTGCCTGATAGACTGGCAGACTGAAGCGTTAATAAGCTGGCAGCATAAGTATCTCTCATCAGGGTTTTTCTGTTGTGTCCCATAGCATAACCCCCTCTTCTTTTGTTTTGGCATCGTCTGTCCGTCCTACTGCTTTGTGGGCAGTAATTAGAGAATATGCCAGGCATGGACGAGCAGAGAGGCTCCTAAACGAGTCAAACAGCCTATTATTGAAAGAGTATATGCAAATGTTTTGCCGAGAATACGTGCTAAATCCTTGATTATTTAAATTTATGTTGTGATGTGCCTGCAAATAAATAGACTCAGTGCTTGGGAACTTGCTTAAAGTTAGTGTTAACACTTTTCCTTTACGTTCTGTATACTGCTTCCCTAGTGAAAATATAGCCGGTTATTTTATAGCTTTCTCTTTATTTTCACTTGATTGATTTAAGGATGTTGAGAAAGTGATTTAGCGATTAGTAGATAAGCAGCTTTCCCATCATTCATGTGGGGGTCAAGGGGAATATGATTTAAGTGTAACCCTGTGTTTCCTGGAAGAATGGCAAGTCCATTTGCTTTAAGTATATGATCATTAAGGGGAAAACATAATTAGTGTAATGTTCAAGTAATTATATTCATACAATTATTTATATATATATATATATATATATATATATATTCTCAAATATATATATATATATATATATATATATTCTCAAATATATATATATATATATATTCTCAAATATATAGGCACTTTTTCTTTTTACAAAATGTAATAATTTTTATTGATTTTCCCTTTTCACCGTCCAGGGATTCTAGCTTACTGCATCAAAGTACAGATAACCTGTTCTGATGCCTTTGTTTATTTTCTTCTCTGGTTTTTTTTTTTTTTTTTTGCCTAAGGACAATGGCACCTGAGGCATTTTGGTTGCTGCACTCATCCATCAGAAAAAACCGGCACAAAAAGCCTAAAGTATAGGACCATGTTGTCTGGCACTGTTTTGTTGTGGCTGAAATAAACCAAAGGGCCTCTGACTGTATAAGTAGAGGGATCTAAACTCAAATACATTGATTTATTACTTCTAGGCAGGCTTCAGCTCAGCAGCTCTCTTTGAAGGCCCAGAGAGTCAGTCAGGGCTGTGGCGTTGGTGCATAAATCCTTTGACTGCTACTTCTCAGTTTACCTCAGTGGTACCTCAAAATCCAACTCCTCTGTTTTTAATATACTAAATGTATGGGTCTAAATCTATGACTAAGCCCGTGTTATTGTGACTTTTTATTTTATTTATTAATGAAACTACTAACATTCCTTTAACTTAAAGTTTAAACAAAAGACAAAAACCATACACACTAGTGAAACAACAATGCATTGGGCTTTATTCTTAATAGGACATTTTTGATATTTAGTAGCACATTTTTGATATCGCTGTACAAATAATTGTATTTTTATTCTTTAATATCTGCTATGTTACATATTCATTATCTTCAGTGGCATAAATGAACTAGTGTAATGCCGTGCCCCTCCCCCCCCCCCTTTTTTTTTTATTAATGCTAGATACAGAAGTGCCAGCTGATGATTAGTAAGCCTGGTGGCAAAGAGGGCCATTGTGGCAGGACATCTGTGGCTTCTGTAATAGTCCATCATGTGTTGCATGTTTGTGTGAGAGTAAATGAGCTTTCACACTTTGTCTGAGTACTGGGACTTGCTGCTACTGTCTAGTGCTGCCTAATGATCAGCCAATGATTAGTCACATAACGATCAAAGTCCTTTTCAGAGCAAGACTGGAGCTGAGAGTTTGTCCTACTTCTTGGAATGACAGATGGGCTGGCACAGAACCATGGCTTATTTGCAGTTCCAGGAACAGGGCACTGATTCAGTAACTGACAAAAGGATTATAAGATGGATAAGCAGAGACAGGAGCTGTTTAGGTGAGGCTGGAGACAGAATAGGCTCTAGGCCCCAGGGCTCCAAAGGGGATCCCCTCAAATAAAAATTTTTTATGTTTGGTTTTGTCCAACCCATGCTTTATTTTTGAATGGCAGCCCCCTACATCCTCCTCCTTAAACAGTAATGTTTAATTATGGTATAATTTCATAAAGATGTGTATTTTCCACTTTGATGGACATGGTAAAGTCCAAAGAAATAAGGGAGAGCAAAGCAGTAAATCAGTTTTGAGTTCGTATCATGATTTTACTAACTGTGCATTACGTAAAATAAGGAACTTTGTTGCTCAGCTTTTTGATGGAGATATATTCCTGTGCCATATTTCACTCAACGTTACCCCTTGGTCTCTGTTTTTCTTCCTGAAATCCACGGGTGTCTTGGGTGCTACACTTTAAGCAGCATTTTGACCGTGCAAACCTTCCACATGAGGATTCCTCAGGAATGTATAATTTTGTGTTCCCAAGGGATCCTGGCCTGATTGTGCCAACCTCATCCATGGACATTACATGTAATATTCATATGCCTGGGAAGCAGCTGTGTTTTCACTGCCACAGCCTTCCCCAAGTGGACCTTTTCAGTCAAAAGCTTGATACGTGACCCTAGCTGTAATTTGGGGACTCAAAATAACCCCAAGTTACTATTGGAGGTTTCTTCTTTGCAGCAAGGTATCACATAATTCTTTCCTACTTTACTACTGGAAACAAAAGACTCAAACTTCAAATAAATTCTACCAGAAATCAGCATTAAGCAGCCAAACTTTCAAAGGAATTTGCTGACATTTTCTTGATTTTTTTTTTTATCTACCTACGCCTTCCACTTGCATTACAATACAATACAATAACTGCTTTCCTAACGGTGGGCTATACTTATTCACCGTTATGGAAGGAACAAAGCATTTTTTATTCTTCCAAACTGGTAAACCTCTTTCTTTTTTTTGTTTAAATTGGATGTGAAAGAATTTTAAGATTTTTGATGTATGTCTTTATACATTTTCACTGCTTGTCACTGTAAGGCTGACAGAGGTGGCTTTGATCTGTTTTCCATGTACTTTTTCCAAGTTACTGATCTATGAAATAACATTACTGCTCCTTTACTGCAGCAGGGAGGATTTTACACTTGACAGGACTTTTTTTCTTTTGTAACGGAGTCAGTTCTAATATCTAAGTGGGGGGACAAACTAGAGAAGCCCATGTTGTTTTTGTTTGTGGCTAAGTCATCGGTTCTAGTAAAATATTTCCTCACATGTTTTTCAGCGTGCAGAATGCAGTGGCGGAGCCAGGTTAAAAGCTGAAAGCAGAAATCGGAGAGAGCAGCGAAGCTCGGTTATTGGTCCACCATGGGAAATGCCACTACCAAGTTCCGCAAGGCTTTGATAAATGGGGACGAGAACCTGGCTTACCAAATATATGAGAACAACCCTCAACTGAAAGAGTCTTTGGACCCAAACACATCCTATGGGGAGACCTACCAGCATAACACCCCATTGCACTATGCTTCACGGTTTGGCATGACCCACCTCATAAGGTTAGCTCTTCCTTATTTTATATTCAATGTATCTGGAATATTAGCTGGGGGACACAGCACATGTTTTATAGGGACAATATAGGTTAAGCACTTTATCAGACATTTAAAGGGTCAGCATTTTACCCAAGTATGTAGTAACACTTAAGGCAAAATGCACTACCTATTGGTATTGTAGTCATTTAAAATAAATAGCACCCCTAGCCAATTATGACTGACTAGGAAAATGATGTTGCTGTTACACTTCAGTGCTGTTTGTTTTGAGAATTGTACACACCCATGCATTATACTATAACTGTCCAGCCCCCATGTCTTTTTGAACCCAGTTCCATGATTTAAACTTTGGGAAAACCTGATCTGTTTTAAGATAGAGTTGGGTTTGCAAGTTAGTGAACCCTTTTGAATTTCTAAATCTTTTCTTATATATAACCTTAAATATAAGCTGTTTTTCAAACAAGTCCTAAAATTTAACTACAGAGGAAGCCTGTACCTACAGGGGGAACCAGGAGTATTGACGCCCTGATTAATGAGCAATTTTAATATATCTTGTAGAATAGGTCAACTTACCAATGTTTTGGAGTCCCAGCAGCATCTAATGAAACCACTATCCTAAAACTAAATAATGAGAAGCCAATTAAACAATAAAATCAATGGCATGATAATCTGTTGCGTGTGTAATGTCCTGCCTTATATATACGGAACAGAAATCTAGATCTTCAACTATGCAAGTCTGATCTTGACACAGGTTTGTGGAAGTGTGTCTTGGCTAGAAAATAGGAGTTTTCTGAGGACCCCAGAAAAAGTTATTGATGCTCAGGTTATAAAACTATTGCTAAAGCGTTTGGTCTCCACCAGTCCACTGTCAAGCAGATTGGGTACTAATGGAGGCAATTCAACACCAGTGTACAGAGCAGTGATCGACAAACAAAGATAACTCAAAGAGCAAGGCCTCTAGTACTTTGGAACATCTGAAAGAAACTCAAGGTTCACGATCAGGAGAACACTGAGCAACAATGGTGAGCATGGAAGTTTGCAATATGAAAACCACTACTATCCCAAAACATTGCTTCACCTCTGCAGTTTGTGAGTAAGTCAGAAGGCTCTTTAAAGAATGCATTGTTTTTGGCGAAAGGTAAGCACTACATCTGTGAAACATGGTGGTGGCTCAGTGATATAGTTTGGGCCTGGTTGCTGGTGTGCAGAACTGATCTCCAGTTACTGAAAATGTTTACTTGCCGTTATTGCTGCCTAAAGCTTCACATACTTTTTGCCACTCACAAGTGTGTAAAGGGATCATTTTTCTCTGTAAATAAATAATTTTTTATATTTTTTGACTCATCTGTTCAATTGGGTTCTAGTTGGAGAAATTGTGTAAAAAAACAGGTAACATTTAAGTAAAAAACAGGTAACATTTAAGTTCAAATTCAAAAGGGTTTACACACCACTGTAAATAGTCACTTCCAGTAGTTCTATAATGCAGTTGACAGCTTTCCTAATCATGGGGAACTTGTGCACTACTTTGGAGCCGTACTGCTCAGGGAAAATATCTAGAGACTTTCAGTCACATATTTGCCATTTGATTATGTTTCAATTAAGTTTTATCAGAGCTCGATGAAGGTAAAAGAGAGTTTACTATAAGTCATACTTGTAAAGACGTGTGACCTAAAAACAACTGTGAAAAAATCTTCGTTTGGCCTGTAGACCTTTGATACCATATCTGTTGATGGACTACAACTGTTATTTGCTTTGAAGGCTGCAAGATCTATAATGGCAGAAGCCAGTCAAATCTTCTCTTAACGTTGAAAACCCCTCCATTCAAGAGTCAGCGCTATTATATATGGATTCCTGGCTGATAGCCAGTGCTTCTGGCTGTATATGCTGCTTCTGAATCTTGCTCTACTTTAAGGGTGATGGCACACTGAGAGATTTTTTGCCTGAGGTTAAATCTGGGCTGCTGTAGGCGACAAATCTCCCCAGAATGCTTTCCCACCGGTTGATAAAGTTAATCACTGGTGGCCAAACATTTGCAACACTTAATTTTTTTTCTGCAAGGGGAATCTGTTTCATATATACAGTCAGAACATCCTCTGTTTGGTTATTTTTAGGGCAGTGGCACACGGGGAGATAAATGAGAGAAATCTTTACTACCGCGAGCGACTAATCTCCCCGATATGCCATCCCACCAGCAAATCGCTGGTTTGATGGCATACGCGTCGCTTAGGTTTCCTTGCGAGGCAACTTCGAGCGACTGTAGTGATGTGTATGCTATCCCACCGGTGATTTACATTTTTGCCGGTGGGATGGCATATCAGGGAGATTAGTTGAAGATTTATCGCAGACGACTAATCTCCCCTTGTGCCACTGCCCTTAGGGCTCTGGCACACGGGGAGATTAGCCGCCCGTGACAAATCTCCCTGTTCGCGGGCGACTAATCT
This sequence comes from Xenopus tropicalis, assembly GCF_000004195.4. Lineage (NCBI taxonomy): Eukaryota > Metazoa > Chordata > Amphibia > Anura > Pipidae > Xenopus > Xenopus tropicalis. The sequence goes on from NC_030682.2 coordinate 31,678,386, forward strand.
CCCCGGATTGCCATCCCACCTGCGAAAATGAAAGTCGCCGGTGGGGTGGCACACGCTGCGCATGCGATTTTGGCAAATTGCCGAAAATGCCTCGCGAGGCCGGTTGGATGGCAATCCGGGGAGATTAGTCTCCCGTGACAAGGGAGATTTGTCACGGGCGACTAATCTCCCCATGTGCCAGAGCCCTTAGGGCTTTATCCTGCAATTTCAGGGCTCTGGCACACAGGGAGATTAGTCGCCCGCAACAAATCCCCCTTGTTGCGGGCGACTAATCTCCCCGATATGACATCCCACCGGCGAACATGTAAATCGCTGGTGGGATGGCATATGCGGTGGCGCGATTTCCGCCATTAGTCTGAATTTTAGTTTTAGATTGTAGCATTTAAACGCACCATCAATATCCAAACGTGAATATATATGACTACCTTTAGACCTGACTGGTTCTGTTTGTTACAGGTGAAACAAATTAAAACTTAGTTTTACTGCGCCAGTGTATTCTCTTCTTAGTTCTGACTGGTACCCATTTAGATAAAAGTGACAGCGTAATTTGCCAACCTGTAGGTTAATATTGTTGCTGCATTGTGGTTCATTGGATTTTACTGTGGGGTGAAAGGTCAACAATTGACTATTTGAAAGGCATGTGGACTCCACAGTTTTTCCACTGTAGCATGGCTAAGCCTAAGCTGGCCATACACGCACCGATAATGATATTCGGTGTGTGTATGGCAAGTGGCCGAGTCGACTGATATCTCAGGAAGCTGCTGATATCGGACGACTCACCGATTGGGCCAGTTAAAAGATTTTGATCGGGTGCCATAGAAGGCGCCTGACCAAAATCTGCCTTCAGCGCTGAATCGGCAGAAGGAGGTAGAAATCCTATTGTTTCTACCTCCTTATCTGCCTGTTTCAGCCCTGAAGGTTAGTGGCGGATCTGACGATCTTTCGTGCGACTGATCAGATCGCCACGTGTGTGGCCTCCTTTAGAGTGGTTCATTACCGAAATACTTGTTTCCTCAGCATGGATTTAAAAGCGTGCTCTTTCATTCCAATTTATTGGCACTATGTTTATAGAGTGTCGGTTTTAATTCCCCTGTTTGCCAGTTTTGGCCATCAGGCTATCAAGGGAATGTTCATTCATTATCCATATGTAACAATATTTAATATTTTGAATGCAGCCACCCAATAGTGGTATTCTGTATTTGAGAATTTTAGCATTTGTTTTCTCTAACCATTCTCGGCTTCTTAACCCATGTTTCATTTTATATCTATTAATATATTATCCCAGTATGTGAGCAACTCATAATGGGGACCTTATTTCACAACCAAAGACCCCTTTGTTCTGGTATCTGTGCCAGAATAATCCTTATCCCATACTAGCAATGCTCAACACCCCCCCCCCCCCCCCCATCATTCTGTCTTAATGCAATGACATTAGACCTTTGAATGGCCAGCATCAATCACAGGGCTCATTAGTTCATTCTGCATTACATTGCAAGCATTTATTTCCTACTCAGATTATTTTGTTGCTTCCTCATTCAATTAAATGGCTTCTGCTGTTCTGAGAACCCAGGTAAAACTCATGTGCTCTGATCCGTAGAATTCATTTAACTCATACATTCTGAGTGTGTGTATATGTATATATATGTGTATATATATACAGTGGTGTGAAAAACTATTTGCCCCCTTCCTGATTTCTTATTCTCTTGCATGTTTGTCACACTTAAATGTTTCTGCTCATCAAAAACCGTTAACTATTAGTCAAAGATAACATAATTGAACACAAAATGCAGTTTTTAAATGAAGGTTTACGTTATTAAGGGAGAAAAAAAACTCCAAATCTACATGGCCCTGTGTGAAAAAGTGATTGCCCCCCCCCTTGTTAAAAAATAACTTAACTGTGGTTTATCACACCTGAGTTCAATTTCTGTAGTCACCCCCAGGCCTGATTACTGCCACACCTGTTTCAATCAAGAAATCACTTAAATAGGAGCTACCTGACACAGAGAAGTAGACCAAAAGCACCTCAAAAGCTAGACATCATGCCAAGATCCAAAGAAATTCAGGAACAAATGAGAACAAAAGTAATTGAGATCTATCAGTCTGGTAAAGGTTATAAAGCCATTTCTAAAGCTTTGGGACTCCAGCGAACCACAGTGAGAGCCATTATCCACAAATGGCAAAAATATGGAACAGTGGTGAACCTTCCCAGGAGTGGCCGGCCGACCAAAATTACCCCAAGAGCGCAGAGACAACTCATCCGAGAGGCCACAAAAGACCCCAGGACAACATCTAAAGAACTGCATGCCTCACTTGCCTCAATTAAGGTCAGTGTTCACGACTCCACCATAAGAAAGAGACTGGGCAAAAACGGCCTGCATGGCAGATTTCCAAGGCGCAAACCACTTTTAAGCAAAAAGAACATTAAGACTCGTCTCAATTTTGCTAAAAAACATCTCAATGATTGCCAAGACTTTTGGGAAAATACCTTGTGGACCGACGAGACAAAAGTTGAACTTTTTGGAAGGTGCGTGTCCCGTTACATCTGGCGTAAAAGTAACACAGCATTTCAGAAAAAGAACATCATACCAACAGTAAAATATGGTGGTGGTAGTGTGATGGTCTGGGGTTGTTTTGCTGCTTCAGGACCTGGAAGGCTTGCTGTGATAGATGGAACCATGAATTCTACTGTCTACCAAAAAATCCTGAAGGAGAATGTCCGGCCATCTGTTCGTCAACTCAAGCTGAAGCGATCTTGGGTGCTGCAGCAGGACAATGACCCAAAACACACCAGCAAATCCACCTCTGAATGGCTGAAGAAAAACAAAATGAAGACTTTGGAGTGGCCTAGTCAAAGTCCTGACCTGAATCCTATTGAGATGTTGTGGCATGACCTTAAAAAGGCGGTTCATGCTAGAAAACCCTCAAATAAAGCTGAATTACAACAATTCTGCAAAGATGAGTGGGCCAAAATTCCTCCAGAGCGCTTTAAAAGACTCGTTGCAAGTTATCGCAAACGCTTGATTGCAGTTATTGCTGCTAAGGGTGGCCCAACCAGTTATTAGGTTCAGGGGGCAATTACTTTTTCACACAGGGCCATGTAGGTTTGGATTTTTTTTCTCCCTAAATAATAAAAACCCTCATTTAAAAACTGCATTTTGTGTTTACTTGTGTTATCTTTGACTAATAGTTAAATGTGTTTGATGATCAGAAACATTTTGTGTGACAAACATGCAAAAGAATAAGAAATCAGGAAGGGGGCAAATAGTTTTTCACACCACCGTATATATACCGGATGCACAGTTCAACCTTGCTGTATTAAGACATAATATGCCTTTAACAGTCATGATTCTGCATTGTAGATGAAAGGGGAAATTGCTTTGGCACAGTCACATAATGACTGTTAGCGGAATAATTCTTCAAAGCTGTCATTATATGACCAAAGTGCAGTCCATTTTAAAGTAAACTGGATTTTCAAGAGGCTCCATAAATGTATCATTATCATTTATTTATAAAGCTTCAATTAGATAATCAGTGCTATAGAGACGTAATACTGATTCAAGTATACAAGTTTAGAGGCTAATTAACCAGGGAACAATGGAAACACAAATTTGTCTGAGAAAAGTGTTTATGACTATACTGAAATTGAGGGATTGGACTCTAACCAGGATTGAGATTAAATAGCTATTATTTAAACATTTACAGTAGTTACTTATTTAGTTAATGTGTGTGGCCAGATGTCCACATGCTGGTCAATATAACATAGTAATTTAGATTAGAAAAAACACGGCCATTCAGCTCAGTCTTTTTTGTTTAAGTGAACACTGCCTTACTGTAAATTGGTTCGCGGGAAGGCAAGAATTGCCATCTGAAGCCTCTGCAATTTGCCGGATAAATTCCTTCCTGACCCAAAGATGGCAATCAGACCAGTCCCTGGATCTCTATGCTAAAGGTTGATTTCTGTAACTCTGTATTTTCTCCCTTGCTAACAAAGCCATTCAACCCAGTCTTGAAGCTACGCTGGATATTAAAAGAAACCGAGATAAATCCTGGCAAAACTCATTCCACCATTATTGCATAATTGCCATGTATATAAAAGACGAAAACAAATCAGAAACATTTTAGTCAAAGAAGGAAAAGCAAAAATTATACAAAAACCTGGTTGCATTGCTGTGCACACCCCTTAATAATAAAGGATGTGGCTGCATCCAGAATCAACCAATCACCTTCTATTTCATCGCAAATTAGTAGTTAGTATTCACCTGACATCGATTAAAGTGGCTCTGAATGAGTTGTGCTCTTCATTCCTTCCTCCCTCTTGGTCTCATACAGGAGTACAAAAAAAAGTATCCAAATCATTAAACATTTCATGGAGCATGGAATGCTCCAAAATTGATGATAACACACAGAGAAAACTGGTCAGGGAGGCCACCAAGAAAATCTGACTTTTACCCCATTCATTCTAGATCCTACCATATTAATTTGTTCCAAAAATTGGTCCAACAGGACATTGAGAAATTAGCAATTAGATGGGATCAAGAGTATGGTGGGTCTATTATTAAGAATCTAACAGGGGGAGAAATTAAGGCACTCAAGTCATTGAGCGCCAATAAGGATATTGTGATCAAAGCTGCAGACAAAGGTGGGTCGGTGGTAATTTTGGATGCTGGTATGTATGAGGCCGAGGTGATGCGTCAGTTATTAGATTTGGACACCTATGTCCCATTGGATAAGGATCCAACGATCCGGTTCCAGAAATCATTGAATGAGCTATTACTAGAAGGGATGTCTATAGGTGTCTTAACTAAGAAAGAATATGAGTCTCTCAACTGTATCTCTCCCACCATACCCATTTTTCATGTTCTCCCGAAGGTCCATAAGTCTCTGCAAGATGTTAAAGGTCGAACCTATAGTGGCCGGCATTGGGTCCTTGAATGAAGGTCTATCTGGCTATGTGGATAAGCTACTAATGCCTTTGGTGCTACAATTGCCAACCTTTTTAAAGGACACCACTATGTGTATCAATAAGCTAGTTGACCTGAAATGGAAGTCAACCTACAGGTGGTTTTCCATGGACGTTACAGCTTTATATTCGTCTATCGATCATGGGGCTGGCTTGCATGCTATCCAATTTTGGCTGGATCAGGAAGGGGGTTTTCCCCCAGAACAGAGGGATTTTATTTTACAATCAGTACATTTCCTTCTATATACCAACTATTTTCTTTTTGATGGGAAGTTCTTTCTCCAGAGACGTGGGGCCGCGATGGGAGCTTCATTTGCCCCCACTTATGCCAACCTATTCATGGGTTGGTGGGAGAGGCTCCACGTCTTTGGGGATCGAAACCCATTCCGCAGCCAGATCATGTGCTTTTATCGCTATATTGATGATTGTATAGGAATATGGGATGGAGATGCATTTTCATTGCTATCCTTCATTGATTATTGTAATAAAGCTGTACAGGGTATTACTTTTACTTATGAAACAGATCTGACAAGGATACCTTTTTTGGATGTGACTTTCTCCATTAAGGATGATGTAGTAACCACTGATCTGTATCGTAAGCCTATAACACGTAACACACTTTTACATGCTGATAGTGGCCACCCTAGGACATGTATAGAGGGCATCCCAGTGGGACAGTTCTTGCGCATTCGCCGAATTTGCTCCACATGGGATGCCTTCCAGGAACAGGCCATGTTGCTATGGGACAGATTTGTCCAGAGGGGCTATAAAACAGTGGTTATTAAAAGGGCTTACGAGAGGGCTGTAGCCACTAACAGATCAGACCTTTTGAATCCCAGTAAAAGAGGTAGGGATCCTAAACGGCATCCCAGAAATAATCTAAGATTTTGCACTACCTATGGACGGGGAGTGTATGACATTCAGAGGAGTGTCAATAAGCATTGGGGTATACTTTTACAGGATCCAGTGCTGCATGATATCCTGGCACATAAGCCCTTTTTCTCCTTTCGGAGAGCCAGGAACATCGCTTCGTGGGTATCCAAAAGTCTATACACCACAAGAGGGAGCGTACAAGGGACTGCATGGTTGTGCAATAAAGGCATGTATAGATGCGGTAGGAATAGGTGTAAGGCCTGCAGTAACATACAAGTGTCCAAAACCTTTACCTGCACTTATACGAGTAAAATATATCATATCCCACAGTATTTTAATTGTCGTTCAAAGGGCATCATATATCTGGCGACATGTGAGTGCGGTGCCCAATACGTGGGGAAGACGATTAGGAGTGCTGGTAAAAGGTTTTTGGAACACCTGTCAGCGATTGACAGATGTGATTTCAAGTCGGCGATAGCCAAACATGTGGTGGAAGAACATGACAAATGTGGTCGGATATTTTTCCAGATCATAGACAAACCTAGGAGTAGTGCTAGGATGGGTGATCTGGATAGAAAGTTATCGGAGAGGGAGGTGTTCTGGATCTACTCCCTTAAAACCACTGAACAATATGGGGGCCTAAATCGGGAATGGGAGGTCTCATGCTACTTCTAATCTCTGGCAGATACCATTACATATACCACTATCATGAGCATGGTAGCTTGATGTTCCATGATGTTTACCACTAATGTACCATGATTAGGGCGAATTGTTTTTGCCCTGAAACAATTAAATTTTGTTTGTTTTGACTTTCTCATTCCACTTTCATCTCTTTTATATGGCTAAGGTGCTTGGTGTGGGCTGTGGGTATAGCCTTCGCTGGGTGAGGCCTGGTTAAAGAGATTTTTTGTATTTATAAAGTATTTATTATATATTTTTTTGTACTTTTTGTACTATTTGCCAAGAGGCCTCCAGCAACATTAAAGGAGCTGCAGGATTTCTTGGCAAATACTGGTTGTTCCCTACTTGTGACAACAATCAGTCATATTCTTCATATGTCTGGGTTGTTGGTAGGGTAGCAAGACTTTTCTCCCAAAGAACATCCAAGCCCAGCTTAATTTTGCAAAAAGTTATACCCAGTCTCCCACAACCATGTGAAACAATGTATTTGGTTCTGGTGAGACCAAGGTTAAACTATTTGGCTATTTTTCCCAAAAGGTATATTTGGTGCAAAAATAACCCAGCACATCATCACAAGGCGATACCCACAGTTAAGCATGGCGGAGGCAGCATCATGCTTTGGGGCTGCTTTTCATCAGCTGGAACTGGTCAAGGTGGATAGAATCATGAATAGCTCCAAGTACCAGTATATTTTGTCACAAAACCTTCAAGCATCTGCTAGGAAACTGAAGATGAAGAGGAGATTTCAATATGACAAGGACCAAAAGCAGACATCTAAATCAACAAAGCAATGGCTTCACCAAGAGAGGATCAATGTTCTGGAATGGCCCGGCCAGAGACCACTGTAAAGGGGAAGAATAACCCCCATGCTCAGATTACTAATCACGCCCCCAATCTAGCAGCCAGTGAAGAGATGGCACTGCTGGCTCCCATAGAAACTCAGCTCTTGCTGTCTGCTTGAATTTTTTTCTCCCAACCAACTTTCCTGAGCTCATCTCAAACAAAGCACAACCTTTATCAGAGACAGTTGTGCCTGTGTGAGCCTGTATTCTTGATGAAATGTATGCTGAATAAGGGTCTGTGTCAGTGTATGCAGATTTAAATGTATCTGATTATGTATCAAAGGAAAAATGTCCACCAGGTGAAAGCTGCTATTTGCTTTAGGAAAATGTGATGGTGCTAGAAAACAGGGGGGATATATGCAGTACAAATTATGCCAATTCGGGTGGGGGAGATGTGCCCAACTGATATACATTGTAGGCAAATGTAGGCTTTACATGTCCTTTAAAGGACATGTAAACCCCAGACACACAAATGTAATCAGTGAACAGCCTCTTTGAAAATTTTCAGTACCTGCCACACTGGTTGTTCAGAGATTAATAGTAAGGCTGCAACATCCCCTTAATCACTTAGATTTCCTTCTCCTCCTGTAACCCACTCAGCCCCCTCCCTCAGGAATTTTCTTTGGCCGTTGACTCGTGGGCAAGCTCCGATTCCAAAACACACCCCAGTCTAGCAGCCAGTAAAGAGATGGCATTGCCGGTTTCCATAGAAACTCAACTCTAGCTGTCTGCTTTATTTTTTTCTCCTAACCTCCTCTCCTGAGCTCAGCTCAAACAAAGCAGATCTTTTATCAGAGACAGTTGTGCCTGTGTGAGCCTGTATTCTTGATGAAATGTATGCTGAATAAGGGTCTGCGTGTGTGTATGCTGTTTGCAGATATTAATGTATCTGATTATGTATCAGAGGAAAAATGTCCACCAGGTGAAAGCTGCTATTTGCTTTAGGAAAATGTGATGGTGCTAGAAACAGAGTGCCAGTTTGTCAAGATCCTATTCCAGGGATGCCACCAGGGCCGCCATCAGGAGGGGGACAGTCGTCCCGAGCCCGGCCGTTTTTAACTTTAAAGGGGGCCCGGCCGTTCTACAGTTGTCTTAGCTTGGGCCCCCTTTAATCATGTCCGGGCCCTATCACTGCTGGGTCCTCAGCTATGTCCTGGTGCTCTCCGCTCCATCTGCGCTTATATAAGGTTGCGCCCCGTGCGTAGTGACGTCACACGTATGGGGCGCAACCTTATATAAGCGCAGATGGAGCGGGGAGCACCCAGGACATAGCGGAGGACGGCACCGAAGTCTGAGCCTGCAGGGGAGCCGACACAGGGGAAAGGAACTGGAGGAAGCTTGGGGGGCCCTGGAGGATGCTGGGGGGAGCTGAAGGATGCTTCGGGGGGGCCCTAGGGAAACAGGAGGATGCTGGGGGGGGGAACTGGATGATGCTTGGGAGAGAGCTGGAGGAAGCTACTAGGGAACTGGAGGATGTTTGGGGGGAGCTGGAGGAAGCAGGAGGATGCTGGGGGTGCCTGAAGGAAGCAGGAGGACACTGGGGGGAGTTGGAGGATGCTTGGGGGGACCTGTGGGAAGCAGGAGGATGCTGTGAGAGCTGAAGGATGCTTCGGGGGGGAACTGGATGATGCTTGGGAGGGAGCTGGAGGAAGCTGGGTGGGGAACTGGAGGATGTTTGGGGGGGAGCTGGAGGAAGTAGGAGGATGCTTGAGGGCACCTGAAGGAAGCAGGAGGACACTAGGGGGAGCTGGAGGATGCTTGGGGGGGACCTGTGGGAAGCAGGAGGATGCTGGGGGGAGCTGAAGGATGCTTCAGGGGGCCCTAGGGGAAGCAGGAGGATGCTGGGTGGGGAACTGGATGATGCTTGGGAGGGAGCTGGAGGAAGCTGGGTGGGGAACTGGAGGATGTTTGGGGGGGAGCTGGAGGAAGCAGGAGGATGCTGGGGGGCACCTGAAGGAAGCAGGAGGACACTAGGGGGAGCTGGAGGATGCTTCGGGGGACCTGTGGGAAGCAGGAGGATGCTTGGGGGAGCTGAAGGATGCTTGGGGGGTGCCCGGGGGAAGCAGGAGGAAACTGGGGGTGAGCTGGAGGATGCTTGGGGGGAGCAGGAGGATGCTGGGGGAGCCAGAGGATGCTTGGGGGGCCCGGGAGGAAGCAGGAGGATGCTGGGGGGAGCCGGAGGATACTGGGGGGGGGCTGAATGATGCGGGAGGAAGCAGCGGGGAGTGGGCCATAGTATTTTGGGGGAGGACCACCAATGTTTTAGGAGGCCCTAGGCAGGCTAGTAATGTTTTATGGGGCACCTGCTCTGGCAAAATGTAACCCCTGGCCACAAATGTTTTAGGGGGGCCCTGGCTACTAATGTCTGTGTGTCCTTTGTATTGATGGGAGGGGTCACTGGGGGAGGGGCCATTGGGGGCGTGGGAGGAGGGGGGGCCCAGAAAATTTTGCTGTGAGGGGCCCCGTGATTTCTGATGGCAGCCCTGGATGGTATCAAATGTACTTTCAAGAACAGCATTGTTAAAACAATAAAGGAGTCTGTATTAGGCTCAAAAAGATTGTTCACATTTAAAAAAAATACAAACATTTATTATGATGTAGATATTGAGAGACAATTGGTCAGTTTTTATTTTTTTGTAGTTTTTTAATTATTTATCTTTTTTTAGCTGCTCCTGAGTATGTAGGGAGATTTCTTGTTGCCAGGGTCAAAATTACCTTTGCAATCAGGCAGTGGTTTAAATGAAAGATAAATAGCATAGGGTCTAAATAGAAAAATAACTATATCATTGTGGCGTGTCAGAGAAACCATATTTTTGGCTGCTGGGGTCAATGACCAACATTTTAATTCTGTCTGACTATATTTAACTCAAAGATGAACTGCACTGTTACACATTCCTACAGAAGTTAGCGTTCTTGCTGGAAGAATAGAAGAAAGAAAGGAAGCAGCGTTCTGAAAATCCAAATACGTGATGTACAGACCAAGCAGCCTTAACTGAAGCTTCTGTGGAAAGCTGCCACACCCTTATTGCCATTATATGCTCTATCTGTATGCTCTGTCTGGTAGGAAATACATTTTATCAAACTTAATAATTTCTTTATAAAGGCACATGTATTATTCAAATGTTTTCTATATTTCTCAAGTCAGAATTTATGTTCATGATTAGTATTAAAGGGGAACTCCACCCCAAACCCTTTAATAATAAATGAAAATGTAACTCAACTGACTCAACTTTCTGACTAACAGCAATTAAAGGACATGTAAACCCCACACACACAAATGTAATCAGTGAACAGCCTCTTTGAAATCTTTCAATACCTGCCACACTGTTTGTCCAGGGGTTAATAGTAAGGCTTGCGACATCTCCGTAATCACTTAGATATCCTTATCCTCCTGTAACCCACTCGGCCCCCTCCCTCAGGAATTTGCTTTGTCTTCTGGCTTGTGGGCATGCTCATTTGTTTTAAGCTCAGATTACTAAACACGCCCTCCAGCTAGCAGCCAATGAATAGATGACATTGCTGGTTCCAATAAAAACTCAGCTCTAGCTGTCCGTTTTTCAGTTTTTTTTTTCCTAACTTTCTCTCCTGAGCTCAGCTCAAACAAAGCAGAACCTTTATCAGAGACAGTTGTGCCTGTGTGAGCCTGTATTCTTGATGAAATGTATGCTGAATAAGGGTCTGCGTGTGTGTATGCTGTTTTCAGATTTAAATGTCTCTGATTATGTATCAGAAGAAAAATGGCCACCGGGTGAAAGCTGCTATATGCTTTAGGAAAATGTGATGGTGCTGGCAAATGGAGGGGATATATACAGGACAAATAATTTCATTTGGGTGGGGGAGACGTGCCCAACTGATATACATTGTAGGCAAATGTAGGCTTTACATGTCCTTTAAAAACATAGAGTGGATTTGAAGATGTAATTGCTATTAAAAGCAGTATATGTTAATATTCTCTATACTTATGGTTCTATGTGAATAACATATAGCACACGCCTATTCTGCATACAGTGCAGTGTCCCTTAGTGGGTAAAATGTACTATTCAATATTACAACACAAATATGACACTCCAGTCCTTATTCTCTTCAGACTATTTGTGAAACTGTATTGTAGATAGTTTCATTTCCAGACTTTGACTAATTGGCACTGTTGGGGCTGGCAGGGAGGCTTTGCCAAATATATTATAACCTTTAATCCTTTTTTTTTTAATTTTATTTTCATGTGCATTACAGACACTAGTTTGAGCTCTTTCATTCAGTTTTATACAGCTTGGTTGCACCCACTAGCTTTCAGATCGGTATTTTTGCATTCCATTGCAGTTTTTTTTAATTGCAAGATGCTGCATATTTATATCCTTGACGCACATAAAAAAAGTAAAAAAAACAAACAAACCATAAATACAGTTATATGCATTGTGACATGGTTTATTCAAGTGTAATCATTTTGACATGTCAAGCTTGCATTTAAAGCACTAAAAAAACAAAAACACTGGCATTGTGTGCTGTTAACAGTAGGTGTAGCAAATTAGTAAGTAGCACCACCTTTAAAGGGGAACTCTGGCTTACAAGCCCCACACAACACAGAAACCTCTAATATATCTATCACTGTAATCTGTTTATTCATAATGAAAATACCATTTTTTAATGCTGAAATCCATCTGTAAAACAGTTCTTCTCTTTCTGCATCATTTGAAAACCTGGCAGGGAAGGAGGGACTAAAACATTGATTTACAAATTGTAACAACTTCTTCACAGCTTACAGACAGCATGCAGGAACTACATAACCCACAATGCATTGCACTGGGATGATTCTTTTCTTTATTGACAAAACGTGTGCAGGGAATTGTGGGATATGGAGGATGCAGGCTGAAGGCAGGCTACTGTTATTTGAGTCAGCCAGATCCGCAAGAGAACAGGGGGCCAGGCTTAGGTAACTGCTCCAAACCATAATATTACATTAAGAATAATGAAAAGGCTGCATATTTTTTAATTGTGGTATATTGCAAAGTGGCTTGATATTATGTTTAGTTTTGAAAAGCGTTAAATTGTGTTTGGGCAGAGTTCCCCTTTAATGGCACGAAGGCTGGTAGTAATTCATATCAGGTGCTGGCAGCAATGCCTGTTGGATGTGTGGATGCTGAGCGGGTTTCATATGATAGTTGTGCCTAGCGCAGAGCACGAGGAGTCTCTGTGCCTTCAACATAGACGGCTATTTGAGCTCTGCTGGATGTTAGCCACAAACTCTAATCAGCTGTGGCAGCTCACCCACTATCTGATCTGCTCATCACATATCAATTTCCACTAATCTTGTGTCAGATGTTACAAGATATTACATAAGCAGGGCCTTCATAATCGGCCATAACCGCAGCACAAACAACATTTTGCTTTGCCAATCGAGTGCCGGTGAAAGCATGGTGGCCTCTACAATATATGCTCTTACACGGGGATTTCTGTGCAATGGCTGTTCCACTTTCAGTGAATTGTGTTTACATTAGTTTCTACCATCTTCAGACAAGCACATTGGTTCATTTACTGTTTGTGTACTTTCAATTAGTGTTGTCAACTTAAGTTTAAAAATGAACCTTTATTTTGTCCATTAGCATGATTCACCTAGAGTGGTGCTTGAAAGTTTGTGAACTTTAGAATTTCTATATTTTTATATGAATGCGAGCTAAAGCATCATCTTATTTTCAAACCAGTTCCAAAAGTAGATGAAGAAAATCTAGTAAAACAAATGAAACAAAAATATTTTTATTATATTTTTTATTATATTTGGTCATGTATTTATTAACAAGAAATTATCCAATAACATAACTGTGTGTGGCAAAAGTAAATAAATAGTGCTCTCAGTATTTGGTGTGACCCCCTTGTGCAGCAATAACTGCAACTAAATGTTTGCTGGAACTGTAGATCAGTCCTGCACATCGACTGGGAGGAGTTGTAGCCCATTCCTCAATACAGAACAGCTTCAGCTCTTGGATGTTGGTGGGTTTCCTTACATGAACCGCTAGCTTTTTAGGGCTTTCCACAACATTTCAGTTGCATTAAGGTTGGGACTTTGACCAGGCTATTCCGGAACATTCACTTTATTCTTCTTTAACCATTCTTTGGTAGAATGAGATTCAGTTCATGGAGAGATGTCTTGGCATTTTCCTTTAGAATTCTCTGGTATAGTTTAGAATTCATTGTTCCATCAATGATGGCAAGCTGTCCAGGCCCAGTTGCAGCAAACCAGAACACTCTTGCCACCATATTTCACAGATTGGATAAGGTTCTTATACTGGAATGCAGTATTATTCTTTCTCCAAATGTAATGCTTCTCATTTAAGCCAGGTCTATCTTTAGAAACTGTAGAAGGTCAACTATATATTGGGGTGAGAGTTGTGGCTTTCTCCTTACTATCCTGCCATACACACCATTGCTGTTCAGTGTTCTTCTGATGGTGGATTATGAACATCAACATTCACCAATGTGAGACAGGCCTTCAGGTTCCTTTGTAACCTCTGGGACTATTAGATGCCTTGCAGCTATCTTTGATGGTTAACCACTTCTGGGTAGGGTAACAACGGTCTATTAAAGGCAGGGCCGCCATCAGAAATCACGGGGCTCCTCACAACAAAATTTTCCGGGCCCCCCCTCCTCCCACGCCCCCAATGGCCGCTCCCCCAGTGACCCCTCCCATCAATACAAAGGACACACAGACATTGGTAGCCAGGGCCCCCCTAAAACATTTGTGGCCAGGGGTTACATTTTGCATTGGTGCCAGAGCAGGTGCCCAATAAAACATTACTAGCCAGCCTAGGGCCCCCTAAAACATTGGTGGTCCTCCCCCCAAATACTATGGCCCGCCCCCAGTATCCTCCGTCTCCCCCCAGCATCCTCCTGCTTCCTCCCGGGCCCCTCAAGCATCCTCCGGCTCCCCCCAGCATCCTCCTGCTTCCTCCAGGGCCCCCCAAGCATCCTCCGGCTCCCCCAGCATCCTCCTGCTTCCTCGTGGGCACCCCAAGCCTCCTCCAGCTCCCCCCAAGCATCCTCCAGCTCACCCCCAGTATCCTCCTGCTTCCCACAGGTCCCCCCAAGCATCCTCCAGCTCCCCCCAGTGTCCTCCTGCTTCCTTCAGGCGCCCCCCAGCATCCTACTGCTTCCTCCAGCTCCCTCCCCAAACATTCTTCAGTTCCCCACCCAGCTTCCTCCAGCTCCCTCCCCAAACATCCTTCAGTTCCCCACCCAGCTTCCTCCAGCTCCCTCCCAAGCATCATCCAGTTCCCCCCCAGCATCTTCCTGCTTCCCCCAGGGCCCCCTCAAGCATCCTTCAGCTTCCACCAGCATCCTCCTGCTTCCCACAGGTCCCCCCCAAGCATCCTCCAACTCCCCCCAGTTTCCTCCTGCTTCCTTCAGGCACCCCCCAGCATCCTCCTACTTCCTCCAGCTCCCCCCCAAACATCCTCCAGTTCCCTACCCAGCTTCCTCCAGTTCCTACCCAGCTTCCTCCAGCTCCCTCCCAAGCATCATCCAGTTCCCCCCACAGCATCCTCCTGTTTTCCCTAGGGCCCCCACGAAGCATCCTTCAGCTCCCCCCAGCATCCTGTAGCGGAGAGCACCAGGACATAGTGGAGGATGCCAGCAGTGATAGGGCCCGGACATGATAAAAGGGGGCCCGAGCTAAGAAAACTCTAGCATGGCCGGGCCCCCTTTAAAGTTAAAAACGTCCGGGCCCGGGACGACTGTCCCCCCTTTGCCCACCTGATGGCGGACCTGATTAATGGAACAGTACAGAGTGCTTATACATAATTCATTTCTGTTTCCTGTTACATTTGTTGCACTGGTCTGAAAGAAAAAAATACTATTTTTTGTTAAATGTTTTTGTATTTGTTACTGCAGGGCATTTCTGTTTGGGAAGGATGGCAACCCCAACAAGCGCAACATTCACAATGAGAGCTCTATGCACATGTTATGTATGGGATCTCACCTCATGATATCTGAAGGTGCCCTTGACCACCGATTGCCCCGGCTTGTCGATGACGATCGCAGGAGGTCTGAATGTTTGAGGATGATTCTAGAATGGAAAGGTGCAAAGCTTGACCAAGGGGAATATGAGAGAGCTGCCCTTGATGCCACGGACAATAAAAAAAACACCCCTTTGCACTATGCTGCTGCCTCAGGGATGAAAACTAGTGTAGAGGTAAATAAATGACATTCAGTTTAATTTACTCTGAACCATGTGACTAAACAGATATTTTTTAAATATATAGAAAAGAAGAGAAATACTCAGCGCTTCTCGTGGTCTTCGTAAAGTGTGTATAATCTGTGTTGATTGTGCGCAGCCTCCTCAACGACTCCCCTCCCCACATAAAGCACATGTTCTTTATTTTTATGCGCTTCCAATGCACATTGTTTGGAGATTTTTTAAATATATATTTGTTATACAGGTACAAGGACAGGATAGGACCCATTATCCAGAATGCTTGAGACCCAGGGTATTCTGGATAAGGGGTCTTTCCCTAATTTGGATCTCCATACCTTAATTCTACTAAAAAAAATCAATAAAACATTAATTAAACCCAGTAGAATTGTTTTGCATCCAATAAGGATCAATTATATCTTAGTTGGGATCAATTACAAGGTACTGTTTTATTATTACAGAAGGAAATCTGTTTTAAAATTCTGAATCATTTGATTAAAATAGAGTCTATGGGAAACGGCCTTTCCGTAATTCGGAGCTTTGTGAATAATGGGTTTCTGGATAACAGATCCCATAACTGTTATGTAAGAGCTTATGATTTAAAATCATTTACACCTAGGGTTGCCAGCTTTTTTGGACAAAAATACCGGCCTTCCTATTTTTTCATCTTTTCCTCTATAGATAACATCAGGGACCATTTTTACTGACCAGGCAGGTAAAATACCAGACAGGTGGTCAGCCAGGTTACCCTACACGTAACATGTAAATAATTAGCACCCTGGGCTAGGGCAATTCCAGCAGACAGGAGTGGTGGCTAGTGGCATAGAGTTAGCAGTTATATAATTTCAGTGAATATCTCTTTACTTGTCCTTACATCTGCATTCTGCATATCTATTCCTCAATGTTGAAATTTGTATTTGAAAGCGCCTCTAGTTTTTGTGTTACATTTGGTGTACATGAGGTGTGTGCTCTCATTCCTAAGTGCAACGTGGGCAAACATAAATGTGCACAATGTGCTGAAATAAAAAGGCCCCACGCAATTTGCGGTTTTCTCCCCACAGCCAAAGGCTTTGTAGGGCCTCAGGGCCAGGGTTGGTCTATTTCTCCCTTAATTTACTCTTTCATGGCTCCCACCCTGGGTCTAGCAGTTAACTGTGCTTTTCTTACATCATCATATCTTTCCAGCTGTTAGTAAAAAGCGGTAGTGACTTGTTTGCGGAGAATGAAAATAAAGATACCCCCTGTGACTGCGCGGAGAAACAACATCACAAAGAGCTTGCCCTCAAACTGGAATCCCAGATGGTTTTCTCTCGCGATCCCGAGGCTGACGATATCGAAGCAGAATACGCTGCATTAGACAAGCGTGAGGTGAGCCTGACCTGTTCTCACTGTCCTTTGCCAAAAATATTAACTTTGTTCAATAGACAATCACTGAATTCTGCAGTTTGCCTGTATGGGAAAGATCTTGAAGGGAGTTCTGACTGACCTCTTAAAAGAGAATATGATATTAGAATTGTTAAAGTGATTATGAGTGTCATGTATAAGCTTTATTTTGAGGAGCGACATGTACTCTTAAAGGTCAACTAAAGGCTTGATTAAGCATGGCTTCATTTCAGTAGTTTTAAAGGAGACATATTGGATAAATTGTAAAAACCCTAATTTTGTAGGCAATTATAAATAATATATGGTGCTGGTTTCCCTTTGGGCTAAACATTAATCCTATCTGTAAAAATGGCCCCTTTGTTGGAGCTCCCTATAGATCCTTTCTCTCTGTCCGTGTTTGAAATGAAGGCTGGGCGTGTCCTAGCGGTCTCTGCCAGGAGCACAGCGGGAGGGGGAGAGCCAATCACAGCCTTGCACTCACACAAGCAAAGACAGGCTTCAGTTCCCTATCAGGTCAGCCTAGCTGCTGATTGGCTCCTATCCTACAGTGCCATGTACTGAGGGTCGCTGGCTCCCCCACACATCCAGAGAATTCAGCCAGCAGGAAGTGGAACCCTAGTAGGGTTTTGGGGGAACTTCTCAACAAATCAGTCTGAAACACAACTTTTTTAAGCACAATCCTTCTATATCTAGAGGAGTATAATTCATTGGTACGTAAATAATTTTTTATAGAGGAAATGGCTTCTTTAAGGCATAGGTTTATGTTGTCACTTCTCACAAGCAGCAGCCTTGTGCCTCTCTACTTAGAGCCCCCACATTTGCCTATAGCATTTTTCCAGCACAACCCATCCCCTCCAAGTCTCTTACACATATATACCTACTGTGCAGCCCACTTATAGGATACTTTATGCCAAGGCACGCTGTACCCAATATCCTGGGGTTGTAATTAAATGTAAAATGTCACTCCTAATAACTAGAATCTTATTCACTTAACATATAGTCGCCACCCTTTTCCCCATGTTGAATAAGACTTCCCTGTCCTTAAGGATGATTAGTTGCCCATGGTTAAATATCTGCTACCACAGCCGACTATTGTCAGTGGAAAGACATATCCAGGAGATTAAAGTGAATCATGGGTGGAAAGGCACCTCCATTGCTTTGCTTTTCCGAACGCACGCAAATTTTCCTCCTGCAGACAACTTACACAACTTTGAAAAACAAAGGAAAGCGTATGCCTTTCCACTGCCGAATCACTTTATTGCCGGCCAAATGTATTTCAGGGAGGCTAGCCATCCGCTGTAGCTGTGAGCCATTGCCCTAAAAGTTATTTGTCAATGCAATTGAATTTCTTTTCCTGCTCTGTTCTTGAAACATTGTAGCAGAACCCAACATTGCATGCTGCTTCACAATTCTGTTAGTCAGCTGTCTTCTACTACATTGTGTAATATCAATAAAATAAATAAATGAGTCAACATTCATAGTTTATATATACTATAAAATGTATAGTGCCCTGTTAAACTTATGGGCATGTTATGGAGTCCAACGTACAACCAGCTCTGTGCTACTGAAGTCATGTCAAAATCTCACTCACAGCCAGAAACCTTTGTACCAAAGCTCAGCCAGAACCCGAAGGAAATGGGCCAGACTAGCAAACCCCAGAAATAAATATTACCATTCACTTTCAAGTTACATTTTAGTATGTTATAAAATGGCCAATTCTTAGCAAATTTTCAGTTGGTCTTCATTTTTTATAGTTTTTAAATTCTTTGCCTTTGTTTTTTTAACTCTTTCAAATGTGGGTCACTGACCCCGGAAGGCAATAAACTTTTGCTGTGTAAGGCTGCAATGTTTTTGTCATTCATGTCATTTTTTATTGCTTATCTTCCTGTTTGGCTCGCCTAGTCACATTCTTGTCCCTCATTCAAACCACTAATTTGAATTTTAGCAACCAGATAACTGCTGAAATTCGAAAATGGACAGCACAACCATAAATAATAATGAAAAAAATTTTGTCTACTTGTTTCTTACAATGAACTGTCACAATCAATGCTGTTCTAACCAGACAGAAGCAAGAAATGTGACACAATTCCTGGTAATGGCTGCTAAATGATTAAATTAAAGGGAGCAATGAATATGCAGTTTGCTGGTGTTATTATCACAGTGATGCTGTGCAGAGTATCTGTAATTTACCCACCTGTTCCAGAACACAATAAGCTGATTAAGCAAACGCGCAGCACAACATTAGAACTGCTCTGCTCTACATTGTTAATAGGATCCATTTTATTCTGGAAGCATTTTCAGCCCTGAGAATTTCATTTACTCGCACTGAATGTTCTTCCTCATTATCTTACCCATAACTAAGCCAATGGTATTGTATCAAATGAATGCTCTTGAAAGGGCTCTGGTACATTTACTTTTTTTTTTTTTTTGACCTGCTCCATAAATTGGTGCCTGCCGTGGCTTGGTTGGTCAGATCAGTGGAATCTGGCTTGCTTATTGGCCTCTGGTCCACAAGGAGAGGTCTCTGTGTGTGACCAACTTTATAAATCTGCTTATGTTTATAGGCTAGGAACTTGCCATGCTAATGCCAGATTAAAAATTAGTTTTGGAAACCGAAAGATGTGACAGAAAAGGACTACATTTCAGAGGAAAAAGCCCTGCAGTGAGGAGCTCTTTTGAGCACAGGAATATCTGTGATTTCAAATAGACAATAACAAGTCTGATGTTTTTATTTCTAGAATATTGTTTTTCTTGAATATTTTCAAAATCAAAAAAAAAAAAATCTTATGCAGTGTATAGGCTGCTTAAAATAATTTGTGCCTTCGCATTCACTCCAAATGTTACCGTAAAGGAAACATATGTGAAACACAAGTGAATCGGCAACTGGGTGAACTTTAGCTTATCTCTGCTTGTGTGATTGGCTATCCTCCTCCTACTTTGCTTCTTGCAGGAGTCATTAGGACATGCCCACCCCTCATTTGAAACATGCACAGGAACCATAGTGGATCTATGGGTAGCTCCAATAAAGGGGTCATTTTTAAAGATAACGATAATTTTTATCCCAGAGTGAAACCAGCACCACATATTATTCATTATTGCCAACAAGATTGGGGGTGGGGGCATTGTGCTTATGCTATATATCTCCTTTAACATACTGTATAAGCACAGAAGAAGTAAGCTGATAACTGAGTCAATATTATATGTAAGCTATTCTTTTTATTTCTTTCTCTCTCTCTCTCTCTCCCAAAAGCCATATGAAGGATTGAGGCCCCAAGACTTGCGGCGTCTGAAGGACATGTTAATTGTAGAGACGGCAGATATGCTTCAGGCTCCGCTCTTCACAGCAGAGGCTTTGCTCCGTGCCCATGGTAATTTTAAAGAGCTATTTTTAGGTTTTCAAGGATAATTTAATATAAAAAGGTGACTTTTGCAAAAGAAAAAAAAAAAGTCTCTATGTAAAGTCTCTTGCAAGAACACCTGTGATCCATTACTGCTACTCGCACTTACTGTAGTACACTTCTTAATTATCCAAATCCATAAAAATAGGTGACAGGCCAATTTATAAAAATGATTCTAGCATATGTTTGCTCTGTCGAAGCCATTTACTGTAACTGTAAGAAGCCAATACCCCTTATTTTTAGACAAACCAAATGCTGTTTATGCTAAGAGAAGAAGGTTAATAACATGCCAGAATTATGCATGAGGCTGAAGAGTGCTTAATTACCTATAAGTGTATGTTTCAACCTCTACTTAATGGTAACAGCTGATAAAATTGAGAGTGGCCCCCTGGTCCAAGGATTAGATGGTGGTGCCCAGGCAATATGTCCTTTCTGCTTTGCTAAAATAATATTGTGGTGTACAACAAGTCTATTATAACTTACTGATGTTTCTTATACTCATACTGTTTGGGGGAATGTTACTGAATTACCTGGGGCACATAACATTTGTGGGTTTATGTATGGGCAGTAACCTATAGCAATGAAATGCCTTTTTATGGCAATATACAGTGCAAAGTATACGTGACAATATAAGAAATGAATTCAGTTGCTCTGGCCTACCTGTGCAGTTGCCTTGTTTCTTCTATATTCCAACTATATGCAAAAAAGCTAGGCCCTGGAAAATTTTATGAGCGGATTTCCTATTTTCAATGGAATTATAGTTCTTCTAGTGTAAAAAACAAAGCCGCTATTAGCTTTTCTTCAGTGCTAAAAGTATTCCCTTATGTTAATTCTTTTATCATTGACATAAACCTGCACTAGTTTTTAAAGGCATAACGTGTGTTTTAAAGAACATCTTTTATTTCTTCATTTTAGTCCCGTGGCTTAAGCCCTAGGTGCCTTTGGATACCTTTTGGTTCCAGAGTGCCAGAGCAATAGGCTGAATGTGAGTAGGGATATGGCTGCCTTCCAGCTCTCCCGGGATGAGTCAGCTCTGCTAATGGAGGCTGCTCTCCAGACGTTGCCTTAGAGATACTGCTGTAACCCAGTAACACAATTGCTTCCTTGTCACCTTTAATGCTTCTGGAAAGTGCAAATCATTAGTGAATGTATTCTGCCCTCTGAAGCCTTCTTCATTTAGGGATAATGCCACAGAAAATGAATTGCTTCTGGAGGATAATTGTTTCCTGCTGCCGAACATGAGGAATCCATTGTTTCACAGTAATCGCATCCAAATTAAATGTTGTACTGATCAGGCTGAAATGATTTTTAGGTTGTGATGATGGGCCTCTATCTGCTAATATTTCAGGGTTAAATTGTTGGATAAATAGTACATAACACTAGAGTTATTGATCCCAAACATTTGCACGTACCTAACCTATAGCAGGCTGGGGCTGTGCTTTTCTATTGATCCTTTCCGTAATTCACAGCTTTCTGGATAACTGGTTTCCAGATAAGGGAAATGGATAATGGGAATAGGTACCAGTACAAGATTTTACTTGTATTCAGTAGGGATGCACAGAATCCAGGTTCTGGTTTGGGATTTGGACAAAATTCAGCCTTTTTTTAAGCAGGATTTAGGCAAATCCATGCCTTTGGCTGAACCAAATCTGAATCCTTAAAATCACATGACTTTTTGAGACATAAATGCAGAAGTTGAAATTGCACGCGGTTCTCTTGAACCCTTCCTTATCCTTATGAAAATATATATTCGGGTACGTATTCGGCAGGATCCTAAAATAGTGGATTTGGTGCATCCTCTTGTCTTTTAACTAAAACCAGGATTATTAGGCAAAAAAGAAATCTGTCTGACAGGAGGACTACTTCCCTTTAATCCAGTGGTTCTCAACCTTCCTAATGCCGCGACCCTTTAATACATTTTTGACCACGCCCACTTTGTGGCCACACCCACGATGGCCCAATAGACAGCACCCCCATACAGTGCCCCCCATACACAGTGCCTCATTTGCCCCCATAAACAGTACCCCCCCATAGACAGTGCCCCAATTGACCCCATAGACCATGCCCTCAATTGCCCCACAGACAGTAGCCCCCATAGAAAGTACCCTCCATACACAGTGCCCCCCCCATACACAGTGCCCCCCCCATACACAGTGCCCCCCCATACACAGTGCCCCCCCATACACAGTGCCCCCCCCATACACAGTGCCCCCCCATACACAGTGCCCCCCCATACACAGAGCCCCCCCATACACAGTAGCCCTCCTTACAGTGTCCCCCATACACAGTAACCCCCCATACACAGTACCCCCCCATACACAGTACCCCCCCATACACAGTACCCCCAATTGCCCCCACATAGAGTACCTCCAATAGAAAATTCCCCCACAGACTTCTTGCGGCTCCTGCTCCTTATTCGGCTCCTCGTACGGCGGCGACAGGACCTTTTATAAGGTTGTGCGTGTGACGTCACACGTACGCACGGGCGCAACCTTATAAAAGGAACTGTCGCCGCCGTACGAGGAGCCGAATAAGAAGCAGGAGCCGCAAGAAGAGACAGTGCCGGAGCGGTCGGCTGCATTGTTTAATGAATGTTCTGCATTTCCGTAATGCGGGACATTCATTGAACAATCCGGGACAGCAGGACGCGCCGTAAAAACCGGGACTGTCGCGACCCCTGTGAAAGGGTCATTCGACCCCCAGGTTGAGAACCGCTGCTTTAATCACAATGCCAACCAACTGACTATCGACTGCTAAGGCCCTCCCTTCCCATTGAAAATGGCAGCCCTTATGAGGCACATATCATCTAGTAAAGGTGCAGAGCACATATATAAACTATTGCATCTTGGGAATGAAACTTCTGAGAGGGTGAATACAAAAAATATAGACACTGTACATTATAAATACTTGAAAGAGGAGCATTGCAAGTTGTTTGCAGGCATTTGTAATGAACAGCTTTATAGATGAGAGCATTAAATGAATATTAAGAGTACTGAATGTTACTGAAGAAGGTTACATTCACAGCCTGGCTAGGGGTGCATAGGGTGTCATTATGTTTAAAGTTTATTCCAAAGAGCTAAATGGACTGTGCCATGAACAGCATTGTCTGGTCAATGCATGTGTTTGGCATTATAGTACTCCCTGGCAGACGCAGAGCTGGCATCATACAGAAAGGAGTATTATACCAAGACATTTCCCTGAAGTAACTGTGTTTCTTTGCCCATTTGTCATGAGAGAAGATCTGACAGTATATGAGGGTGGCTCTATAAAGAAGGGCCGATAACGAGAGCTATAATTAGACAATTGAGGAGGTTTTCCTCTACGATGTTCACATTTCCATTTTTACTATTATTTTTTTCCCTCAGAGAAAAACCTGGCACTGTTGATGATTTATTATACTACTCTAAAACTAGTCCATAGCAACAGAGTTTGACAGCAGATGAAAATCATTTGGCTCATTCAGACAAAAGAAAATTAATTAGTCCCCCAAAATAGTATCAATTATGTTAGCAATAATACCTTATGCATGAAAAGAAAGTCATTTGCATTTTGATGCTTTTTCATTGAAAGAAGTAACAATTCCAGCTGCACAATATTGCTGCACTTGTTGAATATTCCATAAATAAATGACATTTAGGAACGTTTAGGGGGAAACAGTGAGAAAAAAAGTTTACTATGCTACTAACATTTATTTATTTTTTTTTTTACTTTATGACAATAAGCAGCGCGATGCATCACTTACAAAAAATACTAATATTTCTGTAGTTTGAAGTTCTGCTTCTGGGATACAGTGGCTTGTGATGCAGATACATTCTGTACATTGTAATTTTTTTTTAATCTAATTTTCCTTATATTTTGCACCAGAATGGTGGTAAAATTACTTTCAGTTTACACTACAAACCACTCCCTTGTATCTTCAGAGTAATTTGCGGAAGGATAAGTTATTTTATCAGACCTTCTTAAAATCACTGTCCATTGAGCTCCTCCTCAGCCATAAACCTGAGGTCACGGACACATGGAGCGTTTGGTTGCAGCCTGCTTTTTTTCTGCTGGGTAAGAGGAGTGGATCCACTCCCCTATGCAGCCCCATATACCTGCACTGAAAAGTACATTATCTGCCTGTGTGCAGGTCTAGTAACTTCTAGCAACCAGTTATGTGTATGCTACTTGCTTATTGGGTGCTAAGTAGGGCTGCTACCTTTCTGTCTCTGAAAGTCCAGGCCGAGAGTAGGCCGAGGCTGATGATGTTATTGGTCGATTGCTGCATCCATCATTGCAGTGCCCTGGCAGTTTTGGTCTGGACATGCTGGCCAAAAAACATACCCTAGGAGAGTAATTGCACCTGTTTTTACATTGCATTGCATTGTAGACTGGCAGAAGGGAACTATTCTGCACCCCAAAGTTAATATTACATTTTGCTTGTATTTGAATTATGTGTAAAATAATGTTTATTTCTGTTGCCGAGACAACTGTGTCATTTAGAATTCTATAGCAATGTTGATAAATGTTATTAATAAGTATTCATGATGGTTACTGGCATTCTTGAATCCATCTGTCTTAAGAGACTTGAAATTGCAGGCAGATGGCATAATATGTCAGACGTGGTGCCAGACTGAATCAAATCTTGTGTGCGGTTGCTTATTTTATTGGCATTCCTTGGCAGATCAGAGCATATATTTTACATTTGAAGAGTGGTTAATCTGGAGAAGGCTGCTATCCTTTGAACTGGAGATGTGCATCTTATTTATAGTAAAGTCTTAGGAATAGACAGTTAAAAGGGAATTCACCCTAATATGAACTTTAAAGGGATTCTGTCATTTTTTTATGGAATACTGTTTATTTCTAAATTAGTCTTTCTACATAGCAAATAATTCACTCTACCATTTAAAATTTTATTCTTGAACCAACAAATGCATTTTTTAGCTGTAATATTGGTGTGTAGGCGCCATCTCTGAGTCTGATCTTTCAGAAGGAGCCAGCGCTACACATTAGAACTGCTTTCAGGTAACCTATTGTTTCTCCTACTCCCATGTAACCCGTAGGTGGGGATATCGGGGGAAGATCCGCTCGCTTGGCGACATCGCCAAGCGAGCGGATCTGCTCGTGTATGGCCACCTTTACTCTTCCTACTTTATAAACTGGGCAGTTTGTTCAGAGCTCCCTATCTACCTTTGATCAAACAAACCTCTTCTCTAAACAGCAGGCTTTGAGCATCATATTATCAGGGGCTTCTCAATGGATTGGCAATTGTTTTTATCTGTGAGAGGAAATACTAAAGTGAAATTGGCTTCCTATTATTTAATGCTAGTAACAAGCCATATATATTTCTTAAAGTGACACAGTGACACCCCCAATCTTGTAAGCAGTAATGAATAATATATCTGTCATCATTCATTCTGGTCTAAAAATGATCAATATCTTTAAAAATGGCCCATAAATTTAATACTGTTAATGTCTATGTTTTATATGAGGGGTGTGCATGCAAAGACAGACTTCAGTTCCCTATCAGGTCAGGTTATCTGCTGATAGGTAAGTGCCACTGGTTCCCCTGCACAGCCTGATAAAGGACGCAGCAGGAAGTGAAACAGAAGGGCGGGACTAGTACTGTTTTTGGAGAAATTGTCAATAAACTAGCCAAGAACACAATAATGCACTGACACATTCTTGTTTTTTCACAATATGATCCCTTTAAATAAAACAATAGGCAAAAAGTGTGTTCAGTTCATGTCCTATTCATTGAGCTCATGGTGAAAAGAAGTGTATACTGTCCCTTTAAAATAGCTTTATACAGAATACAAAAATGCCCAAACTGGTATTTTTTTTTTCTACTACTAGCCGAAGCAGATTGACCAGTGTATATGTCTGATGATAGATGGATTCTAAAAAGTGAGCATCTCCATTAGATGTTAATCCATTGTTATACACAGATATAAGTACTTTATGGCTCATGTTTAAACATTGCTAAGATTTGCTAGTAGACATTGTTCTATTCAAAAGCTCTAAGCACATGGAAAATGAAGGGGAACATATTAGTATATTTCAGTGTTATGCCAGCTGATGAGGGTCTCCCATTACCAGACTAGCTCTGAAAGAGAGTGAATACATGTCCTGGGCTTGTCTCGCTGTTTGGGAACTCTAATCACATGCTTGGCTGCTCTCAGTGTCCTGCTGCTATGCGAACATTTTAAGATGAAAGTTGAAATCAATGCAGTGAGACTCCATTCATTCTCAAAACTTTATATACCGACACCACGCATAACATCGCTGGAATGCGACTATTGATCTTTATCCTAGCTCAATCACGGTACACAAAGTTTTACTATTTTTATGTAAGATATACTGAATGGTCTGTGTTTTATTATTACTTTGTGTCTTCCACATTCAGTATTGAAAAAGGACTGTTTTTAAAGGATGACTATACCCCACTTTTGTTAACATCAATGTAGGACATGTGCTGAAACATTCTGTTGCCTGTTCTTGTGAGCAGATTAAAAACAAATCTGCAGAAGCTTCTGCATAAAAATCTCTAAAGCTGGCCATACACTATAAGATACGCTCGTTTGGTGAGATTGCCAGACAAGCAGATCTTTCCCCCAATTTGCCCATCTAAGGTAGCCAATATCAGGATAATCAAGCCATTTGGTCCTAGGACCTAGTGATCAGATGACAGCAACGTCAATGTGTTGGAGTGAGGACCGCATCAACAAGCCATTGCAGTCCTTAATTCGATGGGAGAATCAAACCTGCCCGATCAACATCTGGCAGATTTTAGGCCAAGTATCCAATTGGTAGGTTAGGGCTGGGCGATATACCGTTTAATACCGAATACCGGTGTTTTTTTTTTTTAAAACTATATTCATTTTTCAGATACCGCAATACCGGGGTGTCAGGGTACTCACCCGTGCGGCCTGGTCTCGCGCGCCTCCTTGCATGCGCGTGCGCGTCCCGTTGTCCGTGGGACTTTGCGCACGCGTGTCCAGGTGCGCGTGCGTCAAAGCGCACGTACATGTCAAAGCGTGCATGTCCGTGACGCGCTGACGGCGCCGCTTCTGTGCATGCGCGGGGGGTATTTAAAGCTATCAAACGCCTCCTCCTGTGCTATGTTGTTTGCGGCCTTGCCTGGGAAACTAAGCCTGCCTGATTTACCTTACGACTTTCTGTTGCCGATCCTTCGCTTTCCTGACTCTGATTTTCAATACTGCAGTAATTATTCTCTAATTTATTAGGAAATGGGGTTAACACCTAATCCTGCATGGAAAAAAAAAATACCGTCAAATACCGTGACACCAATATAATTTTGAAAAATACCGTGATATAAATTTTTGGTCATACCGCCCAGCTCTATGGTAGGTCCCCCGGAGCTCCCGATACATGGGCAGATAAGCTTCCAAATCGGTCTGAAGGGTCTGAATCAGCAGCTTAAAGCCAGCCATACTCGTACTGATGATATCATTTGAAACCTCGTTTCGTACAATATTTGGTGCGTGTATGGCAGCTCCATGAGGCAACTCATATCGCAGAAGGCTGTGGATATCAGTCGACTCGTCAATCAGCCAGGTTAAAGATTTTGATCGGGAGCCATTGAAGGGCTGCATCGGCAGAAGGAGGTAGAATTTCTATTGTTTCTACCTCCATATCTGACAATTCAGCCCTGAACGTCCGTGAAGGGTGGGAACTATCTTTAGTGAGACCAATGGTCACACGAAAGATCAAAATTGCTATGTGTATGGCCACCTTTATAAGCTGCAGCTGGGGGGAGGAAGGTGTTTCTTAGAGGGCTTCACAGTGGACTGCTGATTTGTTTTGAATGTGCTCGTGCCAACGGTTGTTAGAATGTGACTTTAGTTTCAATTTCAGATTTTGCCTCTTTAAGTACAACGAGTAACAGAAGCCATGCATGTTTCTTAACACAATATGCAAAAAATGTCCTCAGTGCAAACCCTATTAATTAAACTAATGAAAAGGGAGGGTATGCTGCCACTTTAAACGGCCAATAAAAACTTCTGATCCAGCCCCTCTAGACTGAATTGGCAGAAGTGTGAGGCCTCTCTGATGGTACCTCTCTGTCTGACATACCTCAGACAGAGACAAAAGGAGTGGTCAACAAAAATAGATAGAAAAAAAACACTTAAACACATGCCCCACATCTCTGGCGAAATTGCTTTTAGGAAAGCCAATAGGACGGTGCACATCAGAAAATACAGCGTGCGGTCCTAATTGCTTCTGGAACTATTAATCTGTGAAATTCTGTTAGCTGCTGCCCAGGTGGCCAAGG
Organism: Xenopus tropicalis; assembly: GCF_000004195.4. Lineage (NCBI taxonomy): Eukaryota > Metazoa > Chordata > Amphibia > Anura > Pipidae > Xenopus > Xenopus tropicalis. Next base: position 31,706,977 of record NC_030682.2, read on the forward strand.
ATGTGGTGGGTGATGTGCCCTGCAAAAATGCCCGGGGGAAACACTAGTTTAAAAAATTAATAGAAATTATATGTCGTAATAGCATGAAAGGTGCAGCTCAGTAATAGCCCATTTACGTTAAAGGGATTGTTCACCTTTGAATTAACTTTAAGAATCATTGTGATATTGCTATTGTAAGATCATTTGCAATTTGTCTTATATTTTATTTTGTTGAGCAGCTCTCCAGTTTGGTATTTCAACAACAATATGGATGATTGGTTTGAATGAGAGATAGGAATATGGATAGGAAAGGAACCTAAAAGAGAGAGAAGTTATAAAATGTAACAATAAAATTGTAGCCTCACAGAGCAATAGCTTCTACTGCTGGGGTCAGTGACCCCCATTTGAATTCCATTACCCCCTATAAAGGTTGTTGAGCTCTGGGACAGGTTGGCACTGCAATGCATATTTCTCTAACCCAGTGCTCTTGTTCATTAAAGACTGGGACCGGGAGAAGCTGCTTGAGGCCTGGATGTGCAGCCCAGAGAACTGTTGCCAACGTTCAGGAGTTCAGATGCCAACCCCACCTCCAAGCGGATACAATGCCTGGGATACACTGCCTTCCCCACGTACCCCACGCACCACTCGGTCTTCTGTCACTTCTCCTGATGAGATCAGCCTTTCTCCAGGGGACATCGATACGCCTCTGGTAGGTGCTTGTATGCTCTTTTGATAATGACATAATATGCTGTGTAGTTGTGAAACTGTGCTGTAAATAAATCTCCTTTTACCATAGCCTATACAGAGAGAGACCATACATTATACCAGCATAGGTTGATGACTGTAAAGCAGGGATCCCCAACCTTTCTTACACGTGAGCCACAATCAAATATAAAAAGATTTGGAGAGCAATACAAGCACCAAAAAAGTTCATGAAGATACAAAATAAGGGCTAAGATTGGCTATAAGGCAGCCTCTATGCACACTATCGACTTACAGGATGCTTTATTTGATAGTAAATCTTATTTTTATCCAACCAAAACTTGCCCCCAAGTCAGGAATTCAAAAATAACTACCTGATTTGGGGGCACTGAGAGCAACATCCAAGGGGGTTGGGAGCAACATGTTGCTCACAAGTCACTGGTTGGGGATCACTGCTGTAAAGTAAAATGGCTATAACTAACCACAACATTTTATATTGTTTGAAGCATTTTAGCTTGAAAAAAATTTAAATTACTATTGAAGCCATTTTTTGTTTCTTTGGAAGCAGGTGGAGCAAAAAAAAGGGTAAATTGCATTCTTTCACTAGTGTCCAGGGAAATTGCTTTGCTCTGTAAAGGCAGGTGTGTCCTGCATCTTGCAGCCCCTTTATTCAGCCATACGTTGCCTTCCATTTAGGAACTCAAAGACCTGTATCTCAGGGTGCAAGCCATGGGAAGAGGTGGAAAATGAAAATAAAATACCATTATGCGTCCATGTGTTTGTAAATGCTTTCAAACAGCTTTGTAAATGAGCTCTTGTTTCCTTCAAATGCTGGCAGCTTTGCTGCTTCTGTCTCCAGCAGCTCTTTTATTTGGCGCACCTGTTAGTTTTATTGTGCTATTACATGTCAGCCCAATCAGCATTAGGAAAGGCCTTGTATTTTTGAACTATATAATAGTTGATTGTTTTATTTATATCTATTTGCTGTGTATTTATTATAGCAATTTTAGGCAGATGTAGTAAATTGTAACACCTTAACATTGTGCTGAAGTGTTCTAAATATCCATTGTTTGCCTGTAGGACACTCTTTAGGGCACCTGAAATTCTGTCCAAAATGTTGGCATAACTCATCTGATCAATATAGATTTTCCCCATCTGAACCAAGACCTTTTGGGGACAAAATAATCAGAAAATACAAATTGTTCCCCTAACTCTTTAATTCCCAGTTCTATCCTAATGCCCATTTCCCATCATAAGGAGTATGAAATGCTCTAAGGGCATGAAAAAAATGCCTCCAACTCCTTAGGAAGAACTAGGAATAATAACTTTTGTGCCATTTATAATAGACACAAGGCTACCAGGAAATTAATTTGTGAAAAGCATTTATGCAATCATCAATAATAATGGAACTGTTCAGAAAATAGGATGTTCATTTTAGCACTCTTCAGTTCCAGCAGAAATGGGAACGCACCCAAGCATTAAGTAATCATTTTAGTTCAGTACAGTGCGTCACCCATTCATTATTAGGAAAAATATTTTAGAATTGGCACGTGGACTGAAAAAAAAAAAGATTGGGTTCAGCAGCTTAATGCTGGGCTGCTTCCTTTGGTGCTGCAGGGTTAGTGGAATTATCGTGAGATGAGGATGAAGGCAAGAGACGCATATGGTCCTACTTCTTTGCTCGCTCGCTGCTATCTAGTTATATATTTTGGAGTGAAGCCAATTTCTCAACCCTTTTGTTATCCCTAACTCCCTGCAGCTGCAGACAAATAGGGGAAAGTTTAGTTCATGATACCTGGAGGGGCTTGAGTTAGGATTTCCTGCTTTGGAACGAGAGCTCATCCACTGTGCAGATAGTACGTTCACGTTTCATGGAAGCTGCAAGTGAGAAGTACGGTATAGTGGATGTCATTTGGAAAAGGTTTCAGTTTGCAATGGGATATTTCTGAGTGGGCCGTGTCTGACTCTATACATACTTAGAAAACTCTTGTGATGCCTCTTACTTCTGTTCAAAATGTATGCAAGAGGTTTTGTGAATGCCCTGCTGTCCAGTGGTTGTGGAGAGGTTGTTAAAATATATTGAAGAGACCCTTGCCCTCCAGTATCCACTGCCCCAGCTTCTGCCTGCTTAGTATTGTTGGTACACTAAAGTTAGTCATACATTGAAAGATCTCATTTGGTATGGTCCCCAAATGAGCAGACCCTTTCTTCATTCTGCCCAACTTGAGTTGAGCAATATTAGACAAGTCACAAAGACAGGGATACAGGCTGTCTGAATGAGAACCACATAAATGAGCTGATGCAGTCATTACTCTGACAAGATTTTTAAACTTAACCAGTTGATATCTGGACGATATACGACCAATGTGTCGGTCAGGTAGGCTTGACAGAATGCCCCATACATGGGCATATAAGCTTGCCCTTGTAAGTTCCATGCATTATGCTTTATGCTTTCAGCTCACAGCACTGGATTAATCTATTGCATTATCTATTGGTCCAAGGGTACACAGTAGATTTTGTCCCATGTGTATTTTCAGGCTGGTTTTGCATTTTCCTCAACTGGAAGCAGTCTCCGCCAGGTATGACATTAGCCTTATATAAAGGATCCTCTAGCACAGGGGCGGGCAAACTACGGCCCGTGGGCCACATCTGGCCCGTCAGCCCTTTTAATCCGGCCCGCCGTCTCCGGCCCCCTTAAAAGAATGACGGGCTCTGATTGGTTGCGCCCCGTGCGTGCGCACAGCGTCAGCACGCACAGGGCGCAACCATATAAAAGAATGCACTGGGGAGCCGGGGAACAGAAGGACGGGACGGAGGAAGCAGCGGGTCGCTGGGGAGGAGCTGAGAGGCCCCATAATTTTTGATGGTTTTGATTTTTTGAACGCTGTCCCGGCCCGGTCCGGCCGTATGTTAATTAATGTGGCCCCTGAGCTAAAAAGTTTGCCCACCCACCCTCTAGCAGCATTTTTTCACTAGTGGAGAAGTGGCAGTGAGCGCTCATCACTGCCTGTCAGGGCACACACAAGTCAAATTTTAAGCTAAAATCTGCTCCACGTGTGCGGTGACAGGGGTGCATGGAAAGTGATTGGGAGAAGGCAGGAGCACTATCAGACCAAAACTGGTATATGGCTAATAGCCCAGGGAGCCTGGTTTATCATAATAATGTGCATAGCTGGGACAGCATTTGTCATTATTGTGCACAAGGAAATAATAAGTAGCAGGCTTGTTCGCTTGTACTAAGCACAGTTCAGGTCACTTAAGGGGCGAAGACAGACAGAGTGATTAGTCGCCATGATTTCAATCATGGCAACTAATCACCACCACTTAAAATTTGCGGTGACTTGTACAGCACAGTAGCGGCAATTTGTATATTTTTTTAAAGGCTACTTGCCACGATAAGTTGCAGCAAGTAATTGCTCCGTCTGTCTTTGCCCTAATGGTAAGACCAGTGTGTATTTGTTGAATGCAGTTTTCTTTTAGAACAGAAATAAACAACACACATCTTTGTTCTCTTTTTCAGTGTGGTATCTGCATGTGCAATATTTCTGTTTTTGAAGACCCAGTAGAGATTCCTTGTGGGCATGAGTTCTGCAGAGTTTGCTGGGAATCGTAAGTACCATTTCACTTACATTATCTACCAGACATGAAAACCCCCACTACTGCTACCTGCTATGCAGTTTTGGTTTTGTGTATTATTTTCCAACTCAGTTACTGCAGGTAAAGGACCTGTTACCCAGAATGCTTGGGACTTGGTGTTTTCTGGATAATGGGTCCTTCCACGGATCTCCATACTTTGTGTACTAAAAAAATTATTTAAACATTAAATAAACCTAATTTTCCTTCAACAAGAATTAATTGTGTCTTAGTTGGGATAAAGTAGAAGGTGTTGTTTTATTACGACGGAGAAATAAGAAATCAATTTAAAAAAAATGTAATTATTAGATTAAAATGGAGTCTGCGTGAGATGGCCATCCCATAATTTGGAGCTTTCTGGATAACAGGCTTCCAGATAACTGATCCCACAGGTGTACTGTATAACTTTTGTTTAAAGCCATTTAGTTTAATAGTGAACAAAAGGTATACTCACTAAGGAGTGCTAAAAGCTTAGGAACCCAAGATGGGCATATCGGAGGAAAGACTTGCTCATTAGGCGACGTCCCCAAACAGGCAAATTGTACCATGTATGGCTACCTTTACATGCAAAAAACACTTTGCACGCTACTGCACATGCAGATGCCCAAGCTCAGAGAAAAGAAGGCAGGGGGGAGCAAAATACCCCAGGCCGCTGCAGTTTTCTGCTAACAGGAGGTAGGGGTGCCTAACATTTTGGCACCCCCAGTGTTTATACCTTTAGTTCTCCTTTAACTTGCAGGGCTCTTCAGTCTTCTTCTGAAATAGGCAAGGCATAGATCAAAGAGTAGTTCTATTTCCTCTCTGGCAAACTGCAGCCATGTCTTGCTTTACGGCAGGGATTGTGTGCCACTGTCCTGCAAGAGCAGTATTATGTGCAAATTATACTTTATAATTCTTATTAAGGCACACTGCAATGCTTCATCTGCCTTTGGCTGACTTCACATTACATTTGCAATTTTTTTTGCATATGCAAAAATATTAATTCAGCTTTTGCAAAAAAAGGGGGGGATGTAAAAAATGATACTAAGCACTGGGGTCATTATTTGCAGTGAGCAGTTGTATACTGCAGAATTATAAAATAGCATATATATTGCCAAACGCTCTCTCCAAGCTGCACAAGGCAGCAGACATCTGTAATACTTGCATGGTTTGATCCTTATTGTACGCTGAGTAAATATAAACAGTTTCATAAGCTCAAGCACAATAATGGATTTGGGGAAAATAGACAGAGAATAAGAAAAAGCAATATTATCAGTGCCTCCAGCTTTCAAGGTGTTTTATTGCATCTTCATTGAAAATAGACATTTCTTTTTCTCATTTTGGTAACCTTACATATGGCTTTTATGGTCACCTAATAACAGATTGGGGAATATGAAAACCTCAGGGAAATTATTTTCCTCCATACCCAAGACAAAGGGTGATAAAGGTATGGAACTGCATCCAGAAACTTGTTATCCTAAAGACTCCAAAAACAGCAAACCCATTTGCCATAGAGTCCTGTTAAAAAGACAGTCTACATTTTTGTTTGATTTTCTTTAAATGTAATAATAATCCCTGTTAAATGATTTTTGATAATATACGCTTGCAATTTAAGCATGATACATCACCCCCACAGACTTCCCTGTTGCCATGGGGGTCAGGGACTCTTCTGCAGAGTGAACTCTGGCCTATACATATAACTGGGAATAGATTGAAAGTGCCTAAAGGGTCTGCTCCTGATTGACCTGTTGCTCTGTAACATATTGTACCGTGTTCCCGTGCCTCAGCTTCAGGCATCCAGTTTACTTACCCAAATGTTTGTCGTTTGTCACTTGGCTCTTGTCTTGCCTCTGCTTGCACAAATTGCTCTTCTGGGCCCATTCACATTAAAGCTCTTGCCAAAGTAGTAAATATGATCTTCTTAACCATTACTAAAATTGCCAGGAAGAAGCAATCAATATATTGTAAATTCTTTAAAAGCTGAAAAATCTCAAGGGCTTCAAGTCTGGTTGTTTCCCTGTACAGGAAGCCGCTGGCAGCTATTTTTCTGTGTTTTAGTAAATAAAATGCTGTGCAACTTCAAAACTGTTTTAGTCCAAAGCCGAAAAGTGCCAATAAAATTGTAGCCTCACAAAGCAATAGTTTTTTTTTTTTTTTAGCTGTCAGGGTCAGTGACCCCTATTAAAACTCTGGAAGGCAGATAAAAAAAAAACCTATAACAAAAAATGAAGACCAATGGAAATGTTTTTATATATAGGTCATTATATAACATACTAAAAATTAACCCCTTTATGGAAGGTAGCCTTTAAGAAGTAAAGCACAGGGATCTAGAAGTTGCAGCATTTATTTAATGGAGGAGGACAATGGAAAGTAGGAATATTCTTTAGTTTACAGTATATAGTATGGTTAGAGAACAGGAACGTGCACACTCATGCAAGGTCCACTGGATTCTCCCCCATATGTAATAAATGGCGCAAGTAAATGCTGATTAGTTACTATGGGTTACTGCTCCTGGACAAACTTAGTGCCTTCTATAACATAACCCCATTAATAATGTTTCAAGTATTTTTTAAACCCTTTAAGGTTTTGCTAGGATGTCCTGCAATAATGGCTTCAACTAGTTTTTTGGGATAAAAATGTACAAATTTTACTCATGTTTCAGGAATGATTTTGCCCGTTCTTCCAGGCAGATTCTCTCTAGTAGGTTATTCAGGTTAGTTGGATGCTGCCTATGTGCCACAATTACCACAGTTAGTGCCAAAGATTCCCATGTGAATTGCACTCGAATGACTTTAGGCTCCTGCTAAAAGATGAACTTTTTCTCAGCTTCAGCATTTTTATCAGACAAAAACAGGTTGCCTTGTTGTATTTACCCGTACTTCTGCATGATTCAACGATTCTATTCTAACAAGCCCAGCCCCATAAAACTATGCTAACTATAATAAATATGCCCCTCTGTAATAAATATGGCCCTGTTATCTATGTCAGTATCTATGTCAGTTATTTAAATGATTGACAGAGACAGATATAAGGCAGAAGAGTGTCTTGGTTAGATTAATTGTGTTTTACTTGTGTACATTACCAGCTTTCACAGCCCAGGGGCTAAATGGGCCAAAATCACTAATGAATGGTGTGCAAGTCCATTCTTACCTCAGAAGGTTTGAGCTACTTGCTGTTATTGCCATAATGGGTGGCTCCACAAAATATCAGTTTGAATAATAAATACTTGTGCAGATAGCATTCTTCTTGGGATTTTTATTTCCGTATACAAGAACATTACATAAGAAATGTTTTTTTTTTTTTTTGTTTCAGTACAGGTATGGGATCCGTTATCCGGAAACCCATTATCCAGAAAGCCTTTCTCCCATAGACTCCATTTTAATCAAATAATTCAGATTTTTAAAACTGATTTCCTTTTTCTCTGTAATAATAAAACAGTACCTTGTACTTGATCCCAACTAAGATATAATTAATCCTTATTGGATGCAAAACAATCCTATTGGGTTTAATTAATGTTTAATTAATTTTTTAGAAGACTTAAGGTATTGAGATCTAAATTACGGAAAGACCCCTTATCTGGAATACCCTTGATTCCGAGCATTCTGGATAAGAGGTCCTATACCTGTACTTTAAAACTGTCACCGATACCATTGCTTTGTAGGATTTGTTACACAGTTCAGTGAGTGAATTGGTCAAGGGTCTTAATATTTTTCACGGCACTGTATGAAGGGTAATGCATGACCCCTGCTGTGAAATACATGGCTATTAGAAGTCAAAAGGAATGATGTGACCCTATTAAAGCATGAGGCTGAAGGTCACAGAACTCCGAGGTGATTTCTAATAGGCACATTATCTAGTTTTCTGATGAAAGGATATGCAATGTAAATTAGAAGGGTAGTGGGGGCTGCTGAGAACAAATTACTAGCTTTTAACATATAAATAGAGCTCTGAGTTCCATTACCTGTATAAAAGCATTACATCATCGGCCTTGACGACTTATAATATCCTTATATTTTTCAATAGGGGGTACATTGTGTCCATTTTGGTTTAAGCTCCTGTATACTTTAAGGTGGCCATACACGGGCCGACTATAGCTGCCGATATCGGTCCCTTGGACCGATTCGGCAGCTAATCGGCCCGTGTATGGGGAGAGCAGATCGGCCTGGCCGACCGATATCTGGCCTGAAATTGGCCAGATCTCGATCGGCCAGGTTAGAAAATCTGGTCGGATCGGGGACCGCATCGGCTCGTTGATGCGGTCCCCGATCCGACTGCCCCATTGCCGCCCACATAATCCGATCGTCTGGCCCCAGGGCCAAACGATCGGATTATTGTTTTTTTTACCTAAATGGTCCCCGATATCGCCCACCCGTAGGTGGGGATATCGGGGGAAGATCCGCTCGCTTGGCGACATCGCCAAGCGAGCGGATCTGCTCGTGTATGGCCAGCTTTAAACTCTTACAATAGGTAAATGAAGATGTATCTTGGATCTCATGACCCACTTAACCAATTTAGCACAAGGTAATTAATGGGAAATAGTGCAGGCAGCAAGTGTTTGGAGTCATCCTACAGTCTTGGATGCCAGAACACCCAACTACAATTCTGTATGGATTATTTATTGTTTTTTTCTTATGTTTTTTTCTTCTAGGTTCTTAAATCTAAAAATCCAAGAGGGGGAGGCCCACAACATCTTCTGCCCTGCTTATGACTGCTTCCAGCTCGTTCCAGTTGATGTTATTGAAAGTGTGGTCTCTAAGGAGATGGACAAGCGTTACCTCCAGTTCGACATAAAGGTGAAATAATTGCCCTGATTTTCAGAGATTTCCCTGGCAGGGTAGTGTTCAATATACTGTAAACCAGTGTGCATAGAAGCTACCTAATAGCCAATCTTAAGCTGGCCATACACGCACCGATAATATTGTACGAAACCTCGTTTCGTACGATATTCGGTGCGTGTATGGCATGTCGGCGAGTCGACCGATATCGCAGGAAGCTGCTAAAATCGGTCAACTCGACGATCGGCCAGGTTAGAAAATTATGATCGGGCGCCATAGAAGGCACCTGACCAAAATCTGTCGTCAGGGCTGAATCGGCAGAAGGAGGTAGAAATCCTATTGTTTCTACCTCCTTATCTGCTGTTTCAACCCTGAACAGTGTGTGGCGGATCTGACGATGTTTTGGTGCGACCGATGGTCGCACGAAACATCGTCAGATCGCCACGTCTGTGGCCACCTTTAGCCCTTATTTGGTTCCTCCATGAACTTTTATGATGCTTGTGTTGCTTTTCAGGTCTTTTTACATTTGACTGTGGCTCACGAGTAAGAAAGGTTGGGGACCCCTACTGTAAACCAAATCTGGTACCCCAAGTCTGGTACCCCTGTTTTATGCTTTTCACGGGACCAGAAAAAAAAATGGTGTAAAATCAGGGAAAAGCAATATATATCAGTGGGACCACAGAAGAGCTGTGTAAAATGTAGGAAAACTTTAAATCAGGGTATGTAAAATTAAGGTTTCACTGTAGGGGTTGCCTTCGGCCTAAGCCAGTGGTTGGTGAGCTACATGTTGGTCCCCGGGGCCTCAAAGTAGGTTGCCATTTTTGGTTGCATAAAACCCAGTGTAAAGCCAAACAGAGCCTTCTATAGGCTGCCAATCCACATTTCCATGCTTGTGTTGCTCCCCAGCACTTTTTCCATTTGAATGTGGCTCACAAGGTATAAAAGGTTCTCTCATTTCAGAGACCTGAGCTTTCCAAATCTGGCTGAGTTTCTGTGTATTTCCCCTTCTGGAACAAGATTTAGGCTCTAAATACAATGCTATACAAGCAATGCTTTTTTCTAAGCTAAATGGAGTAATTTTTATGTCATTTCTGAAAATTGTCTCAAACCTGGCATTTTATCCTATTTCTAAATATGAACGCCACGGGCCTACTGAACAGTTTGATGCCCGATATGCATAGATTTACCAAACTATGTGGCATATAGAGGCAACCAAATGAAAACAGCGCATAAATTTTCTTACATAACCAACGGGCTCCTACATTAATCCCAGGACTTGATGTCCTGAAAAGGGGCGCTATTCCCAAAAAAAACCCAATAAATCTGATCTGATAGCTTGGTATCATAAATCATTAGCTGCCCTTTAAAATTGCAAAAAGAGGATTGGTGGGGAAATCTGAATGTAGCCAGTGAAAAATCTGGGTCGGGGCCGGGAATCGAACCTGTGTCTTAGCGGGTCCGCAGGCCGCTTCAAGTCCGATGCCCTTACCACTAGGCTACCCGACCCACTGAATTCTGGGAGATTTTTTTGACTCTTTTGTCTGTAACAGACCAACGGTTGGCTTATTCTAACTGCAAATAAAACATGCAGGCTATAAGGCTTCCGTTTGCACCAACACCTGTATAAGTAGGGCAGTGATCCCCAACCAGTGGTTGGTGAGCTACATGTTGTTCCCAGGGGCCTCAAAGTAGGTTGCCATTTTTAAATTTCTGGCTTGGAGGCAAGTTTTGGTTGCATAAAACCCAGTGTAAAGCCAAACAGAGCCTTCTATAGGCTGCCAATCCACATAGGGGCTACCAAATAGCCAATTATAGCTCTTATATGCACCCCCGGGAACTTTTTCCATGCTTGTGTTGCTTCCCAACACTTTTTCCATTTGAATGTGGCTCAAAATGTTGGGGATCCCTGAACTAGGGGGACTGTTTCATAAGTAGAGAGTTTGAATCCGGAAAACGTGCTGCACTATGTTTAACATCAAAATAGGCAAAAAATCTCTTTGAAAAACGTTTGAGCTGAAAGCAGTCGCTTGTGTGCCTATCCAAGCTGGGCCCAATAAAGCCCTATGTGGGTTATAGGAGAGACTTTCCATAGAAGGCCGGCCACTATTGTATCACGTAGGTTTTCTGCTTTATAAATGTGTATAGTGACACATTCTGATGAATCTAAAATAGCTAAAGATATCTTTCTGTACCAAATGACAAAGCTTTCCTAAACTTAGCGCTATTTATGACGTTTCTAAATATCGCCTAAAAATGTTGCAATTTGGTGCATTTAACTCTGATGATGTGGTGACATGAAGCCCAATATGCATAGATGTACCAAAGCAGGGGGCATCCATGGGCCCCGAATGAAAATAGCGCATATGAATTTTCTCATGTAAGGAACGTTACATTAATCCCAGGACTTGTTGTCCTGAGAAGGTGGCGCTATTGCAAAAAAAACAAAAAAAACCCCAAAAAATCTGAGTAAAGTGCGGACGTGCTTTAACCCTTTAAGTGCCAGCAGAATTTCACATTTCGTTTCCCCAATTTTAGTTTTGTAAACAGTCTGTGCTCTCTCATTTCAGAGGCGTTTACTGGGGGGGGGGGAGAACCTGAGCTTTCCAAATCTGGCTGAGTTTCTGTGTATTTCCCCTTCTGGAACAAGATTTAGGCTCTAAATACAATGCTGTACAAGAAATGCTTTTTTCTAAGCTAAATGGAGTAATTTTTATGTCATTTCTGAAAATTGTCTCAAACCTGGCATTTTACTCTATTCTATATCCTACATTTCGTAATGTACCAACATAAAACATTCTAAATATGAACGCCACGGGCCTACTGAACAGTTTGATGCCCAATATGCATAGATTTACCAAACTATGTGGCATATAGAGGCAACCAAATGAAAACAGCGCATATGAATTTTCTCACGTAACCAACGGGGCTCCTACATTAATCCCAGGACTTGATGTCCTGAAAAGGGGCGCTATTCCCAAAAAAAACCCAATAAATCTGATCTGATAGCTTGGTATCATAAATCATTAGCTGCCCTTTAAAATTACAAAAAGAGGATTGGTGGGGAAATGTGAATGTAGCCAGTGAAAAATCTGGGTCGGGGCCGGGAATCGAACCTATGTCTTAGCGGGTCCGCAGGCCGCTTCAAGTCCGATGCCCTTACCACTAGGCTACCCGACCCACTGAATTCTGGGAGATTTTTTTGACTCTTTTGTCTGTAACAGACCAACGGTTGGCTTATTCTAACTGCAAATAAAACATGCAGGCTTTAAGGCTACCGTTTGCACCAACACCTGTATAAGTAGGGCAGTGATCCCCAACCAGTGCTTGGTGAGCTACATGTTGCTCCCAGGGGCCTCAAAGTAGGTTGCCATTTTTAAATTTCTGGCTTGGAGGCAAGTTTTGGTTGCATAAAACCCAATGTAAAGCCAAACAGAGCCTTCTGTAGGCTGCCAATCCACATAGGGGCTACCAAATAGCCAATTATGGCTCTTATATGCACCCCCGGGAACTTTTTCCATGCTTGTGTTGCTTCCCAACACTTTTTCCATTTGAATGTGGCTCAAAATGTTGGGGATCCCTGAACTAGGGGGACTGTTTCATAAGTAGAGAGTTTGAATCCGGAAAACGTGCTGCACTATGTTTAACATCAAAATAGGCAAAAAATCTCTTTGAAAAACGTTTGAGCTGAAAGCAGTCGCTTGTGTGCCTATCCAAGCTGGGCCCAATAAAGCCCTATGTGGGTTATAGGAGAGACTTTCCATAGAAGGCCGGCCACTATTGTATCACGTAGGTTTTCTGCTTTATAAATGTGTATAGTGACACATTCTGATGAATCTAAAATAGCTAAAGATATCTTTCTGTACCAAATGACAAAGCTTTCCTAAACTTAGCGCTATTTATGACGTTTCTAAATATCGCCTAAAAATGTTGCAATTTGGTGCATTTAACTCTGATGATGTGGTGACATGAAGCCCAATATGCATAGATGTACCAAAGCAGGGGGCATCCATGGGCCCCGAATGAAAATAGCGCATATGAATTTTCTCATGTAAGGAACGTTACATTAATCCCAGGACTTGATGTCCTGAGAAGGCGGCGCTATTGCAAAAAAAACAAAAAAAAACCCAAAAAATCTGAGTAAAGTGCGGACGTGCTTTAACCCTTTAAGTGCCAGCAGAATTTCACATTTCGTTTCCCCAATTTTAGTTTTGTAAACAGTCTGTGCTCTCTCATTTCAGAGGCGTTTACTGGGGGGGGGGAGAACCTGAGCTTTCCAAATCTGGCTGAGTTTCTGTGTATTTCCCCTTCTGGAACAAGATTTAGGCTCTAAATACAATGCTGTACAAGAAATGCTTTTTTCTAAGCTAAATGGAGTAATTTTTATGTCATTTCTGAAAATTATCTCAAACCTGGCATTTTACTCTATTCTATATCCTACATTTCGTAATGTACCAACATAAAACATTCTAAATATGAACGCCACGGGCCTACTGAACAGTTTGATGCCCAATATGCATAGATTTACCAAACTATGTGGCATATAGAGGCAACCAAATGAAAACAGCGCATATGAATTTTCTCACGTAACCAACGGGGCTCCTACATTAATCCCAGGACTTGATGTCCTGAAAAGGGGCGCTATTCCCAAAAAAAACCCAATAAATCTGATCTGATAGCTTGGTATCATAAATCATTAGCTGCCCTTTAAAATTACAAAAAGAGGATTGGTGGGGAAATGTGAATGTAGCCAGTGAAAAATCTGGGTCAGGGCCGGGAATCGAACCTATGTCTTAGCGGGTCCGCAGGCCGCTTCAAGTCCGATGCCCTTACCACTAGGCTACCCGACCCACTGAATTCTGGGAGATTTTTTTGACTCTCTTGTCTGTAACAGACCAACGGTTGGCTTATTCTAACTGCAAATAAAACATGCAGGCTTTAAGGCTTCCGTTTGCACCAACACCTGTATAAGTAGGGCAGTGATCCCCAACCAGTGCTTGGTGAGCTACATGTTGCTCCCAGGGGCCTCAAAGTAGGTTGCCATTTTTAAATTTCTGGCTTGGAGGCAAGTTTTGGTTGCATAAAACCCAGTGTAAAGCCAAACAGAGCCTTCTATAGGCTCCCAGCCCACATAGGGGCTACCAAATAGCCAATTATAGCTATTATATGCACCCCCAGGAAATTTTTCCATGCTTGTGTTGCTTCCCAACACTTTTTCCATTTGAATGTGGCTCACAGGTATAAAAGGTTGGGGGATCCCTGGCCTACGCCAATTGCTGTTGCAGAGTTTTATCCATCTTTAGTAAAGTAAAATGATAAAAAAATGTATCATTCCAATCTCAGAGAGGCTCATTGCAGTTTCATTTAAAGGCAAAGCAGCAGAAAATCCAATTGGGGAAATTTGACTTCATTTACTAACAAGGCTGTTATTGAATATCTCTTAATATTGTTAATTTAAATTTATTTTACATTCTCTGTTCCCAGAGAATGTGATCACATGAGTCCCTGCCTACGGATCTTACAATCCCATGGCACTGTTATATATATATAATTATTTGTATTTTAGGTAAAGTGTTTCCTTAACAGTGTAAACTATTTATTGCACCACATGATCTTTGCTCGCCCTTGATAGCTAATGATAACTACAGTTATAATCCAGTCATTCATTGGTTTTGTTTAATCCCAGGCATTTGTAGAGAACAACACTGCTATTCGATGGTGCCCAACGCCAGCGTGTGAAAGAGCAGTTCGGCTTAAAAAGCAGGGAACCAATACTTCTGGATCAGATACCCTGACCTTTCCTTTGCTAAGAGCCCCAGCTGTGGACTGTGGAAAAGGGCATCTTTTTTGCTGGTGAGTGACCACATACTGGTACAATGCATTTGTTCTGTACTTATGTAGAGGGCAAGGTTTGGGCACATACAGTTTAGCTGCGTAAAGGTTTTGCCATATCTTGGCCAATTTACATAAAGTCTTCATCAGTTCTTTATTTTTATTTACACCCAGACCTGGACTGGGATTTAAAATAGACCCTGACATTTTAAGCATGCAAAGGCCCAAACAACTCCCCACCAGCCCACTAAATAGTGACTGTCTATGGCAGCCCCTCTGGTATTTGCCAGAATTCACAGCCTGGGCCTGTTTACGCTTGCTCTTGCTTTTCCAGTAGAGCAGTGAATACCAACCAGTGGCTCAGAAGTAACATGTTAGTTCACCAACCCCTTGGATGTTTCTCCCACTGGCCTCAAAGCGGGTGTTCATTTTTGAATTTCTGGTAAGGAGGCATAAAAACCAAATATAATGCCAAACAGAGAGTTCTGCAGACTGCCAGTCCACATAGGGGCTATTAAGTAGCCAATTATAGCTCTTATATGCACCCCCAGAAACATTTTCATGCTTGTGTTGCTCCCCAACACAGGTATAAAAGGTTAGGGATCCCTGCAGTAGAGGAAATAAGGTTCTCCATACAAGCATGACTGTTCAGTGTTCAATTCCGATTTGTTATAGCTGAGATTAAATAAAAAACTCACTAATGAAATTGCTATATATTAAGCAGATTGTCAGATTTTCTCGTTCCCAGATGAAAAATTGCATTGTTAAACGGTTGTTTGACAGTTGTTTAAACTATAGGAAATGCTATCCACTGAGAACACCCATGTGAAAAGATGTCATGGTTTCATTGTCAAAAGGTAAAATTAAGTATTTGGGGATGCACATCATCAGTCTAATAGTCAGCAGGGTGCTCACTGCAGGGGTCCCCTGGAAGATCCCCAAGTTATATACAAAACTGGAGAAAAGCAGGGCACTCAAAAAAAAAAAAAAAAACATTTTTCAAATATAATTTTGATGTATTTATGTAAATAAAATATTTATTTAAAAATATCATTTTGGAGTTCCCTGCTTTTCTCCTATTTCATTGTTGAAAGGTACGAAAAGATTGTACATGCACAGTATGGTATCAGGTTGTGGTGGAAGCAGTATATACAGGAACGAGGAAATGATTTATAATCCGCCTTATTTTATTGACATTGGTATGCCATTACATGATCAGTAAGTTCTGCTGTTTGTTAATAATGTGACCAGTTGCCATGGCTTGTAAAATAAAACTTTTGGCTTTTATCAACAGAAATATGTCTTTTCGTAGTGGTTTTTTTTTTTGGTTAAAAGTTTGGTGATTTTATTATATAGCGTTGGTGTTTTTTTTATTATATATGACAGGTACAGCCATGACATACACTGACAAAAGTCTGTCATTCACACCAACTGTCACATTATATTGTTGAATGACTGAAATTTTAAAATCGGATCAATTTTCAGAACAAAGGGGGAGCTTTTTATTTATATATTGCAGAATTTCTTGCCAAAACTGCTGAATAGTTGGACAGGACCAGATCATGTGCCACCAGTCACTGCATTTTATATTACGCCTAATGCACATTGGGGTATCTAAACTGGTAAAGCTTATTCGCCCATTTTGAAAGGTCTGAGTCTGTTGTTTTTGAAAATATATGATTTTGTTGAATTAACATATGGAACTTTTCTACATAAAATAATAATAGGTATCACTTTATTCAGAAGATCAGTGGCATTCGCATTTATTATATGTTGTCTTTATTTTGTTTATTTAATCCATTACTTTTTTGTGAAATATAAGATACTATGAACTGCAAGTTTTAATGCTGGTGTCTGAAACGTCATAGATATGGCTAACTTTAGCAGCAATCTGTGTTTAAAAAAAAAAAATTGTATATACTCAGTCTGAATTTTTCAGAATCTGTTATGAATTCTGCTGATATATGAATTCTGCTGATAACAAAATCTGTTATCTGTCATTTTGGAGTGGAATTTATTTACCCTTGGAAGCTTTAGCAAAACAGGCTGCAGGCAGTAAGCTTTTTTCATGGAACCCAAGTGTCAGCCATGAAAATTGTATTTCACTATATACATTTTTGGATCTCTTAAAGACACATAGTTTGATGCCCAGTCAATTTGTTTAGAGCATTCTTGGCTTTTATATTCTGTTCCCATGTACATGTGGGAGATCTATCTTTTGGGTTGCTCTGGGATTCCATGTTTTAGAATCCTTTTTGTACTTCTTTATGGAATTGAAAGCTCCATAAAAATTCATATATGGTACCAGTGTACCCCAAGCAGGTATGGGTTTTTCAAAATTAAGTTTATTTTCATGTATTTAAAAGAATATTTTTACGCTCTATTTCTGTGTATTGTAATTGTTTTTATCCTATTTGTTGTTTTATATCCACAATGTATTGATACTGAAATTAAATCACACACTAGTTCAGGAATATTCAGAATGTGTATGTCATGTGTACCGTAAGCCAAAATTTCCCCCAAAAGTTGATAATGTGCTTGGAAACCAACATGCAATAAATATATATATATATATATAATATATATATATATCCAAATGCAGATAATCAAATAACAAGTAACGAAGCCGCGCTCACAGGTCTTATGAAAAAATAAAAATTATATTAAAATAAAATAATTTTTATTTTTTCATAAGACCTGTGAGCGCGGCTTCGTTACTTGTTATATATATACACATATATATATATACTATATATACACATTGGCTTGCAAAAGTATTCGGTCCCCTTGAACTTTTCCACATTTTGTCACATTACAGCCACAAACATGAATCAATTTTATTGGAATTCCACGTGAAAGACCAATACAAAGTGGTGTACACGTGAGAAGTGGAACGAAAATCATACATGATTCCAAACATTTTTTACAAATAAATAACTGCAAAGTGGGGTGTGCGTAATTATTCAGCCCCCTGAGTCAATACTTTGTAGAAGCACCTTTTGCTGCAATTCCAGCTGCCAGTCTTTTAGGGTATGTCTCTACCAGCTTTGCACATCTACAGACTGAAATCCTTGCCCATTCTTCTTTGCAAAACAGCTCCAGCTCAGTCAGATTAGATGGACAGCGTTTGTGAACAGCAGTTTTCAGATCTTGCCACAGATTCTCCATTGGATTTAGATCTGGACTTTGACTGGGCCATTCTAACACATGGATATGTTTTGTTTTAAACCATTCCATTGTTGCCCCGGCTTTATGTTTAGGGTCGTTGTCCTGCTGGAAGGTGAACCTCCGCCCCAGTCTCAAGTCTTTTGCAGACTCCAAGAGGTTTTCTTCCAAGATTGCCCTGTATTTGGCTCCATCCATCTTCCCATCAACTCTGACCAGCTTCCCTGTCCCTGCTGAAGAGAAGCAACCCCAGAGCATGATGCTGCCACCACCATATTTGCCAGGGGGGGTGGTGTGTTCAGAGTGATGTGCAGTGTTAGTTTTCCGCCACACATAGCGTTTTGCATTTTGGCCAAAAAGTTCCATTTTGGTCTCATCTGACCAGAGCACCTTCTTCCACATGTTTGCTGTGTCCCCCACATGGCTTGTGGCAAACTGCAAACGGGACTTCTTATGGTTTTCTGTTAACAATGGCTTTCTTCTTGCCACTCTTCCATAAAGGCCAACTTTGTGCAGTGCACGACTAATAGTTGTCCTATGGACAGGTTCCCCCACCTGAGCTGTAGATCTCTGCAGCTCCCCCAGAGTCACCATGGGCCTCTTGGCTGCATTTCTGATCAGCGCTCTCCTTGTTCGGCCTGTGAGTTTAGGTGGATGGCCTTGTCTTGGTAGGTTTACAGTTGTGCCATACTCCTTCCATTTCTGAATGATCGCTTGAACAGTGCTCCATGGGATGTTCAAGGCTTTGGAAATCTTTTTGTAGCCTAAGCCTGCTTTAAATTTCTCAATAACTTTATCCCTGACCTGTCTGGTGTGTTCTTTGGACTTCATGGTGTTGTTGCTCCCAATATTCTCTTAGACAACCTCTGAGGCCGTCACAGAGCAGCTGTATTTGTACTGACATTAGATTACACACAGGTGCACTCTATTTAGTCATTAGCACTCATCAGGCAATGTCTATGGGCAACTGACTGCACTCAGACCAAAGGGGGCTGAATAAATACGCACACCCCACTTTGCAGTTATTTATTTGTAAAAAATGTTTGGAATCATGTATGATTTTCGTTCCACTTCTCACGTGTACACCACTTTGTATTGGTCTTTCACGTGGAATTCCAATAAAATTGATTCATGTTTGCGGCTGTAATGTGACAAAATGTGGAAAAGTTCAAGGGGGCCGAAATACTTTTGCAAGCCATTGTGTGTATATATATATATATATATATACAGTGGAGGAAATAATTATTTGACCCCTCACTGATTTTGTAAGTTTGTCCAATGACAAAGAAATGAAAAGTCTCAGAACAGTATCATTTCAATGGTAGGTTTATTTTAACAGTGGCAGATAGCACATCAAAAGGAAAATCGAAAAAATAACTTTAAATAAAACATAGCAACTGATTTGCATTTCATTGAGTGAAATAAGTTTTTGAACCCCTACCCACCATTAAGAGTTCTTCTACTCAATTAGTCAACCTCATTAAGGACACCTGTCTTAACTAGTCACCTGTATAAAAGACACCTGTCCACAGAATCAATCAATCAATCAAGCAGACTCCAAACTCTCCAACATGGGAAAGACCAAAGAGCTGTCCAAGGATGTCAGAGACAAAACTGTAGACCTGCACAAGGCTGGAATGGGCTACAAAACCATTAGCAAGAAGCTGGGAGAGAAGGTGACAACTGTTGGTGCGATTGTTCGAAAATGGAAGGAGCACAAAATGACCATCAATCGACCTCGCTCTGGGGCTCCACGCAAGATCTCACCTCGTGGGGTGTCAATGATTCTGAGAAAGGTGAAAAAGCATCCTAGAACTACACGGGAGGAGTTAGTTAATGACCTCAAATTAGCAGGGACCAGAGTCACCAAGAAAACCATTGGAAACACATTACACCGCAATGGATTAAAATCCTGCAGGGCTCGCAAGGTCCCCCTGCTCAAGAAGGCACATGTGCAGGCCCGTCTGAACCTCCTTCCCTCTGCCAGGAAACTGAAAATGGGTCGTGGATGGGTGTTCCAGCACGACAATGACCCAAAACATACAGCAAAGGCAACAAAGGAGTGGCTCAAGAAGAAGCACATTAAGGTCATGGAGTGGCCTAGTCAGTCTCCGGACCTTAATCCAATAGAAAACCTATGGAGGGAGCTCAAGCTCAGAGTTGCACAGAGACAGCCTCGAAACCTTAGGGATTTAGAGATGATCTGCAAAGAGGAGTTGGACCAACATTCCTCCTAAAATGTGCGCAAACTTGGTCATCAATTACACCAAGGTACGGAACTTAAAGCACATTAGCAACACCGTACCTTGGTGTTGGTCTATTGTACTAGCGGTTCCTGCCCAGCGCTATGGGAGCAGAGAGTGGTTGGGGCTTTTCATGTTTTGCAACCTTATATTGCTACAAAACGACCAGCTATTGCCATATACTGAGATCCTTTCATTTATGTACCTTTTGGCCCTGGACACATTGTCCTTATATGTCTATACCTATAAACACTTTTGTAATCGTTTTTTATGTTTTTTCATGTTTTTTTTGTTTTCCATTTGATTTTGTCACTTTATGTATGTGTTAGTGGTTGCCTAGCAACAAGCTTGGCGCCCTTTTGTGCTTAAAAACGTTTGTACTACACTGAGATGTTGCTGTCCCTGATGAAAGTTCCAGATTGGAACTGAAACGTCGGACTGAATAAAGCCTCACATTTATTCATCTACACCTTTGTGATTTTTCATATGAAAACCCTGCGTGTGCTGTCAATCCCACCCTGAGTATCTATACCTCCTGCACGAGCACCCAGGTATTATCTTGTTCTTATGGTGTGCAGCTTTCCAGCAACTCGTTTCTATATATATATATATATATATATATATATATATATATATATTTAGTATGTGCTATATCAGGCGTAGCTTTATATAAGCACGTATGTCTATAGCTGACAGCAGAAATGATGATCATTATCCAATAGAAGGGCTCAGTGAATGCAAGTGCAAAGTCCACATTATGCTCTTGATTCTGCTGACCTTATATATGCAGCACTAGATGGTCTACTGATAACTACACAGCAAAGAGTTTAAGAATAATATACATCAATACATCTATCTACGTATCATCCGTCTATCCATTTGATGCAGCTGTATTATCTTAGATAGTGAGCACAACTGCAAAGTGCTATGCCAATGTGCTTACCTTCTCTGGAATTACTGGCAGCATGGCTCCTTTAATTCCAGGGACCATGCATCTATATGTAGAACTGCAGGCAATTCAGCAACAGAGGTGCGTCTCTGTATATCAGTATCACACTGATTTTTTTTCTGCTCCAAAGAAAGCAGAATTAATTGTATTACAGTACCTGTAGCCAAGTTGTACTTAACAAAGTACCCAGCATAGTGAGAGGGCCCCCAAATCAACATAAATACAGTTAGATAGATAGATACAGTCAGATAGATAGATAGATAGATAGAGTCAGATAGATAGATAGACACATAGATAGATACATAGATAGACAGACAGACCAACTTATAATAGATAGATGAGCAGCAAAATCGAGGGAATTCTAGGTGTTCTAGACTTCTACATTCCAGGAAATGAAATTCATGGCTTTACCCAACATTTCCACTGAAGTACCCAATAGTCAAAGGGCTCCCAAATTAGCAAAAAAAAAAATGGTCCCATCCACACCCCTCAGGCTAACACATAATAGGAGTAATTGAAAGATAATTACTGTGTGTTAGTGTTACCCATCATCTAAAGAGTTTTGGGACACTGGAAATTGCGATGTTATTTTGTATATAGCAGTGCCTAATGGCAGCTCCGAGTTATCAGAAATGCTTACATTTTGCACAGGACAATTCCTATTGACTTCTACATGAACTTGCAAGCTTTTTGAAGCTGAAGTTTTACATTTGAGTTTTTTATATTTTTGTGCACTTACTAAATATGGAACATTCAAGTCCTAATTCAAATTCACAAAAAAATATGCATTGCAGCATAAATTCAAACTCTAATAAACCAGCCCCTTAGTCAGTTGAAATCTAATCATAAATCGTAGTCTGTTCTTGGTGGAGCACAACTTTGCCTTTAACTCTGGGATGATAACATTTCTGTATGTTGCTCTGCCAATCGTAGTGCACTCTCTCCCCCCCTCAGTCCTGCTGGAAGTACCCTCCGCTGGAGACGCGGCATTAATTCTAAGCTGTACCCCCTAATGAACTATGGCATAGGCAGTGCTGAAAGCTGATGGAACAATAAAGCACTTTTGCTGCACTTATAAGGGGAATTGTGCTTATTCTGTGAATTTCAAACAAAGCTGCATTTTTTCTCCCTCTAAAGTCAATATGTGTGACGTGATTTAGGGTTATTTATATTTTATTGCACTTTCTGTACACTGACAAATGTTTTATGCCATTAAATTAGGAAACTGCATCAGATATTCAATAAGAAGGGTTAACTAACTCTTTAAACTAAACTAGGGAACTATGGCAAGTGGCATCATTTAGCAAAAAGTAATTCCCTCAGTCAAACGCATCTCCTTCTGTCGTTATTATGGGGAAAGGATTTTACAGAACAGAATTTTTTAAAGTTTACAAACTTTACCAAAGTTGTGTTCATGCAGATTTCCCTGTGCCCAGTTGCACATAAAGGTTCTTGTGTCAAATGTGCTCTTTACATCTCTGTGTAGTTGTGCTTGGAGCTGCTTAAGGTGGCCATACACATAAAGATCCGCTCGCCTGGCGAGGTCGCCAAACGAGCGGATCTCCTCCCGATATCCCCACGGACGGGTGGGCAATATCGGGGGAATTTAGGCTAATTCGGTAGTTTGGCCCTGGGGCCAAACGATCGAATTATAATGACTGGAATAGACGCAGTCGGTTCGGGGACGGCATCAAGCCGATGCGGTCCCCGATCCGGCTGAATTTTTTTACCTGCCCGAATGATATCTGGCCGATTTCAGGACAGATATCAGTCAGGCAGGCCCTAGTCGTTGTTTCCCCTACACGGGCCGATAAGCTGCCGAATCGGTGCAAGGGAGCAATATCGGCAGCTACAATCGGCCCATGTATTTGCACCTTTTGTCTTCCAACCTCTCATTCTGTATCCACCACAGTTGCACCTTTTGACAAAGAGGAATCCAGGGTTCCCTCAACTTTGTGCATCAATAGGTGCACTTGCATCAAAACAATTGGCACACACAACTGGACTTTGAAAATGTTTAGTACAAAGTGCGAAAATCAATTGTATTCATTTCGACAAATTGTCTGAAATTGCATCAGGGGCAAAGCCCCCTTGCAACCAAGAAATGCTTAAATTCTGGGGGAAAAACGCTGTATTATGGGAAAAAACATGGAGATTGAGCCTGAAATTTCCCTTTCCTCATTGCACTTGCAGATGTAAATGAAACCCTTTTGTTTTGCAATAAGCCACTTAACATCCGGCACCAAACTACTGTATAGATGCTGCTGGCACCCCCTAGCCCAAATGTTCCAACTTTCACAAAGAAGGAAACCAGCCCATGATACTGAATACAGGTAAGAAAAGTGGGGTGCACTGACATGTCATAGAGTAGAAATCATTAAAAAGTACGAATGTGACAGAAATTGTGCCTGCAGTCATACATAAGCTGTAGTAACTAGTACACAAGAAGGTTCATTTATACTGTAGCTTTTCTGCTACTGATGTCAGACTAATAGGCCTATAGTTTTCAGGCTAAGAATGGGATCTATTTTTCAGAAAACTCCACCACAATTTGCACCACATTAGCAACTACTCTGCACCACTCTACCACTAGGGTTGCCACCAAGCCAGTATTTGACTGGCCTAGCCCCTTGTTAAGCAGATGTCCCCCTCTGCCCCACCCATTTCCCTGTCCACCCATAACCCTGCAGAAAGGTGCTACTGATGTGTGGTAAAACATTCCATCAGCCCTAAAGATGTATAGTAGTACAGAGGCACTGTGAGACTCCATTAATTTGAAAATGAAGTCAATTATCTGGCCTGGGCCCCTGGCCCTGTAGACATGAGTAGGGTTTAATGAGCGGAGGAAGTACTAAAAGTGGAGGGACTTGATAAAATAAATGGCGCAATATGTATTTATATAGCAAATTATTATATAGCACATTACGGATATATACAGTAATTAAATCATTCCCATCTGCTAACAGTCTAAAGTTAGTTATATTGTTACACTACAGATAAGGCATAAGTAGAACAAGTGGAAATACCTGCAATATGTACCCGATTCCCTGTACAGCACTTAGCACATGAACAGCACAATATGAGCACTATTTATTGCTATTGAAAGAGTGTGACATAAATCAGGGTTTAAAGGGTATACGGATATTTATGGGGCTTCCGTGTTTGTTTCCCATTGCTTGACAAAGAATTAGGGCATTTCAGAAAAACCTTAAAACAGTGAAAATAATCCCAGTTCTTACTTGAATACAGGATCATTATATTTTTCTCAGCACTTAAATGGGGAATGCAGGTGGAATATAAAGCGAAGTATAGAGAAAGAACACATAAAATTATTTTTTTTTTTTTATTTGAAATATACAAAAGGCACAGATTTTGTCAAGTTAACATGACAACATAATAATAACAGGTATTCATCGCTGACTCCATTTCCATCCTGGCAGTTTCAGGCTAGCCTTGGACTAAACGTAATGCCTTTTACTGGCTAACTAATGGTTATCTTCATAGTTTGCCATAGTAATTATTTTAGTCCTTTACGTTTCAGCTAAAGTCCGACACTTTGATAAGGCTGGCACTGGAATTGACGGACAAGCTCAGGCTGGAGTCACTGCAGGTCACAGTCAGAAAATAGACAGGTTTCATCGACAGATAATCAAGGCAATGAGACAGGCCATGACCAGGATATGAGCCATAGCCTGACCAGATAGCATAGCGGGTGCATGGCTGCTGAGGCAACCATTATATATAGTCTCCCGATCCATCATTCTAGTAGTTATCTCCACAGGTGGGGTTTCTGTACTCTCCTGACCATTCCTACACAAGTTTTCTGCGTGATCAGACTTTCCGTGTGGAGAAAATATCATTTTGAAAAAAGATATGATTTGATTAAATATGGAACCTGTACTGTAAGAATGGCTTGAATCATTCTTTTCCATAGTAACAGATTCCACATTTCCCTCAATGTTCCTTTGGTTTGAAGGTGGGCTGATATTCATAGAAGTCGCTCTCATATAATGGTATTTTGGGTTTGAGCTGGAGGTTTTGTTGAAAATCCATTGTTCAAAATCCTGGACTGAAGTATACACGCCATTGCTGTGTGGCTGACCACAGAGTCCTCCCCAGCTTACTATTCCAACCACATAATAGATGCCTGCTTTTTTTCTCTTGCACATTAAGGGGCCACCACTGTCACCCTGAAAACAAAAATAAAACAAATAAGGTAAAGTCCTAGCATATAGCAGACCCTGAAAAAGGCCCGGAAATGTGAATTCTCCAACTTAATACAAAAGGGAAATTAGACCAGTCCCTGGATCAAATTGGTACTTAATATTATCATTAGCCCTGTATTTTCTCATCAGCTAAAACCCCTTCTTGAAACTATCTAATATACAGGTATGGGATCTGTTATCCAGAAATTATGGGAAGGCCAACTTGAAGAGTCCATTTTAAGCAAATAACTCAATTCAATGATTTATTTTTTCTCTGTAATAATAAAACAGCACCTTGTACTTGATCCTAAGATATAATTAATCCTTATTGAAGGCAAAACAATTATGTTGGGGTTAATTAATATTTATGATTTTTTAGTAGACTTAAGGTATGGAAATCCAAATTACGGATAACAGGTCCCATACCTGTATGTGCTGCCAGTACTAAAACGGAAACAGTTATTGCATGGGAAAAATACCCTTGTTTTAAAAATGTGAAAGATTCTCCTTACCATACAGACATCGGGGCCTCCTTGCTCATAGCCTGCGCAGAGATTGTCGTCGTGTATCCCTCCGTTGTACCAGTCGCTGCTGTTGCAACGCTTGCGATCAATCAGTTCCACAGTGGCTTCTTGCAGCATAGTTGTGACTGTTCTAGCTAATGGGTGGGGGATAAATAACATGATCAATATGTGACACCAGCCTGAGTACATGCTAATGTGCAATCTGTCAACATTAAAAAAAAATTATAAACGTTTATTAATTGCAGGTACTAAATACACGAGACATGAAATTAGTAGTAACTCGTTCGGTATTGATAACACAACCCAGCCAAGACTTACGTTTTTCATTTAGAAGTCCCCAACCGGCAATGTGGCAGTCATCCATCTTGTAGACATTAGAAGATTTAGGGGGTAAACAGGCCGGCTGTATGTAGTCGCTGAATTTAACTGGGTAATTTAACCGAATCAGCGCAATATCATTTTTATGTGTTTTATGATCAAAATCTTCATGCTGTATCCATTGTTTGATAGTTCTGATCTGTGTCTCAGGTCCCAGTTGCGTCAAGTCACGTGCTCCAAGCACAATTCGTGCTAAGTGGCGATATCTGATAGAGTAAAGGGAAGAGAAAAGGATGACATTTCTACACAATCTAGGCAAGGCAAACACAATCTAGGCAAGGCAAACACAATCTAGGCAAGGCAAACCATCAGAAACCAAAGCTGGCATAGTATTGTCTGTGTGCATGGTGGCCCACCAATCCTGACCAATATCCATGTACTACGACTATCTGTTGGTTGTGGGATTAGGCAGGTTTTAAAATTGTAATATTTCATCTGCAAATGTACTATCTTGGCTAGTATATAGTTCATAGGCAGATGAGAAAGGGGAGAGGAGGACCTTCTGTGGGTAGTGCACTTTGCACAAATGAGCCTAACAATAGCAAAGCTCAGTCCATGTATGGCTGCCTTAAGCATAATGTTCCAAAAATACCTCAATATAAAATATGCTCAATTTGGGAATATCTTACCTCTTTAAATCAGATAGGCAATGAGCTGCCGTTACAACCCAACGATTGCTCAAAAGCACGCCACCACAAGCAGACCCATAGCCGTCTTTATAAAGCAACTGAATGCTGGCCATCCATGGCCAACTGCCCGGCTCAGGAGTATTTCCTTCGATTACACGGCGTACTCGATGGTGATTTTTTACCAGAGGTCGGATACCACAAGCTGCTCGAGACAAAGGGAATAGAAAACATTAATATATATCTGGCAACAAGCAATGCTCCAATGAAATCCAGGAAACAAATACATAGGAGATTAGTGTATGGAGGGCAGTTTTGGCAGTTGGAAATACGATGAAATGCAGTTTTAGTGAGGTAAGGTTTAAGCACAGGGTTTTGTCTGCAGTAGTTTTACTTTCTGAAACAAATCATTTAATCTGCCACACATTTTCAGATTAATGACTGCTCTTATCCCAGTTTCTTTTATTCACTAAAACTAAAGGGGATGTAAACCCAAAAAACAAAATCCAGTAAAAAGCAACTTTCCAATATCAGTGATTTTAACATTAACTGTAAATATAATTCCAGTTGAAAGAAGTATTAGTTTGCCCCCTTCTGCACTGCTGGTTCTGACTGTTGACACAACATAGCGAAAATCCTCCCTATCTCTTCTTCAGCCACATTGTTCCAATGGTCAGAACCAGCAGTGGAGACAGTAACAACTGGCAGACAGATACTGCTTTCGATATAAATTACATTTACCAATAGCTTTAAAACAATTGCAAATTTGTATTGAAGTTTTATTGACAATTTTTGGATTTACAAGTCCTTTAGATATAAAACATAAGGAGGTGAGTGTCTTTTTGTAAAAGTCAATGTAAAACACTACTAAACATCAAATAATAATGTTTCGTATCACAAACATATTATCTATATTAAATGCAAAGTGTGTTACAGTGCTATACATAGTATCCAAACATCAGGTAATGTTTATTACTCAGGTTAAAAGAGTTATAGCTTATATATTCCCACAAATACTCACTTTTAAGTATAGAATTTTCAGAGAAAGATATAAAAAAAGAAATAAAAATAAAAAAGCTGAGTAAAAGCACAAACAGATTCATTCTGCCCTGTGCTCTCCTCTCACTGGTGAGTTATACTGGCCGCAGTGAGACCAGTGTACAGTGTTTGTACAGGGTGATGACATCACAATGCCTAGGCCTGGGCCAGGGAAAAAGCAACGACATCACAATGACAGGAGGCCTAGGCCAGTCAAAAAGCATCACAATAAAATGAACCTTTTATACATATAAACATAGACTGAAAATAGAAGTTAACCTGATAAATTATACAAGATTATACTCACTTCATTACATCATGAACACTATTTAGTACAAATGTATTTGATTATTGTGTGTATTTAGTTGTTCATACACAACGCATACTCAATACAATGATTTGTGTACAGCGAGTTTGAGTGCCTATAAAGGGCAACTTTATATAGGAGATAAAATATGTATTTGATTGTGTATATTGGATGTTGTTTTTTTTTATAATCATTACACCTCGTGTATCTGTGTGTTAAAGTGTTTTTACATAATTATGCCATAATGACAACACTGTCCTAGAGCAGTGAGAAAGCACTGAGAATAGAAATCCAACACATACAATTTACTTGGAATCACTTCAGATTACATTCAGCCTATAATAATGTTACTGTCTGAATTCAGGCAATACCAATTAATTTGATAAAGCCTTTGCTCCTTTCAAACCCCTGCAGAGCCCTATATGCCACTGCTAAGCCATTCATGGCCAATGGGGTACATTCACCCTGACACAGTAAGCACAGTGCAATTTTGGATGCAACCAGAATTTTTTCCCACAATGCACCATTTCCCCCAGAATGTATGCGTCATTGCATGCACAATGCACAATATATTTTTTATGTTGTTAATATAATATATAAACATATCTGGGGAAAATGTGCCTGTGCATAGAAGTCCCTTTAATGAAATTGTTTTAGATGCAACTTACTGCAAGGAAAAGCGCCAATTGCCCATTGCATCTGAAGACTTGATGAGCCCTTATATTTTATGGACAGCCTTAATGTTTCTAGTGCACATTTCTAGAAGCAGAATGTGCAAAGTACAGAATTTAAGCACAATTAGGCATGTTTTTTTGCCCCACAATGTAGCACTAATGGCATTAATGGAATTCCAGCATAATACCAGGCACTAATTAATTACTGTCTGCCACAACTTGTGTGTGATGCACCCTTACAGATACAATTTAGCCTCTGTTTTGGCAAATCAGTGCACAGTCTGCTCGCTGCTATGTGTGACAGTGCCTCGCTTCCGACACACTGGGTCAATAACAGCATTAGCATCCAATTCACTTGGTGCAAGTCATAATAATAATAAAGTATAGTCCATAGGGTGCACACCATTTGGAGCAACAAAACCTGGGTGCTAGCACAAAAAAATGCACTGAAACAAGGACAGCACTCCTAGGATTTAAAGAATTGTGAGCAAAATGTAAATGCAAAAATAGAAAGGTTTATAACTCAAGGTTTCGGTCTCACACAGAAACCTTCATCTGCACTCCCTCCCCCACATCTATTTAAACACTCTAGAGGAGTTTTGGCGCCAAAACAAGTCGCTAGGCAACCAGAGGCTAACTCCTACATGTAAACAAATACAATGAATATAACATATGAAATCACTCTAAGTGAGTCCAGGTTAAAATCAGGTAATGCCGAGACAGAGCAGTCCAGGGCAAAAACAACCAGTGCAATGGCAAAGTAAAAACAAAAGAATGAGAAAAAAGAAAAGGAAAAACAGCAGACTGAAAGAGGCAGAAGGGGACCGTTTACTCACCATCTTTGTATAGATTGTGTCCCCCTCAGGTGAAACAATTTAACCGCTCATGGCACCAAACAACCCCTGTAGTTAGTCCTGTATTGGTGGATGTGCATGTGCACCCAGCATCTGTAAAAAGCCCAAGCTGCGTGCCGTTGCTAGGCACTGCGTGCATAGCAACCACTCATGTTGCTGGTGGGAGACACCGCCAACCAATGCCCACTTATAGGGAAAAAGAGGCAAGCCTATCCTTTGTTATATATATATATATATATATATAGAAAAAGGCTGAGGCACACACTTATAGGGATAACAACCTGGGTGCAAATCAGATAAACAATGTACAGTGGAGGAAATAATTATTTGACCCCTCACTGATTTTGTAAGTTTGTCCAATGACAAAGAAATGAAAAGTCTCAGAACAGTATCATTTCAATGGTAGGTTTATTTTAACAGTGGCAGATAGCACATCAAAAGGAAAATCGAATTGTAGACCTGCACAAGGCTGGAATGGGCTACAAAACCATTAGCAAGAAGCTGGGAGAGAAGGTGACAACTGTTGGTGCGATTGTTCGAAAATGGAAGGAGCACAAAATGACCATCAATCGACCTCGCTCTGGGGCTCCACGCAAGATCTCACCTCGTGGGGTGTCAATGATTCTGAGAAAGGTGAAAAAGCATCCTAGAACTACACGGGAGGAGTTAGTTAATGACCTCAAATTAGCAGGGACCACAGTCACCAAGAAAACCATTGGAAACACATTACACCACAATGGATTAAAATCCTGCAGGGCTCGCAAGGTCCCCCTGCTCAAGAAGGCACATGTGCAGGCCCGTCTGAAGTTTGCCAATGAACACCTGAATGATTCTGTGAGTGACTGGGAGAAGGTGCTGTGGTCTGATGAGACCAAAATAGAGCTTTTTGGCATTAACTCAACTCGCTGTGTTTGGAGGAAGAAAAATGCTGCCTATGACCCCCAAAACACCGTCCCCACCGTCAAGCATGGGGGTGGAAACATTTTGCTTTGGGGGTGTTTTTCTGCTAAGGGCACAGGACAACTTATTCGCATTAACGGGAAAATGGACGGAGCCATGTATCGTGAAATCCTGAACGACAACCTCCTTCCCTCTGCCAGGAAACTGAAAATGGGTCGTGGATGGGTGTTCCAGCACGACAATGACCCAAAACATACAGCAAAGGCAACAAAGGAGTGGCTCAAGAAGAAGCACATTAAGGTCATGGAGTGGCCTAGTCAGTCTCCGGACCTTAATCCAATAGAAAACCTATGGAGGGAGCTCAAGCTCAGAGTTGCACAGAGACAGCCTCGAAACCTTAGGGATTTAGAGATGATCTGCAAAGAGGAGTGGGACCAACATTCCTCCTAAAATGTGCGCAAACTTGGTCATCAATTACAAGAAACGTTTGACCTCTGTGCTTGCAAACAAGGGTTTTTCCACTAAGTATTAAGTCTTTTTTTGTTAGAGGGTTCAAAAACTTATTTCACTCAATGAAATGCAAATCAGTTGCTATCTTTTATTTAAAGTTATTTTTTCGATTTTCCTTTTGATGTGCTATCTGCCACTGTTAAAATAAACCTACCATTGAAATGATACTGTTCTGAGACTTTTCATTTCTTTGTCATTGGACAAACTTACAAAATCAGTGAGGGGTCAAATAATTATTTCCTCCACTGTATATATATAAATATATATATATATTTATATATTTATTGCATGTTGGTTTCCAAGCACATTATCAACTTTTTATTTATTTCTTTTTTTCCAGCTCTAAAAGTTGTTTCATGGTACAAGTATCTCTTCAAGCCTTCTAGAGACAGTAGTGCGGAAAAAATAATGTTTATTTGTTCAATTTCCAATTACATTGAACAGCTGAGCTCGGCTCTAGCACTGTACATCATTTATAAGACAGCTGAAATCTGAGAAAGGAAACAATAGTCAGGCCAGGATTCCGCCTCGTGTTAATTTGTGTAATTTGGGAACTTTTGTTAATGGGGACTCATATTGCACCAAACATTGACGTTGTGCAAGTAACACAAACAGAGGTCTCTCTGAATTGATGGCAAGATATAAATAAAGAAGAAGCCAAGTGCACTGTCTTCCTACTTTGTAAAAATAATAGGCTTGTAACATGATATTCGCTATCTAACCTGCAGCAGGGTATTGTGTGCATTACAACTGCAGCAACACGGAACTGTCTGAAGGAACTGCTTGGTTAGATTTTATGGCTGATGGTAATTTTTCTGTTGACATATTTTAGCTAGCCAATAAGTGGGTTCCCATGTTTGCTAGTGAGAGGTGGCATGGGTGGTTTTGGGCACTGCTTTACCTGCTGAAATATGCTGTTGATGAAAACACCAGTGGGGTTATTTACTGTACCTAACACAAGTGCAAAAAAAGGCCACAGTTGGCCAAGGGGAACTTAAACTGAAAGCCTGAAAACCGCTTACCTAAGGACACAAGGCAGTCTTTATAGTAGACTGATATCCTCGTAAAGTGATCAGTCTAAATGGTGGTGCTTGTTTCTTAGTGTTGCACTGTTACATTCTCAGGGTCGCAGCTGGTTCAGGAGCTGGCGCTCGGTTGGAATTCAAGAATTTTACCGCTGAACTAAACATAGTACATTTAGTGGAATGTAAAATGAAGCTTAGATTCCCGTATCAGAAGATGCTTATAGCTAAATGTACTGTGGGATATAAAGAGGGAGAGATATACTTCTTGGTATTGTATCGATCTACTTATTTCAACCAAGCTGTTATATCACTCTTCAGGGATAGGCCCAATGAGCACATTGGCTGCGATAATCTGATTATGGCCTGTTATATTAGTGGCGTAAACCTTGAAATACACCAAAAATCACCACATTAACGCTGTGGTCACACATATTTATAAAGTCATGGATTGGTTTTATGCAAATTTTTAACCAAGTGCAGAATTCTGGTGTAAAAGAGGTGTAGGTTTGAGACAAGCCATGTGGAAAAAGCATGTGGCGCACCACTGCTACTACTATGGTCCCCATACACCTACGGGTGGGCAATATCGGGAGAATCCAGGGTAATTTGATTGTTTGGCCCTGGGGCCAAACGATCGAATTATAATGACGGGCAAAGGCAAAGTCGGTCCGGGGAGCGCATCAACGAGCCAATTCAGTCCCTGATCCGACTAGATTTTCTAACCTGCCCTATCGAGATCTGGCCGAATAGGTTGCAAAACCAAGAAAGTGGAATATCTGCTCTTATGGCTGCAGTTTATGAAACCGATTTGGTTATGTGAGCTGTGAAACTCAAAAGTGTTTAAGAAAAGAAGGAAAATAATACACAAATGGCAATGTGCTTCAATTTGAAAGCTGATCCGATTGGCTGTGCGTAACTGAGTGCTCAGTATGCCGTTACACTTGGATCTCTCAGTTATCCCTGCAGGTAGATTGGCTGGTTGTATTCTCAGTCTATTAATCTCTTGCTTCTTATAGCTTTTGTTACAGAATATTACAGGGAGATTGGAAAAACAGTTTGTATGCTTTTTTTTGTATTTTTATTTATGTACCGCTGCATGTATACACACCACTGGACATTTTTATAATACCGTAGTATTGTGGGAGAAATATTGCAATCAGTATAGATGGTTACAAATATTAAATGTCACATGAAGCTTGCAACCTAAGTATGTGTTTTGTTTTTCAGGGAATGCCTGGGTGAGGCTCATGAACCCTGTGACTGTGAAACATGGAAAAACTGGCTGCAGAAGGTGTCAGAAATGAAGCCAGAAGAGCGTAGGTTTATACTACATTTTATGTGATAATTACCTAATCTCATAATATGATGTGTTGGTAAAATTCCTGCGCTTTGTGCCATTGCTGTGCCATGGTGTTGCCATATATCTTTAACAAGTTGGAAAAATGTGATGGTACTTCTTATATTGCCAGAAACCAAACTAATTAAGACTCTAACAGGGCAGAGTGACTTTCACAAGTTTGTTTCACAAGTTTTTTTGTTAATGACAATAAGAAATATCCATAATTATCTAAAATGGCCAAACAAGAAACAAGTATTTTAAAAAGAAAATATTTTCAGCAAAGTGGAATTTATAGTCATAATGGGTAAAATGAAAGAATCTGATCAAACATTTCAGCCTTATATTAATAGACTGTGTCCATTGTTAAGAAATGTGGAATCCCCAGTCCATCAAACCTATGAGCAAGATGATCTGTTTCTCACATAAATCTCTGTGTAGCCCCAAGGGGCTCTTTTTTTTCTCCTGGTTCTGCTGTATCTATCAATACACCCCAGTCACAATCCTCTACATACATAATACAGGTATATATTATCCGGAATGCTTGGGACCTGAGGTTTTCCAGATAAGGGATCACCAATAATAATATCCTAGTTGGGATCAAGTCCAAAATACTGTTTTATTATTACAGAGAAAAAGGAAATAATTTTTAAACATTAATATTATTTTCTTAAAATGAACTCTGTGGGAAATACCCTTATTTTTAAGGTGTTACTTCTGGATTACGGGTTTCCGGATAAGTGATCCCATACCTGTGCCATATCTATACCCCAGCCTACTGTCTGTATGGAAAATATAATATATAATTCTGTATTAATTCATATTAGTGTGAAAAGGCTTCTTTTTATCATTTTTAAAATGTCTGACATATACAGGCTTTTCGCCAGATGCAAACTTAATAGGACCAGTAATTGAGCTTATGCTAAACCTGTCCGTGAAACCAATCTTCTCATTAAGGGTCTGTTTCTCCTATAATAATATGTAGTTGTGGGAGTCAGTGAGGCTTTTGAAGATGCTGCCAACTGCTTGTGGCTGCTAACAAACTCCAAACCATGCGCCAACTGCAAGTCTCCTATCCAGAAGAACGAAGGCTGTAACCACATGCAGTGTGCCAAGGTGAGAAACAGATCATGGGTACATTATTTAGAGCATATTTGGGGCTACCAAATAGCCAATCACATCCCTTTTTTGGCATCCCCAAATAATTTTTTTCATTTTTGTGTGGCTTCCCAACACTTTTTACATCTGAGTGTGGCTCACAAATAAAAAAGTATGGGGACCCCTGATGTAGACAGTCATATTCTGAGACTGTTTGCAATTGGTCTTTACTTTTTATTTTTTATGGTTTTTCAGTTATTTAGCTTTTTGTTCAGCATCTCTCTAGTATGGTATTTTAACAACTGTTTGGTTGCTAGGGTCTTATTGTTGCTAGCATTGAGGCAGTAATTTGAATAATAGACTGGAATAAAATTGTAGCATCACAGAGCAGTAGTTTTTGCCTGCTGGAGTCAGTGACCCCCATTTGAAAGCTGAAAGGGACAGAAGAGGAAGGCAAATAACTCAAACCCAAGAATAAATAATGAAGACCAATTGCAAAATTGCTAGAAATAGGCCATTCTATAACATACTGAAAGTTAACTTAAAGGTAAACCACCCCTTTTAAAGTGGCATGAAATCACCCTTATGTTATCTAATTTCCTCTAAGTGCCATGATCCTTTTCTGCTTACCACTCCTTTAGATCAGCCATTTCCCGTGATATATAGGCACCAAGATATATAAAACTGCTTTAAGTTACACTTCCAAAACAACAGAAGGAATAAGGCATTTTACTTTACCCTTTATACTATACTAAGGAAGTCCAGCCACTGGCAACAAGCTCGACATCCCTCCATCCTGTTCTTACTGAAACCTGTTGTACTTTATAGTGTAAATATGACTTCTGCTGGATCTGCTTGGAGGAATGGAAAAAGCACAGCTCTTCCACTGGAGGCTATTACCGTTGCACCCGTTATGAAGTTATCAATCAAGTGGAGGAACAATCGAAAGAAATGACAGTGGAGGTAACGATTGCATCTAAAGTGAGATCATTTCAGGATGGTAAATGGCACTGTCTAGTTAGTAAATAGGCACTTGTGAGACAGATGTGCCATTGGTCTGGAATAATATCAGCTTCTCATTGTTCTGACCAGACAATCCTGTTCTTTCTAAGTGTTGCTTTGCCGGGGTTTTGTAATTTCGTTAGTTGTGATTGTATTTTTATTCAGAAGGACAGGGAAATACAGGTAAAAATGGACAGATTGCATATTCGCTGATGTTTGCCATTGTCACGTCTGGGAAATAGCCTTTAGCCTACATTTAAAAAGCTATTACCCAAAGCCAAAACTGTGCAGAAAAACAATAAAAATCAACATAGTAGCAATTATTTGGCTGGCTGCTTCCACCTTGCCACCAGTCCTAAAATATATTGCTAAGCCATCTTGTGTTTTGGAGGAAAAAAGAAGTATCAACTGTCTGTCTTTAATATAAAGCTGTGTGCTTCCCTGAGTGTTAGCACCTAGCCAGATGATATCAAACAAACACAGTGTAAAGATTTTAAGAGGTCTAGCAGAATTGACTCGTTCATTGTACCATGTTCCCTCCCCATTAATCTTATTGCCCTCTTTTAGAAACCCTTTACATTCTTCTGCCTTCCCTTTGCTCCCCATCTTCATGCTCCATCTTTTGTCTACTTTCTGTTCTGCTCTTTCATTCTCTGTTGCCTTTTGTTCTTTTCCATCTCACCTACACTTTCAATTTACCTTCTTTTACACTTGCCCATTATTTCTTCTGCTATTCTTCTTGTTTAACCTGGAAATGCCTTTCAGGTCAGAGTCTAAAGGTAGCCATACGCGGGTCCTTCAGAGATTTGGCTGCTTATCTGCCATTGTATGGGGCCCTCTGGTGGGCCTTCCCAGCCAATATCTGGCCAAAATCGACCATATGTCAATCAAGCAGGCTTTATTTTGCCGTTGGATCAAGGAACGCATCTGTCTGATTGTGATTGTTTGGCCCTTAGGTGGGCATGTCAGGGAAAAGATCTGCTCTTTTGGCTACTTCGCCAATTGAGTGGATCTTATAGTGTATGGCCACCTTAAATGGTGCCTTCTATCTTTGTATCTGTAGTGCATGCTATGGGTTGCATGGGTATTAGGTGCAGTGCACACACGCTGGTTGATTGCTATAAGTAAATCAGCCAACACAGAGTTCATTTTTTAATCAAAATGAATCCATTGATTAGGGATGCACTAAATTCACTTTTTTGGATTCGGCCAAACCCCTGAATCCTTAATAATGGGCTCATTCAGGGAGCACATCTTCCCTGCATCTGGCTTGGCTCTGAACCTTATAACATAACTTGGACATTGGAATGGCACACAAATTAGAGGACAGGTCGGTGGGATACAAAAGTGTCTCCCCGCCCCCCCAGCAGCTCATGAATACAATGCTACAGAACACTGAAAGCTATGTATTCATCTGGGTGGCTGCAGTTCTCTTTGCTTACTGCCTTCCCTGATGTAAATGCCCCTTACAGTTTTGCTTTAAATTATACTCTTAACATTCTCCCTATTTCCCCTGTCAGGCAGAAAAGAAACACAAGAGATTTCAGGAGTTGGACAGATTTATGCACTACTACACACGGTTCAAGAACCATGAACACAGTTATCGGGTAAAGAACCCTTTACATTTCATAAATTATTTTATGGTGAGTATTAGAGGCTCTACTTCACTGACTGTTTCGGGCAGAAACACCTCCAGTGAATGGTAATAACCACAAATAACTGATTCTGAGATTTGGATCCTGAAATATTCTGGGAGATGTAGGGGATTTTACTGGCTAGCAATACAATTCATGCTGTGCAATGTGCAGCAAGCTCTCCATAAAAGTTGTGGCCCTCCAGTGAGTTATTACTGAGAGCTAATATCAGGTAAGCTAATACTGTATTAGAAAGCATAATTGTCACAATTGCTGATGCTTATTTTTGCAGTAGGGACTTGTAGGAAAGATGAACAACCACTTAAAGAATAATTGTTTATCATTTTTATAAATGACAGTAACTATAAACTGTATAAAGAAGTGATAGTGTCTCTTTAACAGAGCACATAATACAAGCGCTATTAATTTCTAGACACTTATATTTGGAGGCTGAATCACTTTTAATGAAGACATGTTTAATAGAATGGGGTAGAATGGAACAAAGGAGTCTGGGAATTATTTTTCAAACATAGTGCTTTATCACACTCACTTGCTAGGGTCAATCAGGAGCTAGTTAGCCTGACTGTGTTTTTGGAGTTTTTATCACTGGTATCTTTATGGTATTGTGATGTGTTTCTATGGATCCTTTTTTTTTTTAGCTTGAGCAGCGTCTTTTAAAAACAGCCAAAGAAAAGATGGAGCAGCTGGGCAGAGCTCTTAGTGAAAGTAAGTTTTCCCGGTATCCTTCATTATCCTTTGAGAGTATAGCGGCCATATGTGCATTCACCTCGGCTGGGTGGATCAGCAAATAGGAAATGATGCACCTGTATTCTCATTTTTCCTCTGTATCTGAAAGCAGAACTGGTGCATTTCACTTAACAAACTGCTTTGGGTCAATTAAAGACACTGAAAAAATGTTTCTTCCTCAAGTATATCGTAGCAGAGTTTTAGGAAGCATGGTGAAGCATTGGTTTTTTGCTTTGCAGCAGAAGGAACCTGCCCAGATACAATGTTTATTGAAGATGCAGTACAAGAATTACTGAAAACAAGGCGCATTCTCAAGTGTTCTTACCCATATGGATTCTTCTTGGAACCTAAAAGCACAAAAAAGGAAATTTTCGAATTAATGCAGGTGGGAAATGATTATGAAATTCTCTGTTAGAGAAGTATGATTGTATGCATGATATTTCCAAAGAACTCTTGGACTAATTTCCCCATCCTTTGTCTGAATAGTGTGACATAGATTCTTATTTGTCACAATGTGAATATATCTCATTATCCTATCTGTCCCAACAGACGGACTTAGAAATGGTCACGGAGGACCTTGCCCAGAAGGTAAACAGGCCTTACCTGCGCACTCCTCGTCATAAGATCATTCGGGCGGCCTGCCTTGTACAGCAGAAGAGGCAGGAGTTTTTGGCTTCTGTGGCTCGCGGTGTGGCTCCGGCAGATTCACCTGAAGCTCCAAGACGCAGGTAATGACAAATAAGCACTAAAGCATACCAGACAATGAATTACTTGCTTATAATAATCTAAGAAATATAATGATATGGTTATGAATATTATAATAACCTACATAATGTATCTGTGATCCATTTGTAGAGAGGCTCAGACGGTTTATTGTTTTAATGACAGTTAATCATCACAAGGGGCTTATTTCTCTAGAATGATTGAGGCACAGTGTGAATTGCAGCCTGCGATCCCAAATGCTGGGTCAGACATTTCTTTGACTACAGCCCTTTTGTCTCGCATTGAATTGGAATTGGTACCAAATGTTAAGCCCCCAATGATTGTGTTTACTTACCTGATACCCTAGGCTGGTGCTCCTGTTTGCAGAAAATTGCCCAAGCCTAGGGTTCTTCTAAGCAAGTCCTCTTCCTGCTCCTTCTCTCTTCACACTTTCTTCACAGTAAAGTGAAAATCAGAACTTTAACAAAAAAGCTGGCTTTTTCACTTTACTGCACATGTATTGGTGCTGGGTTAAAGAAGGAAGATGCTGAGAAGATTGGGGCAGTTTTCTGTTAACAATAGCACTGGCCTGCGGTATTGGGTAAGTAAATACAATCGCTGGAGGGTGCTTAACTTTTGGAAACTTTTTTTCACCTTTCCTTGTCCTTTTAAAGATGGTGGGAAAAGTAGTTATGCACTGGTTGTAAGTGTAATGCAATGCAGGCAACTTGGTTGTACTTGGCAGGACTAGGGATAAAATAAAGCTATAAGTTAATTCAGCATATAGGAACAAGTTTAGGTAAGGCAGCAGTACATGGACTAACTTTGCAAGGTATCTGGCCAAATTAACTGCAGGCTGAACCATGAGATAATGTTTAAGGGGCCATGCAGAGTTTGGCTGCATTGTTATAGTTGCAATTCTGCAGCCACTTCTTAACCGCTAATGCACTATACCCTGGCAGATATAGTATATAAGCAGATTACGTGCCCCATTGATAAACTGGTATCCATAGTGATTTTATTGGTACACATATGGCCAGCTTCAATGGAGGTATTATAACACCATGCACTGGGTGAATTAAGGGTGTCACATAGGTTGAAGTTATAACCCAGCCACTTAGATGGGTAATGCCTTACAGCACTGGTGCTTTTCAGTCTCAAAAACCTCACTAGAGCATTTTCAGATTGAAAAGCACCATCGCCAACAATGTTACCCCTTGTCTGCTGAAACTCTGATTTTGGCTGTCTGTCTGCCCACATTCAGCACTGCATAGATCAAAGAGAAACCTAAAAATCTATATCCTGATGGCACTCAGGTCCCAGATAGACTGTACCATATAATTTACAAACTACAGCAAATAGTTTTCTGCATGTTACAAATGGGGTGTATTTTTCTCCCTAAAATGTTAATATTGTATCCACTAACCCGTCATTTGCTTTCATTTTAGTTTTGCCGGTGGAACATGGGACTGGGAGTATTTAGGATTTGCATCCCCTGAGGTAAGGAACTGTTGGAGCGTGGGTGGCAACTGGAGTACCCAGAGGAACCCACAATAGCATTTGGAGAACATACAGACTCCCTGGCTTGAATCAGTCTAAAGCTGGCCATACACGTGGCGATCTCACGATGTTTCGTACGACCGTCGGTCGCAAGAAACATCGTCAGATCCGCCACACACCATTCAGGGCTGAATCGGCAGGTAAGGAGGTAGAAACAATAGGATTTCTACCTCCTTCTGCCGATTCAGCTCTGAAGGGAGAATTTTGGTCAGGCGCCTTCTATGGCGCCCGATCAAAATTTTCTAACCTGGCCGATCGGCGAGTCGACCGATATCAGCAGCTTCCTGCGATATCGGTCGGCTCGCTGACATGCCATACACGCACCGATTATCGTACGAAACGAGGTTTCGTACGATAATATCGGTGCGTGTATGGCCACCTTTAGAATAGCTGCTTTGCAGTGCTGGGCTCCTAACTACTGTCCAGCTGTGCTGCCTAAACTGATATGAACTTTACATACTTAAGTGCTGTAACCTTCTTTTAGTTTCTAGTGCAAGAGAATCCAGATGTTATGCATTAATACATCTTCATTTTATGAAGATTGCTGGGTACTTGGTTAGATGCACTGTATTTGCTACCCTGACACTGCATAGCTGTGTAAGTTGAACTTTGCAGAACCAGTCAGGGTCGCCATCAGAAATCTTGGGGCCCTGTACAAGTTATGTGCCCCCCACACTTACATGGTATATTTCCCATTTAAACAAGTGTCTACCTACATTTTTAATTACCTGATCCACTTGTAAAAAAGCAGGAATGTTAGAATTTATCAGTTTGGATGTTATTATTATTTCAGCTTTGCCACTGACTATTGTCCCCTGTATATAATGCTACATTATGATGTGGGCTCCCTTCCATGTGTGCAGGAGTATGCAGAATTCCAGTACCGGAGACGGCATAGACAGCGGCGCCGAGGAGACATGCACAGTGTCAGGAGCAATACCCCAGATCCCGATGATCGCTCCGAGAACTTATTAGGTACATTACAAGTCCCTGTATATTATGGTAGTAATAAATAAGGGGCTCGCAATATATAATGTAAACCTGTATATATGCAATACAGGTATGGGATTAACATGTGAAGGCTCAGTGCACTTAGTCCTGTGCTATAGTGTGAGATTATAGTGACTCTACAGATACTAACTGGGAAAATGAGAGGGAGGTCTCTGCTGAAACATACTGTTTTTCCTA
This sequence comes from Xenopus tropicalis, assembly GCF_000004195.4. NCBI lineage: Eukaryota > Metazoa > Chordata > Amphibia > Anura > Pipidae > Xenopus > Xenopus tropicalis. The sequence continues at coordinate 31,748,539 of NC_030682.2, forward strand.
TACCTAAATTGCATGTCTGTCTCAGATGGCGAGTTGATGGAGATGCCTTATAAAAATAAACTACATGTTGCACAGTGAAGTATCTTCAATCGGTCATGTATTTTTATTGGCAGATGCCCAGGAAGCTGGTGGCAGCCGGCGACACGGAACCTCCATGGTAAGTTCAACTTTTGCCACTATTCTGTAGCCCTCTCTTCCTTTCAGCTCCTCTCTCCCTAACTATACACACAGCCTCTCTCTCTCTCCCTTTGACTATAACTCCTTTCCATAAGGGCTGTGACACACGGGGAGATTAGTCGCATGCCTTGAGAGATGCCTTGAAAGGAAACTTGAGAGGAAACTTTGGCAACTTGGGCAAATCACGCCGCCGCGTATCAAATCACTTTTATTGTCACATCATATTACTGGTACACTGGTACAGTACATGTGATTGAAACTCTTGTGTGCAAGCTTCACAAGCAGCAGTAGAGTACAAAATATAGAATAAATATGCACATGAGTAGGCATGTATAAGAATATAAGAATGAGTGCACATGAATAGTGTCGTAGTGTTGCTGAAGTGTTAGTGGTCAGTGTTCAGCAGTCTGATGGCCTGATGGAAAAAGCTGTCCCCCAGCCTGCAGGTTCGGGACCCGATGCTACTATATCTCCTGCCTGATGGAAGTAGTTTGAACAGTCCGTGGCCAGGGTGACTGAGTCTTTAATGATCCTCTCCGCTTTCCTCAGGCACCGCTTCCTATAGATGCCCTGGAGGGAGGGAAGCTCACCTCCAATTATTCTTAATTATGGCGTATGCCATTCCACCGGCGATTTACATTCTAGAATGGCATTTCAGGGAGATTAGTCGCCCGCAACAGGGAGATTTGTCTCGCAGCGACTAATCTCCGTGTGTGTCCAGGCCTAAGTGTATATGCCTAGGCCCTTATCTCTAAGTCTGTTTGCCCAAGTCTCCTCTTTATGAATATATGCACAGCCCTTTCTTATATAACTGCATGTCTAACGCTGCCTTCAGTTATTGTACATGCTGAGCCCCCCTCTGTGTGACTATACGCACAGCCATCCTCTCTGAATATATTCAGTTATGCTCTCTCGATTACTTTATTTATAGCACTTCTTTTATGCCTAAAGCTGGCTATACATGCACTTATATAATCGTATGTTTTGTCCATTTTTCATCTTAATCATTTTCAAACCATGGTGATTGGCCGTTTACTCGATCAGACAGGTTTGAAAATTTTGGTTGGATAACAATAAAATCTGTGCATGTATTGTGTATACGACGATATCCTTGGAGGACCTACAGTGCAATTCCAGGAAGTCACTTTAGTACGGTTGTATTTATTTGTGTTATATACATAAGTGACAATTTCTCTCTCCTCTCCATGACACCACACCCAACCAACCTGACCCAACTAGCCACAGCCCACCTCAGTGACTGTTTATAGCTCGCCTTCCAGTAATTAATGCTATATTTCCACACCATGTCTCCATGACTATACTCCCAGAGTATACAATCCATGATTGTAAGTTTTGTTGTTCTTTCAGTGGCAGTACTCTCTTAATTACTATGAGAATGTGGACTCTCTTCTAAAGTCATTCCTTTGCCAAATTCCTATCTGTTTAAATACTTGCCTATCTCTTTCTCACTTTTGTAATTAACCCTATAGATAATTTAGACACATATTCATTCTGTTGTACTGCTCTTCTAGGCTTTGAGCTCCTTGGATGAAGATGATCCAAATATCCTCTTGGCAATCCAGTTATCTTTGCAGGAGTCTGGTCTTGCAGTTGATGAAGAAACAAGAGAGTTTCTGAGCAACGAGGCATCTCTTGGTGCCATAGGTACATCATTACCCTCAAGACTTGACCCAGCTCCAATATGCATCGATAACCCAAGGTCTGCTTTAAGTAGCTCTGAGTTGTTAGAACTGGGAGAAAGCCTAGTTAGACTAGGAGCCAGTAGTGATCCATATGCAACAGATCATCATCTTTCACACCCTTTTAGTGATATTCAGGGTGATTTGTGTTCGACCTCAAGCGACCTTGATTCATCCAGCCAAGACCCCAACATAAGTGAGAATCTGCTGGGTAACATCATGGCATGGTTCCATGACATACATCCTCAGAGCATTGCCCTTATACCCTCTGCAACTTCAGAAACTGACGTAGATTTGCAGCCACTGAACATCGATGAACAACTGTCACCTCCAACGCTTAGGGAACCGTCCCAGAGTCTGGCCGAGGAGCATGCACTTTTTCAGGATGCACTAATCAACGAATACAAAGAAATTCAAACAGAAGAAAGCACTTCCGAGGAGAACGTAGCTGCGCTCGATGGTGTGTCACAAAGTGACGACCACACAAATGACGTGACAAGCAGTATGAACAGTTCCGAAGATATTTCAAGTAGAACTCCTGAAACTTCAAATGAATGGGTTGAACAAGTACATTTGGTATGAACCTGCCTGGGCAATCTGATAGTAATTGTGCAGGTGTTCAGATGGCCTTCACGTATTGGAGGTTGTGTTCTACTTCAGTCCACCGACAAAATGGACTGAATACTTGGAATTGTAATGTGCTTGCTGCCCTCTGAACCAGGCAGAGCTCCTTGAGACTTTCTTCTGCATTGAATTGGATTTTGATTGCCTTTCTTTGTTTTCAAAGCAAGAAATAAGTAGAGTGAATTCTACTTTCTAATAAAATGCAGTGATTATGTAGCCTTAGTTTGATAATACCTTAATATAAAGAGTCATGCTTTTTTTTTTTTTTTAAATCCAAATAGATCCCAACCTAAAAGTGCTCTCCTGCTGTACCTCAACCTCAAAGCATTTATCACTCCATTTATATTTACATCACCCCAGCCCCTTGATTTTTTTTATTGGCGGGTTTCATGTTTTGATTACAGTAATGAAATATTGTGCAAATGGCATTGTATAGTGAGAATACCTGCAGATATGTACAGTCAATTCACTTCTATTCATCAGTCTGCTGTTTACCATTCCCCCTGTCCCCTAACCATGCTGCTCCTATTGACTGACAGGCAACAGGAACTATAAAGTGTATTAACAAATTACACACATGTATACAGCTTGTTGGCTGGCTGAGGATTATGGGAGTTTTAGTACAAATTAAGTTCTCGAAATGATACATTCATCAGTGGGGCCCAAGTCAAGTTAGGTAAGCTTTAAATTGCATTAATAGGTGAGACTCACCTTGGGTGACTGCGCCTCTTTTTATGGCACTGTCCATATGCGCACAATGAAATGTTAGTTATAAGTGCGTGACGCCATTGTGTGACCACTTAATCAGAGAGTCCTCCTGTATAACAACCCTTCTTATGAGACGCAGTCCATGTACTAATAATCTGCTTTTTTAGTTTTAAGTGCTTGATAAATAATCAAATGCTGAATTTCTAAACTCTTTAATAACGGTTACCCTTTAGCCAAAAATCATTTAAACCAGGAAGCTGTTGATTTGAAATTAGTAAGTGTAAGATGTAGGAAAGTTATAAGTGAAAAATGATTATTTTGGAAAGTGTATGCAGTGCAGAGATGGCCAGGCATTGGCCCTTCCTCTGTTGTAAAGCTCTAATTCCCAGCATATTCCGGCTGTCTGGGAGAGACTGGGAGTTGCAGTTCAGTAGACTGAACAGGTAGACTACAGAGTAGATGTCTTTGCCCAGTTGTTGGTAATATATATGTTTATTATTGGCTGCTTCTTTGTTTGATTTCTGTAGAAAACTGAAAGGATTGGCTAACTATCCGAGGAAGGTATTTAGTTCTAATGTGTGATTGGGTTGTTTGCTGGGTCAGAAATCTTTATCTTCGTTCTGTGAGTGTAAGAGTCCTGAGGGGCAGCACGGCATAGCATTGCATGCACACAGAGAAACGTTATCTAACAAAGGGATTCAGTAAAAATACCTTTCATAATATTTTAGGGACAGTCAGTGGAGATTATGGATGATATTTTGTCATATTTACAGGGCCAGCAGGATAGTAGCTTCCCAAGTAATGAAAAAATACCCAAATTAATTGGAATGTTCACCTTTAGAAAAGTTTCAGTATATCAAATAGATTTGTGCATTTAAATAATTTGATGTATCTGGGCATTGAAAAGATCCTTTACCTTTTTTGTTTCCTTTTATAAGGATCCCCGACCCCCTGACTATGAAAGACCAGTGGGGAGAGGGTCATTTATAAACACTGGGCAGATTTTTATCTTAAGCAGTAATGCAGGGTAACCAGTCAGATGTTTGCTTCTGTTGTTTTACCTGCAGCTGGGTTAAAAAGGCTAATTAATACATGATCTGTTGCCCTGGATACTGCCCAGGAGCAAATTTGGCCAGTGTTTATTAATTTGCCCCCGGGGGGGGGGGAGCGAGCACAGGCATCAAGCTTTGCTGCACATGCCCCTTCCATTCAACATTCCCAGAACCATTTGGCTAATGTGCTTCAGCCAGTCAGAGCAATAACATGCAAAGAAACGTGAAAGGATCTGGTATGTGTCATAGCTCCTGATGCCCACACCGCTTGTGATCAGCGGCGCCGCTGCCATGAGGGGAGTTGTGAAACTTGCCTCAGCCGGAAGTACCCCCAGAGTTACCAGGGGCGGCAAACAGCTGCTCATAGTAATTGCACTCTCTGCCCTAGTGATACGGACCCCCTCTGGCACAGGAAAGGTAAGCGCTGGGGGGCGAGAGGGGGCAGCATCCCAGGAACCATCTTAGGGCGGCTCTGGGGTGAGAATCACCCCTGATTGTAAAGTCACTCTACTATAGGCGTGTGTGGGGAGGCGTGGCTAAGAGCTGGCAGCTGAAGATCAGTTATGCAGTACTTGCCCAGGTAGAAATCTTATTGGAAATAGCATTTAAATGTACAAATCTATTTAATAAAATAAAAAAGGGAGGCAGAACTCTCCCTTTAAGCTTTTTCTTTTGAAAAAATGCACCAACATGGTTAAGTGATTGTTCTACTAATTCCTAAGGGTATATGTTCCCTTTAAAAAGAAAAGTGACAGAACTTCAGTATTCAGAAAGCAGATAATAAACAGCCGTTTAAGAGAAAATGTACCCTGTTTATCAGTATTAACACTAAATAGACTGTACTGTATAAGAACATATCTTATGTCTGCCTTTGTATATGATACTGTGCAGGGAGTTGTCATGAATTGCTTGTGCTTTCAGTGTCGACATATTCTAGCGCCTCCTACTGGCAGAGGTGATTATTGCAGATCTGTAGAGAAGGAAGGTCCTGTTTGCACAATAAGCTCTGCTTAAACTGTAAATTTATAGAAAATTAATGAGGCTACATCATCAACTAAATAAAGCATATTTGCCCTTTAAATTATTTACCCCCACAAAAGCGAAGTGGGATTTAAAAAAACTTAAAAACCACATTTGTTGTCTTCATAGGGAAAAGCGATAAGTCTCGCTGGGGGGAGGGATAGAGAAATGAGGCATAGCTGCACTTTATCGTAGGACGTCGCAAATCGCGTTATGGGTGTCCCATGTGCCAAAAATACAACACAAGATGGACTCACTTGGTAACACATAAATGGTAGTATATTTGAACATATGCAGTTTTGGGTTGTCATTTTTTTTAAAGATGTTTATTCCTAAAGCTGTATAAATATTTGTATATGTATTATGAATGCTTGATTAATATTCTGCATTTATCAGTAAGCCACATGCGTGTACATTGTGTATATTCTGTATGCAGGGGACAGATACAGAGCCTGTCCCAAGAGCAGCACACACAGGGGTCAGTGTAGTAAATGGCGTTACCACGTAAGAGACACAATGCAGAAAATGGAGCAAATGTGCCCATAAACTGATGCTTTTATGTTTGCCTTATGTGTGTAATACATTGGTGCAACGCCGAGGCATAAACATTGCAAAAAATCTTGCCGTTAGGGGCCCTTTATAGTTCTCTGACAGTGGCAGGCCCATCCGCACTTTCCCAGCTGCCCAGCAGGGGGCAGGGTGAGTAGCAGCTGGGGACCCCTGGTGCAAACTGTTCCATTCTGTGTTTGTGGATTAATAATCGGAGGAATATTTCTTTCTTACACTCTCCAGTACATGCTATATGCACTGTATCAAGGCACTAAAGATTGTTTTGTTCGTCTAATGGGTATTTTAAAGTAAATAATCTTATTAAGTGGTCAGCTATACCTTCCCAATGAACAATAACTTGGTTGCACAACTTGTCGCCGTGCCTTTAACTATCCAGATCCGTAGCTGCCATGTTGCAAGTCTGTAATAGAGCTATTAGAGCAGTCTTTCCTCTGGGACTGGTTTCCAACTCCGCTCATGGCCTTGTCTAATACAGCCAATATCAAACCTCAGCGCTGAGTGCATAGTGCAGTTCCATAGAATGAAGGGCTTGCCTGTCATCTGTCTCCTCTGCCATCTAAGCTGGCACAGCAGGCAAGCACACCTATCCAATAATACAGAATAACTGCATTCAAGGGATACAATATGCATTACCACAGTGTTATATATAATTCAATATAAAATCACATCTGTGTTTTTTTTCATGTTTTAAGAAAAGGAGAAGCCACAGAGAAAGGTGGCAAATAGTTGCCTGCAATAGTAGCTACATGCCCTTGTATAATACAGCTGAACATTTGGTTACAGAGAGAAGCTTCTAGAATAGAAATAGAATGTCCCTTTAGGAGAAGGCACAAAGGCAGGGGCTGCTAGGTTATTTCCTACCTTAGATGGTAGGCGCTGTTGGCACTTCGGTGGGCACAATGTGGATCTCAGTACAGATAACGACTACTTATCTCGCCAAGGCTGGTATTAGGGGAGTGCAGAAAGGACATCTCAGCTCCAGGGTGGGAGCCCATTAGGCCAAGAATGTTCTTGCAAAATCCCAAAGTACTTATGATTACATTATGTAATCACTGATAATTATTTCGAATTTATGTTGGGGATATTTAGCCAGCTGCCATCCAGGCTCTTCATGTATAAGTTTCAGCGTCCGGCTAAGAGGGGGTATTTTGGACTTGTACTCCAACATCAGGCAGGGGCTTAATGATAAGGCTTCCGCACGTCTCCTATGGAACCACTCTGCAAGGGCTTACACTAAACTCACTTATTTTAGATAGGTTTCATTTTGTAAGGTTTCCTGTTGGTTTGTTATTTACATCTCTCTATATATATATATATTTAACACTAGATCCCTAAAATGGCTTCTTGTGTATATCATTTTCTGATTGGTTGCACACAATGATTGCTTTCTTTTATGCACACAAACTAAGGTTTCCACCTTGGAAAGCACCAGGGTGTGAGGATAGATTTTGCATATACTGTACTTACCACAAACAACCCCCCGTGTGAAAGTGGTATATGCCGTAGCTCCTGTATCTCTCCTTAGGTCGGGTGGTATTAATCATGTTCCGCTCGGGTTTAACTCCCGAAAATGCATCACTTGGTACAATGGAAACATCTGTGACAGCAAAAAGACTTTACAATTCAGAAATCCAAATCTGACAAGCTATTTTGTAAACCGGTTATTTTATAATGTAAGAGAAATACCGTTACTGTAACCTTGAAATGTTATTTGCACTTTCATAATCTATACTTGATACATTCCCACTTTATATACAGTAGGATATACTTATTATGTAGATGTTTGGCCAAACGAATGCTGTTCAGAAAATGGATTAAACAAAAAACAGTCTGATTAAACATTTATTCCTTCATTCATTTTGTCTGCATTTGGTAGATTTCTGTTGCAGGTTTTAAACCGAACACAGCCATCCCTAAATAACCACATAGGTCACCAGATGTTTAGATCTCTGCCTGGTTTGGCCATCCACATGCTGAGCTAAACCAAGCTGACTGATCACTGGCCCAGAAGACCACTGGAGATCCATTATACAAGAACCCCATTGGTCACCTGGTGGGATTTTCAGACCTACTAGATATTAGTCGGATTGGCCCTTTCAGGGCCCACATACATAGGCTAATAAGTTGCTGAAATTGATCAGTTTTTATCAGCCGGGGCATGACCAACTTAACTTGACTATGTGTTTGATAAGGGGAGGGGCCTTGAATCCATTTGGTATAGGGTGGAGGTGGAGGATGTATATATTTAAGTAATATTAACTTCTGGTTAAGGAACCTCCTAATCTGTTAATATCAGGTTTAAAAGCTCTGCTTGCTGCAAGCTGCTCCCATTAGTTGGGTGTTATGCCAAACGCAAAACCACAACAGATCTTCAAAAAGGGGGAATTTCATGGACAGAAACCTACATCAAATACATAAGCATATTCCACTTGTCATTCCATACTGGGCACTTACAGAACCAACACATTTCTGCAGCACTTTACAGAGCTTGTTGATCATTCACATCAGTCCCTGAACCAGTAGAGCTTACAATCACATTCACATGGGTCAATTTAATCAGAAGCCAATTAACCTGCCTGTATGTGTTTGGAGTGTGGGAGGAAACCAGATCACCCAGAGGAAACCCACACGGACACGGGGAGAACATACAGGGAGTTCCTAGGATGGAACTGAACTCGGGACCCTGGCGTTGCAAGACAGAAATGCTACCCTAATATCTTTAAAAGAATAAGCTTTCTATGAAATCCAAGGCATCCTTACAAAAAGCCTGCAACCAACAGTAAGTGCAGATTTGATATAATTTTCTTGGGGTCATGCTGTCCCACCAGGTACTGGGAAAAATTCCTGCGGTCCCTGCCACATGGCATTTTTATGTAGGTTCCACAGTGGGCCACACAACTTTTTTTTTTTTATTGGTGTGTATTTTTAATTGAAGTGTATTTTTTGGAACCAATAAGGTGAAGGCACAAATAAGTACCAGGTTTCCCCATCTCCCCACTGCTTCTTGAAAGGGTCCACAAATTTGCCTGGCCATGCAGGTAAGTGGCAGGACTATACTGTATGTAAACCCTGCCTTTGGAATAGTGCCAGGAAAGGGTTACATAAATGGTTTTTGCACTGGAAACATTGTTAAAATGGCATAATGTCGGCAAATGGCTATCACGGTTTGCAATCATTGGGCCCCTTATATGAAATCATGGTTTCTTTACCAGATTTATCATGACATTCAATTAAAAGGTAAATAAACACCATCATAATATTTACAAGATGGCTTTCCTCAAAGGGCTCAATGCCCAGGAGGCTCGTTGGCTGCTTATCCTATACTAACTGAAACACTAGGCTAATGGCAGATGGAACGTTTGACCGCCTGTCTGATTTCTCATAGGCATCAGTGCTGGAACTGAGGAAGGGATGCAGTCCTTCTCTTTAATCTTTTACTGGGAAATGGCACCCCCTCGGGAATGCAATCATTTAGGATCCTGGAACTTTTTTTTTTTGTAATACTGTAAATTATTTTCTCCTATCGACATCTTCATAATTTAAAATACATAACTTGCAGCTAGGGATGCACCGAATCCACTATTTTGGGATTCAGAAGAACAGATTTGGAAAAACAGACTCAGAATCCTAATTTGCGTATGCTAATCAGGAAACGAAGGGGTAAAAAATAACCGCACAAAGCAAAAAAAAAAACTTCTGTGCTCATGTGATGAAAAGTCGCAAGATTAAGCATTTGGTTTGGCCAGGCACTTGTATTCGTCTGAATCCTGTTAAAAACCGGTCGAATCCTGGCCAAAACCTGAACTGAATCCTGGATTTGGTGCATTCCTACTTGCAGCACTAACTTCCTACAGATTAAGGCTGATGCCAGACGTGGCGTAGGGCTGATATTTCCGGCAAGCAGAAAAACGCTTGGTGAAAATTCAGCCCCACACCTGCTACTTGTGCCTGCACCCGAATGAATGAGATACGCTCGTGTGCAGGCACATGTAGCCGATATACGCATGAAAACGCGAGATAATGCAAAGTCTCACGTTTTCATGCGTATATCGGAATGTTTTTTTTTTTTTCTTTTTTTGTTTTTGTAAGTACCTGGTAAAGTCACACAGGGATTGGATAGGCTGGAGAGTGAACTTTGAACCTCCCTGCAGCCAGGGGTGTTTCAGCCCCTGATGCTGCCCCCCGCCCCCACGCTGAACTTTACAGAGTCAGATCTGGGTGAGGAGGGGGCACATCTCTAGTGCAATTGTGCTCTGGGCCAAAATTCCAATTTAAAATACTCCGCTCCTCAAGTAGCTGTACCACTAATTCTTACTGCACACGATTAACACAGTTACAGTAACCATAATTCAAATTAAATAATTACAGTAACCATAATTCAAATTAAATTCACCCTTACATAAAGGTTTTACCATTGTAGGTTAGCAGTATTTTGTATGTCAATGCAAATAACCTGACTGATGTTACTGGCCCTTTAAGGTCCCTGGCAGACAAGGAGATTTGCTGCTTGCTGTGGAGCAGATTATTGTCATCTGACAGGGTTTTTGAAGGGCCAGTAACATTAAATCTCCCAAAAATGTCACCCCCTTGCCTAACATTTGGATTGCCGAAAATAAAAGTACACATTTAAATATATGGATAATTTATTAAAGTGATTAAAGGAAAGGGTGGAATGCACATAACATACAGGTAAACACACACTAAATTCTTCTTCTTTGCTTTACTGGAGGTCTGTCTGCTGCATCATCTGAAGTTCTACCAGGGGCTGCTGCCATGGCTGTACAAGACACCTAAAGGAACAAGCATATGGATTATTTTCTATACTGTATCCAGAAACTCTTGCAATGAAGAAACTATCCAGATAACCTGAGCACATGAGAGATTTATGAGGAAAACACCCATATAATTAAGGGCACACCGAAATCAGGTTTTGTCTTTAAAGAAAGTTTAACAAATACTTCTACTAAATCAGTAGTCTTAGTTGCCCATTCCTTTATGACATAGGGGGTATTAATGGTATTATTCACATTGTTCACATTATCCCTTTCTATCTCTTATGGCCCCTCCTAACTGGCAAGTATCCTTAAGCCGGCTACATTTTCACTAGATCCCATGTTATCCACACTTGATTTGGTCATACAGACAGATGGCCAAATGACAATAATCAGGTCATTCTGATCACATAGGAAGCCTTAGGACAGTGATTCCCAACCAGTGGCTCAGGGGCAACATGTTGCTCACCAACCCCTTTGATGTTACTCCCAGTGGCCTCAAAGCAGGTGCTTATTTTTACATTTCTGGCTTGGAGGCAACAAAAATAAACTTGCCAATCATATTTCTCGGTGTGGAGACTATAAGGGAACATAAGGTATTTTGGCTGCTGTCAGGGGATCAAGCTACTGCAAGCATATGTCATAAGCAGAGTGTTTTGAATGAAAAGCAGTGACAGCTGGAGAATTGCACTGTGATTGCTACACAAATGGCAATTTGATTTTTGAGCTTCCCTATGTGATCAAATGAATAATACAGACTGCAAACAGCAAGCAAGTATTCATTTAAAACAAAAACATTGAAAAGCAGTAAAGGAAAGAAGATCTCTTACTTGTCTGCTTGTGGCATCATTAAGTGAACTGCCAAAGAGACTGAGCTTGTCAGCTATGAGTCTACATTCCAACATTAATATCAATGCAAGTAGCCATGCTGCTTACTTTAGCAGATGCTATTAGTTATACCAGACATATACATAAAGGTGTTGGTGTATAAAGTGAGGTATATACTAATAAAAAGTAGCAAATTCTGAACATTTGGTATTCAAAATAAATGGACCCAAACATAATACTATCATATATGTTATTTGGTACTGTATTTATACAGTGAATGACACTTGAGAGGCCACTGTTTACAAACTCACCTCTTTTAGTTTTTCCCTGATGGTATTGGCTGTGATATTCAGTGAATCATTATCCATGTCTAGTTGTGACACTTCTGGCAGCTTTGGTCCAATTACAACTTCCTGACCACCTGGAGCTAAGCCACACAGAGCAAGGGCATTGCTTTGCTGTCTCTTCTTTTGTCTCTCCTGCAGCTGAGTAGTTCTGGGCATAAATCTTGCAGTACTAATGCCGGGCACATTTGGCCTAGTACTGTGCCACGTGTAGCTGTTGGATGCTATTGTCTGCTGAACGGTTCCTTGTACCGTATTGCTGCTAGTGACCTCATATGATGATACTGGCCTGTAAACATGTTCATGTGAAAGAGGAGGTGCAGTATAGCAAAATTTCTCATCACCCCTGTCATGTAGAGGATCTCTGCAGGAAATATGAGAAGAATCTGCAATAGATTTGTGAAGTCCTAATACATCCTGAGTGCAGATCGTAGCGATTTCTTGTTTCTTGTCTGCTGCATTCCAGTCTGTGAAGGGGAAACAGTTTTAAGTTTCTTTTTCCTTTTGTAATACCATATATATGTGTAAATTGCAATGGAACATTCCTTCTCCTATTATGTAAATATGTTGCTTATGCCACTTAGTCCCCATAAGTGAAGCCTCCTTCATGCTGTGGTTATAATGAGTTTAGAGTAGAGTAACTTGCATTTATATAAAGGCACCATACCTCACCCCATGTAGGCACGCAGAGATATATATTTATAGATTTATATTTATATACACAGGTATGGGATCCACTATCCAGAAACCCATTATCCAGACAAGTTTCAAAGTACAGAAAGGCTATATCAAATAGACTACATTATAAGAGAATAATTAAAATTTTAAAAAATTATTTTCTTTTTCTAAAAAAACCCAGATCTCGAGCATTCTGGATATAAAAAGAAAATATTGATGTGATTCGGCACGCTGGTCCTTCTTATAGGTATTTACATGTTTCGACCTAGCACCCACCTATTGCACCTGTTTAGAGTGTGGACACACAATTTGACTTTATTATATTATATATATATATATATATATATATATATATATATATATACAGAAACAGAAAGGAGCACACCCATCAGGCAAACGAATGCCCTCGGTGCTGGTCAAAAAAAAATTAAATAAGCAAACAGAGTACCGCACACATAGGGACTTTATGAAAAAACAAAAAAGGTTTATTGAAATAGATCCGACGTTTCTAGCACAGTTTGGTGCTCGAAACGTCGGATCTATTTCAATAAACCTTTTTTGTTTTTTCATAAAGTCCCTATGTGTGCGGTACTCTGTTTGCTTATATATATATATATATATATATATATATATATATATATATATATATATATATATATATATATATAAACTTTTGTGCATGTGTTCAAGGTTGAATTCAGTGTTCTTTGTCTGCATGTTAAAAGCACTACTAGGCACCAGTGTGTATGTAGCCAAATGAAAAAGCTCCACATGCTGTGCAACAAACCTTTGCTGGATGTGGCCCTTGCTACAAACTTTCTTCTTTCTTGCAGTTTCTCTCGAGTCTCTTGGACAGTCTCAAATTCTGGAGCGTAGCAGACATGAAGCATGCTGCCAAAGAAGCTGCGTTCATCTAACTTCCGTTTTGCGACTCTAGAGAAGTGCAAGATAAATTTTTAAGGATAAGGGGTCTTTCCATAATTTGGATCTCCATAAAAATCATTAAAATATCGAATAAACCCAATAGGATTGTTTTGCCCCCAATAAGGATTAATTATATCTTAGTTAGGATCAAGTACAAGGTACTGTTTTATAATTATAGAGGAAAGGGTAACGGTTTTCCGGATAAGGGATCCCATACCTGTACGAAGATATCACATTCTAGGTTTAGATTTCTATGATATTTATATTTAAAAATTGTGCTTAAACTCAAAAAAAATTACACTGCATTGTATTATGTTGGAAAAAAAAATCTTGCGGCTGTAAAAGGTGGATTAAATTTTTATGCAGACGTATGTATTTTCACAATTTTTCTTCTTTGATAGTTCTTTTGAATACAATGATGGCCAAGAGTCTGAGTACTTTTGCAAGTCAGTGTGTACAGCAACATTATTTACCTTGCACTCTGTATCCTCTGAAATTTAATGAGGTACACCTCAGTGAATTCTTCAGCAGGGTATTCATCCAGCGCATTATACTCTTCTATGGTTCCATAAAGGGCAAATTGCTCAATAAGCTCCTTCATTACACCGATTGCTGGAACCCCTTGCACCAAGAGGTACCGTGACTCCAGATTTATAGTGTACACCTTAAAAGTAATGGAAAAGGTTAGCAGGAATTGCCAGTTTTTGGGGGTTTTCTTTTATTATTATTATTAACATTTATTTATAAAGTGCCAACATATTTCACAGTGCTGTACAATAAGTGGGTTTCATACACTGGACATCTAAGCAATCAAAAACCGATACAAAAGGTGAAGAGAGCCCTGCCCAAAAGAGCTTACAATCTACAAGAAGCATAGTTTTATAATTCTCAAAGTGAAGTCATTCACTTGGAAGGATAATGGTAAGAGAAAGCGCTTTCTATAGCATCTATAGCACTACTGGTGGATCAGTAACCTTGTTTTAAAATAATTGTTCTTAAAACATTTTAAAACTGATTGCCATTTGTTTCTTTCTTCATCTCGTGTGTTTTTCTTTTTGGAGGGAGACTTCTAGCCAATCCATGTGAAACAGGTGAAATAATAGGTGAATATATAAAATTTACTTTTAAAAAAAGACAGTGACGGGGTTGTTTCTCTATCCACACTTGTAGCATATATTTACGAGCAGCTGCAGATATGATAAACAGTACTTTTCTACTCCCCCAATAAGTCTAGTATTTGGTAGGGATACCAAACATTGTCAATTTTGGTAACATAGGAACATAATCCATTTTGGTAACATAGGAACATAGTCTAGCAAGTTATCAATGGCATAACAAGTTATTGATACCCAAAACTTTTTACTATGAGGACATGTCCAGAAACAATTAAATAAATCTGCCTCCAGAGAGTCCTATTTGGGACTGACTTTTGGCGAGTAGTAGGCTCAATAAAAAGAATTTTAGATGCATTTCTTTATATGATCCCATTGGAAGACATTTATTTGCATACTGTAAGGCCTTGAGACATTTGTAATTGAGAAAATTTCAGAAGCCATTTGTTGTGTCCCTTGGTGGAAGAAGTATAGACTATCTGCTTATATAATAGACAGGGTTGGAATGACAGCACACGCAGGATGTTTTTCAAGAAGAATCACAGAGGTTTAGGGCCCTTTTGTGCTTAAAAAGGTTTGTACTGCACTGTGATGTTACTGTCCCTGATGAAAGTTCCAGATAGGAACTGAAACGTCGGACTGAATAAAGCCTCACATTTATTTATCTAAACCTCTGTGATTCTTCTTGAAAAACATCCTGCGTGTGCTGTCATTCCAACCCTGTGTATCTACGCTTTCAGCACTGGCACCCAGGTATTAACTTGCTCTTATGGTGTGCAGCTTTCCAGCAACTCATTTCTGCTTATATAATAGTTTAAAGCCCAGTGATATAGCTCTCTTGGCGGGAGGATGGCTATATAATTTTACTGGTATCGCTTTTGAAGGAAAGCCAGTAACTTGCTAGAAAGCACTGGATACTTTTCTTTGGCTTGAACATACGTTAAAGTTTTTCTATTTGCATCATCTGTAAAATGGCTTAATCAAGCCAGAGTGATACAACTGTTTGTATATGCCATGTTTGCCATACTGTATAAAGCAAATGGTTATCTGTCCAAGTATTCAGCAAGGAATCAACAGTTTTTAAAGTCCTAAACTAAAGATTTCTCTGCGCAAAAGCCTGATTCTTCATTAGTACCACAGATTTGTGTGTTATATAATTAACGCAGCAACTGGGAATATTGTTTTCAAGGCATGGGGCAAAATACAGTGAAATATCACCAAAAAAAAGCCTGTTCCAGGCTGCTAAAAAATAAACATTAATCTTTCAGTAGAACAGTGATCCCAGTGATCAAATGGCTCTGTCACAGGCCTGACCTCAATCCAGCTGAGAATCTCTGGCATTATATGAATAAATCTGACTGGGTGCAATAGCCGAGGGCTACAGGCACAAAACTGAGATGAGGCACATTTTCAGTTTTTGGTCAAAATATAATTTTTTTTATTTCTCAAACATTTAAAATTTAAATGCACATCAGCATCTTACATTTGTCACATGATATGGAAAGCTTAAAACAGACCCTTACAAGTCAATCTTGGTAAGCGTCAAATTTAAACTTTTTTTTTTTTTTTAAATATACCCCTCAGTTTAACGTGAACCCAGTAACTGAGTGCATTATACTCTTCTTTATGAAATTAAAAGAAAATAGTATCAGTTTGTGTGTGTTTTTTTTATATGCAGACATGTTAAGTGTGCTGGTTGTATGAGAATGTGTGCAGAGTGAAATGATGTAATGTTACAGGGCAAGGAAAGGGAAACTGGAGTGTGTGCTAGGGCAGACCCTGCAGTTGGAAGGGGGCCCAGGAATGGAAGTGGCCCAGGAATGGAAGTGGCCCAGGAATGGAAGTGGCCCAATAAGACCCTAATTGATGAGAAATGTCAATGTATCTTGGTAGAATAGGTTAACATACAAATATTTTTTGGGCCCTAAATTGAAATTGTTGTGGTACCCCACTGGCTTGCAGTATACATGACTGCTGGTGTAACTAGAGACCACTGGGCCCAACCACAAAATTATCTTTTTATTCATAAACATATATTTAGCCTTATCAGTTGCAGCCACTGGGTCTGTGACATCTATAATTACAATCATGGGAAATAGCCCATAGTTTATAATGAAACCTACTGCCTCCAAATGGTGAACTAGAACTCTAATCCCTCTCCCACACTATTCCCCTATCAGTGGGTGCAGATAAAAAGGCAGCATTTTTTCCTTCAGTGGAACAATATGCTCCTATGTAGAAACAGAAATCATTACCAGTTCCCACACAGTGCCCAATTAAAACCACATGAATATAGAAGAGCTAACATTCTTATGGAAGCTGTAACTCAGTGATAACTCTAGGGAGCAATTTCTACGAAGGGAAACCTGCTAGAGCGGCACTGGCGCTCAGTCCCACCGCAAGAATACGCTGGAATACTAGTTGTGTGGACGTATAAAAACCAAAACAAAAACTGTAAATGTTTCACGCACTTTGACTGCTCTGGGCCTCCGTCCTTCGCGGTACTTGGCCCGTGAGGCGCATATCTTTCGCTGCTCATGGTGTGCGTAGGCCTGCACTTGCACTGCTGCGCTTTCTGCCATCGGCTTCTGCTGTCTAAGAAATAGTTCCCTCTCTCCCTGTACCAAACACAGGCCGGGACACAGAACCAATAGGCGGAAAGGCAGCAGAACCAATAGGCGGAAGGACTGCCCCGCACACAGGCGTCATTAGAGCACGCCATTCTCTGATTGGGCGGGAGGTACTATACGTCAGCAGACACAGGGTGAGTGGGATTTCCTCGATTGTCAAAGGTGAAACAGCGCGGAAGTTACCCAGTAGGCATGAAGGAGCTGATAACGTTAGCGATGGAAGTTCTGTTACTTGCACGTTCGTCATACACAGCGCTGGAGTGAAGGGGGTTGCTGTGGGTACGCCACAGTAGGATGCTAGGTCCGGGACCGCCCGGGGCTGCTGTGTCCCTGAAACTCACAAGTGCTAAGGACACATTTTTGCGTGTGACACCTGAGGTGCTCGCACAATTACGCCTGGAGCAGGTAACTCTAACCGGGGCCCGTCTGTCCGTGATGGGCAGCACTTGTTTATTTTAATATGATGCCTGTAATGGCCCTGTCCGGGCACTAACCAGGGCTTTGGGATTCTCAGGTGATTCTACATGGAAAGCAGGAGGGAGTTTAGTAACATGACATGAGGTGTATTTGTGTAGGTGTCAGAAAAGGATTAATAATATCAACTGGGATAATAGCCTCTGGGAAGGGACTGGGGCTGTGGGATAGCAGGTATAGTAGGGAGAGATGGTGCCTATAGTAGCAGTGGGGGGATAATAGCCTCTGGGAAGGGACTGGGGCTGTGGGATAGCAGGTATAGTAGGGAGAGATGGTGCCTATAGTAGCAGTGGGGGGATAATAGCCTCTGGGAAGGGACTGTGGCTATGGGATAGCAGGTATAGTAGGGAGAGATGGTGCCTATAGTAGCAGTGGGATAATAGCCTCTGGGAAGGGACTGTGGCTGTGGGATAGCAGGTATAGTAGGGAGAGATGGTGCCTATAGTAGCAGTGGGATAATAGCCTCTGGGAAGGGACTGTGGCTGTGGGATAGCAGGTATAGTAGGGAGAGATGGTGCCTATAGTAGCAGTGGGGGATAATAGCCTCTGGGAAGGGACTGGGGCTGTGGGATAGCAGGTATAGTAGGGAGAGATGGTGCCTATAGTAGCAGTGGGGGGATAATAGCCTCTGGGAAGGGACTGTGGCTATGGGATAGCAGGTATAGTAGGGAGAGATGGTGCCTATAGTAGCAGTGGGATAATAGCCTCTGGGAAGGGACTGTGGCTGTGGGATAGCAGGTATAGTAGGGAGAGATGGTGCCTATAGTAGCAGTGGGATAATAGCCTCTGGGAAGGGACTGTGGCTGTGGGATAGCAGGTATAGTAGGGAGAGATGGTGCCTATAGTAGCAGTGGGGGGATAATAGCCTCTGGGAAGGGACTGTGGCTGTGGCATAGCAGGTATAGTAGGGAGAGATGGTGCCTATAGTAGCAGTGGGATAATAGCCTCTGGGAAGGGACTGTGGCTGTGGGATAGCAGGTATAGTAGGGAGAGATGGTGCCTATAGTAGCAGTGGGATAATAGCCTCTGGGAAGGGACTGTGGCTGTGGGATAGCAGGTATAGTAGGGAGAGATGGTGCCTATAGTAGCAGTGGGATAATAGCCTCTGGGAAGGGACTGTGGCTGTGGGATAGCAGGTATAGTAGGGAGAGATGGTGCCTATAGTAGCAGTGGGATAATAGCCTCTGGGAAGGGACTGTGGCTGTGGGATAGCAGGTATAGTAGGGATAGTAGGGAGAGATGGTGCCTATAGTAGCAGTGGGATAATAGCCTCTGGGAAGGGACTGTGGCTGTGGGATAGCAGGTATAGTAGGGAGAGATGGTGCCTATAGTAGCAGTGGGATAATATTCCCTGGGAAGGGACTGTGGCTGTGGGATAGCAGGTATAGTAGGGAGAGATGGTGCCTATAGTAGCAGTGGGATAATATTCCCTGGGAAGGGACTGTGGCTGTGGGATAGCAGGTATAGTAGGGAGAGATGGTGCCTATAGTAGCAGTGGGGGGATAATAGCCTCTGGGAAGGGACTGTGGCTGTGGGATAGCAGGTATAGTAGGGAGAGATGGTGCCTATAGTAGCAGTGGGGGGATAATAGCCTCTGGGAAGGGACTGTGGCTGTGGGCATAGCAGGTATAGTAGGGAGAGATGGTGCCTATAGTAGCAGTGGGATAATAGCCTCTGGGAAGGGACTGTGGCTGTGGGATAGCAGGTATAGTAGGGAGAGATGGTGCCTATAGTAGCAGTGGGGGATAATAGCCTCTGGGAAGGGACTGTGGCTGTGGGATAGCAGGTATAGTAGGGAGAGATGGTGCCTATAGTAGCAGTGGGGGATAATAGCCTCTGGGAAGGGACTGGGGCTGTGGGATAGCAGGTATAGTAGGGAGAGATGGTGCCTATAGTAGCAGTGGGATAATATTCCCTGGGAAGGGACTGTGGCTGTGGGATAGCAGGTATAGTAGGGAGAGATGGTGCCTATAGTAGCAGTGGGGGGATAATAGCCTCTGGGAAGGGACTGTGGCTGTGGGATAGCAGGTATAGTAGGGAGAGATGGTGCCTATAGTAGCAGTGGGGGGATAATAGCCTCTGGGAAGGGACTGTGGCTGTGGCATAGCAGGTATAGTAGGGAGAGATGGTGCCTATAGTAGCAGTGGGATAATAGCCTCTGGGAAGGGACTGTGGCTGTGGGATAGCAGGTATAGTAGGGAGAGATGGTGCCTATAGTAGCAGTGGGATAATAGCCTCTGGGAAGGGACTGTGGCTGTGGGATAGCAGGTATAGTAGGGAGAGATGGTGCCTATAGTAGCAGTGGGGGATAATAGCCTCTGGGAAGGGACTGGGGCTGTGGGATAGCAGGTATAGTAGGGAGAGATGGTGCCTATAGTAGCAGTGGGGGGATAATAGCCTCTGGGAAGGGACTGTGGCTATGGGATAGCAGGTATAGTAGGGAGAGATGGTGCCTATAGTAGCAGTGGATAATAGCCTCTGGGAAGGGACTGTGGCTGTGGGATAGCAGGTATAGTAGGGAGAGATGGTGCCTATAGTAGCAGTGGGATAATAGCCTCTGGGAAGGGACTGTGGCTGTGGGATAGCAGGTATAGTAGGGAGAGATGGTGCCTATAGTAGCAGTGGGGGGATAATAGCCTCTGGGAAGGGACTGTGGCTGTGGCATAGCAGGTATAGTAGGGAGAGATGGTGCCTATAGTAGCAGTGGGATAATAGCCTCTGGGAAGGGACTGTGGCTGTGGGATAGCAGGTATAGTAGGGAGAGATGGTGCCTATAGTAGCAGTGGGATAATAGCCTCTGGGAAGGGACTGTGGCTGTGGGATAGCAGGTATAGTAGGGAGAGATGGTGCCTATAGTAGCAGTGGGATAATAGCCTCTGGGAAGGGACTGTGGCTGTGGGATAGCAGGTATAGTAGGGAGAGATGGTGCCTATAGTAGCAGTGGGATAATAGCCTCTGGGAAGGGACTGTGGCTGTGGGATAGCAGGTATAGTAGGGATGTAGGGAGAGATGGTGCCTATAGTAGCAGTGGGATAATAGCCTCTGGGAAGGGACTGTGGCTGTGGGATAGCAGGTATAGTAGGGAGAGATGGTGCCTATAGTAGCAGTGGGATAATATTCCCTGGGAAGGGACTGTGGCTGTGGGATAGCAGGTATAGTAGGGAGAGATGGTGCCTATAGTAGCAGTGGATAATATTCCCTGGGAAGGGACTGTGGCTGTGGGATAGCAGGTATAGTAGGGAGAGATGGTGCCTATAGTAGCAGTGGGGGGATAATAGCCTCTGGGAAGGGACTGTGGCTGTGGGATAGCAGGTATAGTAGGGAGAGATGGTGCCTATAGTAGCAGTGGGGGGATAATAGCCTCTGGGAAGGGACTGTGGCTGTGGCATAGCAGGTATAGTAGGGAGAGATGGTGCCTATAGTAGCAGTGGGATAATAGCCTCTGGGAAGGGACTGTGGCTATGGGATAGCAGGTATAGTAGGGAGAGATGGTGCCTATAGTAGCAGTGGGATAATATTCCCTGGGAAGGGACTGTGGCTGTGGGATAGCAGGTATAGTAGGGGAGAGATGGTGCCTATAGTAGCAGTGGGATAATAGCCTCTGGGAAGGACTGTGGCTATGGGATAGCAGGTATAGTAGGGAGAGATGGTGCCTATAGTAGCAGTGGGATAATATTCCCTGGGAAGGGACTGTGGCTGTGGGATAGCAGGTATAGTAGGGAGAGATGGTGCCTATAGTAGCAGTAGGATAATAGCCTCTGGGAAGGGACTGTGGCTGTGGGATAGCAGGTATAGTAGGGAGAGATGGTGCCTATAGTAGCAGTGGATAATAGCCTGGGGGGGGGGTTAGGGGGGCCTATAGTAGCAGTGGGATAATAGCCATCTGGGAACGGGGACCTGTGGCTGTGGCATAGGCGGTATAGTAGGGAGAGTGATGTCTATAGTAGCGAGTGGGGATAATAGGCCCTCTGGGAAGGGACTGGGGCTGTGGGATAGCAGGTATAGTAGGGAGAGATGGTGCCTATAGTAGCAGTGGGGGGATAATAGCCTCTGGGAAGGGACTGGGGCTGTGGGATAGCAGGTATAGTAGGAAGAGATGGTGCCTATAGTAGCAGTGGGATAATAGCCTCTGGGAAGGGACAGTGACTGTGGGATAGCAGGTATAGTTAAAAGAGAGTGGCTGAAGCAGTGGGTTAATAGCCTTCTATAGAGACTGTGGCATAGCAAAGATAGTAGAGGGAGAGTATGCCAATAGCATTTTAAATACTGGCCTCTGTAAATGGAATGTGGTTTTGGAGGATACAGCAAGGGTTGATTTGTGCCTGTAGCTGTGGAGATGATAGCCTTTGGGAAGAGTTTGTAGTGGTGTTATAGCAGGGGCAGAAGGCTGTAGCTATGTTTTTCAACCTACACCATGCGGTTGTCATGAAATTACAATCCCAACACATCTAACAGCCAAGAGTTGCCGGGGCTTCTAGGAGTTGTAGTTCTGGGAAGTCTTTCTTTTTAAAAATGATGGGACTCAAATCTGTAGTGCACCAGGCCCACACCACTAACCGTTGCTTGATAAAACCTGTATAGGGCTTCTTTGGTCTTACCATTTCAAGAGGATTGTTGCAAACTGGTATTTGATCTCATTTAGACCTGCATTTTTGTGCCTATTGTACTATTTTGGCCATTTGTCATTACTGGCAGTTGTATCTGACTACACAGATAGATACAGGTATAATGATACATCAGGTAACTTCTGTTATTGTTAAATTATAGTTTTCATTGTACACACTTATAGACCAAAGTTGTATGTGCTGCAGCTGTAATGCATCTTGGCTGTGCTGCATCAAATACAAGAGTCTGACATCCAACTCCACCAGAAGTCAGTGGACCAGAGTGCCATGGTACTGATCAGTTTAGTTTCCTAACAGTAATACAGGTTGAAAGGGCTGTCAGCATCAGAACACAGCAAGCCTTGTTAAAATATAGATACTGATATATGAGAAATAAACAAGGATTGTAAAGGGGAGGGATTGGAGGAATTAAAAGTCATATTATAGTGGGCCATACTAAAGAAAAGATAATGCTTAAATAAATGGAATGTTTACTGGTCAAAATTCCACTAATTAAGAATGAGGGGGGGTAACTAAGCAGAAATCAGGGTAGAGACCTTGCTGCGGTGGCTCAGGGAGCTTTGCAGGAGAGAGAGAGGAAGGAAAACCTTTGATCCCAGTGTTAAAAGGTAATAAGATTGTAAGTGTGTTAATAAGTGACAACCATAGTACAGAAAAGCACACAAGAACACAGCATGTGGCCATGACCAGCAGAATAAATAACACAATTTAAAACATAACCTCTCTTTCAGTATTAAAAACATAAAGCAATGACTAAAAACAAACTGAAAATCCTAAGAAGTAAAGATATAAATTCCATTCCCAATGTTGGAAACCTTGATGCACTGTATAAACTGAGACATACTTTATAGCAGCCCCTCTGGTATTTGTCTGGGCCTGAGTATGAGTTATAGGGACTGAATGAAAACATGAGATGAGCTTTTGAGAGATATACAATGAATATATCACAACTTTTTATTTCTAGAAACATGCAGTGGAGGTGTCATGGAGCGATCAGGAGCCAGTGTATCTATGCTGGATGGAGAGAAGGAGTGGCACTTGCTCACGTACAAATGTGGCTGAACTGAACAGACAGTTTGGTGAGATCCTTGGATTTTCAGATGGGCAGCAGGTATGCATGTGTATGTATGAGTTATGGACCAAATTAATGGATTGTGGAAATAATGGAAAATATGGAAAATGTTCTAGAGAACTTCTAGATGTGAAATTGGCTTATAGAGATACTTTTTTTCTTTCAAGAATACATCAGATCTTTTTATTGCAATGTTCTACACTGTATTCGTCCTGGCAGTATATTTTGGATGCTTGCAAAATAATATTGTCCTTTTGCCCAGGTCTTTCTCAAGCAGTGCACTAATGTCATTTCTTGTAAGGAGGTCACTGTCGAGCCCCTGACTGCTGATGACTGGGACATACTGGTAAGATGCATTGTTTAATTATGAAAAGGGATATATTTTGCAATTTACTGCATACACAGAGGTACATATTAAGCTGTGTACATGTCATAGCTTTTTTGTCTTGTCTCATCTTAATGATAAGCACCTAATTCCCTAATTGCAGTGTCAGTGAATTGCTACAGTACACATGCAATCAGTCAGATTGTCTTGAATAAATGTGATGAGATATTAGGTGCATGATGTGTGTTTGGTTCAAGATATTAAGTTGTCCATAAATCCTTTGTACTCTTGTTATAGCATATAAAGCACCTCTTGGCACAGGTATTAATAATGTGTTGTTTACCTTCCCTGATATGGCTGCTGTTTGACATGCCTCACTGAATAGGAAATTTACAATCACTAGGATGTTCCAAATGTTTCTTATTTAAGTTCAGCTTTTCACTCTACTGTGCATTCGCACGGTGCCTAACATTTTGGCAGTGGTTAGACCTTTCCTTCTCCTTTAGCAATAGATAGTATATAAGTGTTGTAGGTATGTGGTAAAATAATGTTTTTTCTTCTCAGGAACTTCATTCTTCAGCCCTTGAATCCCGTCTTTTGGATCAAATTCGAATAGTTTATCCTAAGGCTATATTTCCAGTATGGGTTGACCCACATACTTGCATTTACCTTCAGATTGGTGAGTGCTTCTGTGACATTGACAAAGCATAGCTGTACATACTAACAAAGTAAGGTTGGTGGAGAGTGAAGCACTTGGGTTTTGAGACATCAAGGAGCTCTTAGGAGCGTAGGGGTGGATTTCCAGCCTGTGTTTATCTGCATGCTGAGAATCAGCCACTTGTGTCAGTAGCCTCAAATTAGCATGACTTTTCTACTGTATATACATTTAATCATGATTCATGGTCATGACTTATTTCTTAGGAAAGTGTAACTACAAGACTATGTTAACATGTTACAAACATGCAGCATTAACATTGCTTGGTTAAAGATTAATGATGTGCATATAGTTATTTTTTTGGAATGTCTGTCTGGCAAGTAGCAAGGTTACTATGTACTGGTAGAAACACAAAGCAGGCATGACACAGTCCTAGTCCTAGAAAATTCATCAGATATAAAATAAGAAAGTGTATAAAGCAAATGGGCAAGTGTTAACAGTCCATAAGAGTATTATTTTGTTGGTTGGTTTTTTTGGGGGGTTTTTTTTTTTTTTTTTTAATTTTTTGTTTTTGTTACATTCAGGTGCACTGACGCCACAGTCTAGTTATGGCAGACTGGAACCACTTACGGAGTTAATTGTTGCTCCAAAACAGCGAAACTTAGAAACCATTTCCCCAGCATTTATACCTCCAGGACCTGAGGATTTGGATGTTAATTTCAGCCATGAAAAAAGTGATCACAAACAAAGCAGAACTGCAGACAGTCAAAGGCAATCAACTGAAGGAGAAAGTGGACCTACAGAGTCAGACCATTCTGATAGTTTATCCAGTAGCAAAAGTATTTGGGACACAGTAGGAGATTTTCTTTTACGGTCTCTGGGGAGGAAACCAGCCCTCTCTTTAGGTAGCAGTGAAACAGAACTAATTAAGAAGTCTTTGGTTAAAAAAGTTGAGTTAGAAGCTGTTTTTAGGGTATCCAGTCGCATCCCTCACATTGTTAAAAGCAGCCAGGAATATAATGACTATGCCAACGATAACTGTGTTCATGTTTTCTTATGGTACCCTGAGCCTCCTGGTTTAGTACCTGATATTGTTGTAACATTTGGAACAATTCAGGAACTTTTATCACCAAAAAGAAGAAAAGAAAGTACAAGAAAAAACACTGAGCCATCAGAAAAAAAACCAGATGGTATTGCTCCGGGAAGCCCAAAACAGAGGAATTCTGACACCAAAGGACACAGTGCAACAGTGAAGATAGTATGGCATGGCTTTGATGATCTCAAAGATGTAATCGAGTATGATACTAGGAATGGAAACACACACGTTGGAAAAGTCTGGGTCTGTCTGAAATCTGCACTGCTATTGTCTCTGCATCACTACATTTTAATCTGTATATTTGTTAAATCTAAATTTGCTTTCAGTCATATGTAAAGCATAAGTTGATTTATTCAGGGCCTGTGACATGACAATGTTATCAATATTACAAAAACCCTTAGATGTTGCCTAGTGATTAAAGTGAAAGCTGATCTGAGCATAAGGGGCTAATTCTCAGCCTGCGTTTATTCATAAGGGTACAGCCACAGGATGCTGATTCTCTGCAGGTCAAGAATCAGCCCCTATGCTCCTATCAGCTTTCGGATATGCCTGCACCAGATGCCAAAGCTTCAGTCTGGGTACATGCCACTGAAATCCACTGTGTGTTGCGGAAAATATACAATAAAGTCGTAACGGCGGCGAAAAAATTGCGGGACATACGAAAAAGTCGCGACGACGACGAAAAAGTCGCAAAAATACAGATCATTACGAAAAAACGCGTTTGGACGCTTTCGGTCCGTTCGTGGATTAGTAAATCTCCCCCCTAGAGTAGACCAGTGGTGGACCTGAAGGTCTTTTAGGTATTAACTCCAAATTTCAACCTATTTCTAAGCGAGATACTTGGAAGTCCAGTTTTTGAATTAGGATAAAGTTGAATTAGGGTGAATGGCTGATACAGCATTGTTTACATATATCTGTAACATTGTTATGAAGTAAAGGGGCCATAAAAAAAAGGACTTGAGTCAGAGTATGAAAACTACTGAATTAGGCTAAATACAAGTAAATGTGTCAGACAAAGAAACCATTCATAACAAATTTTAAGTGTATCATAGAGTACCCCCTGCTGTATCTAATCGCCAGCTTTATTTTGCCAAAAACTTCTCATTTATTCTCTAGTCACATCTACTTACTTTCTAACAGACTGCTCCAATGTGGGCATCATTTTTTTATTCTGACATCATGAAAATGGCTGCTGTAATCCTTCTGCGCATCTGCAAAATTAACTATGGAGTTTATACAGCTGAACAGTTACACAGGCAATAGATTGAACAGCTCTGAAGAGCACTCTACAGCTATGCCTGTAGGATAACTTAATATGTTTTGTGGACTTTCCTTGTCCTTAAAAAAGAAAACATTCCAGTGTGCAATTAGTTTCATTGTTGTCCTTTAAGTGTCTAAATTTGTGTCTGAGTATGATCTCTCCTAGCATTTGGTAATATGATGGTGTTTTTAAATATCAGGTCCCATCTCAGTTGAGAAAGAAACTCAATATCAATATTTCCTCAGCTGTAAGAATACACTCACATGATTCAGTTCTCAGGCTCCCAACTTCACTCACACTACAGCCAGCGCAGACTTTGGTGAGTTGATGGCACTATTTACTCTAGTTTATTTCCCAGTATTTTTATTATTTAACTCTTAAGTATTATGACAAGTGTTTGTAAAGTGTCAGCATATTTCATCACTTTGTACAGTAGAACAGTGTATACATCAATAAAAACAAATTGATCACCTAGATAAAGAAGGCCCTGATGGTTACAGTCTACTCTAAGAGGAAAAGGGGAGTTTGAGGTACAACCTATGGGGCTGGGTATAATTGAGTAAACTGAGAGATGTCAGTTTGAGTATTATACTGTAGCAAAAGGCAGAGGTTAATAGTATATTATAAAGAGTGAAAATAGAGCTAAGCTTGGAGCTTTTAATTCGCTGTGGGTATGTCAGTAAAAGCCTGTAATGCCCACTGATCCATTTTGATGCAATTATATGCTGTTACTGGCATATTGTGATTTCAATGCACTACAATGGAGGGCCTTTTTCTGGCATATTTTTTTTTTCTCCCACAATTTTAGGCGGTTAACAAACCACCCCATGTTTCATTGCCCCAACAGTTTTGTATGGCCCAGGATTTGTTTTTCTCTAACGTAGCATTTGCTTTGTAAATACACTGGTCATTCACGGTTTGTTTTTAATAATCTGCTTTTAGTAATACAATCCGTTTTGATAGTCCACTGACAAGACAGTAGCAAGAATTAGCCCTGGAA
Organism: Xenopus tropicalis; assembly: GCF_000004195.4. Lineage (NCBI taxonomy): Eukaryota > Metazoa > Chordata > Amphibia > Anura > Pipidae > Xenopus > Xenopus tropicalis. The sequence goes on from NC_030682.2 coordinate 31,776,186, forward strand.
TAAGGTCATTTCAATCTGGACTGAACATAAAGTAATAATGCTTTGCAATTAAGAGAAAAAAGGCCCTTTACCTAATTTAATTAATGTTAGGTTTCAGCTCCTGTGGACATGTATACAAAGTGTTTGCGAAATTTCCAGTAGTAGATTAAGATATTTTTTTTTGTAAAGCCAAAGTGATAACTCCTTTTTATATTTTTCTTCAAGGATAGAAACATACATGAAGATGAAATCAAAGCTGCATTCAGTACTTGGCTGCAGTCTAATAGTACCTTAAAGATGCCTTGGATTGCAGGGAACACTGGTTATATACAGATTATTTTAAAGGATGGTAAGTACTCATTATTAACTGACATTCCTAATACATGAGTGGAATCAATTTATGGATTTGATGTAGAATTCTGTCTTAGTGAAATTCACCTTTTTCTTTCCCGTTTTGGTTTTGGACCAAAGTAATCTGTACAACAGCCAAGTATAGTGCTATCTGTCCATTCAGTCAGATACAATGTGATTTAGCCTGAACATTAACTGGTGATATTTTATTTTAGACATGACCATATATTGCTGTCTGTGACCATATGACAAACCCCACAGTTCTTGCCCACAGGCCTCCAGTTAAATAACCCTACCTATCTTATTACCTATATATTATTTTCTGGTTTAATCTTTAGGGCATTTAGTTAAATCCCTTTATTTATTTATAATTTGTATGGCATTTGGCCTTCTGTTTTTGACACTAATTTTATTTTTCCCACAGAAGTATCGGATTTCTTCATTATTTTGGATAAATTAGACCTTCAATCAAGCCAAGATGATTTTTATATGTTATGCCCAAGCATTATGGAGAAAACTAAAATTCATGTAAATATCAAGTAATAGCAGGTACTTGTAGCATGTAGCTTTCTGCTGTGTGTTGTGTCTGAGAGAGCATTTATATGAACAGTCCTATTTGTGAATCTTTTGTACCATAGTAGCTCACACAGGCACTGCTGTAGAATAATATTAGATTAATAAAGCCTATGATCTAGTCCTTCCGTACTGAGTTAGTAGCTTACTGGCCCCTGTAAAGGGCCCTCCAGCAGTCCTTTGAGTTTTTCAGGGTTTTAACGGCTAAACATGGTCCTTTTTGGTACGTCAATCCATTTAATGCATTCCTGCATTTTCTGTACAGCCTATAAATCAATGTTATAGTGTGTTTGTGCTGCGGCTGCTCCTATCCCAGGACTTGAGATGGCCACTGAAAAACTGCTTTACCCATGTAATATTAGGCCATGAGAAATAACAAAGGTCCCACACATATTTCTGCTGAAACTTGCTCCTACTCTGCCATTCACAGGGTGTACAAGAAACACAATGAATAGGATGTGTGTTAAAATTACATTATGCCTATTTTAATTAAAAAAACATAAAACACTTATTTCAAAGTTGAGTTATGTTCACTGAACTCACATCCCCCTACTGTAAGAAACAGGGCAATATGTTCAGAGCTCCCTACCTACATTTAAAGAAACAAACTTCCCCTTATCTAAGCAGCAGCCTTTGAACAGCTTATTATCTGGACTTCCCATTGGACTGGTGATTAGTTTTATCAGCTTTTCTGGTGTTCTGGGGGAGCAGAATGTGACAGGAAGTACTAAAGTATTACTAGTAGTAACAGAAACCATATTTCTTAATTAAAACATTAGGCAAAAAGTGTGTTTAGCACAAGCCCTATTCATTCGATTGAAAAGGGGTGTATATTGTCCCTGTAAGCTCTGCCATGTTGACAGGTCAGGTTACTATGAGAACCTCCAGGCATTGACATGCTGTACACACATTGCTTTTTTCTGCAGAAAAGATAGTGGAAACAAGCAAGGGTTATTCACCTTGTCATTAAGGGAAGTGACACATGAGGAGATTTCTAGCTTGGCAGTCAGATGGCAAAACACCCTCCTTTAGCTTTAGTGGTAATCCCCTGGACTCTGGTTTAGAGTTGCTGTGAAAAACCAAAGAGAGAGACAAGACAGTGTAAAATGAAACAATCCATGTTAAATACAGTTGTTAAACTTATGACAGGGTTTAGGTTCTTTTATCTTTAATATCTTTTGTTTTTAAAGGTGAATTTTGAGCCGGCCCCCTCTGAAGAGTCTCATAGACACCTACATGCAGATCAAAATCTTCTTTACTTGAAACTGCAAAATTTAGGGTATGTGCTACTAATATTTTTTCAATTATAGTTAGAATACAAATAAGCGGTAATTATTTAGTCTTTCATAAGTAATGTCTGATGTATACAGTGCCATTCATAATCATTGATTACCTTTCATGTAAACAAACAAATTGTAGTATAGTGATCCAATTGGTTATCCAGTGAATAGTGGAATGTTTTGTATAGGTTTTAAATTACTATACAAATAACAGAATTATTGTGACTGCTGTGCAACGCGCAAGGTTGTTTCTCACCAAGAATAGGTTTAGTGAGGAACAAACACATGAAACAACCCTTCTGTGGTATTCATGTATTCACTGATTGCTTCACAGTAGCCCAGTTGGCGACTGTCATAAGGTGGGACAAGAAAGACAATTGAAATGTGAAAGATTGTTTTTGTGTATTTTGTTTTATAAAAATAGTACAGATTTCTAAATTAAAGTCCATTTCAAATAGGCTTTTTTTTAAGTGGAGACCCAGAAAATGGACTTTTACCTTTTGCCTTTGCAAAACGAATACTAACATGGGAAATGTTTTTTGGGTTTTTTTTTTTTTCCAAAACACATCAGTTAATAGAGCTTCTCCAGCAGATTTTTTTTTTTTTTATATATTTAATTTTGAAATTTCCTATGGGGCTAGCCATATTCTTTATTTCACAGTGTGCCACAGTTGTGTGACCTGTGCTCTAATAAACTTCAGTCACACTTTACTGCTGAGTTGCTTCAGTCACACTTTACTGCTTGGAATGATCTCTCCCCCCCCCCCCCCCCCAGCAGCCTATCAGCAGAACAATGGGACGGGAACAAGATAGCAGCTCCCAGTAGATATCAGAATAGCTCTCAAAAGTAAGAAATCCAAGTCCGGCTTGGGACTCCTCCAGTTACATGGGAGTAGGAGAAACCATAGTTTACCTGAAAGCAGTTCTAGTTCAGTGTAGCGCTGGCCCCTTCTGACAGCTCAGACTCGGGATGGCACCTGCACACCAATATTACAGCTAAAAAAAATACATTTGTTGGATCAAGAATAAATAAAGTGAATTATTTGCTATGTAAACAGTGTCATTTAGAAATAAAAAGTACACCAAAAAAATCATGACAATATGGGACTATTCACTAAAGGGTGCAAAAACAAGTGTTATTTATAGCATGCATTAAAAATATTATCACTTCTTATATTTGGAGAATTAACAATCGATTCACAAAAAAGACACTTGAATGAATTAAGAAGCGATGCTATTGTCGTTAATTATATTGCAATGACATATTTTTACGTGATATTTTAAACCATGCAGTATATTTATGCGTTATTTCGTAGCACGCGATATTAGCGCACGCTATTGCACGCGGAACTGGAACTTTTTTAAGCCCAATCCTATATTTAGAGGAGTATAATTAATTCTTACGTTTTATATGGTATGTCTCCTTTGAATACTGTGAACTGTAAAGTCTTGATTTATTTGGTTATATTTTTAAGTAGAAAATGAGGCTAGATGATGAACTTATTGGGGTGTTTGTGATTTTGCTCTTTTGTTGCTCATTGTTTAGCAAAAAATGCTACAGAGTTTATGCAGTATACCAATCAATGTTGGTAATTAAATTGCCCACGGGTTTATTGGTGTTTTGGTGACAAGGCAATGCATGTAATAAACCACAACTCCCATCTGCCTTTTTGGGTCCATGTAGTGACATGGTCAAGTTGCTCTTTGTATGTTATGTAAAGTAAACATTTCTGTTACAGAGGGGTGAGTAAACTGGGGAAATCATGCTATGATCATGTTGTTCATTGTCTCCTGGGCCGGCCACTCTCCAGACAGCTGGTTGCATCTGCTTCTGGTCTTCGTAGCGGAGGAGTTCTTCTTTGTGGACCTAAGGTAGTAATTTTTGCTGTCCCCATTACCTGTTATTTTTAATTTTCCTCAGCCAACTAAAAAGTCCTGTTTTTTAGGGAAGCGGAAAATCAACTTTAGCAAAAGCCTTATGTAAAGAAGCATCTGAGCAACTGGAAGCACATGTAGAAGAAATTGATTGTAAACTATTAAAAGGTATGATAAATTAATTTGACATATTAGAGTTAATGGGTTATATATATAATATAAATATATAACCCATAGAGGAGCACACCCTATACAAGTCCAAATGCCCTTGGTGCAGGTCAAAAACAGAAATATAATAGAAAGAGTGTCGCACACAAAGGGGCTTGATGCAAAAGAAAAAATGTTTTTATTGAAAATGTTCCAACGTTTCGAGCACGACCAGTGCTCTTCCTCAGGGACAAACCAGGATATATTTATAAGCCCACTGTCTGTGTTACAGTTTGTGTCGAATGGTCAATAGGGTACTGTATCAATATAGTTTCAACAGAGCACATGCTCAGATATATTACTGAATCCATGTATAGTTTTAAATGGCATTTTCTTTTAGGGAAAAACGTTGAAAATATTATTCAGACACTAGAAGAAGCTTTTGAAGAAGCCGCCTGGAGACAGCCTTCAGTTATACTTTTAGATGATCTGGATCAAATTGCTGGTGTTGCTTCTTCCCCTGAACTGGAGCAGAGTCCTGAAGCAACTCAAAGCAAACAACTTGCATATGGTAACTCAGTAATTGTCCGTAGCACGCTAACCTATATCTGAAATATACAAATGCCTTGCTACAGCCTAGTAATTCTGTAGTTGTGAGTTTGGTAACAAAATTAGTAGATAAGAATATGGAATTCTAGTGGCTGCAGGAGGTCACTTAAAGGTGCATCTAGAGGTATAGCAATTGTATTTTAAATGGTTAAAGGGGTTGTTCACCTTTAACTTAACTTTGAGAGTGCTATTCTGAGACAACTTGCAGTTGGTCTTTATTTTTTATTTGTAGTTTTTTAATTCACTTTTTGTTCAGCTGCTCTTCAGTTTCGGCAGCTATCTGCTTGCTAAGGACTAAATTTACCTTAGCAACCAGGGAGTGGTTTGAATGAGTGACTGATATGTGAATAAGAGGGTACCTGAGTAGAAAAATAAGTTAAAAAAAATACCATAAAATTGTAGCCTTACAGAGCAATAGTTTTATGTCTGCTAGTTTCAGTGACCCGTTTTTTTGAAAGCTGGAAAGAATCGGAAGGCCGATTGAAAAGTTGCTTAGAATTGGTTGTTCTATAACATACTAAAAATTAACTTAAAGATGAACCACCTCTTTAAATTTTCTTATTTATATATATATATATATATATTATAATATTGCTCGAGGGAGGGTCAGCACTCACAGGACTTATATAAAGAAATTATTTTTATTAAAGAGGAGACTAATATTTCGGCATCACTTTGATAAAGGCTAGAGAGCTAGCCAAAACGTTAGTCTCCTCTTTAATAAAAATTAATTTGTTTGTTTATATAAGTCCTGTGAGTGCTGACCCTCCCTCGAGCACTTTCAACATTTTTTGGACCTGCACCCAGGCAACAGAAACGTATCTTTCTCTTGCGTCCTGGGGGACACAGGCACCATGGGGTTAAATCCCCTCCCATCAGGAGGCAGGACACTGTATAATTTTGATTTCTCTCCCCTATATAACCTCTTCCCCCACCCAGGTACCTCAGTTTTTTTAGTGTCCTCGCAAACAGGAGGTTGGACAGAAGAGTCTCTAGGAGACACAACTTGAAAAGATCACTACGGTTCAGGGCTTAGCCCTAACACCCGGGGTGGTACCTGAGGCAGCCTAGGCTGCACTCGCTGCGTCAGCCCCCTACGCTGGACGGCTCCTTGAGCCTGCTGCCTAGAAAAGGCAATGTACCCGACGGCCGCCCCCCCCCCCCCCCCCTACAACGGGGGCCCACGGCACCAACCCGGGATTACAGAGGAGCATGAGGTCCCCTCTAGTCTCCTCTAACCCTCCGCACCGTTCACAGGTGGCGAGAGTGAACAGGGGTTTTACAGCCCCTCCTTACACACGGGAGATCCCAACCTCTCCCCCATACCTACATCTGGCAGGCGGAGAGTCAGGGTATCCTCCGGCAGCCGCCCCTACACTCTCACACGGCGCGCCTGCTGTGACGCAGCCGGCGAGAGAGTGAGGCAGAGGGAGCCGGCGGGTAATGGATGGTACGCGCCTTCCGCACCCTCAATAGCCGCACCGAGACTTCCGGCTGTACCGCCGGAAGTGCGCACGGCTCACGTGACCTCCCCACATTCGCGCCCTCAGTCGGCTCCTCCCTTCCGGCATCTGACAGAGCGCGCACTCGCAGCTACGCTACACGGCAGGCCTGCTCCCAACACAGACAGAACGCCACAGGTCTCTCGCCCTCCATCTCTCCTCTTCCCTCTACCAGGCACAGATACGGTAAAAGGGTCACTAAGCCAACATGGCTGAGGGGTCAGGGGATGCACTATTCCTCAGAGGGGGGAAACAGGCGTCCAAAGTAACTTTCTTTGCATGTACTCAATGCAAGAAAAAGTTTAAGGTGGCACAAAAAGACCCAGTTTGTAAAGCTTGCACCACTGCTACCACGGATGCAGAGCAACCCACGCCACAATTAACAGACCAGGGGGAGAATGTACAGGCAGCACTACCCTCAACATCGGGCAATGTGGCTACAGAAGCCCCTGAGGCTCCAGCCTGGGCAGTTTCACTATCTAATTCCCTAGATAACCTGCAGGGAATACCACTATTAGCATCATCTCTGGATAAAATCCTAGACAAACTAGCATCACCTAATGTAGTTAAGAGCACATCTAAACGCAAGTGCCCGTTACCTAATGACTCTACTGCACCCTCCTCACCTGAGTCCCATTCGGACCAGGAAGGGCTCAGCGAAGGGGAATTATCCCACTCCGCATCAGAGGGCGACTCTGCCTCAACCGCCCAGGACTCTGCCAGGTCACCAAATGACCTGATTGTGGCAGTCCTTCAGGCCCTTAACATTGAGGATACTGACAAAGGGGCTAAGACCTCTAAGGGTCTATTCCGCAGAACGGCCTCGCACGAAATAAATTTCCCAGCCCATGAACAACTCCAAGCCATCATCCAGGAGGAATGGAACCTCCCGGAACACAAGTTCCAAGTCACCCGAAAATTCTCAAAACTTTATCCCTTTCCAAAAGAGGATCTGGGAAAATGGAGCACCCCACCTCTGGTGGATGCTCCGGTATCGCGGTTGTCAAAAGCCACCGCCTTACCCGTTCCAGATGCATCTGCCTTTAAGGACGCCACCGACAAAAAACTGGAAGGCTTCCTTAAAGCTATCTTTACCTCTGCAGGTACAGCCTTTAGACCCATTCTTGCCATGGCATGGGTAAGTCGGGCTCTGGAAGTGTGGTCCGACGCCATCCTCACCGGTCTACAGAGCGAAACCGCCATCGAGGACGTCGAGTCCGTCGCACTACACATCCAAGAGGCGAGTTCCTTCCTCAGTGAGGCTTCACTGGATTCCCTGAAGCTGCTGGCCCGCACATCTGCTCTCTCAGTAGCCGCACGCCGCTCCCTGTGGCTTCGACTATGGTCGGCTGACCTCAGCTCAAAAAAGTCACTTACCTCTCTTCCCTTCAAAGGTTCCCGCCTTTTCGGCGAAGAACTAGAAAAAATTATCTCACAAGCAACGGGGGGCAAAAGTACACTGTTGCCCCAGCAAAAACCCAAGAGCAGACCTTCTAATACATCTTACAAGAGACAGCGCTTTTTTCGAGGCCAAAGCACTCGTTTCTCAAAAGGATCACCTCCATCCAGATCCTCCTCTTCTGCCAGAGGTGGGCCCACCTCCAGAGGCAGAACAACCTGGCAGTCTCGCAAGACATTTACCAAGAACTCTAACGAGAAGAGCTCCTCAGCATGACTGGCCGCACGACACTTGGCCAGACACTCAGGTCGGGGGACGTCTCAAACACTTCGCCACCACCTGGGCCGAACTCATAGACGACCCCTGGGTCATAGACACAATATCTTCCGGTTACAGGATAGAATTCCACAGAACACCTCCACAGAGGTTCTTCATGTCTCGGGTTCCCATAGAACCCCAAAAACAAACCGCCTTCTTATCCATCGTACAGGAACTGGCACTGGCCGGAGTAATAACTCCGGTTCCTCCACTTCAAAGGTTCCAAGGGTTCTACTCGAACCTCTTCGTGGTCCCCAAGAAAGACGGCTCATACCGTCCTATCTTGGACCTCAAACTTCTCAACAAATGGGTGTACTACCGACGATTCAAGATGGAATCACTGAGATCGGTAATCCGGGCTCTAGAACCCCGGGAGTTCCTGACATCCCTGGACATGAAGGACGCATACCTTCATGTCCCAATCCACCCCCTTCACCAAAGGTTCCTGCGATTTGCTTACCACAATCACCACTACCAGTTTGCGGCCCTCCCCTTCGGCCTATCATCGGCCCCACGTATTTTCATGAAAATAATGGCCACCATGGCAGCCTTTCTCCGAGTCCGTGGGGTGTATATCACTCCATACTTGGACGACCTCTTGATCAAGGCGCCCTCACTGCACCAGGCACAAGAGGACCTGGACCTGTCCATCCGGGTCCTTCAGAGCTTCGGCTGGACGATCAACATGACCAAGTCATGCCTTTTCCCATCACAACGAATTCAGTTCCTCGGGCTCCTTCTCGACACCCACCTAGGCAGAGTTCTCCTACCAGAGGAAAAGGTCCACAAGACACACTTGCTGGTCCGACAACTCAGATCTATCCCCAAACCATCCCTCAGGTTTTGCATGAAGGTTTTGGGGGTCATGGTCGCTTCCACAGAAGCGGTTCCATTTGCACAATTCCATCTGAGGCCCCTTCAAAGGACCATCATCTCAGAGTGGCGCAAACACCACCTTCTCAACCAGAGGATCTCCCTACCGACTCAGACGATCGACTCTCTAAATTGGTGGCTGACCCCACCTCACCTAACACAAGGAAGACCCTTTGCGGACCCGGACTGGCAAATCATCACAACCGATGCCAGTCTGTCGGGCTGGGGAGCCACCTTCCAGAATCTTTCGGCACAAGGCCTATGGACAACAGCGGAATCCAGACTGCCGATAAACATATTAGAGATCAGAGCCATTTTCAAAGCCCTGACCCACTGGGAAACCCGACTGACAGGACTAGCCATCAGAATCCAGTCCGACAACGCCACTGCCGTGGCGTACCTCAATCGCCAAGGGGGAACCAAGAGTGTGGCAGCAGCAGGCGAAATCAGCAAAATCCTTCGCTGGGCAGAGAACAACGTCCCACAGATCTCCGCAGTCCACATTCCAGGCCTTCTGAACTGGGAAGCGGACTATCTCAGTCGCTACAGACTAGACCCGACGGAATGGGAACTGAATGCCGAGGTTTTCGACATCATAGCGAAACAATGGGGCACACCAGACTTAGACTTAATGGCGTCTCGCCACAACAAAAAGGTTCCACTATTCATCTCCAAGACCAGGGACCATCTAGCAGCAGGGGTGGATGCCCTGACGGCACCGTGGGGGGTCCCGCTGGCCTACGCCTTTCCCCCCCCTTGCCATGTTACCACGTCTCATCAAGAGGATGAGGAAGGAGAGCGGCACGTTCATCATAATCGCCCCAAATTGGCCACGGAGGTCGTGGTTCACAGACCTGGTAAATCTCTCCATCGATCCGCCCATGGCACTTCCCGTTCGGGCAGACTTGCTTCACCAAGGCCCAATCCTCCACCACAACCCTCAAATGTTCCATTTGATGGCGTGGCACTTGAGACCGCTATTCTGACCCGGAAAGGGTTTTCGATGGTAGTGGCTCAGACTATGATTAGGGCCAGGAAGGCGGTATCCTCCAAGGTATACCATAGAATCTGGAACCTCTTCATCCACTGGTGCGCACAACAGCAAGTAGCTTATCAGAGTGCAAACGTTCCTCTGATCCTCCAATTCCTGCAAGACGGCCTGGACAAGGGCTTGAGCCTAGGGTCCCTTAAAGTCCAGGTATCAGCCTTGTCCATCTTACTACAGAAGAAACTGGCAAGGCTAGGAGACGTAAGAACATTCTTACAGGGAGTAGCTCACCTGTCACCAACCTGGAGACCCCCGGTGCCACCCTGGGACCTCAATCTCGTCTTGTCGGCACTCTTGGAGGCCCCCTTTGAACCTATCCACACCATTGAGCTTCCCTGGCTTACCTGGAAAGTAGTCTTCCTCACGGCCATCTCTTCAGCAAGACGTGTTTCGGAACTAAGTGCACTGTCGTGCGACTCTCCTCACTTAATTTTCCACGAGGAAAAAGCAGTCCTGCGCACAGTTCCTTCCTTCCTACCGAAAGTGGTATCACCATTTCACCTAAACGAGGAGATAGTTCTCCCTTCCTTCTGTAGCTCGCCCAAAAATTCCAAAGAAGCCAAACTACACAAACTAGATGTAGTTAGATCAATGAAAGTCTATGTAGACAGGACAGCTCACTTCCGCAAAACCAGGAATCTCTTCGTGATTCCGTCAGGCAGCCGTAAGGGCTGCTCAGCTTCAAAAGCCACAATTGCTCGCTGGATCAGGGAAACTGTTCGCCGGGCGTACATATCCCTGGGAAAAACACCCCCCTTCGGGATAAAAGCACATTCCACCAGAGCACTAGGGGCATCCTGGGCATGCAGGAACCGGGCTTCCGCGGAGCAGCTGTGCAAAGCAGCAACCTGGTCTTCCGCGCACACCTTTGCAAAATTCTATCGCTTCGATACCTTCGCCTCGGCCGAGGCAGCCTTCGGGCGTAAAGTTCTGCAGTCGGTAGTTCAAAGCTAGACTGCAATAAATCCTAGTTCAGTTTCCTCCCTCCCAGGGGGGACGGCTTTGGTATGTCCCCATGGTGCCTGTGTCCCCCAGGACGCAAGAGAAAAGGGGATTTATACTTACCGTTACATCCTTTTCTCTTAGTCCTATAGGGGACACAGGCACCATGGGGTTAAATCCCCTCCCATCAGGAGGCAGGACACTGTATAATTTTGATTTCTCTCCCCTATATAACCTCTTCCCCCACCCAGGTACCTCAGTTATGTAACAAGACCGAGCAAACAGTGCTCTTAACTTAATAACTATAAACTATAACACAGCTGAGTGAGAAGGTATGCATGATCCCTAAGTTTCCAGGGAGGGTGGCCTGTGTCCCCTATAGGACTAAGAGAAAAGGATGTAACGGTAAGTATAAATCCCCTTATACGTGAGTGCACGTATGCCGCACACACAGGAGCTTGATGCAAAAGAAAAAAAATTTTTATTGAAAAAATTCCATGTTTCGAGCACAACCAGTGCTCTTCCTCAGGGACAAACCTTCTATTATATGAAAAAAAAATTCAGAAATTAGGCATTTTTAATCACAAGAGGTGACAAGGGGTAATTATAAGTATGATTTAGCAGCAATGCCCCACACCCCCAGACAAAGTTGGTCTCTTGGAGTGTTGCTTGGCATTATTGCTTGCAATTGGTGATGAACTCTAATTGGGAATTCCTGCTGTAAACAGCAACACCATCAAACTAATTCAAAGAAGATTTGACACTGTCTGGCCAGGAGGTCAACTATTAAGGAAAATAATTTTAATAGCCTCCCATCAAATCAATATGTTATTCTAAATGTGACTGCATGTAACTCTAACCTTTATAATATTTCCTGTTTTAGTTTTGAAAGATTTAATGAAGAATATAATTTCCATGGACACTCTGGTGTCTCTAATAGCTACATGTCAATCTGAACATTCTCTGAATCCTGTGCTAATTTCTGAGCAAGGGACACATCTTTTCCAGTGTGTGAAACCCATCCCACCACCAACACAGGTAACTATGAAGCTATCCCACCACTAATTCAGGTGACTAATAGGCGCCTTACCCACCGCCAACTCCAGTAACTATGTAGTGTCTTAAATCTATCCCACCATCAATGCAAGTAACTTTAGGTTCCTTAAATGCATCCCACCACCAACTCCTGCAGCTCACAAACTCTCATGAGCACAATGTATCTTAAATCCATCCCACCAATTTAACCTGCCACCTTAAATCAGTCTATCCACCAACTATGGTAATTGCATGGTTCCTTAATTACATCATGTCTCTATCTATTTAGGTAAATGGGGGTTGTTTATTAAGGGCCGTGGTAGACAGGGAGATTAGTAGCCCGCGACAAATCTCCCTTGTTGCGGGCGACTAATCTCCCTGATATGCCATCCCACCAGCTTGAATGTAAATTGCCGGTGGGATGGCATATGCAGTGCCGCGATTTCCCGAAATCACAGAAGTTTCCTCTCAAGGCACCTTGGCACATATTCATGTCAGTAATTGGTTTTGATTTTTTTTTCTGACTGAGCAAAGTTTATTACTGATTGGTTGCTATGAGATAATGCCCTTTTGCAATTCAGGCAAGTCTATTCCTCCAACCAAAAGCTGTTTTTTTTCCCACAGCGAAAAAAATTTATTCTAAGCAAATTTCCATTTTACATTAATTCAATATTTGTAAATAGTTTTTAAAGTTATTAAAAAAATGTAATTGCTATTAAAAGCAATACAGGTGCTTGAGGGTTTGGGCCACTCCCCAACTCTTCCCAATTCCCTTATTTTATGCCCACCTAATCTGAGCGAATAGCTGCAAACTGCCCACCCACTTGGAACAATGGAGGAGAGACATTCCTACATTATCAGAGGGAGATATGGATAGACATATATGACAACCTGCAATGCATTGGGGGCAGGTTGCATCAAAATTTTTCCAATAGTTTCATGTGAATGCCCCTGGTGCCATCAGTCCCTGGCACACTTTATGCATATGGTCTGTTTTGCTTGATAAATCAGTGCTACTGGACACTCATACCTGACTTTATAACCAATAAACTTGATGTATGTATTCAACTAAATCTGCTGGGGGCCCTTCTCATCTAGCTTGCTCTGAGTAGACTGGAAAGAATACTAATATCTATACTACTAGAAAAGCAAGTGTAAAGAACAAAACCTCTCTAAAGTTTCCTTTTTAAAAAAAAATATGACTGTGACTATGATTATGCTATACCTACAGATAAATTTGTATACATCACGAGAGGCTGCCCAGAGAAATTACTAAAAGTCCTCTGGATCCTCCTGGATGGATCTTGGTAAATAACCAACACCACACTAGCTTCCACCATGAGCCCCTAACATCAGTTTCCACACAGATAACCCAAAACAATAACATGCAGATGATATGGATTCCAATGGGAAACTTTATTCAGTATGTTTACTTTTTTACTGTTATTGTTTTACAGTAACTATATGGCATGTTAAACCCAGCCAGCCAGCCAGCAACATGGAAAACTCTAGGGTGCTATATATCTGCTGACTCTGTAAACTGCATTTCTCAAATACAATAATGCAATGATCTGTTTACATTATCAGCAATAACAGAAATAGAAATTATTTTTGAAACCTTTGCCTCTTTGATGAACTGCAGTAACAAAAAGAATTGTGCTGGAGATGTCTTTTCTGGAATATTTTAGGAAAACAGATCTGAGATGCTACGCTGTGTGATAGAGAACCGGCTAAGTGGTGATACTGCTTTCTATAGAGACCTTGACTTCCAGTATCTTGCAAGAGAAACAGAAGGCTTTGTGGCAAGAGACTTTACCATGCTTGTTGAACGAGCCATAGAGTCTAGTGTGTCAAAGCGACAGATATGCAGGATAGAAGGTAATGCATTTTTTCTTCATGATCTTTTCTTCCAGCTTTTTTAATGGTAATGTCTATTTTTAAAGCACATAAGCAGTCAGCTTTAATTATAATAAGTATGTGTTACTGTGATATCGTGACATAGCTGCAGAGCCGCCATCAGAAACTTTGGGGGCCCCACACAAGTTATTTATACAGGGCCCCCATGAACACAAATGCGCAGTACCAAAATTTTGGCCATACCTCTTCTGTGCAATATGAACGGCTTATGTTATAATAAGCAGTTCCGTTGTTTAATGTGCTACAAAGTCATTCAGTATGTAGGGGGTCAGTGGAGTTTTCTCTAAGTTTAACCCCCTCTCTACCAACCTGCCACTTCTTTACGTCATTGCTTTATATGAAAGTTACATAAGTTTTCACATAACTTACATAAACTGCGTAAGTTTAGGGGCCCCATAATATTGCTGTGGGGCCCAATGTTGCAGAGTTCATATAGAAAAGTAAATAGATCCCAGATCCAGCTGATGTTACTCTATAGTAAGCAGTTCATACAATAGGTTCAAACTAATAATTAATGTGCTAATACGTCAGTTATTTGGGGGCAGTGGAATTTACCTTCAGTTTTTTTATTAATTTATTGGGGATCAGTAAAGTTTGTCCCTGCAAAGCTTCTCTGCATTGTCTTTTGCTTTATACGTAAGTCACGTAAGTTTCTAGGCAAGTTATGTAGTTTTCCAAGCAGTTTTTGCAGAAGTTATGTACATTTCACGGGGCTCAGCACAATTGTACCCCCTCTTCCCCCTGATGGTGGCCCTGCATAGCTTTGAAAGCCTAAAATTGAATTTCTTTTAGTTCTGAGCATTTTTATATTTACCCCATAGTACTGAAAAGAATTTTCAGTCAGAAAAGTCAGTGTGCCACATTTTGTGTATTAAACTTAGTGAGGTAAATTTTCTTTGCTTTTAGATTTGGTTTTGTCAACGACTGACTTCCAAAGAGCTCTAAAAGGCTTTACTCCATTGTCCTTAAGAAATGCTCAGCTGCATAAGCCAAAGAAACAGGACTGGAACATGGTGGGAGGTTTACATGATATTCGCCAGGTTCTTAAAGACACCATTGAGTTACCAGCCAAGGTAATGGCCTTATGTTGTTTCTTAAGCATGATGCATTCCAGGGTTTATTAGGATTCCTTAAATAGATACCTAAGAATTAACAATGTGATTGTGGTACTGTTATTAGCTTCACACTAAAGACTTTGATACAAGTCAATTAGTTTGGCTTATTAGATACAGAGTAAAACTGACAATAAATGCCTTCAGACTGAGTTGGCAATGTATCTATCTCTGTATGGAGTGCCCTGGATTGCCTGCCCAAGTGATAGCTGCCTACATATTGTTTGTGCCCTTCTCAGGAAGGCTAGGGCAGCGATTCATGTTTGATTTTACTTCATTTCACTGGTGTTTTTTTATTTTTATTACTATTACTTTTATAGCTCCTTCACCTCACTGGGGGGAATGGAGCTACTCTTAGCAATTTCCCCACTAGGGAGGTCCTTTTGTGCCCCACTGGAGCCCTTATTGCTGCCCGAGGTACCTAAGTGGAGCTTCTCTCCCTTTATTGTTTGCAACAGGATGGGATCTACTTCCAACAGATAGCACTTTTGGGAATGCTGCTAATTTGTCAACTGAATTTTATTATAACCACAGGAGGCTGGTTTCTGAGGTTTGTCAGCTAGGAAGCACTCTGTATTTGTTTCACAGAGCTATGCAAACTCTGGAATTGATTGTGTCAAGCAGAGAGGTGATACACTTTGCTCTATTCCATTTCATGGAAGTACAGGTCAATATTCTAACAAAACTGAGACAAAAGCCAGAACCCTATCAATGTGTATCTAGTATAAATCTAAAGCAACTGGGCTTGTTAAGTAATCATTGAAGACGTTTCACTACTCATCCAAGCAGCTTCTTCTGAATGAAAATGCTCTGATGAGTAGTGAAACTTTAGACCAACGTTTTATATCTATGCACAGGCTTCATTTGCTAAGCTCAGCCCAATTTTAAGTATTAACATGTTTACAAGCCATTACCGCAATAATCTCTGCTATTTGGAATTTACTGTATCAAGCAAATGTTTGGCACATGTTATATCTTGCTATTTCTGTATGCTGAAATAATCAAGAAAAATTTCAAGTTACAAAAAAAAGAATAGGGTTACAGATCTCCATGTCTTGGGTGGAGAAATAGGACCTGTCATCCTAACATTAAAAGCTGTATAATAAAAGTCCTTTGCAAATAAAACATGAAACCCAAATTCTTTTTTTAATTAAAACACCCATACACATTAAATTATTTGAAAATCAGAGCCTGAGGCAAGGAGGCGGGGAAGTAAATTACTTTCACTTTCCATTCAGTGCTTCATAGATGTTACTGCACTTCTCACATTCTCCTGCCCTACTCACGGCCTATAATTGTGAATCCTGTGCATGGGCATCGGCATCGTATCAGGTCCCCTATTCTGGTCCATACACAAGATTTTGTGATGATGTAAAGCTTGCCTTATGACAATAGTGATAATAGTGTCAAGAAAATGTAAATGATTTATATAGCGTAAGTAAAGCTTATTTGCTCAACTGACCTAAAACAAATGATTTGGAATTATTTCTTTGGGTGACTGGTCCCCTTTTATCCACGGTACCGGTACTTTAAAATTCTTGACTTGAGGCCAAAATTTGAGCTGCTATGATATAGGCTGTGATCTAGCCCAAAACCTTTCCATTTTGTGAGGTTTTTTTGGGGGTTAAAGTCATTGTGCATTGTTTTACATAACCACTCCCTTTTGGTTTTTAATTGCTATGTTGTCTGCAACCTATTTCATGCTAATACATTGACTCACTGTCACTTAACAGTATAATGTTTGTTCGCAGAGGGGTGACATATAATTTGTGGAAAGTTAAATCTGCTACCTACTTTTGTTTCTCAGTATCCTGAGCTATTTGCAAACCTTCCCATACGCCACAGATCTGGAGTGTTGCTGTACGGTGCACCCGGAACAGGGAAGACGCTGCTGGCTGGTGTTATTGCTCATGAAAGTAGAATGAATTTCATCAGCATTAAGGTGATTTATTTCCCCAGTCATCCATCTCTTGCAGGAAACATATACAGCCTTATTGCCCTAGGTTTATAAGATGAGAGGGTTTGATGTGTTAATTTAGACAGATCTTCCATCTTTTTTATTCCCCTTTGCAATGAAACATTGCAGTGGAGCTTGGCTCATGAAGAGGTTATGGATATATGAAAAGAAGGTCATAACATTTGCACTTTATGATTTGGCTTCAGTGATATCCAAGAAAATAATTAAACATTCACCCTTAACTGGCTTTCACTGGTTTGGGCACTCGAGGGGGGCCAGCCCCACAGTTAAATGAGTTTATCCTTTGTTTTTGTTTTTATTGCATTTTTATCTACATACAAGCAATTGTTTCCACTGGAAGGGGTTTATACAGTATCATAGAATGCTGTACATTATTAGGGTGTAGCTTGTGATGCTACTTATGGGCATTTGAACAAACAAACCCTCCCGTCCCTAAGCTCCTGCATTTAAGCAGCTCATTATCAGGGGCTTCTCGGTGCACTGATAATTAGTGTTGTCATTCTCCTTCGCTCATCAGAACCAGAGAATGTCAAAGTGACACTCACTAGTTGTATCCCAAACTAAACAAAAAAAAAATCAAAAAAGAAAATTCAAAAAGAAAATCACATTTTTATTTGAGAATTCACATTAAAAACATATATGAAGCCCGAAATATGCAGCCTTACGTGTTTCATACCCCAACGGTACCTAACCCCATGGGTTCCAAAGCATATATTTAAGCACAGGATAACCCCACCTATCATTACTTACAGACACACCAAAGTGACTCCAGTGACCGCGGCCTATGCGTACTTTCCTTTTTGGGGAAGACTGACTGCACATATTGGTTTTAGCTATGATTGGCCCCTGGCAGTGTGCAGGCCACATTGCAGCCCTTTTAGTTCAATAGGAGCCCTTCTTCTAAATTAGTACATAATTGGGTTTGTGTCTGTAAACAAATATACTATATACAAGCTCTTTATTAAGCCCAACACATTTGTTATTTAAACTGTAGATTCTTAGATATAAAATATTTCACAGGGAAACACTTCTAGCAGCCTCCAGTGCTAGATAGTTTGTATAAAAATGTATTAACCTGTTAATGTATTTTCTCTAGGGCCCAGAGCTTCTCAGTAAATACATCGGGGCAAGTGAACAAGCGGTGCGGGATGTCTTTACCAGGTTACTGTTATGTTCCTTAAAAATATTCTCACAAATAGTCTTGTAAATTTGTTTCATTTTAGCTTAAAATGGCAAAAAGTCATCAAAGCTTTTGTTGTGTGCTATAGGCATGGTGCCCTTTGAACTGCCCAGCAGATGGAATGCTATGTTTAAACTATAACCAAGCAGACAGGGAGGAACTAGTGTAGATTCCTTTCTGTTCTTTTTTGAAGAATCTGTCTTTTAACTATAACCCCTACATTAAGAAAAAACTGTGCCTAGAGTATTATCAAGTACCAGTAGGAGAGTGTAATAGAGGACTTTTCATTACTGTGTCTCAGCTATGTGTAAAGCATGTGACAGTGATTACTTCCCAAGGAAACGGACAGGGCCAAATTCAAGGGGAAATTCCTAAAAAGTAATTGGGATAGCAGATGTGTATGTTTCCTATGAGACCTATCAAACAGCTTTCATATTCTACTGAACTGTCTTGCAGTCTGTATATCATAGGAGAATTATTGTTGTAAGTGTTTTATTGACACAAGTGTGCAGATTCCCTTTGCAATAAATTGTGTGTAACATTAAGCATTGTGTCCTTCCAGAGCCCAGGCTGCTAAGCCTTGTATTCTATTCTTTGATGAGTTTGATTCCATTGCTCCTCGGAGAGGCCATGATAACACTGGTGTAACTGACAGAGTGGTCAACCAGATGCTGACACAGCTTGATGGTGTGGAAGGATTACAAGGTAATCAGAGCTACACTTACTACACTTATTCTTTTTGCACCAGAAAATAACTCATTTATTCTAATGCTTTTAAAGGGGATAGGTATGCTGGGAGCTAATAGGCTAAGTGTCAATATCATTGGACTTGTTTATACTTGAAACAAACTAAATAAGAACCACCTAAGTGAAAGTGAACGTCCCCTATATGAACTTGGAGGATAAATGAACTGAAGCTAGCTTTTTTTATTAAGATTATTATTTTATTTTTTAGGAGTGTATGTTTTGGCAGCCACTAGTCGCCCTGACTTGATTGATCCTGCGCTACTCAGACCTGGACGTTTGGATGAATGCCTATATTGCCCCCCACCAGACCAGGTGATGAAGTGGGATATGATAGTGCTTTAATAGGAGTTATAGGTTTGAGAACTGTTATTGCTGTATTATTTCATGGTTGTGCAATTTTTCTAATGAAAACAGTATTATTAACACTTGGAGTGAGCAGCACCACTTGTTGTTAGGCAATGTAGTTAAACACCAGACAGGAGAAACCAGGAATGTAGAACGTACAGTATTGGAGTGCTGGTACTGACCGTGTCAGCTCTATAGATATTTAACCATCTATTGCGGTTAGCGTATAACAGTGCAAGCAGTTTCTTATTTAGGGCTCCGGCACACGGGGAGATTAGACGCCCGCGACAAATCTCCCCGAGTTGCCTTCACCTGCCATCCCACCGGCAACAATGTAAGTCGCCGGTGGGATGGCACACGCGGCGGCGCGATTTCGGGAAATCGCAGAAAAAGACTCGCGAGACTTTTTTGGCGATTAGGGAGTTTTGTCGCGGATAGGGAGTTTTGTCGCGGGCGACTAATCTCCCCGTGTGCCAGAGCCCTTAGGAAGGATACTGTATTCAAAAATTCTCTTTTTAAATAATTTTATTTTAAAACGATATAACATAGTACAGGTTTCAGACCCCGTATCTGGAAACCCATTATCCAGAAAGTTCTGAATTACGGAAAGGCTATCTCCCATAGATTCCATTTTAATCAAATAATTCACATTTTTAAAAATGATTTCCTTTTTCTCTGTAATAATAAAACAGTACCTTGTTTAATTACTGTTTAAATAATGTTTTTAGCAGACTTTAGGTAGGAGATCCGAATTACATAAAGACCCCTTATCTGGAAAACACCAGGTCCCGAGCATTCTGGATAATGGGTCTCATACCTGTATATCTAAATTATTCTCTAATAGTCCGGTTTCACTTTTTATGCACTGAAAAAAAAAAAACTCTCTCTAAAAAGTGATTATTTTTTTCACAATTTACCATATGTGAATGTAGGATGCCTTTGATAATATTAAATAGAAATGTTTTTTTGGTTTTTTGTTTTTTTTATTTTAGCAGCCACTATACATTCATTTCTCTTTTCCTGTGTCTTATTTTGTACAGGACTCACGATTTGAAATCTTAAAAGGCCTCAGCCATTCCATGCTTTTAGATGAAAATGTGGACTTGAAGCATATTGCCTCTCTGACGGATTACTTCACAGGAGCGGATCTTAAAGCCTTGCTGTATAACGCTCAGCTGGAGGCAATTCATACTAACCTGTCGGTAACCGTTCCTCAGGTATAAGCATCTGCATGATTCATTTTCTCTGTGGTACTTATGGGCCCTTTATAATGAAAAGCCTTTTATACTTATGGCCCCCCTTATAATCAAAAGTCTTTTATACTGATGGGCCCCTCTTAATAATAATAAAAAGCCTGTTATTTAGGTGGGCTTGGTATCATAAATTTGTTTATACAGATTAGACCATGTGTATTGGGAAAAGCTTTTGGCAGAAGAGGCACAGCCCCAAGCTATGAATCCTGCTAGCTCTTGCCCAGCACTAGGTCTGTAATAGAAATAAGGTGAGTTAGTGAGCTGCTATTTGTCAGTCATATGAAACATGCCCAGATGTCTCTGTACTTTAGATGATGTTTAAAAAATAATTCAACTTGCATTTTACATTTTTCCTTTTCCAATACTATTTTAATGCATTGTTTCCTTCTGATGTTTCAGGACAACAATTCTGGATCTGACAGTGATATGAGCTTGTCTTCCATAATATTCCTGAACCACAGCAGTGCTTCTGATGACTCGGGAGGAGACCAAGATAGTGTTCTAGATCACTCTTTACCCTCCTTGGATATGATAAAGCTTCCCATCGAAGACATTCATTCCAGCATGTGGCGTCTTTACTTTGGAAATTCATATGATTCAGACCTTGGAAACGGCAGTTCAGAACAGGTGATTTCCTAAGATTATTACAGACTGGCTATGCAAGCTGTTTCCCTATGGCTCAGTGGATGTCCTGCATTATTTTCTATGTAGATTAGGTCAGTTTCCACTTTATTAATCCATGTCACCAGAATCAAGTTATTATCAGCTAGTTTACAGTAAAAAAAAGTGTGAAGATAATTAGGCAGAGTCCATGTTGCATGCAAATACACATTTTATCCCTCAGATCATTTGTATTGAATCCTAATAGTATTTCCTGGGATACTGTTGTCCCAGCCCCATTGTGTACCACAAAACGTTAAATTCAGGGTGACAGCTGTATTTAGACCTTGCTTTCTGTATGGGTGACCCAAGCTTTCCCATGGGAAGCTGTGACTGTTACTATCTGTTGTGCTGTTCATCTTCCTCTAGAATGAATTAATAATTGTCTTTTTCCAGTTCAGCATGCAGCATGCAAAGTATCAATTTAAAAGTCTTTATAACATGACGCCTTTATTTGGGTTATACTACAAGTATGCAATGACAAGCAATATTTTTGTAAGATTTTCTACTTAGGTTTGATTAAAATATCATTTTAAGGCCACTATAGCTCATACTTAACTCTGGTTTGTTGTGGTATTAAGTTAACTGTGCTGCTTTTCTTGCTTTTCGTGCCCATTTTGTATTGCACTGAAGCATTAAAGGAGAAGAAAAGGTATAATCACTGGGGGATGCCTAATGTTAGGCACACCCCAGCGATTATATTTCTTTACATAAAACCCCTGGCCCGTTCTCCTGTTAGCTGAAAACTGCACCAGCCAGGGGTACTTTCATAGGAGCACCACATCACAACCTTCTCCCAACTCTTCATTCTTCTTTGTGGCCCTGGGCCACATGCTCAGTAAAAAAAGCTGAGTTTTTCCTTTTAAATTCTGCTTTTAATCCCACTGTACATGTGCACCTGGAACTTGTAAGAGATTTAAGAATATGAGTGCAGTTTTCAGTTAATAAAAGCACTGACTTTGGGGTCACCGGTAGGAATTATGATCAGATTTACTCTATATGCATTTTTGAGCAGTTTGAAATTGGGGTGATCAGTTTTAAAACATTTACACAAGCTTCCTTTATATAGTAGTTTATGGCAGATTGTTTGCATTCATATAGTGTAGTGCAGGGGTTCCTAGGTCAGAACACCGTGTTATCTGCAGTACATATCTATTCACAGGGTGGTGGGCTGGGGGCATTATGTGGGAAACTCCTTGGACACTCCCAAGTTTGCACATAATTCAGACAAACAATCTAGGGAGCAGTGATATGAGCTTGTCTTCCATAATATTCCTAAACCACAGAAGTGATTCTGATGACTCGGGAGGAGACCAAGATAGTGTTCTAGATCACTCTTTACCCTCCTTGGATATGATAAAGCATCCCATCGAAGACATTCATTCCAGCATGTGGCGTCTTTACTTTCACAGGGTGGTGGGCTGGGGGCATTATGTAGGAAACTCCTTGGATACTCCCAAGTTTGCGCATTATTCAGACAAGCAATCTAGGGAGCACCAATGGGTGTAAGATGCACTTTCCACCTGCCTATGGCAGGCATTATTTGCAGGGTTGTGTTGCGCTTTTCAAGTGTTGTTCACTAAAGCATGTCTAATGTGTAAAGAATTTTAAAATCGCATTAATAAATTATAAACTATTATATCTAAATGAATTTTGTGTTTTTTTAAATAAACCATCTTTGGGTTAAAATGTGTATTTCTGGCAACCTCTTGCAAACGTTTACATTTCCACTATCAATATGTACAGATGTATAGGAACAGATGTAACAGCTCTCTTCAATTGTCTTTACAGACTTCCCAGAGCTTTTCTGGAAGCAATTCCATTACACATGAGTTTACTGGCCCGACTATAGGAGAATTAGTGCCTTCACAACCTCTAGTGTTTATAAGCAGCTCACCAGAAGATCACCAGCAACACAGTCAGGAACAATGTCAGAAAGTAGATGATGAGATCAGTGTACCCAAGGCCAACTGCATGAATGTGGTATAATGTTACATATTCTTCTGTTACATTCCCTACCCACATCTATCTTAAATGCTATTGGGCTTTGCAGTATAGATGCCCGTAGAAGAGAGTCCTGTAAATATATTTTTTTAGACCTTTCTTTTATCTGTTATCCCACATATGTTTGCTCTGCTCTGTAAAACCCATCACAAATTATATTAAGGGGCTCCTTCACATGGTCTGGTTAGTAATTCATTCATCCTAAATTGTGAAATGCTGTAATTACTAACAAAATATTTACATTAATTTCTCCTGTGAGGGTGCAGTTATATATATGTGTTTAGAACATTCACCCTAATGTGAGACCTGCATTTATTGTGGTTTTAAGGGGTTGTTCACCATTAAATTCAATTTTAGTATGTTGTAGACAGTGATATTATAAGACAGTTTGCAATTGGTTTTCATTTTTTATTTTTGTGTTTAGCTTTTTGGGGGTTTTTTTTTGTTTTTTTTAGCTATTTAGCTTTTTGTTTGGAATTTCAGCATCTCTCTGGTTGCTACAGTCTTGTTTAACTTAGCAACCAGGCAGTGGTTTACATGAGAGACTGGAATATGAATAGGGACTGAATAGAATAAGTAAAAAAAAAAAAAAAGTAACCGTAATTATCCAATTGTAAGATCACAGAGCAAATGTTTTTTTAAAAGCTGAAAAGATGTAGAAGTGTAAGTGAAATAACTGTAAAATAATAAATGAAGACCAGATGCAAAGTTGCTAGGATTAGGACATTCTATAACATAGTAAAAGTTAACATAAAGGTCAACCACCTCTTTAATACATACAGAACTTACACTGTTCTGTTACATTGGGTGCCGGGTGCCTCAGTTAAGGCAGTTAGTTCATACTCATAATATTAACTGATGATATGTAAAGAAGGAGCCTCGCCATAAGCTCTGCAGGCATGTATTATTGTATATGTACAGAAAAATGAGACAAACCCTGCAGTGCAAGAAATTATTTTAATGAGGAACCAAACTTTGTTTACTATCAAAACTTAATTTTCACACGAGTTTTAAAGAGCAGAAACAGCATATTGATAAATATTCATGCATACAAAGTGTCATTTTGAAACAAGTATGAAGAGCTTGCCTGTGGATGCACAACTGGCAGTAAGTATTGCAATGTGAATAACAATGAAGACTCCAAAGCACTGGACAGCGAGGATATTCTCTTTAAAAGAACGGCTTTATTGATTCATTAAAAGCATCATGTCTGACGCATTTCATGCGCAAGCGCACTTAATTATAGTCAAGTACTGCAATGTGGCAAACAGCATTATCTTCACTCTACAGCAATACAGTAATTGTATGCATGTTACCGTTTTCATTTCCTATCAGCAGGTAAAATGCTTTATTTCTCTTGGCCTTTATGCCGATCGTATTCATTGAATATAGCAACATAATCTCCTTTTGTGTCTATTTTATTCACTAGGTCTATGACTCCCACAGCCAAATGGAGTCCAAGAAGAGCCTTCTGATTAAGCAGCATCACCTTCTCAATGCGCTTGCCAGCACAAGGCCATCCATTAGCCAAGAGGACTGGAAGTTTTTTAACCACCTGTAAGGAAAAATCCACATTCTTGTATTTGGCCACTTGCATTATATGATCAGGCTGTAGATTTTTTTCCTACAGTATGTTGTTCTGCCAGCAAATTGACAGTATAACTACCACTCTTTGCTTTTTTTTTTTTGAACATTTTGTGCTCTTTCACTTTAGGGGCCTTTCCTAGTGGGTACTTTTAGTTTACATGGGAAAACAATATATTTTATTTGGTTTTGGTTTGTTGCTTTTTTTTTTTACATGTTTTAAATGTACCAGTTTTTATAAAAATTTGTGAAAGTTTTGAAAAATCGTTTCAAAGCTTTCATTCAAGCAGCTTCTTATCTCCCACATCATTAAGTACCTAGATAAAGCACCCTGAATATGAATGCCAGGGGTCCCGTAAACCATTTGATACCCAGTAGGTTTACCTAGGTATGTGGCATGTAGGGACCCCAAAATGAAAATACCCCCATATGGTGTATTATTTGAGTTACTGCAAAATCAACACATTTACTGCATTTTATGGTGGTAAAGCCACAAAAAAAGTTTACCCCAGAAAACCATATATTTTTGGAAAGCACACATTCCTCCGCATCTGAAATAGGTACCCATAACATTTTCTAAAATTGCCGATTTTGATGACATTTACATAAATCACCTCAAAACTTCCACTTTGCACCATATTTATTCTCACATGTCTCTCACAGTCTTTCTACTTAAAAGTACCACAAAGCCACAAAGCATTTCTAAAATTGGTGACTTTGAGATTTCTGAAGCTTTCACTTTTCAGCATCTTTTCTCCCACATATTATTGGGTACCAAGGGAAAGAACACCCTAAGTATGTACCCCAGGGGTCCAATGAACAGTTTGTTGCCCAATGTGCATAGGTTTACAATAAGTATGTGGCCCCAAAGGTGAAGATTACCCCATCTATAAAAAAAAAAATCCCAGAAAACCCTATATTTTTGGAAAGTACACATTCCCCCGAATCCAAAATGGGTACCCATGTCTTTCTACTCCAAGTACCAAGCTGTAAAGCATTCCTAAAATTGACGGTTTTAATGACATTTACAAAAATCACCTCAAAACTTCCACTTTGCACCATCTTTTCTCTCACAGGTCATTAGGTAACCATATAAAACGCCCTAAGTGTGAACCCCAGATGTCTCCCGAACAGTTTGATAAACCTATGTATATTGGACATCAAAGCACATGGCACTTACAGACCCCAAAATACACCTTGTGCACACTAATCTCATGGCTTAAATTTACCTAATTCAGAAACACACGGGCAGTTTTGTGCGTGGTAAAAGAGGCGAAAATGTAGGGTGACCCTGAAAACCATATATTTTTGGAAAGTACACATTCTGACAAATATGGGTAAAGACACCTTACTACACCAAACAACAAAGCTTTCCTAAACAAAGCAGTTTTGGTGGCATTTCTGAAAGTCACCAAAAAATGATGCAATTTTTATCTCATCCAATTTTTTACATACAACGGCAAATCACCCTAAATATTGAACAGTTTGATGGCCAATATGCATACTTTGCATATGCATAACTTTGATATTGGTGCAGATTTATCTTGGTTTATTACTTTTGAATGACTTCTATGGTGCATAACAATAGAAAAAAGGTTATCAGTTATGGGAATTGTGACAGAAAGCAGTGTACACATGAAAATTAAATACAAATGTTTAGAAACAGGAGCAAATGGGAAGGGATACAAGAAGTCACAGACACATGAAATCCAGTAAAGGGCTTCGGCACTTCATGGCTTTAAGAGGATCATGGTACTTTGGTACCACTGTTACTATTAGTGAGACATGCCATGTTGTCCTAAAGTGTGTTACACACATTCCAATTATTGTTTATTTCTCATTATTATTGTCAATAACACAATTATAATGGATGGAGGATTCTGAGAGTACAGCAAGAATGTACATACCTACTTCCTTTAGGTCATTTTCCACAAAACTCCCTATGATTTTTCCCTTCATCCCTAGTAGGATCTGCTGTGTTGTATCCCACTCTAAGACCCCGTTTCCCGTGCTACGCTTGCTGAACCCCATTTCCCTTACTAAATGAACAAATTATTTTCTTGTTTTCCATTTTTTTCTTAGTTACGAAAACTTTAAAAACCCAAAGCAGTCGAGCAGAGAAACTTGGAGAAGTGGACAAAAAGTGACCCTTGCCTAATAACCACCATGCTGAGTCCTGCAAATGATATCTAATCAACTCAACTAGAAGGGTTATTTGTAATTAATAAATGATTTATTTTTTATCCTGTGTTGTGTGCCTTTATCTGTAACATAATTAATACCTGCAATTATAATCAAGGTTATTTAGCAGAGGGGATGTATCAACCATATCAAGAACTCCAAATAACAGTGTCAAAAACTTGGAGGAAGCAAAGGAATCCACATAGAGCAACACTATACAGAGACATTTTGAGGAATAGGATCTCCAAAACCCTATTGATACACTCATGTACTAAATATATATCCGTTCCAGTGCAGAGATGTAGTTAGGCACAAGTTGTTACATACGCATATAAAAAAAAAGTGCCGACTTAGGGGGTAAAATAAAGCTAATGCCATGCCACCATTTTATTTACCTTAGGGATTGGCTCCCCCAGTGAGTAAGACACTCCATGTCCTTTAAAATTACTTTTACTCTTCACCTTATTTGTAGGTCTCTGCCATTGCTGCCTAATCTGTACAGAGTGGGTTGCACTGTAATGCTGTTAATTTTTCTAATGGGGGTAGAAGTCACTTTGACTGTTATCAGTGCCAGGAACGTTAACCTTTTTAGTGCCATAGGACATAGATTCTACGTCCTAGGTACCAAGGGACCAAAGTGCCATAGAATGTAGAATCTACGTCCTACAGCACTAACGGGTTTACAAGCGCTGCGCTCGCTTTTAAAGCAGCGCAGCGCTTGTAAAGCCTGCACAACCCCCTAGGCAACGAGCAAGAAAGGACATACTCACCGATCCGGGTCCCCCAGCGCAGCCGATCCGGGTCCTCAGCCAATGACAGCAGTGGACACGCATTGATGACGTGTCCACTGCTGTCCCTTTAATTGTCGCCGCCCCCGCCGTCGCCTCTTCACTCCTGCTGCCACGTGAGACTGCTGGAGCCCCCCTGCTGCCTTCCTGCTGCCTTCCTGCCAGATTGGTCGCCCTGATCGCCTGCCTGCATTGTGTAAGCTGAACTACAACTCTCTAACCACTGTTTATTTTGCTTATTTCTATCTCAACTGTCTAAAAATTTGTTTTTTTTTTTTCCCATTTCTTCTTCTATCTTTGTCATTATTACACTTTTACACACATACACACTTATTTACAACTTTCCCAAGCACACACAGACACTTACACACACACTTACACTTTTTTTTTTTTTTCTTTCTTTCTTTCTTTCTTTCTTTCTTTCTTTCTTTTCTTTTCTTTCTTTCTTTGCTTTCTCTGGCAGTCTTTTTTTTTTTTACTAAAACTTTATTTCTGATCTTGCTCTATAATTATCTGATTTATTTGGTTGCATTTTAGTGTTTTTTTTGCATTTTCATAATTGATTTCTGTTTTTGAATTATTCTATTGCACTGTAACTTTTGTATTGCTATTGGGTGCTGAATTTGCAGTGACATTGGTGGATCCAGGGCTCTGACCACCGATTTCATTGCAATAATTGTTCTTCTGTTGGTTTGAGTGGTTTTTATTTGAATTTACTGATTTTATGGTGTTTTATCTTTGCATTGTTCTTTATTGTGTATTTAGTGCCCCAAAAAGGTTGCTTTTGCAGTGACATTGGTGGATCCAGGGCTCTGACCACCGATTTCATTGCAATTATTGTTCTTTGATTGCTTTTAGTGGTTTTATTCCATTTTAACTTCATTTGATTTCAGTTGTTCTAGAAAGGTCCAGAGGTGCTAAGATTGTTCTGGTAGTTTCTATTGCCAAGGGTTAGGCTGATGCCACACATGGCGTAGGGCTGATTTTTTCAGCAAGTGGAAAAACGCTTGCCGAAAATTCAGCCCTACGCCTGCTACCTGTGCCTGCACCCGAATGAATGGAATACGCTCTGGTGCAGGCACATGTAGCCGATATACGCATGAAAACGCGAGACTTTGCATTCTCACGCGTTTTCATGCGTATATCGGCTACATGTGCCTGCACCCGAGCGTATTCCATTCATTCGGGTGCAGGCAAAAAAAAAAGGGGTGCATAGAGTGCAGCCCCAATATTATGCATTTTCAGGTTTGGCGGCCATGTACTTATGTGCACCCATACATATGGGGTATCGTTTTATTCAGGGGAACTTGTAGATTTATTGTTAGTAAGTTTTTGGTAGTTGTCATGGAGATTTTGGGGAGAAATCTAGGTTTGTATCTGGTTTTTCCTTGATTTCTGACCAAAGCGTGACTTCTGCAAGGGACTGCGGCCACAATTTTCCATGTAGAAAGAGAAGAGTGGTGTCTTTGAATAGCTGAAGGTGTGCACTTTTCATAAATATATAGTTTGCGGGGGTTATTTCACAGGTAGGGGGGTGTTTAGACTAAATAACTGCAGGTAGAGCACATAGAGCACAGACCCCCCTTATGCATTGCCCCTGTTTGGGGGCATTTGGTGGCCACGTTTTTATGTGCACCCATACATATGGGGTATCGTTTTATTCAGGGGAACTTGCAAATTGAGGTTTAGTTAGTTTTTGGTAGTTGCCATGGAGATTTTGGAGAGAAATCTAGGTTTGTATCTGGTTTTTCCTTGATTTCTGACCAAAGCGCTGACTTCTGCAAGGGACTGCGGCCACAATTTTCCATGTAGAAAGAGAAGAGTGGTGTCTCTGAATAGCTGAAGGTGTGCACTTTTCGTACATATATAGATTGTGGGGGTTATTTCACAGGTAGGGGGGTTAACACTGAAAAACTGCAGGTAGTGCACATAGAGCGCAGCCCCCAAAATTTCAACTGAAATTGCCCTTATGCATTGCCCCTGTTTTGGGGCATTTGGTGGCCAAGTCTTTATGTGTACCCATACATATGGGGTATCGTTTTATTCAGGGGAACTTGCAGATTGATGTTTAGTAAGTTTTTGGTAGTTGCCATGGAGATTTTGGGGAGAAATCTAGGTTTGTGTCTGTTTTTTCCTTGATTTCTGACCAATGCGCTGACTTCTGCAAGGGACTGCGGCCACAATTTTCTATGTAGAAAGAGAAGAGTGGTGTCTCTGAATAGCTGAAGGTGTGCACTTTTCAGAAATATATAGTTTGTGGGGGTTATTTCACAAGTAGGGGGGGTTAACACTGAAAAACTGCAGGTAGTGCACATAGAGCACAGCACCCACATTTTTAGCTGTAATTGCCCATGTGCATTGCCCCTGCTTTGGAGTGTTTGGTGCCCATGTCTTTATGTGCACCCATACATATGGGGCATCATTTTATTCAGTAGAAATTTGTCTTTCAAATTTGCCTTTGTTAGAAAATTTTTATGAGATTTTTTTTTGTCAAATCCACATTTGATCATGCGTCCAAGTTTACGTTTTAGAAAAAAAAAAAAATGTCAAAAAAACTTCCAAATTTCACAATGCACTGACAAAAGGTATTTGGCTTTTGAGTGAAAACTACATTGCACCTAGAAACCTGAAGGTCTGTAGTTTCTAAAGATACCAAACATGAGGGGATATTTTAGATTTACATATAAGTTATGCTGCATCAACTGTTACAAGCGCTTTTCCGCTTTGTTCTGGTGTGATATTGTACAAAGTATTTCTTTCGTTTGGGGGTTACTTCTGGACAGGAACTGTTGGGTACCACCACATATTTTGTATCGTTGGACTTGGGAGTATCAGCGCTTTTACAAACAACAAAAAAAAGTGTGTAAAATTAACTTTTCTATGGAAAAAAAAACTCAAAATATACAGAAATTTTTCATAATTTTATTTTTTTTTTACATAATTCACCCAAAATACACATCATATCTCCAGAAAAGTTATAAAATTTGGTATGTATGTCGAAGCCCAATTAGTGACGAAAAAAACGATATATAATTTCCCTAGTTTCATGGAGGTTTTCCTACCAAAAAACATTGTTAAAGTGAATGAGTACAAAATGCTTAAAAAACGTCTGGCACTGGGGGGAACTGAAATGACGAATTCGGCTGGCACTTAAAGGGTTAAGGTAATTTCTAATGTATGTAACTATGTAGTGTAGCTTTAATACTTACAGGGTCATAAACCAACATCTGACTGGTGTCACCGTATTATGTAATTATATTTTATTATATTTTACTAATGTCCTGCTTACATCTGATATGGAACAGGACTTTGAGATATGCGGTTAATTATTACATATCCAATGTGTAATTAGGATCTATACCAATGTTTGCCAATGCAGAATGACTGGCACAAAGCTTAAAAATGAGAGAGGCAGGTAACAAAGGCTAACTACATCACAAATTACATGAAGTCTAGTTTGAAGAAAAGTACACAATGTGGAAATACTGGAATTCCCTGACAACAAATCTGAATTCTGCCTGTCACAGGATCTCCGTATCTCTGCTATCAGTATAATCCATGTGCAACTGTTGGAATGTGCTGTACAAGTTTAGATAAAATCTAAGAAAACATCCAGAGGGTGTTTCCATGAGCAGGGCAAAAGAATAGAATTATTGCCTGAAAATCCATTCTCCCTGACCCCAAATAGATTTTATTCTATATATAACATCTTATGTACCTTTTTACAGACATTCACACCCAGCCTTGCACCAGTGTTTCCAAGCTATGGTCCATATCACATGCATTTATAATAATGCATAAATTACAGATTTTCTATGAAATCTGTAAATGTAATTGCTGTCTGTCTTGGCTCCAACCCTCCAGCCAAGCTTCAGTTCCCACAATGCCTTGCATGTTATATGGGCCCCTCTGCCCCAGGTCCCTAATATGGAGCTTAATATCAAAGCAAGTGCTGATTCTGGTCATCTGTCCCCTCATAACAGTGTGGGTGTCCCTGGCAGCTGCTTCAACCTCATATTTCTTACTTTGTACCTTTTTGTCCGGAGCCTCCTAAGCCTGGTCACATGATGCTGTGTGTTTGAGAGAGAGATTGTCCTTTAAAATGGCTCTTGCTCAGTGGGGATGAGGTGATGGCAGGTTATTGTTAGCACAGGCCCTGTCAGATGAAAGCACTACTTAAATTTAAGAAAAAAAACATGGTACCACACTAACAGTCACTTAAAAAAAAAGTATAAGAGAAATTATGCCTTTTTTATGGAGTGGGTGCTGTAGTTACAGGGAGGAATTGTGTCCATGATGTAAGTTGCTCTTATCAGTATGTGCAAACAGGTGTCACTAGCAGCAGAGCACGGGGTAGGCACAGCATGGGGCAGGCACAGCAATTGATTGGGGTGGAGAAATAAGTTCACCTATGGCAGCAGTCAGGCAAAAGTCTGTCACTGGGTGTCACTGAAGTGTGTGCCATAGGAAGAAAGTACAGGGACACAGAGGCAATAGGTAAGTGCTTGTCCCCTGGCATCTTTGTGCCCTACCACATGCTTGTCTGTACGTTATGTTTCCTAGTATAATAATACAAGTACAAAAATAATAGTTACTTCTGCCCTAATTAACTGCTTTAGCTTATTTAGGTGCTTTAGGGAACTGTGTCAGACTAAAGGGTTTATAAATGCTTCCCAGCGTTTGTATTTGGGTGTAAATGTTTACAGGGTAACCCTTTTGAAATAAAAAATAACAAAAGTGGAATAAAGGTGATACCTTTATTGGCTAACTAAGATAACCATAGCAAGCTTTCAGAACATTTTAGTTCCTTTTTCAAGCTGATTACAGATTACAGATAGGCACAACTGTTGCAAAGGTTAGCTCTGCTGCCTAAAGCTGGAGATACATTAAAAGATCCACTCAGTTTGAGAGGTCACCAAATGAACATATCTTTCCTTGGTATGTCCAGCGAGGACATATCATCTCATCATGTCTAGATGAGAACCGTATCAACAAGGCAATGCACTTCTTTTCCTGATGGAATGTTCAAACCTGTCCGATTGCAGCAATAAGCCAGGGCACTATCAGCTAGTACAAGTTGGTACGTTCTCCCAGTACTTGTATGGGTTTCCTCTGGGTACTCTGAAGGCGTATTTGTCACGAAGCAAGATAAAAACCAGGTTCAGACTAGGATTTGTGCAAATAGCACCCTCCCCCCACCCAACAGTCCAATTAATAATGACTGTCTATGGCATCATACAGCAATCCCTGGCATTTTTCAGAATCTGCAGCCAGTCTGGGCCTGTTGAAAACATTGGTTTCCAGGGAAAAAAATAGCAATGAGTGGAGTGGGTTGGTGGAATCAGAGCTACACGACTGGGAGATTTGTCACCCATGGTTAATGCAGATTTCCCCAAACAACAAATCTCCCTGTGTGCCATAAGGGCAGTGGCCACGGGGCGACTAATCTCCCTTCAATGCCAAGAATGTAAATTGCCAGTGGGATGGCATACGCGTCACTGCGATTTCCCAGTCACCCAAAGTTTCCTCTCAAGGCAACTTTGGGAAATTGTAGCGACACGTATGCCATCCCACTGGCGATTTACATTCTTGCCGGTGGGATGGGAGATTAGTTGCCTGCGGCAACGAAGGGGCGAGGGGCAACTAATCTCTCCATCTGCCACTGCCCTAACCCTTAGGCTGCAGCTGAAATTGCCTCTTGAAGTAATAGAGAGCAATGTCTCAGTTCAGAGAGCGCTGCAACCTTTGCTAGTGAAAAGGTGAATAGACTAGCAGGTTGGGAGAGATAAGAAAAGTTAAAATTAACCAGCACAATCGAAATACAGTTCAGTTTTCTTGAAACAAATCAAATAAACTTGCTTATTTAGGAAGCCTTTGCACACTATTATTTATACAGTAATAGTAATGGGCTATTTGTTAATAATGTTGCAGTTCAAGTGTATTGTGTGGGTTAATATTAACCTAATTCCTGTACTGACTTTATCTCATTTCCTAATTTCCTGCATGTGATTTCTTGCATAAGTGTTACAACTTCATGGAGAATGCATTTCAGTGTTTTTTAAGGGTCATTTTTTATAAAAGGGTGGGTTAAATTAACTTTTAGTATAATGTACACAGTGTTATTTTAAGATAATTTGCAATTGGTCTTTTATTAACATTTTTTGTTTCTTTCTTTTTAAATTATTTGTCTATTTTGTTCAGCACCTGTCCAGACTGAAATTTTTAGCTTCTATCTAGCTGCTAGGATCCAATTTATTCTAGCGAGCAGACTGAGATGAGAGGCTGGAAAATGAAGTAATAGAAAAGTACAAGAAGACGCATTAAGTGTTTTCACTTGAACTCTGCACGAGAAAAAAGTAGTTAGCATTCTTCATTTTATATCAGGAATAAAATTGGAAGTTTTTGGCCTAAGGGGTCCCCTAAACAAAGGTTCTGGTACAATCTAATGAAAGCATAAAAAGGAATTGGGTCATTTGTGCAGGCCTTAGTTAAAGGAAAGCCTTTATCCTCTGAACCCTCAGGTTCAGGGTCGGACTGGGGGGTGAAGGGCCCACCCACACCGCCCCCCCTCGTAGGGGCCCCCCACCCGATGTCCTCCCCTGAGCGCGTAAATTTAACTCGCGGTTGGGCAGGGGGAGCGCAGGTAATGGATGGGTCACCGGCGGCCCAGTCCGACCCTGCTCAGGTTAGAGCAGGGATCCCCCAACCTTTTATACCTGTGAGCCACATTCAAATGGAAAAAGTGTTTGGGACCAACACAAGTATGAAAAAGGTTCCCGGGGGTGCATATAAGAGCTATAATTGGCTATTTGGTAGCCCCTATGTGGACTGGCAGCCTATAGGAGGCTCTGTTTGGCTTTACACTGGGTTTTATGCAACTAAAACTTGCCTCCAAGCCAGAAATTCAAGAAAAAGCACCTGCTTTGAGGCCCCTGGGAGCAACATGCAAGGGTTGGGGAGCAACATGTTACTCACGAGCCACTGGTTGGGGATCACTGGGTTAGAGAGTCGCTACTAGGATCTTGGGTTGTAAATGTATGCAGTGGAAAGTGGAACTGGATTTTTGAATAGACATCTGTTCATTAGGTGGAGAATAGAGTAGGGAATTTCGGTGTGGTGTTCCCATTAGATTATATTCTTTATCTGAGAATGTGTTAAGCTGGCCATACACGTGGCGATCTGATGATGTTTCGTACGACCATCGGTCGCACGAAACATCGTCAGATCCGCCACACACCATTCAGGGCTGAATCGGCAGGTAAGGAGGTAGAAACAATAGGATTTCTACCTCCTTCTGCCGATTCAGCTCTGAAGGGAGAATTTTGGTCAGGCGCCTTCTATGGCGCCCGATCAAAATTTTCTAACCTGGCCGATCGACGAGCAGACCGATTTCAGCAGCTTCCTGCGACATCGGTCGGCTCGCTGACATACCATACACGCACCGATTATCGTACGAAACGAGGTTTCGTACGATAATATCGGTGCATGTATGGCCACCTTTAGTGTTATAAATCCAATCTCCAGCTAAAGAGCCGTCTCATTATTTTCTCTTACATTTGGAAAATTTATACCATTTACTTCTAGTTGCTGGAGTTTAAACAGCAATAGCAATCCAGGGTGGTCCCCCCCTTGTGAATTCCCAGAATATTTTATTTACTAACTTGAGCTCTGAAGTTTGCAGCATATGAAGTTTGTAATTAAGTAATTTGGGGAAATGCTAAATTTTTCAAAAGATAAGCCTTACCTAGAAATGTCAAACGTGCCATTTTTCCATAATTATCTGTGAATGCTATTTTTTTATGATGAATGCATCCCACAGGAAGGCCTTTGAAATATGTATTTCAAAAGAAGATGTTTAAGTACTGTAGTGGATCTAGTGCTAAGTTGAAGCTTTGTCTTTTTTTTAACCCAGATTTACTATGTAAGAAGACTTGGCACATGTGTTTGTTCAGTGTCAGGAAATAATTGGATCTCTTTTATTTTATTAGGTAAAAGGAAGCACAACAAATGGAGAAGAGTGGGGAGAACCTCAGCAGCACCCAACCAAATTATGGTTATTCTCAGAATCCACTGTATCCGCCAGCTATGGGGGGTGGTCCGTCAGTCCCAGTTTACATGCCTCCTCCTCCTAGTTACAGTGAACAAGATCCAGCAGCACTAAATGCCCAAATTAACAACCCATCTTCTCAGATCTTCCTGGAAGCAAACAGCTACCCTGAGCATGATGCAGAAGCTGGCCCTCCAGAGTACACCTTTGGTGTGGTGGGCAGCAGCCCTTTCTCTGAGAGTGCAATCAGAAGAGGTAAGTTGTGCAGGTATATGCAGAGAATAATGACAATTTAGGGAGGCTCAATCTAAACAAATAAAACCAACCACTATAAATATAATATATATACACTGCTCAAAAAAAAAGGGAACACTTAAACAACACAATGTAACTCCAAGTCAATCACACTTCTGTGAAATCAAACTATCCACTTAGGTAGCAACACTGATTGACAATCAATTTCACATGCTGTTGTGCGAATGGAATAGACAACAGGTAGAAATTATAGGCAATTAGCAAGACATCCCCAATAAAGGAGTGGTTCTGCAGGTGGTGACCACAGAGCACTTCTTAGTTCCTATGCTTTCTGGCTAATGTTTTGGTCACGTTTGAATGCTGGCGGTGCTTTTACTCTAGTAGTAGCATGAGATGGAGTCTACAACCCACACAAATAGCTCATGTAGTGCAGCTCATCCAGGATGGCATATCAATGCGAGCTGTGGCAAGAAGGTTTGCTGTGTCTGTCAGCGTAGTGTCCAGAGCATGGAGGCGCTACCAGGAGACAGGCCAGTACATCAGGAGACGTGGAGGAGGCCGTAGGAGGGCAATAACCCAGCAGCAGGACCACTACCTCCGCCTTTGTGCAAGGAGGAACAGGAGGAGCACTGCCAGAGCCCTGCAAAATGACCTCAAGCGGGCCACAAATGTGCATGTGTCTGCTCAAACGGTCAGAAACAGACTCCATAAGGGTGGTATGAGTGCCCAACGTCCACAGGTGGGGGTTGTGCTTACAGCCCAACACAGTGCAGGACGTTTGACATTTGCCAGAGAACCCCAAGATTGGCAAATTCGCCACTGGCGCCCTGGGCTCTCCACAGATGAAAGCAGGTTCACACTGACGTGACGTGACGTGACGGAGTCTGGAGATGCCGTGGAGAACGTTCTGCTGCCTGTAACATCCTCCAGCTTGACCGGTTTGGCAGTGGGTCAGTAATGATGTGGGGTGGCATTTCTTTGGGGGGGCGCACAGCCCTCCATGTGCTCGCCAGAGGCAGGCTGACTATCATTAGGTACCGAGATGAGATCCTCAGACCCCTTGTGAGACCATATGCTGGTGTGGCTGGCCCTGGGTTCCTCCTAATGCAAGACAATGGTAGACCTCATGTGGCGGGAGTGTGTCAGCAGTTCCTGCAAGACGAAGGCATTGATGCTATGGACTGGCCCGCCCGTTCCCCAGACTTGAATCCAATTGAGCACATCTGGGACATCATGTCTCGCTCCATCCACCAACGCCACGTTGCACCACAGACTGTCCAGGAGTTGGTGGAGGCTTTAGTCCTAGAAGGAGATCCCTCAGGAGACCATCTGCCACCTCATCAGGAGCATGCCCAGGCGTTGTAGGGAGGCCATACAGGCACGTGGAGGCCACACACACTACTGAGCCTTATTTTGACTTGTTTTAAGGACATTACATCAAAGTTGGATCAGCCTGTAGTGTTTTTTTCCTCTTTAATTTTAAGTGTGACTCCAAATCCAGACCTCCATGGGTTGATAAATTTGATTTCCATTGATAATTTTTGTGTGATTTTGATGTCAGCACATTCAACTATGTAAAGAACTAAGTATTTAATAAGAATATTTCATTCATTCAGATCTAGGATGTCTTATTTTTGTGTTCCCTTTATTTTTTTGAGCAGTGTATTTAAATCTGACGCCAGCAAGAGCCATAAAAGTTTTTCTTTAAAAAAACAAAACAAAATACAGTGGTATCCCTATGTTTGAGCGATTGTTCAAATGTAGCTGATTAATATAGCCAAGATGGTACTCACAACTAACAAAACATAAAAACAATATCCCTGCTTCATACCAGTTTGCTGGAGTCTATGGTAAATATATTATATACAGAGATATCACAGCAACTAGTGTAGCAGCTTTCAAAAAAAAGATTCAGGACTATGTGGGCATCTGTGCTGTTCTGTTTGTTGCATTATTGCTAGTGAACGCTTAGTAACAGGCCAGACCAATGCTGTGGATACAGTGTGTAGGACAAACCTCTCTATCCCCATGCTGTTTACAGTTGGTTGGAGAATCTATTCATTCTTGCCTTCCCATTTACACTGTCCTAATTCTTCCTTAGAAACTCACTCTGGCAGCCCTATATAACCAAAAGGCTCCCTGGATTGTTATGCTTCTCTATGCTTTTTCCCTGACTTATCACAGAATTCCAAATGAACTCTATTCTATCTTTCTCCATGCTGGGAAAACACAAGCAGAACCTTGAAAATGTATAATAGAGTTAATGATTTATGCTTCAGAAAGGACAACGAGCCCACTCAAGCAATGGGAAAAGCCTGGTCTGCTAGCAGGCCAGTCCAATACTGTAAATCTGCTATTGATATAGCAGAAAATAAGAAAACTACCTCCTCGCTATAATACTTGAATTACTATATAAATAATGTTTGATAAATGTAATTATGTTGGGTTGAAAACCCCACAGACTGTTCTTCGACTTTGGCTTATTCTTCCGCTTCTTCTTATTCTTAGCGCCCCCCCCATTTTCTAAACGCTACTCCTCCTATAGTTTTAGGGGTACAACACCCAAACTCCCCACACTTCTTCGCCCTATAGCGGAGCAGGTTGTTTGTGCTTTTCTAAGTGATCCCG
The DNA here is from genome assembly GCF_000004195.4 of Xenopus tropicalis. Lineage (NCBI taxonomy): Eukaryota > Metazoa > Chordata > Amphibia > Anura > Pipidae > Xenopus > Xenopus tropicalis. The sequence continues at coordinate 31,814,796 of NC_030682.2, forward strand.
CCCCCCGTCTTTTTGTGGCGCCGCTCCAAACCCCCAATTTTCCCATTGAATTTGGCAATCTTACAGGTTTGAGGCTACACTCCCCAAACTTGAATCACATGGTCATGGAGTCAGCCTGAATGAAAATATGATGATTGTTGTATGCCCAAAAGTGGGCGGAACTGTGAGCAGCTAATCAGATTTTACCTATTGACTTGGCGGGAAGTCAACCTGCTGCCATTCTCACAGTATTAACACAAGGATCCCCAAACTTTGCACAGTCAGTCACTGGGTGACTTCGTACTCAAGGTTAGAAAATGGAAGTCACCGGTGGAATGGCATACGCGGCGGCGCGATTTCAGTGAAATCGCGCAAGTTGCCTCGAGAGGAAACTTCCGTGATTTGTCGCAGGCAACTAATCTCCCTGTGTGCCAGAGCCCTTAAATAACAGTGTTAAAAGCAGAACTAAAATCAATAAACAACATCCTTACAAAAGTATTTTGTTTTATCCAAATGAGACAAAGAAAGATGAGGAGCAAAGAAATGTGCCTCTCTGTTTGTCTATGTCTGTCAGTCTATGTCCATCTATGTCTCTCTCTCTCTCTCTTAGTTTGTCTATATCTCTCAGTGTATCAGTTTAGGAGTAACACATTTGCTGCCCTATTTCATTATTTTATACAACCTGAACCTCAACTGAAACACAGTTCCTGAGTGGAATATGTGTATTACACAGAATGACATCCCTTTTTTTTTTTAATTATATAAAACAGCTTTGTATTAATAAGTCTCACAGAACGTATAGCAAATGTGCAAGTGGTTGAACCCCTGGGTAATAGTGACCATAATGTTATTTCATTTGATGTTTGGTGCAGGAAACAAATTTACACGGGGGCAACAAAGACACTGAATTTTAGGAAGGCAAATTTTAGCTCCTTAAGGGCAGCGCTTCAGGGCATAGATTGGGGCATTATGTTTTCTGATAAAAATACAGAGCAGAAATGGTTGTCATTTAAAATGATATTAAATCATTACTGTTCTCAATTCATTCCATTAATAAGAAAAAGTAGAAGTGTTAAGAATCACCCTATGTGGCTTAACTCTGAGGTAAAGAAGTTAATAGGGAAAAAAGGAAAGCTTTTAAGAAATATAAGTCAGAGGGGACAGTAGCTGCGTTTAATGAATATAAACACTATAACAAGTGTTGTAAAACAGCAATCCGGAAGGCAAAGATAGAAAATGAGGAGCGCATCGCGGCCGAGGCCAAGACTAACCCCAAAAAGTTTTTTAAGTATATTAATAGTAAAAGATGCAGGTTGAGGGTGTGGCCCCATTGAGTTATAATAACAATATGGTTACAGCGGATACAGAAAAGGCAGATGTGCTTAACCAGTTCTTTTCTTCTGTGTATACAGTAGAGGAGCCAGTGGGCCAAGTCTCACCCAATAGCTTCACTGTTGCCTCAGCTCCAACTACACAGTGGTTGGCACAGGATATGGTGCTTAAAGGGTTACACACGATAAATGTAAACAAGGCACCTGGGCCAGATGGAATACACCCTCGGGTACTGAGAGAGCTAGGGGCAGAATTGCAGTGGCCCTTGTTTCTGATATTCTCAGACTCTCTTTCATCAGGTATGGTACCTAGTGATTGGAAGAAGGCGAATGTCACTCCCATATTTAAAAAGGGAATAAGATCTCAGCCTGGCAATTATAGGCCTGTAAGTTTGACATCCGTGGTGGGCAAGTTATTTGAAGGCTTGTTAAGGGATCACATTCAAAATTATGTAGTGGAGAATGGCATTATGAGCAGTAATCAGCATGGCTTTATGAAGGACAGGTCATGTCAGACCAATTTAATTGCTTTTTATGATGAGGTAAGTAAGAAGCTGGACAGTGGGGATGCAGTAGATATAATCTATTTGGATTTTGCCAAAGCATTTGATACCGTTCCCCACAAACGACTGCTTTCTAAGCTAAGGTCTATTGGTCTTAGTGAAGTCGTTTGCACATGGATAGAAAACTGGCTACAGGATCGGGTACAGAGGGTGGTTGTTAATGGCACATTCTCTACTTGGAGTAAGGTTCTCAGTGGGGTCCCTCAGGGTTCTGTACTGGGTCCACTTTTGTTTAATTTGTTCATAAATGACTTAGGGGAGGGTATTATGAGTAATGTATCAGTGTTTGCAGATGACACAAAACTCTGCAGACCAGTCAATTCTATCCAGGATGTGACATCCCTGCAGCAGGATCTTGACCAACTGGCAATCTGGGCAGCTAAGTGGCAGATGAGATTTAATGTGGATAAATGTAAGGTCATGCACCTGGGATGTAAAAATATGCAAGCCCCGTATAACCTTAATGGGACTGCACTAGGCAAATCCATAATGGAGAAGGATCTTGGAGTCCTTGTAGATAATAAACTTGGCTGTAGCAAGCAATGCCAGGCAGCAGCTGCAAGGGCAAACAAGGTTCTGAGCTGTATTAAAAGGGGTATAGATTCACGGGAGGAGGGGGTTATTCTTCCCCTTTACAGAGCACTGGTAAGGCCCCATCTAGAATATGCTGTTCAGTTTTGGTCTCCAGTGCTCAAACGGGACATTATTGAGCTAGAGAGGGTCCAGAGAAGGGCAACTAAGCTGGTAAAGGGTATGGAAAGTCTCGGTTATGAAGAAAGACTGGCCAAGTTGGGTCTGTTTACACTGGAGAAGAGGCGCTTAAGAGGTGACATGATAACTATGTATAAATATATAAGGGGATCATATAATAACCTCTCTAATGTTTTATTTACCAGTAGGTCCTTCCAACGGACACGAGGGCACCCACTCCGTTTAGAAGAAGGGAGGTTCCATTTAAATATTCGGAAAGGATTTTTTACAGTGAGAGCTGTGAAGTTGTGGAATTCCCTCCCCGAATCAGTCGTACTGGCTGATACATTATATAGCTTTAAGAAGGGGCTGGATGGATTCTTAGCAAGTGAGGGAATACACGGTTATGGGAGATAGCTCTTAGTACAAGTTGATACAGGGACTGGTCCGATTGCCATCTTGGAGTCAGGAAGGAATTTTTTCCCCTCTGAGGCAAATTAGAGAGGCTTCAGATGGGGTTTTTTGCCTTCCTCTGGATCAACTTGTAGTTAGGCAGGTTAGGTATAGGCATTATGGTTGAACTTGATGGACGTATGTCTTTTTTCAACCCAACTTACTATGTTACTATAGGGAAAGAAGCTTTTCCACAATCTCAGGGATGATATATGCCTATAATGTCCTATGCTATTTCCCCAACTCTTTGTTTATTTCTTATGGTTTTTTACTGTCAGCAGCATTGGCATTCACAGTAAGGGAGGCACTTGCCCCCCAGAATTCCCTACTCAAACAGGGCAAGTACAAGTGCCCCAGGTTGCCATAATGGTGTGTAGCCCACTTTTGCAGATTCAGTGCTGCTACTGCTATTGCTTGGCGCGACAGGAGCCCTGAGCCCCGCTTACTATGGAGGACAGGTACTTTCCCAGCAATGGCGTGCCTCCACCCAGGGTAGTTTTGCCCCTCCCTGGGGTAACTTCTTACCGGCTTGGGTAGTGGTCCTGGGTATGAATAAGCTGAACACCGAGGTATATGATGAAACATCTTTATTTGGGCAGACCTCTCCAGGAGTGTAATACATGCAGTCAGGGCACATCCACCATTTCTCCACTCGTAGAGAACCTCTCTCAAAGGGGTACCCACGGTACTCTCGCCAGATGATCTTATCTAGGAGCTCCCCCCAGTACTCTCGCCAAGAGACCCTCTCATAGGGCTCGCCCCGATACTCACGCCAGGCTGACCCTCCACAAAGACTCACCCCGGTACTCACACCCAGGCTCCTTTGATTAGGACTCTCCCATCTAGCAGGGACTCTCTCCCTCTTGCCTAACCACTGTATGCCCTGATTTTCCAGCTGATGTAATGCTGGGGGGTCTTAACCCCTCTACACTCCTGGTGGGGCAATGTCGGCCCATTCTTACTAAATCTTCCTACATGGCACTCCTAAAGGGTCCTATCACATGGAAACTGCTTACTCAACCTTACTATATGGAGCACCTCCGTCCAGAGGTAATCCCCACACTCATCTCACAGAACATGGCTGCATGCCCTTTTATATCCCAGCACCCCATCTAGTGGTTGCTGGTGAGAAATGCACAAAAAAAAATGCACAAAAACATCTAGGACCACCTTTAGGTGTCCAAATCCCATGAGGCCACCCTCTAGTGCCTGTCTAAATGGGAACCCCCCTAAGGGGCCCAATTCTGGGGATCCCTACAGGTGTTTAAGATCTCAGCTTGTGCTGATTCTGGGTCTCTCTCCTGATAATACTGGCCGTCTCTCTGGCAGTTGCTGCAGCCTGAAACTTGTTCCCTTGTATCTTCTCTGAGCCCCAGCCTGGTCACATGATGCTGTGTGAGAGTGAGGCTGGCTCAGAAAATGGCTCTGCTTTAGTGTGTGAGAGTGAATGAGTTAAAAGCAGAACTAAAATCAATAAACAGCATCCTTACATAAGTATTTTGTTTTGTCCAAATGAGACAAAGAAAGATGGAGAGCAGCAATAATGGCCTCCCCCGTAGATGAATTGGGGCAATAGGTAAATTGCAATGGACCTAATGACTTAGGGCGCTTGGCTTTAATATGTGACAAAACTACTCTTTGACTGCACATAAAAAACTTGGGAGCGGCCAACTCCCGGAACTGTAACTGGCAACTTATGTCTTTGTGCTGTGGGGGCGCAGCCCACTGCCCGCACGGGGAGGACATAGAGACTCCATACGCGGCATGAAGTGTCCTGCTCGGAACTGAACTCAGGTCTCCAGCACGCAAGGCTGCAGTGCTACGCACTGAGCCACCATACGGCCCAAGGGATCTGGCTCTCAGTTTATATACGTCTTTCAGTCTGTGTCTGTCTGTATATGTCTATGTCTGTCTATGTTTGTCTGTGTCTGTTTATGTCTATTTATGTCTGTCTGTCTATCAGTCTCTCTCTCAGTCTTTTATCTCTCTATCAGTAACACATTTGTTACCCTATTTCATTATTTTATAGAATCTAAACCTCAACTGAAATACAGTGCAATATGTGTATTACACAGAATTACATCCCATTTTATTTTCCCAACTCTTTGTTTATTGTGTTGGGTTGAACCCCCACAGACTGTTCTTCCACTTCAGCTTATTCTTCCGCTTCTTCTTCTTCTTAGCGCCCCCCATTCTCTAACGCTACTCCTCCTACCCTTACCCCCCTACACCCAGACTCTCCACACTTCTTCGCCCTATAGCGGAGCAGGTTGCTTGTGCTTTACTAAGTGATCCCGCCCCCCGTTTTTTTGTGGCGCCGCTCTGAACCCCCCAATTTTCCCATTGACTTTGACAGGGAAGATTTTCAAACTGCTGCCACACTTACAGCTTTGCAGCTACACCCCCCAAACTTGAATAACCTAATAATGGGGTCACCCTGAATAAAATGGTGACTTTTGTTGGATGACCCCCATGTGGGAGGGGCCAACAACAGCCAATCAAATTTCACCTATTGACTTTTATGGGGAAATTGAAACTGCTGAAAATCTTACAGCTTTGAGGCTACACTCCCCAAACTTGAATCACATAGTCATGGGGTCAGCCTGAATCAAAATGTGATGATTGTTGGATGCCCAAAAGTGGGCGGAGCTGTGAACAGCCAATCATATTTTACCTTTTGACTTGGCGGAAATCCAACCTGCTGCCATTCTCACAGTAATAACACCGGGGCCCCAAACTGCAGAGTTAGGCACCAGGTAACTGCAGTTCAAGGTTAGAAAAAGTGGGCGGAGCCACAAACAGCCAATAAGATTTACCTATTGACTTTCAATGGGGAAATTCAACCTGCTGCCATTCTCCCAGTATTAACACCAGGATCCCCAAACTTTGCACATTCAGTCACTGGGGGACTTCGTACTTAAGGTTAGAAAAAGTGGGCGGGCCTCCAAAAGTCAATCACATTTCTTTCATTGTTATCAGTGGGGAAATTTTAACTGCTGCCATTCTCATGTTTAATGTCAGGGTCCCCAAACTGCACAGTTTGTCTTAGAAAAGTAGGCGGGGCCAACAACAGCCAATCAGATTTTCCCTTCATATGTTTAAATTTAAACTGCTGCCATTCTTTAAATATTAATACTAAGGTCTCCAAGCTAGTCACCAGGTAACTGCAGTTCAGAGGTAGAAAAAGTGGGCGGAGCCACCAACAGCCAATCAGATTTTACCTATTGATTTTTAATGGGGAAATTCAACCTGCTGCCATTCTCACAGTATTAACACCATGGTCACTAGGGGACTGCATTTTAGGTTTTAAAAAGTGGGTGGAGCCACCAACAGCCAATCAGTCTTCACCTATTGAATTTTTTTGGTTTAAATTTAAAATGCTGCCTTTCTCACACTATTTATGTCAGGGTTCCCAAACTTTGCACAGTCAGTCATTGGCTGACTACATATTCAGGGTTAGAACAAGTGGGCGGAGCCACCAAGAGCCAATCCATTTCCACCAGTGAAATTTCATTGGTTTATATTTAAACTGATGCCATTATTTAAGTATTAATTACAGGGTTGTTAAACTTTCCAGAGTTAGTCACTGGGTATTTGCAATTCAAAGTTAGAAAAAAGTGGGCGGAGCCACCAACAGCCAATAACATTTCACCTATTTACTTTTTTTTTTTACTTACCCAAACTTTGCAGAGTTGGTCACTGGGAGACTGCAGTTCAAAAATAGGAAAAGTGGGTTGGGCCACTAACAGCCAATCAGATTCTATCCACTGAATTTTATTGATTTAAATTTAGAATGCTCTTATTCTCACACTATTAATGCCAGGGTGCCCACTGTTTGTCACTGGGTGGCTTCGACTCAAGGTTAGAAAAAGTGGGCACAACCACCAACTACCAATCACAATTCACCTATTGACTTTTATTGGTTTAAATTTAAACTGCTGCCGTTCTTTAACTATTAATCCCAGGGCCCCTAAACTTTGCAGAGTTAGTCACTGGGTAACTACAGTGGGGAAATTTAAATTGCTGCCATTCAGACACTATTAAAACCAGGGTCTCCAAACTTTTCAAAGTGGTTTTTACTATATAACTGTGGGTCCATGGTTAGAAAAAGTGGGCAGAGCCAAAAATAGATCAGATTTAATTTCGTGACTTCACGTTTTTCTTCCCAACATGAAGTTTGTTCTCAAACTTCCCTTTCTAGTTATAACAGTGAGGAGGTTTTTTCTCTTATTGGTAGTTACATGGCTGGAACTAGGGGTAAGCAGAAGATGCATGTGCCTATGGCGCAACAGTGAGGGGGGAGCTGGGCATGTACCTGCGCTCCCCTAGTTCAGGTCCTGGAGGAGCTAAAATGCAGCCCCTTTCAGTGATCCCACCCCCCGTTCATCAAATGAGCAAATCTTTCCCTCAATATGCCCACCTTGGGTGGACAATATTGTGCTAATGTGCTATCTTGCCCTTGGGCCAAAAGATTGCCAAATGATTTCATAACTTAAATCTTCCATCCCCTTTACCAGTTTAGTTGCAGTCTCTGCACTCTCTCCAGCTCATTAATATCCTTCTTAAGGACTGGAGCCCAAAACTGCACTGCATACTCAAGGTGAGGCCTTACCAGGGAGCTATAAAGGGGCAAAAATATGTTCTCATGCCTTGAGTCAACGCCCTTTTTTATACAAGACAGCACTTTATTTGCTTTAGTAGCCACAGAATGACACTGCCTGGCATTAGACAACTTGTTATTTGCAAAAATCCGCAGAGCCTTCTCCATTAAGGATACCCCCAACACACTACCAACACTTGCATTTTACCAAAGTCCTTTACTTATGTCGGTGACCCCCTGAAATAATAAAATTAAAGATAGCTTGAAAGGAAATAGGATAGGGGGATAACTTTTAAGGGCTCTGGCACATGGGGAGATTAGTCGCCTGCGACAAATCTCCTTGTTCGCGGGCGACTAATCACCCCAAAATGCCATCCCACCGGCGATGAGAGGAAACTTCTGCGATTTCAGGGTAATCGTGCCACCACCTATGCCATCCCACCCGTGATTTACATTTTCGCCGGTGGGATGGCATTTTGGGGAGATTAGTCGCCCGCGAACAGGGAGATTTGTGGCTGGCGACTAATTTCCCCGTGTGCCAGAGCCCTAAGAATGGTATATGGTTGGCATGTTTTAACAACACACTTTAAGGATAAGATATTAGAGAAACTCTGACTAAAGATCAGTAGATATGTCTTATTGACAATGTTTAAAACACATAATAACGGTAATGAAACAAGGGGTACATTCAGCTGCAATTTAAGTAACCCACACACAGCACCAACACAGCTCCAAATCCCATGAAACCACCCGCCAACAGACTTCAGTCATGAAATTGCACAGCAAGAACTTGCAGACTATAGTGGCTTGAAAAAGCATACTCACGCTAGCCTATGGGGCAGTGGTTTCAGTTGGTTTGGCCCTGCGTTTTTGGGCTACTTAAAAACATGGTGCTCAAAGTGCCCAAATTCATCATAAGCATAATAGTGCAACAAACACAGCTAATCTAATTAACTAATGAATTTTTAGTGTAGTAGATAACAATACATTATCTAACAGAAATGTATCTCTTTCATCCTCAGCTTTCATCAGAAAGGTTTACCTAACCTTGGCCATGCAGCTTGCTCTAACTGTTGGACTTATCTGCATGTTTATTTTTTGGTAAGATTTTGTGATATTTATAATATTTGTGACCGTTATAGATCAGTTGAATAGTTTCTATAAATAAGGCATTCTATAACACAGTAAAATTAACTTAAAAGTGAACTATGCCACTAACATCCAGAATGTTCGGGACCTAGGATATTTCAGATAAGGGAACTTTCCATAATTTGGATCTCCATACTTTAAGTCTGCTAAAAAATCAACAAAACATTAATTAACCCCAATTGTTTTGCATCCAATAAGGACTATTTATATCTTAGTTGGGATCAATTTCAAGAGACTGTTTTATTACTACAGAGAAAAAGGAAATCAGTTTTAAAATTCTGAATTATTTGATTAAAATGGTGTTCCGTAATTCGGAGCTTTCTGGATAACGGGTTTCCGGATAAGGGGTCCGATACCTGTATAGACAACATTAGAAAGCCCAGCTTGTCCTAAAAAAAAATGATGTATAGTTTTCCTTGGCAAAGTAAAATAACCCTTCAGGAAATGCCCCTAAATGAAATGACAAATGGCAAATGAAATGCAAAATCCTGCTGGTAAAATCCTTATTCCAAGGCTCATGTAGCTGTGGGACTGGGTTTGGTGGCACCGACAGATTTACTAAGAGCTAAAGGCAAATTCATAAAAAAATGTCGGGAAAATGACAAAATCTGAAAACTGTCTGTTTAAAAGACAAAGTCACAAAAGTGGAGATAGAGGTTTGTGAATTTGTGAATAGACAAATCTATCTCCACTTTTATTTTGTCTCAGTATCATCACTTGGATGGTGGAAAAACTGGTGGAAAACACTTAATCCGCCTAAATTCCGACTCAACCGCCACTTTTCCGTTTTTGGCGAAAGAAAGACAGTTTACAGACACTTTTGTGAATTTGTCGTTTAAACGACATTTATACAACATTTTAACGACATTTTTCCCCGACATTTTCAAAATGGAGTAAAGCTCAGTGTAACTCTGTCAGATCAATTCTAACTCTCCATTTCACACCTAAGGTAGGGGCCCCATTGGGGGATTGTTAACATATTAATGGGGATTAGCAGCTTATTGTTAGGGGACAAGTTTCTGTCTAAACCTAGAACAATAGGTGCAAAAAGCCTCAAGTAAAACACTGATTAAAAAAGTTCAATTTATATCTAAAAAGTTTTTACCTCACATTTACATAATTATGCAAATTTTAGCTTAATCAATGAGGCAATAATAACATTTTGTGTGAATATATTGTAAACATTTTTATTAAAAGGAAAAGTAAAGCCTCCCAGGCAAATTTTTAGTTTTAGCAGCAGCAGTGCCCTTTAATCACTTCACTGACACTTTCCGCAACTTATCTGTGCCCCCATAGCATGTCCTGAGCTACAGAGCTGCCTGACAGCATTGGCCCCAACCTGTTCCCAGCAGCCATCTTGGGGATCAGCAAACAGCACAGGCACACTGGCACCCAAACTGGGATATTGGGGTACAGGATTGGACTGGCACCAACAGGGCACTGGATAAAAACCCGGTGGGCCCTAGTCCCCTAGTTGGAGCTCTATTCCCTGGGCATGTTGGGGTGGGGGCCGGATTGCTGCTGCCCAGTAATGAGTAGGGGCTAGAGAATAAGGTATTTAGACCCTTAAATCTTGTTACAGAAGTGGAATTACACAGAAATATAGAAAAAAATGATAGATTGTCCTGAAAAAAATGATGTATAGTTTCCCTGTGCAAACTAAAATTACCCCTCAGGAAATGCCCCCAAAGTGAAATGGCAAATGAAATGCAAAATCCTGCTGGTAAAATCCTTATTCCAAGGCTCATGTAGATGTGGGACTGGGTTTGATGGCACCGACAAATTTACTAAGAGCTAAAGGCAAATTCATAACAAACATGGTGGGAAAATGACAAAATCTGAAAACTGTCTGCTTAAAAGACAAATTCACAAAAGTGGAGATAGAGGTTTGTGAATTAGGTGGAAAATCCCACAAATCTATCTCCACTTTTTTTTTTTAATCTCCTGTACCATATACCAGCAGGGGATAACAGATAGCTTCAGATGGCTTCTTATTGCCAGTGATAAGAAACAGATTTTTCCTGTGACAGTTGCTTTCAGCTGCCATGGACAGCACAATTCCCTTGAAAATGCAAAGAGAGGATTTGTGGGGAAATGTAAATGCAGCCACTGAAAAAAAATCTGGACATCGCTCCACCAGCCTATTTCTAAAGGCTGATATCCTTACGTTGGAAGGTTATGTGACCGTGCCCAGGGCAGTCACGAGGCGGACCCCGGAGGAGGGAATTGAACCTGCAACCCCGTCGTCACAGGGCGGTCTCCCTACCCCTAGGCTATCCTTCCTCCTCCCACTTATAGGATGTTTTTTATTTGCTACATAGTGGCAGTTGGTGTATCCTAACTGAGAAGCCTGCTGTTTGCTCAAGACCTATATAACTAGGGGGACTGTTTAATAAGTAGGGAGAATGAATCCTCCATTTATCAACATTCTCTGAGAAAGTTGATAAGTGAGCCCCGGGGGGGGGGGGGGGGGGGGTGTCTTTTTAACCCTAAAACAATAGGCGCAAAAAGCCTCATTGACATTTTATAAACAAGTAAAACACTGATTAAACAAAAAGTTGAATTGATATGTTTTATATAAAAACGTTTTTTCCCCTCACATTTGCATTGTTATGCTAGTTTCAGCTTAATGAATGAGGCAATACAGGTATAGGACCTATTATCCAGAATGCTCGGGACCAAGGGTATTCTGGATAAGGGGTCTTTCCGTAATTTGGATCTGCATACCTTAAGTCTACTAAAAAAATCAATAAAACATTTATTAAACCCAATAAGATTGTTTTGCATCCAATAAGGATTATTTACCGGTATATCTTAGTTGGGATCAATTACAAGATACTGTTTTATTACTACAGAGAAAAAGGAAATTAGTTTTCTGAGTTATTTGATTAAAATGGAGTCTATGGGAGATGGGCTTTCCATAATTCGGAACTTTCTGGATAATGGGTTTCCGGATAGGGGGTCCAATACCTGTAATAACATTTTGAGTGAATATATTCATTTTTATTTAAAGGAAAATTAAAGCCTCCCAGGCAAAATTTTAGTTTTAGCAGCAGTTCCCCCTCTTTAAAGGGGACATATACCATACATTTTTACAATGCACTAAACCATGTAAAATAATGTAAACTAGAAGTAAGTGCTTTTAATACCTTTGGGTTCAATTATGTCCATAACTGCTTGAAAACTGTGCCCTGCTGCTGTTGAGTAAAGCCTGTCAGTCAGTGCTGTGACCACTTCCTGTGGGAGACTGAAGCGACACTCCCATGTTTCATTTCACTCTGGCTTCTGAATAGAGAGGTTGTGTATGCAGCTCTCATATAATGGATCATTTCACATTTTGAGGGAGGATGAATATTATAACTGAAAATGAACTTTATATAAAATGTCTCCTTTAATCACTTCACTGACACTTGTCGCAACTAACCTGTGTCCCCATCGCATGTCCAGAACTACAGAGGTGTGTGACAGCATTGGCCCCCACCTTTAGCTGTTCCCAGTCGCCATCTTGGTAAGCAGCACATGCACACTGGCACCCAAACTGGGATATTGGGGTACAAGGTTGGACCGGCCCCCAACAGGGCACTGGATGAAAACCCGGTGGTCCCTAGTCCTGTTGGGGCCCCTTTTCACCGGGCATGTTGGGGTGTGGGCGGGATTGCTGTTGACCAGTAATCAGTAGGGGCTAGAGACCCTCGCGAGTCTTTTTCGGCGATTTGCGCGAAATCGCGCCGCCGCGTCTGCCATCCCGCCGGCGACTTACATGTTCGCCGGTGGGATGGCAGAGGGAAGGCAACTCGGGGAGATTAGTCGCCCGCGAGCAGGGAGTTTTGCCGCGGGCGACTAATCTCCCCGTGTACCAGAGCCCTAAGTCTGCTAAAAAATCAACAAAACATTAATTAACCCCAATAGGATTGTTTTGCATCCAATAAGGATTATTTATATCTTAGTTGGGATCAATTTCAAGAGACTGTTTTATTACTACAGAGAAAAAGGAAATCAAGTTTTAAAATTCTGAATTATTTGATTAAAATGGAGTCTATGAGAGACAGGCGTTCCGTAATTCGGAGCTTTCTGGATAACGGGTTTCCGGATAAGGGGTCCGATACCTGTATAGACAACATTAGAAAGCCCAGCTTGTCCTAAAAAAAATGTATAGTTTTCCTTGGCAAAGTAAAATAACCCTTCAGGAAATGCCCCCAAAGTGAAATGACAAATGGCAAATGAAATGCAAGATCCTGCTGGTAAAATCCTTATCCCAATGCTCATGTAGCTGTGGGACTGGGTTTGGTGGCACCGACAGATTTACTAAGAGCTAAAGGCAAATTCATAAAAAAATGTCGGTAAAATGACAAAATCTGAAAACTAGAAAATCTGAAAAATAGAGTTAGAAAGCAACAAAAGCACAGGGGGAAATAAACACCAAGAAGAGGCAGGCCACAGAATGTCCAAAAGCAGCTTCCCCTACTGAATGCATGACTGAATTGTGCTGCCTTGTAATCATACGAACACTTTCCCAAGTGGCTGCCTGGCAAGCCTGCCCCATCATTTCTCACTAGGAAATGGCCAGTCCTGCAAAAAGTACTAGCATGGCCAAAACCTAGATTGGGCACATCCTTATCCCCTGCTAGATATGTTTTTACATTTCATGTATTTTTTATATTGCTTGTAAACATGAGTGCAAAATAATTAGTGTTTGTTTTAACTACACATCATTTCACTTTTTAATTCATTCCAGGAAAAGACTGAAGAACTGGGTGCAGGAGTATCCATACATTGTATATGCCCTCTGGTAAGTGTTTACAATTGGACAATTTGCTGATATTATAAGGGTGCCTCATTGCTCATTTTTCTTTAATACACAGTCTGCTTCCTTGGGTGATGTACAACTATAAATATCCAAAAGGGTAGCTGACTTTCAGTATGTTAGCATAATTTATTTTTAGCTGCTTTTCAGTCAGTCTTTGTTTTTTTAATTTTTGATTTTTTTTTTATCATTTGCCTTTCTTTTCTGCCCCTTTGCAGTTTTCAAATGCAAAAAAAAATCTCTCTGTGAAGCTGACTTACAGGTGTTAGCGTTTTAGCAAATTTTATATTGATACCACTGAACAAGTACGGAAACCACATCAGGTATTCATTCATATGGCTTTTCCACACATGCGTTTTACCCTGCGTTTGCCTGTGGTTGATCTCTCCTGCATTCTGCACTTGCATGTGTCTGAGTGAGTACAACCCGGTCTGGAAGAATGGTCTGCATTTGGCCTAGCGTTCCCCTGCAGTGGAACACAGGAGAGATCTAACTACCCGTGTGTAAGAGCCTTAAAGCACTTGTGTCTGGGGTCTGGCTGCGTTCTTCTCCTAGGAGCAGAATTCCAGTTAAGAAATACTTTTCTAGTATCTATTTTCTTATTAAGGACCTTGTTGCAGTCTATACACATTGCTTAAAGGGCCTTTTCAAGCCCTCTGAGGCCACCAAGCCAAATGATACAAAAGGATCCTCCAGTGAGAATTCTGCTTGTTTTGTTTAACTCCAGTAATATGCAATCTAAGTTCAGTTTTCCAGTAACTGGTGGCATTTAGTATAATGAACCACCTTTTTTTTTGCATTATATAATCAGACATTTCTGTTGCTCCTGCAGCCCTGCAATCATTATTCTGGCTTTAGTCCTTGCATGCTGCCAGCAAGTACGGCGTAAAGTTCCCTACAACTTCATCTTCCTTGGACTATTTGTAAGTCTTGTGCAGTACACACATCTAAAGAAAGAATGCCTGTCCTTTAAAGGGCAATTAAACTCTGAAGTTAAATTGTGCCCATTGTTTTTTACTCTTATCAGTGTATAGCAGCCATTTTAAAATTAAATAATGGCATGAATGTAAGAAGAAACTAAAGCAGTAATCATTCACTGAAAGTGTTTATTAAGAAGTTAGTTGCTCACACTGTGTTCAGCAGAAGATCAGCACAGGGAGGAAGCCAAATCTGTAAAATTGTGCGCTACATTATGTGCTACAATTGACTATTATTTCCTCTTGGACTTTAAAAATTATTTAAAAAATAAATTCCCTCAGAACATACCCTGTTCCTCTCATTATGTGACATGTCTTCCTCTGAGTATGCTTTCCTCCTTTCTAGTGCATACTCATAGTGCGTATTATTGGGGTACAGAGCGCCCTGGGCATATACATGGTGCTTAAACTGAAAAGGGCAAGGAGCAGTGGCTTGTGGGGCAGTACATTTTCTATGTAGTATTTCTGCTTTATATTACTACTGGAAGCTATTAGTTGTATAGCTGCTATAATAATGCAGTACAGGTATCAGACCATTATCCAGAAACCCATTATCCAGAAAGTTCCGAATTATGTAAAGGCCATCTCCCATAGACTCCATTATAAGCAAAAAATTCTGTAATAATAAAACAGTACCTGTACTTTATCCCAACTGAGATATAATTAATTCTTATTGGAGCCAAAACAATCCTGTTGGGTTTAATTGCAGTTTAAATATTTTTTTTAGCAGACTTAAGGTAGGAGATCCAAATTACAGATAGACCCCTTATCCAGAAAACCCCAATGTCCTGTTATTCTGGATAACGGGTCCCATACCTGTACTGTACAGGGATTTCCACAAAGGTCAGACAACTTGATCACCTAGTTGTAACATGTTTGTTAATAAAGATAATGGAACTTGAACTTGTTCTCATTTCCAGACTGCAGTGGAAGGGTGCATGCTTGGAACCATAGCCGCGTAAGTGTTTTATAAAATACTGTCAGATTAATGTTTGTCTTTCAGTAGTAAAGTGCCAAAAATGGTGCACAAGCCCCAGACCCTCACCTTAAAGAGGGGAAAACCATCAATGAACAAGAGAAAGGGGGCCTCTAGGCACACTAAAAATCAAGTGACAAACCACAAAAAACAGTGCCACTGGTATCTGTTATAAATCAACTTAACAAATTCAGTAGGTGGTCCAGGTGCACAAGCCCCAGACCCTCACCTTAGGGGCGGAAAAACCATCATTGAGCAGTAGAAAAGGAGCCACCAGTCACATTGAAAATCCACAGGGCCACAAGTGGAAGTAAAAATATTCCTTATTAAAGTTGAATTAAAAAAACAAACATCTCAAATGGCCCTACACATTTCGTGCCCATGACTTAGTCCATGCCCAAACATCTCAAATGGCCCTACACGTTTCATACCCTAAGGGCTTAGCCCATGACTAAGTGCCTTAGCCATGGGCTAAGCCCTTAGGGTATAAAATGTGTAGGGCCATTTGAGATGTTTGGGCATGGACTAAGTCATGGGCACGAAATGTGTAGCGCCATTTGAGATGTTTGTTTTTTTAATTCAACTGTGGATTTTCAGTGTGCATGGAGACCCCCTTTCTGTTCATTGATGGCCAGCTAGTGACCCATGGGCTGGATGCAGGCCTGGACTAGGATTCAAAATAGGCTCTGGCATTTCAATTACACAGAGGCCCAAAGAGACCCCAATCAGCGCAATGAATAGTGACTGTCAAGGGCATTTTAGAGCAGCCCCTTTGCCAGAGCCCACAGATTGTCAGTACGGGCCTGGCTGGACAAGCCCCACCCTTTATGAAATGTTTATTGTCCCCAGGCTGCTTAAAAGCCTCACTGACCTTGTTCGATCTCACCATCAGTTTAACATTGTCTGGCCTCTCATCACATTGTATAGTGAATAACTAGAAATTGGATCTCATTTAATTCAGTAATCAGAAATAATTTGATTTCCATTTGTCAGACTTTTTGATGCTGATGCAGTAATGTGGGCTGGTGGCGCCACAATAGTTGTTACATTGGGACTGACCATTTTCGCACTACAGACAAAGGTAAGAAAAAATAGAATAGTCCACTTATTTATTCCTGTCTTCTAAATTCTGAACATATGTAGGAAATGATGTACCCCCTGCTTTGATGTAAAAAGGTGAAGAGGAACTGCTGAGATGTGGCTACTCTCCACTTCCTTCTGCCTGACCAACAGAAATATTCTATTAGGGACGATAATCCTATATTGAGCACAGTCGCAGGATAATCAGCCTAAAGGGGCAGCATGACTGGCCAAACATGCCTATATGGGTGGACAGTATGATCAGGACTGGCCAAAGTGTGTGACCAAATCTGACAATGTATGGTCAGCTTTACAACCTAATTTCTACAATGCATAAAGCCTCCAGAAACAATGTTACATCACATCCCCAAGTACTGCATGCAGTTCCTAGTAAGTGAGAAAATATGCAAACTGACCCAATGCCCACAATGCAATGTAGCCCTAATGTTTATATTCATTGAACCAGGGACAGTATAGGGCACCAGTAAGCAGCTGTTCATTTCTGTCTTCAGCTTAATGTGTTTTTTATAAGAATCGTAGTCCTGACAACTAGACCCTTATAAGATGTTTTGTACAGATGTCCTGTAAACGTTTCTTTTTTTAATATCTACAAAAAGATAAAATAATAACCAATGCCCTTCTCTGCAGTGGGACTTTACCATGCTGTCTGGGGGATTGTGCGTTGCCTTGCTGGTGCTTCTGTGCTTTGGTATACTCTGCGGAATCCTGAGATCAATGGTAAGTATACAATATGTTTCTGCTAATAGTGCTGACTATACCATTTCCATTTGGGTATCCTGTATGTAGTGCTGCTGGATAGGATCAGATACATACAAGGGGGTGCAATGCTTGCTACAGGTATACCCACCTACATCTATTTATTCAGCAACTAGAATTGACTGGTCACCTGTTTAAGAGCAGATATCTAACCAATGAACCTATTATCTTGTTAATCTTCCTCTTTTGATTTTTTTCTGGCCCACAACTGAAAATGCTATATGGCTGTCAGGGCCACTGTCCCTGGCAAAGCAAAATACATCCACTGTGAAGCTTCAGTTTTATGGTTATTTTTTGCTGCTTCTATTACTATTTAGGCCCTTTAATGTTCATCTTCCATTTTGACATTCAAACTGCTGCCTCCAGTCAGGTACCGACCATTCACTTAGTACTCTATTATTTATCTTTTCTCTTTTTATTTCATTCTCTTCAGTACCTCAATATAGTGTATGCATCCATTGGAACCTTCATCTTTGGAATGGTAAGCATGTTACACGCATGGATATCTAATTTTCCTCATACATGTTATTGAAATCCTAAATTAGCCTATTGTTAATGTAAGAATAATTATGTTATACCTCACTTATAGATTAAACATTTTGGTCATCAGCTGACCATATGTGGGCTTTAGCAAGGTGGGTCTGATTAGGCTGATCTGATCACTTCAGGCAGTGGATCAGACTGAAAGGTAGTCTTGTCAGAAGGAAATTGTATACATGAACTAATATGGTGCTTTACCATGAGGTTTCTAGCATTCCCAAATGGTACTATATCACCCTAGATCAGATATCAGATGGGGAAGCTATCATATTGACCTATGTCGCTGAAGAAGTTGCCATTCTTTCCTCATCCTTTATTGAAGGCTGTGTGCATGCTCAGTGTACTTTACATGCTCAGTATGCACAAAAATCTATCATGGTGGGGCTGGCCAAGTAAGTAGAGGTCCTACAAGTATATAAACGGCCTTAAAGGTGAATTATTTTGTGTCAAAACACTGCTGTACCTCTGAATATGTATGGCAGCCCTTTAACAAGAGTGTGCCAGTTTTAATAGTTCTTTGTAAAAAGGGGGCCTATCATGCCAGTGTTAATAATAAATGCTCCTCTATGTCATACTTAATCTATGCCACAAACAATTATACAAGACATGACCAAAAGGCTGGCAAAACACTTGCAAAAGTTTGTCCCAACCCCATTACCCAGGGCATCAAATTTGGTTCTAAATATACTAAACCTAAAGCCAACAATTGTTTTAGTTGTTCAAACTGACTCCACAACAGTAAGGGAGTCCTCCATAACAGACTTGTCTGGGCCACCATTTCCCATAGGATGTGAGTATTCCAACATTTTATCATATAACCTTAATTTTCTAACATTTCGGGAACCTCACGTTGCCTTTTTCAATGGGGGAATGCTACATTGCAAAAGGGAACACGAGGTTCCCGAAACGTCTGTATCCTTCTCACTGATTACTCCAATAAGCCTTTGCGGAGGCAGTTTTTTGCACCAGTTGAAATGTGAGTGACTTCCTTTTTGTATTTGCACTTGACATCTCTATAGCCGGAAGCTACGGTTCCTAGGAAGTTGCACTCAAAGTTAACACTATTATTGATTTTATTTTGGAGAGCACAATCAGTTTTTCTACTTTATTTTTTTAACCTTTACTGTAAACCAACATTTTCCTTTGCAGTACCTCGTTGTGGACACGCAGTTGATAGTTGGTGGGAAACATCGCTATGCAGTAAGCCCAGAGGAATATATCTTTGCTGCCCTCAATATCTACTTGGACATTATAAATCTTTTCCTCATGCTGCTGCAGATTTTTGGGATCTGTGGTTCTAATTAACCGGAAAACTCCAGTTGCGGGGAAACATATTGTGCCGCAGGGCCTACATACATTTATTGCATAACTGCGGCCAGCACACAACCAGCACTTTGCATCACAGATGTGCAGCAGGCTCTAACCTGAGTGAAACAAGAGGTTTTTTACAGCTCGTTGAACTGTTCAGTTTTTTAAATTTGCGGAAACTTTGTTCCTGTGTCTGTTTTAACTATTTATTTAATAAAGATGTTCTTTCTCTTAAAGGGAAACTCTTGATGGGGAGGAAACAAAGGGGAGTAGATCTGCAACTGTAAATTAGCGGCTCTGTAGTGAAGAAGCCATCACTCTGCTTGGGTCAGCTCCACCCATGTCCATTAAATGAATGATTGTGTCATGTATGACACTTAGTGAAGGACAAAGCTGAGCGAGTGGAGTGACGGACATTTAAAGCAAGGCTTGCAAAGCAGTAGCACCAAATAGAGCTGCAGGGTTTATGTTCTGATCCAGAGTGCAGATGTCTGGCATGTTCCCCCCGGCACTGGTCAGAGCAGTGCATTAGTAAGCATACCTTTCAAAGATTCTATTATTTTGTCCCTTTTTAGTAAGTGCGTTTATTTATTTACTCACAAGTAAACAGGTGTATGTGCAGACATCTCACTTTCAATTCTGCCCCAACCAAATATGAGTGGAAATTGCTGGGTTCTGGGACAGGGTGATGAGATATCACCTTGCAAACCCTCCTTTGTTAGACTTCATGCCAGAGTTGGTTCATAACAACCTACCCTTCTTTTCCATAAAGTTCCTGGCCAGGCATTGCCTGAGCAAATACAGGTTCACTGGATCCAATCTGGCCAAACCTATATGCTGTTCAGCATGTCACAAGGATATATTTGAATCTTTTAATCTGTTATGGATCTTGATTATGCTGAATCAGAAAAAGCAAAAGCCATAGATTAATCATATGCTGTAGCCATGTAAGTGCAACCAGGGATCCCTACCAGAATGTGGAAGAAGTCATTAGGCGACCTGGTACTGTATAGGGCTGTACCCCTTCGTACTGATATGGCCACTGATTGATCCGTGTAGTTTGCCTACGCTGGAATTGGGCAGATTATGTAATCTTGTACATAGCAGACATGTCAGAGGCATACCATGAGATGCATGGGGGGAACTCACTCAAAATCAGAAAATGTCTTGTTGGTCTATGGAGAAAGCCACAGGTTTTAAAGATTGTGTTCATCAACCAATACACCTTCAATATGGACAACCAAGTCCTCTGTCTGAAATGCAACTGTGTCTTCAAAACCAGCTTTGGATATCACAAAATGAAATCTTATGTAACCATTTGGGCTTACCTCAAATGGAGCCAACTCCACGTGGTCATCTATGCAACTTGTAAGGGGACATACAGTGGCTTGCAAAAGTATTCGGCCCCCTTGAACTTTTCCACATTTTGTCACATTACAGCCACAAACATGAATTAATTTTATTGGAATTCCACGTGAAAGACCAATACAAAGTGGTGTAAACGTGAGAAGTGGAAGGAAAATCATACATGATTCCAAACATTTTTTACAAATAAATAACTGCAAAGTGGGGTGTGTGTAATTATTCAGCCCCCTGAGTCAATACTTTGTAGAACCACCTTTTGCTGCAATTACAGCTGCCAGGCTTTTAGGGTATGTCTCTACCAGCTTTGCACATCTACAGACTGAAATCCTTGCCCATTCTTCTTTGCAAAACAGATCCAGCTCAGTCAGATTAGATGGACAGCGTTTGTGAACAGCAGTTTTCAGATCTTGCCACAGATTCTCCATTGGATTTAGATCTGGACTTTGACTGGGCCATTCTAACACATGGATATGTTTTGTTTTAAACCATTCCATTGTTGCCCTGGCTTTATGTTTAGGGTCATTGTCCTGCTGGAAGGTGAACCTCCGCCCCAGTCTCAAGTCTTTTGCAGACTCCAAGAGGTTTTCTTCCAAGATTGCCCTGTATTTGGCTCCATCCATCTTCCCATCAACTCTGACCAGCTTCCCTGTCCCTGCTGAAGAGAAGCCCCCCCAGAGCATGATGCTGCCACCACCATATTTGACAGTGGGGATGGTGTGTTCAGAGTGATGTGCAGTGTTAGTTTTCCGCCACACATAGCGTTTTGCATTTTGGCCAAAAAGTTCCATTTTGGTCTCATCTGACCAGAGCACCTTCTTCCACATGTTTGCTGTGTCCCCCACATGGCTTGTGGCAAACTGCAAACGGGACTTCTTATGGTTTTCTGTTAACAATGGCTTTCTTCTTGCCACTCTTCCATAAAGGCCAACTTTGTGCAGTGCACGACTAATAGTTGTCCTATGGACAGATTCCCCCACCTGAGCTGTAGATCTCTGCAGCTCCCCCAGAGTCACCATGGGCCTCTTGGCTGCATTTCTGATCAGCGCTCTCCTTGTTCGGCCTGTGAGTTTAGGTGGACGGAAAGCCAAAGCTGATATACCAAAATGGTAAACTGAGTCTGTATATTGCCAATAAAGTATTAGCTGCAGCTAATGAACCTTTAAACCTTCCAGGCAGTCACCAGAGTTTGTCACATGTGTTTCTCTGCTTGAATGTATCTGACCATTCTATCTGGAGCCAGATTTGCCCTGCATAGCAATCTAGATTTATGAGAATATTAACCCTGTTGATTGTCTTGGACAATAAAGCATTTGTGATGTTTTGCAAAAACCTCTGGCGTCCTGTATTTTATTTTTTACACAACAGCAAAAGAGGTGGAGTTTCACTACACCCTCATACTTCCCATCCTATGTGTCTAATGTAATTGGTTAACTAGCCAGACAAGGAATTTTCTAGGGTTACACACAAGTTATAGAAATAGTTACATACAATTTATAAGTGGTGCAGCTTCTTTAGGTGCAAAATGCAGGGAGCTCAGTGCATACCGACCAGTCAAAGCGGGTGTTAGGTATAGGGCAACTTTTTACCAGCTGCAGCTTCTCGTTTTATGGAGGAGGCAACAAAGCACATGAAGTACAGCCTGTCCACTTCTACAAATGAACCCCAATTCAAGCCCAAAGTTACCCCTTTCTACTAGTTTCTCCTCATTATAAAAAGCTCATGGTAAACAGATTTTTTTAATTCTAAATTTGCAGAGCTGTTTTTTCATGACTTCATTATTGCCATTTTTTCCTAAAGTTTTTATAGAACTGCAGTCGTTATTTTTTTCCTCTTCAAAAATAATTGTGGTTATTGAAGGAAGTTTCATTGTTAAGAAATCCACTGAAAGGATATGTGTGCTTTGGGCTAAGTGTGATTACAATATGCTATTTATGGCAAGCAGGGTCTAATTGATGGAACAGTACCCATTTAGGATAAGCTTCCTGTTTGGATCGCCTAGTATGTCATGGCAACCTGGGGATGTTACTCTCACCCTGATTTTTCCTACTCCTGCAAGTGCTAGTGACTCCAAGAGGTACCAGGGACTAAATGAAGGAGGTCAAGCCTTTGGGTAAAAAACCCAGTCACAGTAAAGAGACTATTAATGATACATAAAGGGCAAATTACCAAAATTATCAACTTCACACACAGTTGCTAATATACAAATATACAAATACCTTGTATTAGCTTTGTATGATTGTCCAATACAACCAAACATACTTCTTTTGCCTCGGTGTCAGAGATATTCTCTATTACAGTGCCATGTAGATATATTGCATACTGTAGGTTGTGACACTGGGCCTAATTTACTATTGCCGGCACAACCATAAAGGAGTAAAACTCTTGCTTGTTTGCATCTTATCAGAGTACAATGGCCTGGCTGTGACTATAAATGTAAATTATATACTACGTGCAAGGTGACTGTAAAATCATGCACACAGTAGAGAAGTATTCACCTAAAGCCCAAATATGTGTTGGCTACAATGTCAAAAGGGCAAACCTGTGAGCCACTGATTAACAAAAGCAAGTTTTGTGTCAGTAGGTAGTGGGTGCAATTAATAGGTGAAAACACATGGTACATGGGCAAAGCACTAGGTGCAATACATGCCAGTCTTCATGTATAGCACCTAGAGCTTTGCCCCCTTTGATTAATAACACCCACTGCTCCTCAACTCACAGCTTTGGTGATATCAGTATGCATTTTTGTGATTCTGACAAATATGGGTCTTTGGGGACCAAAATTTATAACTGTTTGTATTACTCTCCAACCCTGAGCCAAGCACATTGGGATATAGTAGCAGATATCTGCCTATAAGTGTGTGGCCATCAATACGCGGATCAAAAAATTTAAATGCAGAATTGCTTGATGAAGCAGTAATTAATGTAACTATCAGCGCTGCCTCTATTGATGAAGCAGTGATTAATATAACTATCAGCGCTGCCTCTATTGATGAAGCAGTAATTAATGTAACTATCAGCGCTGCCTCTATTGATGAAGCAGTGATTAATGTAACTATCAGCGCTGCCTCTATTGATGAAGCAGTGATTAATGTAACTATCAGCGCTGCCTCTATTGATGAAGCAGTGATTAATGTAACTATCAGCGCTGCCTCTATTCCTGCCTTTATGCACTTTCTGTAGTACAGGGTAATTCTAATTATCTATTCGTACATACAGCAACACGAGGGAGTGCTTTCTTGTGAAAGTAATACACAAGTTGCCATCACTCTCAAATCTACTCTCTGATTTCCTCAAAGATTTAATTGAAGAAAGTCTTTGCTTCTCTGCAAAATGTTTTTACAGTTTTCATTCTCAAACCTTGTTAATTTGTGAGGTACAGATTCCTTTGTTGCACATGTTGAGAGGCTATAATTTACTAACAATGAATCTGAAGCATGGCATCTTGGCAAGTACTAGAGATTATATGTATTTCACTTTTTTCACTACGTAAAACAATAAAACAAATATTTTTAGATACACTTTTTATTGGGAAAGGGTTCCTGCTGCTCTGGTTAACACTGGAGGGTGGGTGCTGGGCGTGACTATTCTATTCTATTTTTTTATGTGTTGGCAAATTGAGGCAATATTTAAAACCTCATAAGAGCAAAATAGGCCACTGTATTGTGGAATATTCAAAGGAAAATAAATGTAAATTTTAAACAGGAACAGGATATATTGCATTATTTCATTTCATTAATAGAACAACAGCTACAGTTTTATAATCTCCACAATAATGTTCATTTGTGATTGTGTACACCCATAGTGTTTGTGTGGTTACATTTGGAAACTATTTCTTAAAGATGCAAAATAATGTGGTTAATAGTGTGATTCAGTGGGTAACTACACTGGTTTAACTCCCTTGTCCAGCTCAGCTCACACTATGAGGTGCCTCAAAATCAGGTGCTATTTATTTACAGTTTAGTCTCTTATCTTTGTAGTTTCATTAGCTGCAGTTCTTAGGGTAGGGCGCACCCACTTTCCCCTGCCTGCGTATAAGGGATACTTTTGTGTTTCCATGCCGAAATCTGCTCTGTGTAACTTCAAACAGGCCCATGCCATGACTGTCAATGGCGCTACAGGAAGGAGCACATAACGGCGAATCCACTTTCCTCCACTAGTGATCCACTCAGTGTGCTCCGACTTTAACACAGGGTGCCAGATCACTTGAAAATTCAGGCACACGTCTAAAATAATCCAGCTAGCATGGCTGAATGGATTTCAGTCTATTTTAAAGCAATCTATGCTGTCCTGCAACGTGTATTTATTAGACAAGTCCCTGAATTATCAACTGATCTGGTTACCCTACCAACATTTTTAAACATCCCTGGATGTGGCCTCCCTGGCATCTCCTATCTGCTGAATATGGCAACGTCTGCTATTGCCTTAATTGTCAGGGGTGGGAGCTTTTGAAAAACAACACGCAATAGGTTGATGCCTTTTCTTTGCCTTTAAGAGCTAATGTACTTTATAATACGCACCACAAAATGAAGTCTGATTTTTTAGTTGCTTACTGATATGATTATAAAGTCAGTTAATCAGATTATTAACAGAATATACCAGCAAAGATCAATTGTAACAATTGGTAAGGGATAGGAAGTCCCCAACAAAGCATTAATATGCCCCCTGCTTAACTCTCTTTCTTTATATTGTCTATATTCCTGGCCTTCCCATAAGTCATAACCCTTGTCTCCTCTGGGGTTGTGTGTGGTTTATTTAGGAAAATGGTAAATTGACCATGGCCAACTTTGCTTGCTTTTAGGTCGGCTTGGTGTTGCAGTAAGGAGCACATTTGCATTCCATCTGTTGTCATCCGATGGGACTCAAGTAGCCTCTGAGCTGATGCGGTCCCTGATCCGACTAGATTTTTTTAACCTGCCCGATCAAGATCTGGCCGATTTCAGGCCAGATATCGGTCGGGCAGGCCCGTCGGGAGTGCCCATACACGGGCCAATTAGCTGCCGAATCGGTCTAAGGGACTGATATCGGCAGCTGGAATCGGCCTGTGTATGGGGACCTTAATTGATTTAGAGATTATCCCTGGCTCGTTTACACAGTTTTTTAGGGAGTACTTATGCAGACCACAAAGAGCAAAGTGAGTCTGGCCCACAGATGGTACATACACACTATCCTCCCAGTTGGGAAAAGGCTTACACATAGTTCATAAAGCTCTGCTTCATTTGTATTATTTGTGTTGTATTTGTGTGAGTCTTTTCAGCTGAATAGGAAGGAATGAAAGGAGGGTAGCTTTAATTGCCTTCACAAGGAAAGGTTTTTAGTACACCACAGGTGCTGTAACTCTAAGGGCAATGATATATAAGGAAATTTGACGCCCACATTTAGGAGTTATTACCATGTACAACAAAACTCCCCAAAAATGCCTTGCCCTTCACTAACATTGGGGTCGACACGTAAATTACATTACTCACAGTGATCCAGCATAATTACTGGGAAATGCCTGCTTTGACATTTTCCCTTAATTAAGCCAAATCACTTCAAGTAATGTAATTTACTTGCTCCGATTCCAGTGTTACTGTAGGGTAGCCCACAATATCGATTGTTTTAATGCGAGAGACAAATCTCCCTGTGTGTTATTGCCCTGAGGGTAATAGCTAGGGTTGCCGCCCAGCCGCAATTTGACCGGCCTAGCCAGCACTTGCACCCAAGTGATGTTACTCCCTGCCCCCCAACCCTAGGTCAGTAATAAAAGAAAAAAAGGTGGCAACCATAGCAATGGCGCAAATAAATTTTTTTTTTGCTCCATTGTTGCTCCATCTTGTGGGATGGGACAAAAAGCAAGACTCCCCCTCATTCACAGACTGAGAATCACAGCAATGTGCCTTGTCCTGTCTAGTTACTGATGCACCTCTGACAATCGATGGGACAAGGGCATTGCAGTGACTTCCTTTCACTTTGCATGGGGGAAATTTATAACATTTTGTCACTGCGCAGGAGGGGCTATTAATGTATATGAAGAACGCACACGTTTCCTGTATACAAACCTCTACAGCTCCCTTTTCAGTACAAGTATCTCACATTTTCATTTTATCCAAAATGAATCCATCCGGGTAGTTTATATGTATGTGTATATCTTTAATTATAAAGCGCTACTTATATACACAGCACTGTACAGTATGAAGTGTGCACACACAGGCTGGAGATGCAGAATGAATTCCACATGCAGATGTACCCTACATTGACTGGGCCATGAGCAACAACATAATAATTAACAAAAAAAAAATCTCTCCCTAAAAACAATGTCTAGCCAATTAGACTAGGTTATTGTGGAGATCTGCTTAAAATATAAAAATGTTGTAGCTACTGTGTTTGCATAGTGTACTGCGCTGATAATTAGAGCAGCCTACATACTAATATGACCTCTAGATGTTTTTAGAACAGAACATGGATCCCTTGTTTCCAAAGCTTGTTCTGTGTGGATACAAATAACAAAAAAAAAGAAAAGCTGATGCTCTCCCATTGGCATGTGGATAAGCAGACAAGGGAAATAACAGGGTACCCCTAATTTTGCCCTACCGTTTTCTTTTCTGCCATTAGACCACCCGGTATCACTAGCCACAGTACAGTGGGAAGCAGTCAGCCATTTTGGTCAGAGCACTTTTTTTCTATATAGATTGTGGCAATCTATACATCTGAAGGGGGGGGAAGGGATTTATAAAACTGGAATAAATGTTACACCAGGGCAGTAACCCATAACACCTTATCAGTTATTAGTCTTATTGCAGTCTGCTCTAGAGTCTCAGTTTTATGAAATTAACTCACCTTCAGGTTATGTATGTATAAAATACCCTATTCTTAGCAACTTTTTAATTGGTCTTTATTTTTTTTATTTCTTATAGTTTTTCATTGATTTGCCTTTCTCTTCTGACCATACAAAAACATTCAACAGTCAAAGAATCTATTGCCCTGTGAAGCTACAATTTTGTTGCTACTGTTTACTTTTATTGCTTATCTTTCTCTCTTTTAAACCACTCCCTGGTTGCTAGGTTAAATTGGACTCTAGCAACCAGACAGCTACTCAAATTCCAAACTGGAGAGTTGCTGTACAAAAAAACTAAATTTAAAAATTGCAAATAATAAAAAATAATTATTTTAGCACTCTCTACATCATACTGAATGTTAATTCAAAGGTTACAAACAACCCCTTTAATAGCAAAAGGGAAATCTGGAATAACTAAAGTCATCAAAGCTTTAACAAATGTAAATTTCTGTCAAATAAATCTGCACAGTTTATATAACGAATGTATTGGAACATATATGAAGTCACTGCAGAAATCTGTCATGGTCAGTCTTTGTGAGTTAGATTATATTGGTGCTAAATTAATTCAATATTAAGGGACTCCTAGCCCTAAAGTATTACTAATGTAGTATTTCCCTTGTGTGCATTCTCCTGTTCATTCTGTACTTGCTCTCCAATTGGGATCCAGTTCACTTGGCTCACAGCCTGCTCTTCGACTGCTATTTAATTCAAAAGGGAGAAACATTTTCATTCTGCCTCTTTAACCCACAGCTGTCCATTCTTGCTTAATGTGGCTTTCCCATCTGTGCAACAACTAAACAAACCATGTGCTTTCCTACTTTCTTTTCTGTCTGTGCATCATCCCACGTGTGACTGGAGGACCTGTAACAGACAGCCAATCAGTAATGGGTCTACATGTTTGCCAGTAGGATCATGCAGTGACCAAGGTGGTATTGCAACTGCAGAAGAAAACCAACTGCAGAGATTGGCATAAGATCCCCACACAGGCTGTCTCATCAAACAAACTCAAACCTGTTCCATCATTAAACACACAAACAAGTATATATATATTTATTATAATACAACTTAAGAGTTGGTGCACATGGAGCTGATATGGCGCACTCCATGCCAATCATCTATAATAGCTGTGGTGCTACATGGGAAGAATAACCAAAAATGATTGAAGCACCCGCAGGAATTTATAAATGGTGAGGACAATCAATATACTCCAGCCATGCAAGGGAACCATTCTTCAGACCATACATGCCTCCAGTGCACTGTTGTATCTTTTGAAGACTGTGGTGCATTATTGTGAAATTTAAGTTGCTGTGTGGTTTTTCAGCAGGGAGAGGCCATTAGCCAAGAGAGCTGTGCTGTAAATTTTAATGCGTCTACAATTGAAAGGCCCTTACCTAACATTGCCTTAGGGCAGTGGTGTCAACCTTCCTAATGCTGCAACCCTTTAATACTGTTTCTCATGTTGTGACCCCAAACATAAAATTATTCCTAAAACCATCGGATTAGGCGCCCCTGTGAAAGGGTCGTTTGAGAACCACTGCCTTAGGGTGAAGACATACAGAGCTGCTTAGTAGCATAGTGAAGACATACTGAGTCACATACCCTGCTATATACAATACTGAGAATTGCCTCTGCGAAAACACATGTAGAGACAATTATCAGTAAATGATCAGCATTGACGTTTAGTAGCCATGACAAGTAGCTGCCTCTAGTAGCTCTGTGTGTCTTCACCCTTAGAGTGGTGGTGTTAAAGGCATCCAGGGGGTTGGCTTTACAGCGGTGGCCACATTAGCTGTTCCTGCCTCAGTAAAATTTGCTTGAGGGCGATTCATGAACTATTTCTGTTCTAAGACAGGTTGCACTTGGACTAAAAACCATTTTAAAACAGCCAGCCACATGTTGTGGCTACAAAATGCCAGAAAATACCCTGCCATAGACAATATTGAGAATGGTCTCTGCTAATACACACGTGTAGTTCCGTCTGTCATTGCCCTTAGTGACTAACCCCTAACTGGCCTACTTGTCATCAGACATTAAAGGAACACTTCAGTGTAAAAATGAAACTGGGTAAATAGATAGACTGCGCAAAATAAAAAATGTTTTCAATATAGTTAGGCAACAATGTAATCTATAAAGGCTGGAGGGGGTAGATGTCTAACATAACAGCCAGAACACTACTTCCTCCTTTACAGCTATCTAAACTGTTAGCAGTCAGTAGCCAATCAGTGGCTTGAGGGGGGGCATATGGGACATAACTGTTCAGATAGTTTGCATTTGTATCTGACCTGCGTGCTCACAAACTACTGAATAGTTATGTCCCATGTGCCCCCCCTAAAGTCACTGACTAACTAACAGGTTAGAGAGCTGTAAAGGAGGAAGCAGAGTTCTGGCTATTATGTTAGACATCTGCCCACTCCAGGCTTTATAGATTACATTTTTGCCCAACTCTATTACAAATATTTTTTATTTTGCACAGTCTATACATTTTCCCCAGTTTCATTTTTACACTGAAACATTTCTTTAAGGTAGTGCTGAAATGGCTTGACCTTAAACTGTCAGATTACTCCCTGGCAGTGACTACCTTGTGCTGTGTGCTATGGTTTTCGTACCATAGTCCTGCCAGTCCATAGCAAGTTGAAGAAAAACATTTTATTTCACCCACATATTTGCAGTTAACCTCTGTATACTTTGCATTTGTACAGCATTTATAGACTGTGGGATCAAAGCCTGTAAACATTAGAACGCAAGTAACATCATTAAGAGCACACGGGAGCTTCTAGTCCTATGACTTATTATACTGGGGAAAGTACAGGCATCAGCATAACTGTATTTCTGTGCATAGTGGAAATAAATCACAGTAGTTATAAACTTTATGGTAAATGCAGCAAACACCATTTGGCCTTCTAGGGTCCTGTGTAAGTACACTGGGTGGCCCTGTAAGTTACTGCTCAATACACTAAATACTGCATGACAGTGAAGCAGTTACAATCCCTAATAGCTAATGTGCCTGTTGTTTCATATAAATTCTTTCTTACCTGTATCTTTAAACTGTACTGCAAGAAAAGGTGTTCCTCAACCAACAAATGTATTTTTTTAGTTGTAATATCGGTGTGTAGGCGCCATCTCAGTGCATTGTGCCTGAGTCTGAGCTTTCAGAAGGAGCCAGCACTACACATTAGAACTGCTTTCAGATAAACTATTGTTTCTCCTAATCCCATGTAACTGGAGGAGTCCCAAGGCAGACTTGGATTTCTTACTATTGAGTGCTATTCTGATACGTACTGTTTGAAAAAACAGATTTCAATACAGGATTCTGCAGGAAAAGCTCTATTTACTGATGAGTTTTGAAAAAAAAAAACATGTTTTCCCATAACAGTATTCCTTTAATATTTCAGTTGAATTCTTTCAGTGTTCAGAACTTAAATTCTCTTTCAATGTAAATATATTGTTTATGCAAAAAAAAGTACATAATTTCCAGCAAAAATAGCACAAATTACTTTTTAAGTTTCTTCTTCTTGATTTTCCGAATTTTATTTGGATTGGGTACAATTCTTTTAACTTTTAGGGCTTGTAACTTTATGTCACCTGCGTCTTTAGTTTCTGCCTCACTTCCGCCATGTTTTCGTTTACGACTGGCCAATGGCTCACTGCTGGCCTTCTCCATAGTTTCATCATCTTCCCCTGAAGCTGCAGCCTTTGGTAAGCCTCTCTTTAGCCAAGGAAGGTTTAACGGTGGTATCCTGGGAATGACTGACTTCAATTCCTCAATAAAAACATCAGAGTTCTTTTTAAAGCCCAATGCCAACACAGACTTCAACCCGAGCGCTGGCCCAATGTTCTCACTAAGACGTGGCAGCTGGCAGGCTGGGGTTTCACGGCTCACACTGAGTTCAATGAGGTGCTTGGTGATCATCTCTGGTTTTGCAGATTTACACACCAGGACCAAACTGAGTTCATTTTTTTCCAGCCCCCTGGTGACCTCATTAATCCCTATAGCCAGCTCCTTGCGAAGGTCGTTCCGTGTCCAGCCTGATTTTTCTGGGTCGTCTTGGACTCCTTCGCTTTTTGTTGCCTCTGAGCTTTCTTTCTTTGTTTCTGCCTTTTCACTGTTGTTTCCCTTTCGTGTTTTTACTTGTTTGCTTTTTCGGGGCTTCTTTGCAATTTCAACCTTTTTTAGGCCAAGGTCCTTAAATGTATCAGTTAAAGTTTTTAATATGAATTGCATTTCTTCCCCTACTACGGTATTCCAGGCTATTTCATACGGGTTGTTCAATGACGTCTTCACTACAATTGGCTTGGATTTACGTGTCGACCCTTTTGCAACCTTAGCAGCCATTATTTAGTTGCTACTGCAAAAAAAAAAAAAAAAACAGCAAAAAAAACTTTAAAACTCTAGTTTTACTGCAATCTCGCATACATTAACAGACAAGGAAACTTGTATTACTTATTTATCATGTTGGATAGCCCCCTTAACACCAGTAACTATGCTAAGTTTTTTACTAAAAACTTGCTATTCCCCACTGGAGTACTGAAATACACACAGAATAAAGACAGAGGGGCTCAGACTGGGAGTTCCCTAGGGTTGAAAATAAAAATCCTATGATCTCTGGGTGGTGAATACTGGGGGGGGCTGCTGTCAGAGAGCTGGAGACTTGGGAAAGGAGGGCGGTAGCTCGGATGCCTGCATTACCCCCACACACACACTCACAGCTTTCCCTATGCTGTACAAAGACCCCAAGAAAAACACATTTTTCGAAAGGACACATTCTAATGAATCTAAAATAGATGTCTTTCTGCACCAAATGACAAAGCTTTCCTAAACTTGGCGCTCACACGTGATGATGTGGTGACATGAAGCCCAATATGCATAGATGTACCAAAGCAGGGGCCATCCATGGGCCCCGAATGAAAAAATCTGAGTGGTAAAGTGCAGACGTGCTCTAACCCTTTCAATGCCAGCAGAATTTCACATTTTGGTTCCCCCATTTCGGTTTTGTAAACATTCTGTGCTCTCTCATTTCAGGGGCGTTTACTGGGGGGGGGGGGGAGGTTTAGTTTAGGTAGGAAAACTATTTTCAGGAGAACCCTCTAGGAGAGCTCTAAATACAACGCTATACAAGCAATGCTTTTCTGAATTTTGCAGTTTCTACAAAAAAAATATGAAAATTCTAAAAAAATCACCTCATCATATCTCCCACATGACATGAAGTTCCAAGATAAAACACCCTAAATATGAAAGCTAAGGGGCCACTGAACAGTTTGATGCCCATTGTGCATAGGATTACCAAAGTATCATTTAGAGACCCCAAAAAGAAGTTAGTGCATACATATTTCATGGCATATAAATCAGGCGGTCTATTTAAGATGACCCCAGAAAACCTCATATTTTCAGAAAATACACATTCTACCAAATGTAAAATGGGTAAATATGTCTTGGTATGGCAAAGCAGCAAACAGCAAAGCTAAGCTAAATGGTGTCATTTTTATGTCATTTCAGAAAATTGTCTCAAACCTGGCATTTTACCCTATTCTATATCCTACATTTCATAATGTACCAACATAAAACATTCTAAATATGAACGCCACGGGCCTACTGAACAGTTTGATGCCCAATATGCATAGATTTACCAAACCATGTGGCATATAGAGGCAACCAAATGAAAATAGCGCATAAATGTTCTTACGTAACCAACGGGCTCCTACATTAATCCCAGGACTTGATGTCCTGAAAAGGGGCGCTATTCCCAAAAAAAACCCAATAAATCTGATCTGATAGCTTGGTATCATAAATCATTAGCTGCCCTTTAAAATTGCAAAAAGAGGATTGGTGGGGAAATGTGAATGTAGCCAGTGAAAAATCTGGGTCGGGGCCGGGAATCGAACCTATGTCTTAGCGGGTCCGCAGGCCGCTTCAAGTCCGATGCCCTTACCACTAGGCTACCCGACCCACTGAATTCTGGGAGATTTTTTTTACTCTGTTGTCTGTAACAGACCAACGGTTGGCTTATTCTAACTGCAAATGAAACATGCAGGTTATAAGGCTTCCGTTTGCACCAACACCTGCATAAGTAGGGCAGTGAGCCCCAACCAGTGCTTGGTGAGCTACATGTTGCTCCCAGGGGCCTCAAAGTCCCCTTATCCGGAAAACCCCAGGTCCCGAGCATTCTGGATAACAGGTCCCATATCTGTACAAGCAATGCTTTTCTGAAATTTGCAGTTTCTATAAAAAAATTATGAAAATTCTAAGAAATCGCCTCAAAGCTTCCACTTTCAAGCATCATATCTCCGACATGACATGAGGTACTAAGATAAAAGACCCTAAATATGAAAGCTAAGGGGCCACTGAACAGTTTGGTAATCCTATGCACAATGGGCATCAAAGTATCTGGCATTTAGAGACCCCAAAAAGAAGTTAGTGCATACATACAGTGGTGTGAAAAACTATTTGCCCCCTTCCTGATTTCTTATTCTTTTGCATGTTTGTCACACTTAAATGTTTCTGCTCATCAAACACATTTAACTATTAGTCAAAGATAACATAATTGAACACAAAATGCAGTTTTTAAATGAAGGTTTACGTTAAGGGAGAAAAAAAACTCCAAATCTACATGGCCCTCTGTGAAAAAGTGATTGCCCCCCTTGTTAAAAAATAACTTAACTGTGGTTTATCAATTTCAATTTTCAATTTCAATATCAATTTCTGTAGTCACCCCCAGGCCTGATTACTGCCACACCTGTTTCAATCAAGAAATCACTTAAATAGGAGCTACCTGACACAGAGAAGTAGCCCAAAAGCACCTCAAAAGCTAGACATCATGCCAAGATCCAAAGAAATTCAGGAACAAATGAGAACAAAAGTAATTGAGATCTATCAGTCTGGTAAAGGTTATAAAGCCATTTCTAAAGCTTTGGGACTCCAGCGAACCACAGTGAGAGCCATTATCCACAAATGGCAAAAACATGGAACAGTGGTGAACCTTCCCAGGAGTGGCCGGCCGACCAAAATTACCCCAAGAGCGCAGAGACAACTCATCAGAGAGGCCACAAAAGACCCCAGGACAACATCTAAAGAACTGCAGGCCTCACTTGCCTCAATTAAGGTCAGTGTTCACGACTCCACCATAAGAAAGAGACTGGGCAAAAACGGCCTGCATGGCAGATTTCCAAGGCGCAAACCACTTTTAAGCAAAAAGAACATTATGGCTCGTCTCAATTTTGCTAAAAAACATCTCAATGATTGCCAAGACTTTTGGGAAAATACCTTGTGGACCGACGAGACAAAAGTTGAACTTTTTGGAAGGTGCGTGTCCAGTTACATCTGGCGTAAAAGTAACACAGCATTTCAGAAAAAGAACATCATACCAACAGTAAAATATGGTGGTGGTAGTGTGATGGTCTGGGGTTGTTTTGCTGCTTCAGGACCTGGAAGGCTTGCTGTGATAGATGGAACCATGAATTCTACTGTCTACCAAAAAATTCTGAAGGAGAATGTCCGGCCATCTGTTCGTCAACTCAAGCTGAAGCGATCTTGGGTGCTGCAGCAGGACAATGACCCAAAACACACCAGCAAATCCACCTCTGAATGGCTGAAGAAAAACAAAATGAAGACTTTGGAGTGGCCTAGTCAAAGTCCTGACCTGAATCCTATTGAGATGTTGTGGCATGACCTTAAAAAGGTGGTTCATGCTAGAAAACCCTCAAAGCTGAATTACAACAATTCTGCAAAGATGAGTGGGCCAAAATTCCTCCAGAGCGCTGTAAAAGACTCGTTGCAAGTTATCGCAAACGCTTGATTGCAGTTATTGCTGCTAAGGGTGGCCCAACCAGTTATTAGGTTCAGGGGGCAATTACTTTTTCACACAGGGCCATGTAGGTTTGGATTTTTTTCTCCCTAAATAATAAAAACCCTCATTTAAAAACTGCATTTTGTGTTTACTTGTGTTATCTTTGACTAATAGTTAAATGTGTTTGATGATCAGAAACATTTTGTGTGACAAACATGCAAAAGAATAAGAAATCAGGAAGGGGGCAAATAGTTTTTCACACCACTGTATTTCATGGCATATAAATCAGGCGGTCTATTTAAGATGACCCCAGAAAACCTCATTTTCAGAAAATACACATTCTACCAAATGTAAAATTGGTAAATATGTCTTGGTATAGCAAAGCAGCAAACAGCAAAGCTAAGCTAAATGGTGTCATTTTTATGTTATTTCAGAAAATTGTCTCAAACCTGGCATTTTACCCTATTCTATATCCTACATTTCATAATGTACCAACATAAAACATTCTAAATATGAACGCCACGGGCCTACTGAACAGTTTGATGCCCAATATGCATAGATTTACCAAACCATGTGGCATATAGAGGCAACCAAATGAAAATAGCGCATAAATGTTCTTACGTAACCAACGGGCTCCTACATTAATCCCAGGACTTGATGTCCTGAAAAGGGGCGCTATTCCCAAAAAAAACCCAATAAATCTGATCTGATAGCTTGGTATCATAAATCATTAGCTGCCCTTTAAAATTGCAAAGAGAGGATTGGTGGGGAAATGTGAATGTAGCCAGTGAAAAATCTGGGTCGGGCCGGGAATCGAACCTATGTCTTAGCGGGTCCGCAGGCCGCTTCAAGTCCGATGCCCTTACCACTAGGCTACCCGACCCACTGAATTCTGGGAGATTTTTTTTACTCTGTTGTCTGTAACAGACCAACGGTTGGCGTATTCTAACTGCAAATGAAACATGCAGGCTATAAGGCTTCCGTTTGCACCAACACCTGTATAAGTAGGGCAGTGATCCCCAACCAGTGGTTGGTGAGCTACATGTTGCTCCCAGGGGCCTCAAAGTCCCCTTATCCGGAAAACCCCAGGTCCTGAGCATTCTGGATAACAGGTCCCATATCTGTACAAGCAATGCTTTTCTGAAATTTGCAGTTTCTATAAAAAAATTATGAAAATTCTAAGAAATCGCCTCAAAGCTTCCACTTTCAAGCATCATATCTCCCACATGACATGAGGTACCAAGATAAAAGACCCTAAATATGAAAGCTAAGGGGCCACTGAACAGTTTGGTAATCCTATGCACAATGGGCATCAAAGTATCTGGCATTTAGAGACCCCAAAAAGAAGTTAGTGCATACATATTTCATGGCATATAAATCAGGCGGTCTATTTAAGATGACCCCAGAAAACCTCATATTTTCAGAAAATACACATTCTACCAAAGTAAAATGGGTAAATATGTCTTGGTATGGCAAAGCAGCAAACAGCAAAGCTAAGCTAAATGGTGTCATTTTTATGTCATTTCAGAAAATTGTCTCAAACCTGGCATTTTACCCTATTCTATATCCTACATTTCATAATGTACCAACATAAAACATTCTAAATATGAACGCCACGGGCCTACTGAACAGTTTGATGCCCAATATGCATAGATTTACCAAACCATGTGGCATATAGATGCAACCAAATGAAAACAGCGCATATGAATTTTCTCACGTAACCAACGGGCTCCTACATTAATCCCAGGACTTGATGTCCTGAAAAGGGGCGCTATTCCCAAAAAAAAAACAATAAATCTGATCTGATAGCTTTGTATCATAAATCATTAGCTGCCCTTTAAAATTGCAAAAAGAGGATTGGTGGGGAAATGTGAATGTCGCCAGTGAAAAATCTGGGTCGGGGCCGGGAATCGAACCTATGCCTTAGCGGGTCCGCAGGCCGCTTCAAGTCCGATGCCCTTACCACTAGGCTACCCGACCCACTGAATTCTGGGAGATTTTTTTTACTCTGTTGTCTGTAACAGACCAATGGTTGGCTTATTCTAACTGCAAATGAAACATGCAGGCTTTAAGGCTTCCGTTTGCACCAACACCTGTATAAGTAGGGCAGTGATCCCCAACCATCTCAATGATTGCCAAGACTTTTGGGAAAATACCTTGTGGACCGACGAGACAAAAGTTGAACTTTTTGGAAGGTGCGTGTCCAGTTACATCTGGCGTAAAAGTAACACAGCATTTCAGAAAAAGAACATCATACCAACAGTAAAATATGGTGGTGGTAGTGTGATGGTCTGGGGTTGTTTTGCTGCTTCAGGACCTGGAAGGCTTGCTGTGATAGATGGGACCATGAATTCTACTGTCTACCAAAAAATTCTGAAGGAGAATGTCCGGCCATCTGTTTGTCAACTCAAGCTGAAGCCATCTTGGGTGCTGCAGCAGGACAATGACCCAAAACACACCAGCAAATCCACCTCTGAATGGCTGAAGAAAAACAAAATGAAGACTTTGGAGTGGCCTAGTCAAAGTCCTGACCTGAATCCTATTGAGATGTTGTGGCATGACCTTAAAAAGGTGGTTCATGCTAGAAAACCCTCAAAGCTGAATTACAACAATTCTGCAAAGATGAGTGGGCCAAAATTCCTCCAGAGCGCTGTAAAAGACTCGTTGCAAGTTATCGCAAACGCTTGATTGCAGTTATTCCTGCTAAGGGTGGCCCAACCAGTTATTAGGTTCAGGGGGCAATTACTTTTTCACACAGGGCCATGTAGGTTTGGATTTTTTTCTCCCTAAATAATAAAAACCCTCATTTAAAAACTGCATTTTGTGTTTACTTGTGTTATCTTTGACTAATAGTTAAATGTGTTTGATGATCAGAAACATTTTGTGTGACAAACATGCAAAAGAATAAGAAATCAGGAAGGGGGCAAATAGTTTTTCACACCACTGTATTTCATGGCATATAAATCAGGCGGTCTATTTAAGATGACCCCAGAAAACCTCATTTTCAGAAAATACACATTCTACCAAATGTAAAATTGGTAAATATGTCTTGGTATAGCAAAGCAGCAAACAGCAAAGCTAAGCTAAATGGTGTCATTTTTATGTTATTTCAGAAAATTGTCTCAAACCTGGCATTTTACCCTATTCTATATCCTACATTTCATAATGTACCAACATAAAACATTCTAAATATGAACGCCACGGGCCTACTGAACAGTTTGATGCCCAATATGCATAGATTTACCAAACCATGTGGCATATAGAGGCAACCAAATGAAAATAGCGCATAAATGTTCTTACGTAACCAACGGGCTCCTACATTAATCCCAGGACTTGATGTCCTGAAAAGGGGCGCTATTCCCAAAAAAAAAACCAATAAATCTGATCTGATAGCTTGGTATCATAAATCATTAGCTGCCCTTTAAAATTGCAAAGAGAGGATTGGTGGGGAAATGTGAATGTAGCCAGTGAAAAATCTGGGTCGGGGCCGGGAATCGAACCTATGTCTTAGCGGGTCCGCAGGCCGCTTCAAGTCCGATGCCCTTACCACTAGGCTACCCGACCCACTGAATTCTGGGAGATTTTTTTTACTCTGTTGTCTGTAACAGACCAACGGTTGGCGTATTCTAACTGCAAATGAAACATGCAGGCTATAAGGCTTCCGTTTGCACCAACACCTGTATAAGTAGGGCAGTGAGCCCCAACCAGTGGTTGGTGAGCTACATGTTGCTCCCAGGGGCCTCAAAGTCCCCTTATCCGGAAAACCCCAGGTCCTGAGCATTCTGGATAACAGGTCCCATATCTGTACAAGCAATGCTTTTCTGAAATTTGCAGTTTCTATAAAAAAATTATGAAAATTCTAAGAAATCGCCTCAAAGCTTCCACTTTCAAGCATCATATCTCCCACATGACATGAGGTACCAAGATAAAAGACCCTAAATATGAAAGCTAAGGGGCCACTGAACAGTTTGGTAATCCTATGCACAATGGGCATCAAAGTATCTGGCATTTAGAGACCCCAAAAAGAAGTTAGTGCATACATATTTCATGGCATATAAATCAGGCGGTCTATTTAAGATGACCCCAGAAAACCTCATATTTTCAGAAAATACACATTCTACCAAAGTAAAATGGGTAAATATGTCTTGGTATGGCAAAGCAGCAAACAGCAAAGCTAAGCTAAATGGTGTCATTTTTATGTCATTTCAGAAAATTGTCTCAAACCTGGCATTTTACCCTATTCTATATCCTACATTTCATAATGTACCAACATAAAACATTCTAAATATGAACGCCACGGGCCTACTGAACAGTTTGATGCCCAATATGCATAGATTTACCAAACTATGTGGCATATAGAGGCAACCAAATGAAAACAGCGCATATGAATTTTCTCACGTAACCAACGGGCTCCTACATTAATCCCAGGACTTGATGTCCTGAAAAGGGGCGCTATTCCCAAAAAAAAAACAATAAATCTGATCTGATAGCTTGGTATCATAAATTATTAGCTGCCCTTTAAAATTGCAAAAAGAGGATTGGTGGGGAAATGTGAATGTCGCCAGTGAAAAATCTGGGTCGGGGCCGGGAATCGAACCTATGCCTTAGCGGGTCCGCAGGCCGCTTCAAGTCCGATGCCCTTACCACTAGGCTACCCGACCCACTGAATTCTGGGAGATTTTTTTTACTCTGTTGTCTGTAACAGACCAACGGTTGGCTTATTCTAACTGCAAATGAAACATGCAGGCTTTAAGGCTTCCGTTTGCACCAACACCTGTATAAGTAGGGCAGTGATCCCCAACCAGTGGTTGGTGAGCTACATGTTGTTTCCCAGGGGCCTCAAAGTAGGTTGCCATTTTTAAATTTCTGGCTTGGAGGCAAGTTTTGGTTGCATAAAACCCAGTGTAAAGCCAAACAGAGCCTTCTATAGGCTGCCAATCCACATAGGGGCTACCAAATAGCCAATTATTATTTAGAGCTCTAAATACAATGCTGTACAGGTATTGGACCCCTTATCCGGAAACCCATTATCCAGAAAGTTCCGAATTACGGAAAGGTCATCTCCCATAGACTCCATTTTAATCAAATAATTCACATTTATTATAATAAAACAGTACCTTGTACTTGGTCCCAACTAAGATGTAATTAATCCTTATTGGAGCCAAAACAGTCCTATTGGGTTTAATTACTGTTTAAATAATTTTTTCAGTAGACTTAAGGTAAGAGATCCGAATTACGGAAAGTACCCTTATCCGGAAAACCCCAGGTCCCGAGCATTCTGGATAACAGGTGCCATACCCATACAAGCAATGCTTTTCTGAAATTTGCAGTTTCTATAGAAAATTATGAAAATTCTAAGAAATCGCCTCATCTTCCACTTTCAAGCATCATATCTCTCACATGGCATTAGGTACCAATAAACAATACCCTAAATATGAAAGCCAAGGGGCCACTGAACAGTTTGATGCCCATTGTGCATAGGATTACCAAAGTACCTGGCATTTAGAGACCCCAAAAGGAAGTTAGTGCATACAAATTGCACAGGAGATCTCTTCAGCTACTGAATATGCAACACATTTAGTGCATTTTTTGTGGTGTAAGACACACAAAAAAATACTCTGACCCCCCTAAAATATATAAGGAAAGTCTGGAATAATGCTCCAAACCTGATAACATTCCAAGAATTTCTGTATGCTATAGTAATTCTAATGGCAAATCGCTTGTTATGCACTTGACACAATTTAGAGGACAAAATCCATAAATACACAAAATTCCTTCACAAGCACAATCACATATGTAGTTCTGCGTTGCGGAATGAACCTTGACATGCACGTGTGACAATAGTACATAGAAGTAAGGCCACCGATACAGGAATCATTATATTTTTTTGTGTAGAAGCGGGCACAATGTTTCAGTCCCTGAAGCAAGATCTGGGGAGAAAATTAGTGTATTGATCCTTTAACGGCAAGCAGAACCCTGCATGTGCTGTAGCATAGTTTATCCTATATACAGGTATGGGATCTCTTATCCGGAAACCCACTATCCAGAAAGCTCTCCAAATAATACAGAATTTTAAAACTGATTTCCTTTTTCTCTGTAGTAATATAACTGTACCTTGGAATTGATCCCAACTAAGATGTAAATAATCCTTATTGGATGCAAAACAGTCTTATTGGGTTTAATTAATGTTTTATTGATTTTTTAGTAGCCTTAAGGTATGGAGATCCAAATTACGGAAAGACCCCTTATCCGGAATACCCTTGATCCCGAGCATTCTGGATAAAGGGTTCTATATTCAAGTGGTTTCAAACAGAACTGTATATAAAACAGTGTCCACACAAAGAATAGAGAAAGATTGTTTTATATCAAGAACCCAGTCCAATACTAAACAAAATCAGAACTCAGATGAGACAGGCAGCCAACAACTCTGTGACCCCCGGCTTCCTGCGCAGTGAAAAGACAGGAAACATTTGGTTCAGGTTCAGTTGGCTGAATATTGCCAGGAATCTCTGGCTTCATCCAATAAGGATTAACTATATCCTAGTTGGGATTAAGTACAGGTACTGTTTAACTATTACAGAGAAAAGGGAATCATTTAACCATTAAATAAACCCAATAGGACTGTTCTGTCCCCAATAAGGGGTAATTATATCTTAGTTGGGATCAAGTACAGGTACTGTTTTATTATTACAGAGAAAAGGGAAATCATTTAACCATTAAATAAACCCAATAGGGCTGTTCTGCCCCCAATAAGGGGTAATTATATCTTAGTTGGGAGCAAGTACAGGTACTGTTTTATTATTACAGAGAAAAGGGAAATCATTTAACCATTAAATAAACCCAATAGGGCTGTTCTGCCCCCAATAAGGGGTAATTATATCTTAGTTGGGATCAAGTACAGGTACTGTTTAACTATTAAAGAGAAAAGGGAATCATTTAACCATTAAATAAACCCAATAGGGCTGTTCTGCCCCCAATAAGGGGTAATTATATCTTAGTTGGGATCAAGTACAGGTACTGTTTTATTATTACAGAGAAAAGGGAATCATTTAACCATTAAATAAACCCAATAGGGCTGTTCTGCCCCCAATAAGGGGTAATTATATCTTAGTTGGGATCAAGTACAGGTACTGTTTTATTATTACAGAGAAAAGGGAATCATTTAAAAAAAATAGAATTATTTGCTTATAATGGAGTCTATGGGATATGGCCTTTCCGTAATTTGGAACTTTCTGGGTAACAGGTTTCTGGATAAAGGATCACAAGAACGCTTGGACAGGCCTCCTCTCGGCTTCCATTAGGTTTCTGTCAATAAAATGCACATCCCATTGGAGGGGACATATTTTCACTCACTCAGAGTTGATTGGCTCTACTATATATGTATGGCACATGGAGAAAGAAAGTGACTAACCGCAGGACAAACGGGAGCTGAAGTGAAAGTGCCACAGAGCCCCATGCTGGGTACACAGACACACCGATGCAGCCAGGCCCAGGCGGTATCAGCGCCATATAGAGAGATAATAGTGTCAGGCTCCCCTCCTGATAGCTTTCCCACAGTCCCACGGTTCGCCTACCTTAGTGACTAGGGTTAACGGAGAGTCCAACTCCCGGCGGAGGGTGGGCGCACTCATTTTGCGTAATGACGTGACGTCACAGTCTCGCAAGATGAGATTTGTGACGCCTGAATTAGCCGCTTGCGGAAGTGCGGGAGACTTTAAGGTGTTGCGGGATATTTAAACAGCGATCTGGCGGTGCGGGATGTGCGGGATGTGCTGAGGAGCCGGACTATTGGGCGGTAGGTCCCACACTGACTCCCTGTATGTGTTTCCCCAGCCGGTCTGTGTGCGGCCCCTTCCTTCTGCCTTTGTACCACATTGCTGTTGGGAATAACACACATGCCAAGGCTAAAGAACTAATCAGATAGTGCAAACATGCTGGGAAAGAAAGTGTGACGGCAGCAGAGAAGGGGGACAAATAGCAGAGTAGGAAGGTACTGAAAAGCAGAATGAAATAAAGTACAAAACAAGAGAAAACAAAAGAATGGGCGTGATGGAGATTAAAATGGTAATATAGAAATAGGGGAGAGAGAGGGTTAAATGAAGGGAAACTAATAGGTGGGATACAATTATTATATTAGCTTAAAGAGATAGGTAAGAAAGGAAACACAGCAGCAAGAGAAGTAGCAGGGCGGATGGGGAAATAGATGTGTCTGTGCTGTATCTGTGTATTACATGTGTGTTGGCCTGGGCTCTGGCTATCCTGGCAATGCAGGGGTTAAAAAACTAACAAAGAAGTGCAGAGAAAATACAGTGAAGATAAGTGGAAATAATAATTCAGGATTTATGGTAAACAAAGAGATGGTGGGACAATAAGGAAAGGTGGAGCAGAAGGTAAATGGGAAAGCAAAGTAAGGAGAATTGGGAAAGCAGCATAAGAATGAGAATACAAGTTTAGAATAATTCTGTAAAGAACAGAGACAATGGTTGTTCGGAGAGAAGGGTACATAAAAAAAGATGGCGGAGCATTAAAGCAAGTAGAGAAAGGCTCTCTGAGAATAAAGCTGGCCATACACGCACCGATACTAGCGTACGAAACCTCGTTTCGTACGATATTCGGTG
Organism: Xenopus tropicalis; assembly: GCF_000004195.4. NCBI lineage: Eukaryota > Metazoa > Chordata > Amphibia > Anura > Pipidae > Xenopus > Xenopus tropicalis. The sequence continues at coordinate 31,858,601 of NC_030682.2, forward strand.
CGTGTATGGCATGTCGGCGAGTCGACCGATATCACAGGAAGCTGCTGATATCGGTCGACTCGCCGATCGGCCAGGTTAGAAAATTTTGATCGGGCGCCATAGAAGGCGCCTGACCAAAATCTGCCATCAGGGCTGAATCGGCAGAAGGAGGTAGAAATCCTATTGTTTCTACCTCCTTATCTGCTGTTTCAGCCCTGACTGTGTGTGGCGAATCTGACGATGTTTCGTGCGACCGATGGTCGCACAAAACATCGTCAGATCGCCACGTGTATGGCCAGCTTAAGGCTGGAGACCGATGATAGAGAAAAGAAGAGAGTAAAATTCTGGAATAGCAATAAAATTGTTAGAGAAGAACACAAATTTACATATGGAAAAGGTGAAGGGAAAAGCAGGACAGAAACAAAGAAAAAGTAAAGAAAATGTTGGATGTGGGTGAGGTTTTTAAGGAGAAGGAAAGGTAAAAACTAAGTAAGCTTTATTAGAAAGGTCTATGTAAATACAGCCATAAGCACTCACAGAAACGCTGCACTGAGTTCTCTGTCAAAAGATTCGTTGTGTCTGTTTTCCTGTGCCAGAGACACGCAGCTCTTTGCTTTCTGCTCATTCCTTCTCCACCCCTCCCTCAAGAATGCTAAGAACTCACTCCCCCCCTTAGGAATGTGGATCTGAGCCAATCAGCAGGAAGCTGACTCATAGTCTTACTAACTGAGCATGTTCACTTGGTCTGGGTGTCGGTGCAGGAGCACGGCATTATGGGAACTTTCATCTGAACGGGAGAAATATGGGAAGACTTAAGGACACTATTGACTTATGGGCCCTCGCTGTCTTATGAAGTTGTGTAGTACTGCTTTACTGGCGCATTGGTTTTCCAGAAAACTGCCCCTACATACCAGTGAGCTGTTTAGTATCTTCTGCTATCATTTCTGTAGGGGTATGTGATGGGGTTTTTGAGTGATATTTTGGTGATATTCTGAGACAATTTATGCACTTTTTTTCAGCAGCTATCTAGTTTGGAAGTTTATCAGCCATCTGGTTGCTAGGGTACAATTTTACCAGGCAGTGGTTTGAACAAAAGACTCGAAGATGAATAGGGGAGGGCCTGAAAAGAATGATAGATAATAAAAATGAACACATTTGTAGCCTTACAGAGCAATAGAAATTAAGGAAAGGCAAATAACAAAAACTACAAAAATGAACACCAAATAAAAGGTTACATACTGAAAGCAGACTTAAAGTGAACCACCTAACCAATTTTTTTTGTGTGTGTATTTGTGTTTTTATGTAAATAACTGTTTTTCATATCTTGCAGATAATTGGCAAATGAAAGGCCACAGCAAAATTATATCACGGTTAGTAATATCATTTTAATAGTTTGATAACCAATTTCCCATGTTGTTTGATTTTCTAAGCACACCAAGAGAGCTGTGTAATGGCTTATGCCATTCCCTTTTGTGATTCAGATGCCGCTGGGATTAAAGCCAACATGCAGCATGTGCAAAACCAACACATCTTCCATGTGGAAGAAGGGAAACCAGGGGGAGATCCTGTGTAATAACTGCAGTGGCAAGAGCAGCAGCAGCAGCAGCGGTGGTGGAAACAACAACAACAGCGGCGGTGGTGGAAGTACCAGTGGTAGCAGCTCTTATACTGGCACAAACTTTGCAAGTGCATCCACGTCCCAGCAGAGTAATGGTGGGAACACTAAGCAGGTACTGGTGCAATTGGAATTTACTTAGTAATGATTAGTTGTTACAGTTCTACAGTTTGCCAGCAGTTTTTGGTTTTGGGTTTTTTTGTTTTTTTTTGTGGGGGGGGGTTCATACTGGTTATTAAAGGCATATATTATAGTAATAGTATCTATTTTAATATAGATATGTTGTTTTTCAGTCCAAACAGGAAATCCACCGCAGATCAGCCCGACTAAGGAACACAAAGTACAAATCTACTCCGGCTGTTGAAAAGAAGGTTTCTACTAAAGGAAAGGGCAGAAGGCACATATTTAAACTAAAAAATGTAAGAGTAATTAGTCACCATCACTATAGCCATTTGTTTCTAGGTGGATCCAGTATAATTCTAAGGACCGTTTAGTGGGGGGGATGCACAGCAGGAAGTGTTTTGGCGCTTTGCTGGCTGAATCCTTTCATAAGGATAATTAGAAAGATTCAAAGAGAATGTAGCTTGCAGTTCCATATGTGCCATACAGTTTGGAAGAGGTTGCACACTGCCCCATTTGGTCTACTTAGTTATTATTTAGATGCAGCTAAGCTGATCTACGGCAAGTCATCCCCTGGTGGATGAATTCACAAACAACCAGCTGTAAATAAATGGCATAGTAAGGTCACATGGAGCTACTTGTTGTGGCTACAAAATAGACAATACTAAAAATTGTCTCTGTCTGTTTAGCAAAGAGAATTCTCAGTATTGTCTATGGCAGGGTGTTTTTAGCCACGGCAAGTAGCACTGTGTATCATAGCCGTAAGGGTAAATGTTTGCTTTATATAAAGGGGTTAAACTCTACCAATTCCAGATAGCTTGGAGTTAAGTACAGACACTAACTGGTGAAATATAATCGTATGTTACTGTACAAATCTATTTATTTACTGGAAATTTTATAAGGAAATCATCAAGGAAGGAAAGTAAAATTTTTGTTTTGGGAGGCTACCAGTAGAAGGCTTACCAATGGGGAATTTATAATTACATGTGAATTTTTTTGGCTTAACCTCCCTAAATCTTAATTATTCTCCACTGGTGAACATCCTTTTTACTTGAGAAAGAGTCCTGCAGTAGGTTACGTACCCTTGGGCTAGTTCCAGTCCAGAGTAGGACTGCGAATGAGAGTGCAAATACTTTCTCTTGTAGAAGTTTCACCCCTCCCAGTCATTAACTCTGTTTATTTATTTTTTGTGTTTAGCCGATCAAGGCACCAGAGGCTGTATCTACCATCGTAACATCAGAGTCCATCTTCCATAAGGTATTAACTAATGACTACTGATATATTCAATTTTTTTTATATAATATGCACTGTACTGTTTCTATTTCTAATATGCACTGTAGATACTCTTCTCACCTGAAACCAAGTGTGGGTATTTAGTGGGCAATTTAAGCATGATGCCTAAAATCACCACATATGCCTTTGGCCTAATATTTATTATAAGGCCAGGCAGCAGTTATGAAGTTCTTAGCCCCGGTATCTGGACTTAAAACATATAATATATGGAACCCATCTCTAAATATATTTTATTGTCAATCATATATGTCTGAAATGGTTAGCCGCTGGTCTGTCCCATTTAGTCCCTCAAGCTCTGTTAATACAAATGAAATTGCACTCTGATCTGCTTTTGGGTTTTTTTTCTGTGATTAAGGATATTCATAGATCAGTGTGCTTTGTTGTGACTATGTTTTGGGTTGCTGCAGGGACTCTACTACCAGATTGGAGATGTGGTTTCTGTTGTGGATGAGGAAGATGGCAAAACATACTATGCCCAAATCAGAGGTTTTGTACAGGATCAGTACTGTGAGAAGAGTGCTGCCCTGACATGGCTCATCCCTACAATGTCCAGTCCAAAAGATGGGTTTGATCCCTCAACATACATTATAGGTTAGTATTAACTCAAAAGTAACTTCCAAATTAAAGGCAGTGGCCTCCAAACGTATTGAATTTCCATTGATGCTGAAGATGAATTTCTGGACTGTGATACCTGCTCTGTTGCTTTCGCCTGTTAGGTCCCTGCATTAGATAAAATCTTGTAATATGTTGTCTCATGTTTCTCTGGCAGAGAAGGGTTTCCTTAACAAATGAATCCATCACATCTAAATTGATTTAACATAACTACTGGCCAGAGGTAGGGGCAACAGCTGTGCTCATAAAAGTTTTGTCCTGGTGTCATTTCTGCCAGTCCCTTGTCTCAGACAAATATTAATGTATTTCAATTAAGAAAAACAAACATGTAGGAAGGTTATATTACACTCAGGATTTCCCCACAGCCGGCCCATTGCAGGTTTGCCTGCACAGTGAGACAGGTAATATGAAAATGAAGTTGATACTAAAGTAGCCCAAAGCTCTGGCAGCAGTGAGGCCTCTGAAATTGTCCCAAACTTCCTCTTACTTGTAGATGTATGAGTTCTATTATCTGGAATCTTTGGGACCTACAGAATTCCAGGATAAGGGCTTTGGTTAAAGGGGATCCTGATGCTTCTAAACCAAAGTTTGTTAAAGAGCCCCACCCAACACAGAAACCCCTAATATACCTATCACTGTAATCTGTTCCTTCTAAATATATGAATACCATTTTATAGGCTGAAATCCAGCCAGTTCTTCTTTTACTCCATAATTTGAAATCCTGGCAAGGGAGGAGGGACTAAAATATTGATGTTATAGATTGTAACAACTTATTCACTGCTTACAGACAGCATGCAGGAACTACATAACCCACAATGTATTGCACTATGATGTTAAAACCAAATCGGTCAATAATGAAGGTTTCAGGTTTTAAATAGGACTCTATGGGAGCAATCATTCTGCTTGATTGTATTTCAGGGTCTGTTTTATGCCATTTTTTTCTGCAATTTTCTTAAAGGGCCAGATGAAGATCTCCCCAGAAAGATGGAGTGCTTAGAATTTGTGTGCCATGCTCCCTCTGAATACTTCAAGTCTCGCTCTTCTCCTTTTCCTACTATTCCTACCAGGCCAGAAAAGGGATTTATTTGGACTCACATTGGCCCCACTCCAGCTATCAATATCAAGGAAACAATTGCCAACCACTGATAGAGATTCATAGACTGTATTGTCCAGCCAAGCATTTCTCACATGTAGCTGAATTTGGTCTTCAAACAATTTTTTTGCCAAAACAATTAAACGACGAGAGCTTGTTACCTGTAGGGGTAAAGATTGGGTGCACACGCCCAGCGAATGTCAAGCAACCAATCAGCACTGAGCTATGCCTAAAAGGAAGAACTGAAGAACTACTAGATCTCTTTGGCTGAGAAACGGCCACTTTCATACAATGCAATTAGATTAATACAATTCAGGGAAAATCCAGATGGTTCCACCTAGATGGGCAGGTTTCCTTCCTTTTCTAAACATTTTAGTGTGAAGTCTGATAAGTATACATGGGGTCCAGGTGCACATACCTTAGACCTACAGCAAAAGGAGGTTCATGCCACAGCCAGAACAGCAGGCATTCATGGATCCCACGAAACAGGCTTGTATAAAAGAATTACAAACTTTATTGTAGGCCAACAGAAGATTATAGCCTTACATCAGGGGTGGCCAAAACATCAATTGTGGTCCACCAGTCGCTCCCCTGTGGATTTCTGGTGGACCGCGTCGAAGCCGGGAAATGCGGAAGTGTGGTGGTTCCGTGCGTTTATTGGATATGCGTATGTACGCTGCGTCGCGTATGTGCGCACGGAGGAGTCAGAAGTCGATGGAAGCAGGAAAAAGTCTGGGCGCCCCTGCCTTATATGTTTCCTGCATAAAGCTCTTGAAGGAAAACTATACCCCTAGAATGAATACTTAACCAACAGACAGTGTATATTATGTTAAGTGTCCTATTAAAGAATCTTACCAACCTGGAATATATATATCAGTAAATATTGCCCTTTTATATCTTTTCCCTTGAGCCGCCATTTAGTGATGGGCTGTGTGCTCCCTCAGAGATCAACTGACAGGAAATAATGCAGCTCTAACTGTAACAGGAAGTAGTGTGGGAGTAAAAGGCAGAACTCTGCCCATTTATTGGCTGATGGAGCCTAGCATGTATGTGTGCCTTGGCTTGTTTGTGTGCACTGTGAATCATATGATCCCAGGAGGCGGCCCTTAATTCTTAAAATGGCAATTTTCTATTTAGCATTACCCAATAGCACATAATGTTAAAAAAAGTATATTTTTATGAAAATGGTTTATTTAGATGAAGCAGGGTTTTATATTTGAGCTTGTTTATGCAATATATTTTTATAGAGACCTACATTGTTAGGGGGTATAGTTTTCCTTTAATGATAGGCTAAAAAAACAGGTATATCTACCCAAATACAAATTAACTAATTAATTAGAAGGGGAGGGAGCAATAAAAAAAAACAAAGAAACACCAAATATAAGAAAAAAATAGCATTCCAAATTCAAAAATTACTCATAATAACAGGAAACATCAGATTCATAATTTAAACCCTGAGACTGTCTTGTTTTTAACGTAAAGATCCATTTAACATCTTTTTTATTTAGTAGAGGAAAAATGCAACCACCCCCAATCGCGATTTTTATTGCGATTCAAGGGATAATGCAAGGCACGGCGGGCGGGAGCTGCTGATTGCGGAAATGACGTTATGCCATCATAACAGTTATTATAGGAAGACGTTCTGTGTGCACAATTAGCTGCTAAGGAGCTAATTGTGCACACAGAACGTCTTCCTATAATAACTGTTATGATGGCATAACGTCATTTCCGCAATCAGCAGCTCCCGCCCGCCGTGCCTTGCATTATCCCTTGAAAGCCAATTTTTTGTGAAATCCCTTATGCGGCCCAGCCTCATCCTGACTTTGCCTCCTGCGGCCCCCAGGTAAATTGAGTTTGAGCCCCCTGATCTAGACTGACTCTTTCTATAGCCATTACAGAAAGAATTCACATTGCCATCAGAACAAATTGCAAAATGATTAGAAACATTTACTTTCTTATATGTGTTCTCTTAGGCCTTCCTTCAATAGTCGCTCTGTTTGGCCGACATACTGTTTACCACACTTATTGCAAGTCAGCAAATAATATATTGCTTTATTCAGTAACTTTACTTTTAGTAACTGAAGATGTAAAGGTTTTTAATACAGATACGTAAGAGAATGTTAGACAGCTAGAGGCACCACACTTATACATGTAGGTATCGTAGAGCCTTTCTTAGAGAAAATTAAACTGGGAGCCAAAATATTTCCAATAGTTTTACATATTTACAGCCATTTTTCAGAATGTGATCTAAAATAGGGTCGGTCTGGAGTATAGGAAGTTTTTTGTTAATGTTTTTTTATTTGAAGAAATTGGGGACTAAACATGAAAATGCTCAAGGGCGCCTCAGATCCAGATATCGAACCCACAGTCTCTCTAAGAGAGACATTAGAGGGGGAACACATCTGAATTTCCTGGAGAGAGTGGACTTAGATGTCTTTACTGCCCTTGTAAAAGCCTTAGTCAGATTGGGCATAGTATATCCTCTATCAGGCAAAAGATGTAAAAACTGTCCAGTTGGTGTATTTCTGATTACATGTGGGGGATGAGAGGAATCTGCTTGTAGAATGGTATTACCTGAACATTGCTTCCTATATAAAGAGGTAGAAACGTGATGCCCAGAACCAATAAGAGAAATATCCAGAAAGTGAATAGTAGTAGTGTGAAACTCTTTAGTAAAATTCAAATTCATTTCATTCTTGTTCAAAAAAGAAAAAAGGCTTCAAAATGTTGTGTATCTTGCCAAATAAACAAAAGATCATCTCATACCTGCTGTAATAGAAGATGGATTGTTTATACAGATTTCTGTTGTGATAAATAAATGTGTACTTCTAGCAACCAATATTCAGGTTGGCATAGGAGGGGGCAAACTTAGCGCCCATGGTGGTACCACATTTTTGTAAATAGTAATTGTTGTCAAATAAAAAGAAATAGTAAATATTCAATGGAGCTCAATAGAAAATTCTTCAGTACAGTAGTGACAGGTGGGTGCCATTAGACTCTCCAAAAGCCATTTGTTTAGTGCTGCAAGGAATCAAGGCTAACCAATGAACTACCACACACTGTAAAATAAGTGAAGCATTCTTTTTACACCACTCATTGTTCCCATACAACTCCCTTCTAAAACTTATGTTGCACCATGCTTACTCACTATGCTTTGCTTGAGATCCACTTATAAATACAATCCAAACCTGAGTTGATATTAGAGGAGATCTCCTGATTATCCCTTTCTTATTAATGCGGGCTAATCAGTATGATGTTACCTACGACAAATGTTGTACGATGACAGAAGAAGGAATATACTTGCATGCCATTTTATTACTAATGTTACTTCTCTATTGATGAGGCTATGAAGTGGCTGTATAAAGGATGTATTTTTATATTCTATTCCTATGGAGTGGTTTTCTAATATATGAGGTTTGGAATGAGTTGCATGGTAATTATTTATATCCTCTAGGAACCCCCCACCCTAATATTTACTATATAAATCATTTTATCTAGATTAGGAGTTAGGATTTACACAGGCAGTTGCTCCTGTGTTATTGTTTGATCACCACTCAGGATTAACCTGAAATAATAAAGATGTCTGCTGCATGATACATCATTTTATATACACTTTACAGTTTTATGCACGATAAGTTAAATAGCACCTTAGTCTTTCCTATATCACTGTGTTTGGTGAGTATCATGGCACTGTTTGGTCACAGGATGCTTTTTCATTACTAGTAATGCCTTTTCCATCGCTTCCATCTGTCAACAACGTGATCAACATACACCTGTATCCCACAGGAAGCCTCTGCTCATTGTTTAGAAAAATCTTTAGGACACAGAGCAACTGTAATGCAATTTTTTCTTTCAGTTGTCTAAGCTTTGCTACAATAAAGTAGCCAACAGGGACAGAAAATGACAAAAACAATCATAGTTTTACCACGTCATTCTATGTCTGATGTCTTATATTTTTATTGCGTGTGGGTAAGTGAAGTATTAACCGAAAAGGAGGCCAAACTGTGCAAATTAATGCTTTAAATATAAACTGAACATGCACCCAGTTGGTGCCACTGCTGGGCCCAGGAACGCCAAACTTTAACAGAAAAGCTGACTTTCCTGCTCTACTGCGCATGGGTCGGCCCCAGGATTGTGCAGAAGGAAGGGGATCGCTCATCCACAGGTACCCGGGCTGGTACAGGTTTCTGCTAACAGGAGCACCAGCCCAGGGTATCAGGTAAGTGATTACAGTCACTGGGGGATGCCTAACATTTGACACCCCCCAGTGATTGCATCCTTCCTTCTTTTTTAACCACACCTGGAGTTAAAGGTGTTAAGGGGTAAATTACCTGGGAGATTTTGATCAGATATTATGAGTCAGACTTTATACAAAATCTCATCTCCACAGCTCTAAGGCAATTCGGACCAGTTAAAGTTGGATGGGGGTTTTTTTTTTTTTGTTCATGCACCTACATCTGACAGTTAATGTCTTCTCGACACCAAGTAGCAAGGCTTGTCTACTATCTGCTCCCCTATAGGCTCTCGCATGAAGTGAAAGTTCAGGTTGTCTACTAGTGCCAGTAGATACACTTATGGGGAATTAACTACCGGTACATAGATTTTTAAAGGGGGCATAAGCTCAGTGACCAATTTACAGGACAGTTTGCTCAAAGTGGTCTCCATTATACCATTTAAATTTACATTAAGCCTTGTGGTTTACTGAATTTGCAGCTGCCCTGCATATGAGCAGGCTTACACTCGAGGATGATGGGAGTTGTAGTGTGAACCCTAAGCTATGGCCATCATCATTTTCCCTGTGGCTGCTGACAGTAACATAGCTGCAGTTTGTTTTTGCCTGACCTGATTTGCCTTGTTTTTCTATTGTGTTTAAAATGATGGTGAAGCAAAGGCATTATCAGGGTCACTGGACAGTTAGCCTATAAGGCAGTGTTCAGCGGACCATACACAGGCCCAGATTAGCTGTTTGTACTTTTTTGGCCTGTCCATAGAGGCAAACTGATGGCCCACCCAACCCATATTAATATAATATAGCCTGACTATTGTACCCCTGGGCTGTTACACATGAGCTAGCCTTGAAACCCATACGCACCTAGGTCAGCAGCAAGGCCCGCCCATTATTAGGCTATGCCAACTGTAAAGCTCAGTTGTATGAAGTACAAAATATAGGGTTTATTTACAATGGTGATTTTTAGCCTGCAAGAGAATTTTTTTTTTTTCACAATCCAGAAAATCCACACTTTGTGTTAACACAATATTTTATTTAGATTCAGGATTTGCTTTCATAAAACTGGATACATTTTTATAATTCCAAAACTTTGTATCGTATAAGCTTCAATATGAAGCCATTAAATATTTCATATAATACAAAACAAAAACTGCTTTTTACATGCGAACGGTGTGAGTATAGCGAGGCGAAGCATGGGTACTGGTGAGCAGTTGGATAGATTTCTTTTGCATGGTGTTTATGTAGGAAACGAAATGGCAGGCAATGCTGGGAGTTGTTTCTGAATGCTCTATAGCCAAAAGGATGCTGAAACTCCGATATACCCCAGTCCAGGGCTTGCAAAGAGATTACCTTGGGCACGCTCCTGTTATGCCCCAGCTCTGGCAGAGATCCCCATTAGTAAGACTGTAAAGCTCTTAGTAATAGAAAAAAAAAAAAAAAAACAAATCTGATGACAAAAGATTCTCCTAAAAGAGTGAATGATGATATACACACACCAAGCTACATGGGAGACAGGGGATGTAATGGATAGGGTCAGCAAAGCACTCACACTCATAATTTATTATTCTACAGGCAGATTCAAACTCTGGCCATCCACCCCTTGCAGAGCTGTAACTTCCAATTCCCTTTTTCATGAAGCGAGAAAATTGTGATCCCACATCAAATGGACTGGTAGCAATGCTCATTAGGGTGACCACCAATAAGCCATTATCAAAGAAGTTAAAAAGGAACTCCTAAAGGTCCCCATACACGGGCCAATTCTAGCTGCTGATATTGGTCCCTTAGACCGACGGGCAGGTTAGAAAATATAGTCGGATCAGGGACCGCATCGGCTCGTTGATGCGGTCCCCGAAACGATTGCCGCCAATAGAATTCAATCATTTGGCCCCAGGGCCAAACGACCGAATTAGCCTACACGCTCCCCAACATTGCCCACCCGTAGGTGGGGATATCGGGTGAAGATCCGCTCACTTGGCGATCTCGCCAAGCGAGGGAATCTTAACGAGTATGGGCACCTTTATACAAGAAAGTGAAGTATGTGGATTTACACATCCTGTACCTTTAGGCTAATGCCCCATAGGGAAGATTAAACATCACTTAAGTCTGAAGCTGACAGGGCAATCTTAGTAAGAAGAAAAAAAAGAAAAATACATGCATGGCCACAGAAAAGGTTTTTTATCATACAGATATGTACCTAATGGCTATTAATTGTAATGAGTAACTGGCACAAGTACATTTTACAATCAATTTCAATTAGTAACCTCTGAAGCACTTTGTTTGCTTATCATTTTAAGTTCTTTTCCTTCTAAATACCCAGTTTTCTTTACGCTTCTTGCCATTAAGTGCCATATCAGCAAGGGATTGCACTGGGCTGACGCGCACACACACACTCTCGGCTCTGACCAAAAATCCTGGTGCAGCTCAGCTTTTCTCTATTATAACTGAAAGTACCATGAGAGTTGTTTGGATATCTTTCATTGACAATTATGTGATATTACCCCTCCAGTTCCTTGCTTATAGGTTACAGCCCCCTTTTCTTCAAACAGTCCCTAAAAAGAACTTCTAAATCACCGATGAGCGCATCAGTACAATGAAGATATAGCTTCAGTTTAGCTATGGTTAAAAAAAAACATGCCGTGTGGGTTCACAGTCTGAAATCTGTCATTGCACGTACTGTTTCATTCAGTTATTTATCACTTCAAAAACAAGTGTTAGTCTGAATCTGAACTTGAGGCTGCAGTCTTCTTCTTCTTTTTCTTGCTGTGTTTCTTGTGCTTCCTTTTCTTGTTGGCTTTATGCTAAAGAGAAAGGAGACAGATAATGGAATACTGCCTACATGTCTACCATAAGCATATCAAATTAGAGGTTATTTAAAAGGACAAGGAAAAGCCAAGTCACTTTGGGGGTGCCAAAATGTTAGGCACCCCCAAGTGACTTAGATCGCTTACCTTGTACCCCGGGCTGGTGCCCCTGTTAGGAGAAAACTGCACCAGCCCGGGGCACCTGTAGCGGAGCGCTTCCGCCTTCGCTTTGGAAGGACTAAACGACAGGCACGTGCGCAGTAGAGTGAAAAGCCGACTTCTCTGTTAAAGTTCCACTATTCACTCTACTGCGCATGCAGGGAACCAGGAAGGAGGAAGCGATCGCTGCTACCCCAGGCTGGTGCTGTCTTCTCCTAACCAGCCCGGGGTACAAGGTAAGCGATTTAAGTCACTGGGGGGTGCCTAACATTTTGGCACCCCCAAGTGACTTAGCCTTTCCTTCTCCTTTAAAGAGCTAACTTACAGGCTTAGCTTTCCTTTAATGGAACTGGGGTGCTAAAATAAGAAGTCTCTGCAGGAATCTAACTGCAAACTACATTTGTTCTAGGGATAGGATTGCCACCTAGCAACAGCTAATGGCTTTGGTGACAGCCTCGTGAACATACACTGGAAAAATGTATTTTACCACTACAGCCATGTTTCTGTGTTCCCCTTCTGATGTGCTTGTCATTTTAAAATGCTTTTAGAGCATTTAATATGACCGTGTCTAGTATTTCTGCACAGAAGGAATACAATACAGATAGTTTTAAAGGTAATATCTGTAAAGAAAGAGACAGACCCTTTTTTTACAGCCCTGAATACCTGGGTTTTGTGTTGGTAGGCATAGTAGCCCTGTTTAATATGTGGAATTATCATGGACTCTTAAAAACATTGATATTTATTTAAGCATTTAAGTGAGGCCAAACATGCAGGAGGAAGTAGTATTAAGTTTAAAGCCTAAGTCAGCTAGTGCAGCTGTGGCGAGACCTTCTTAGGCTGGTCACATGGTTGAAGGTTTGGCCAATAAATAGAGCTGCTCTCTAGAGCCAATTAGGAAGCAATAAGAGAGGTTCAAGGCAAAAATTATCTAGGCCTTCTTGGTCCACATTGACTAACAACGCCAATGGACCAATAGCAATGGCTACTTTGAACTGGATGAATGACAGGAATTAAGCCAATATATTTGTTTAATAAGGCCTGATTACCCATATAAACGACCAGGTGGCAGTAAGATGTTACTGGGCCCCATAACAAATTCATATTAGAGCCAAGACATTGGTAAGTTGATCTACTCTGCCAAGATATATTACAGTTGCTCATTAATAAGGGCTTGTACTAGGCCCTCTACACTCCCAGGCTCCCCATGCAGCTGCAGTGTTTCCTTCCTCTTAGTAAAAGTAAGGAGCAATTAATTTGTGCATAGTGTAAATTGCATCATATTTCTATATCAGGGAGATGGGAAATAACGCCATAGAGTCTGTCACAGAGGAAGAAACTGCATCCTCCATGAGCAGTAACAGAAAGGTTATCTGTCCTGCAAACTCACTCAGAAAAATAACAGTTTATACAATTCTCTTGAGCCACTGACATCTTGTCATTTATTTATTTTTCTTTTTTCCCTGCAAACTTACTCTGGACCTTTGCAGTGTATTCCATTCTAATTCCCAAACAATACGTTTATAAGTAAGTGGAGCCTGTGTCACACTCCTGGGAATCATTGCCTGTAAAGACAGACCTCCTACAGGATACAGGGTTCCCAATAGAGTAACCCAAATGGGCCTATATACAATGCTTTCAGTGAACCATACTCTGTAGAACAGGATTGTCCATACATGTTCCTTAAGGGGTCCTACAGTTCAGTTCAACTGACACCTGACTAAAATTTCATTCTAGTTCAACAAATTAATAAAGTAAACGTTACTTGGTACCAAATAGGTATTATTTCTATTTAAATGCTTTTTAATGCTTGGTATATAATAATCACACTTTGCACTTCTTGCCATCGGTACTTGTTTTCCAGATACAAGTGCAGAAGTGTCACGCTGCTGATGCTGTGAAACCCCATGTACACAGGTAACCCTAGGCAGCATGTAGAGATGACATGCTAGCTGCTGATTGTGAAACCCAGGTACAGAGAAGGGTGTTAAATTTCCTTAACTGAAGCAACAGGTTGTACTGTAGTACATGGATGGATTTATTCCACACAGCAGCTAAATGCATGTAGGAGACAACTTACTGTTTTTTCTTCTCTGCTTTTTTTCTTTTTCCAATATACCTTGAAAAGGAAGAATATTGTGCCTGTAAGCATGCAAGCTCCAGTTATTTCATACAAATGTTTTAGTGGGCCCTTTACTACCCTAAAAGTAGAGACTGCATTATGGCTCCTCAAATGAAATACATTAATTCATTATGGTAACAAAATAAAATAGGATTACACAAACAGACAAACCCTATTCATGCCCATTTCTGTTCTAATGACCATCATCCCATTCTGACCACTCAAATCATTGACTAAGAAAATCTAAGTTTCATAAGTTACAGAACTTAAAGTCAAAGCATCACTAAACTATGCCTGACATTTGGGGAGAATCCAAATTTGCTCTCACCTGATACACCTAGAAGCCCAGCTTGAGGTTCAGTATGGGTGAGAGGTGGGTTTGAATGCTTGTTGGGCCCCTGGCTCAATACAAATACAGCTAAATTTCCATGTCTGTAGCCTTGTTATAAACCAATGCTGGACTTACTTAAAAGAGGGTGGTTTGGAAATAAAGTCTTGAAACCTGTGACAGAGGGATGCTGGGGATTGTATTTTTGCAGCATAAAGCTCCAAAGATCACCAAAAAAGCACAGTGACTTCCCTAACCCACTTGTACATTTTTAGATTTTTCTCTAATGAGCAATGCACTTTTTCCTTCTAGTTTGTCAGTACTGCGATGTAATGTATGTAATCTGTGTGATATATACACCCTTCTATTGTACAGAGCAGCAGAATATGTTGTTACTTTATAAATACTTGTTAATATGAACAGACCTCTTCCTCTGTATCAGATCCAGAAACAGACTGAGATGATGAGTGTTTTTGGTCTTCATCTTCCCTTTTTCTTTTTCTGATTTTGCTGTCCTTGATAGACAAAGAAAATCAGTTACGTTTATATGCTGATTTCAGCACTCAAATCTGACAATGCAGCAAAAATGTACAATAATGAATGGTAAAAAAAAAACTGCAGAAATGAAATCAGTGTTTGCTGGCAGTTATTTCATAAATTATTTGTACGTGTTCCCCATTTTCTCTGTGCTGGGCAGACATATTCCTATGAACCATTCAGGAGGTGCTGGCTAGAAATCCTTCAGATACAAGCAATGTGTCAATCCTGCAACATTAAAAGGGTATATTTATCATGCTGTGTAAAAAGTGCAGAAAAGTATTACCGGTGATGTTGCCCAGGGCAACCAATCAGCAATTAGATTTCAATAATTTACGCAGCATGTTAAATATACCCCCTTGACTGACTGTGCTGTTTAGAGCAGTCAAAATGAATTCTTCCTGTCTACTATTGCAAAGCAATGAGTGTTTCTCTTTGGTGTGCAGTGTGTAAAAAGTAAACAAAATGGTTCCAACTGTATGGTTCTTTTTCTATATAATTATGACTTGCAAAAAGCTCCACTATACCCAAAAACTTTCTAGCTGTGTCTTTAAGCATATGAAGTTTATCTGTCATGGGGTAATTCAAATGGGAAGGACAAAAGTGCAGACCTAATACACTGACCTGTACGAGGTGACTTTGGGCAACAAAACTGCGTAAGTTTTGCAGCCGACGATTCACTTTAATGCCGGTGGGAAAGCATTCTGGGGTGGGGGATGTCGCCCGCATTGCCCAGTTTTAATTGTGGACAAAGAAAAAAAAAAAATCTATCCCTATACCTTTAATGAAACAAACATTCTTCCCTGAAGTAAAACATTTTTAGTATGAAGTAGTTTTTTTTTCCCTCATAACTCTTCAGCAGAAATCTAATGGAAGCCCAGCATCATTAATTGTGATCAGGTTTTGTTGTTTACAGAGGTCAGAATTCTGCCATCCAAAATCTATCACCTTGTCTTTGTCCTGCTCATCTTTGGATTTCTTCTTTTTCAAACTATCCTGTAATGGTAATTAAAACATGTAACTAAGCTTGTAAAAAGCTAATTAAATACCTAGGAAACAATAAAACACAAGCTTGTGAGAAACTAATTTTGACTATATATGCATCTGCGTAAAGAGTTTTTTTTTTTTTTTTTTTTTAAAGAAGTTACAGGGTGGCAGCTTTATATCAAGATAAAAAGCAAGAGACATTTTTTACTGTTTTGTTCTAGTCTTCTTCTGTCTCTATACGGTAGTGGCATAACAAACAAGGAAGGTGGTTGCAGGGTGGCCTGGACTGTGAGGTCTGTTTCCTCCATTGCTGCATATGAAATCTCTGCTCCAAGCTGGCTCTCAGGTAGGAGATAGGGAAGGGAGCATGTATTTATATGCAAGTGGCCAGGGAGTTTGGGTTAGTCCGCTCTGTGCCAGGCCCCTCTGAAGATATTTTTTGAAGGAGGGCCCAGAGCAGAGTAGTTACAGCACTGACTTTTGGATCTTCATTATATCCCTCCCACTGTTAAGCTGTGCTGTGGGCATAATGCAGTAAGGGAATTATAGTTTGTTATCTGACATAATGTTTGTATATGTATAATAGAATTCACTTCTTACTCCAGCATGATAGTTGCTGAATCATAAATATCAGAACTTTTAAATCACTAAGGCTAATGCCACGCAAATCTGATTCTCAGCCTGTGTAAGTGTAGGCTGAGAATCATTCAGTCCGCGGGCATCAGCTTAGCTGTCTGCACCTGGAGCCACTACTTATACGCAGGCCGTGACAGCCCTGTCTGGCATTAGCCTTCAGGGTACAGGTCAGACATGCTAAGGACAAATATGTTCATTCATATATTTTAGATTGTAACCTCTAACGAACAGGGCACTATTTACCTCCTGTACCAGTGTTTGTATGTAACCAATATGTTTCATGCATATACTCTTTTTACATCACTATGTATGGAATATCTTTAAACATACCTTGTTTTCCAAGCCAGTATCAGAACTACTGTCTGATGATTTACGGGAATACTTTTTCTTCTTCTTCCTTTTTGTTTGTTTTTTCTTGCTCTGTTTACAAAAAACAGAATTTTTTAATAAAATATTTTCAGAACTTCTCCTGAGCTATATCACCAACTATTTGAAGTGTTTGGGGGAGATTATCGAGATGCCTAAAACTATATTTACTGAGTGCTCACAGACCATCAAAGTAAATATACTCTACAGCTAAAAATATGGAAAAACTCTCACCTCATTGTCAGATTCATCCGAACTGCTGGGAGAATCAGAAGACGATGATGAAGAAAAAGGTGAAGACAACTTGACCAGAGACAATAAAAAGCAGAATTTGTGAGTTGGATTTTAAAACAGTCCTCTTGTATTAATAAGCAACTGCTCTTGGTTAATCTCCAGTGTAACAATATACAGTAACTACCTGGTAGCAACTGGTCTGCTCTGATATAGAACAGCTAAATGAACTAATTCCAAGAAGTGCCACACAGGAAAGACACAAAGGACAAGTAAGGCTCCTGCCAGGAGTGTGTGGATTCTCGGCCCGCAAATAAATGCATCTTAATGATGTGCCTCGCCCAGAGCCATTTTCAGCCCAGGTGCAGGCACGTAGAGCAGATTTAAGCACAAAACTATATGTTTGAGCTGTTTTGCACCAAAATACACAGGGGTGAATTACTGGCCTGTTCTTGCCTGCAGGCCGAGAATCTCCCACGTCTAGCATTAGCCAAAGCTAATGGAATACATGAGAACAAAAAATAGGAGACAGTAAGACAAACATGCCAGTGGTCTCTGGTATCATGGCCACAGTACACTCGAGGGATAGTCTCCGCTCTAGTTTGCAACAGTTTGTGTGCCACTTGATGCCTTTGTGTTTTAACCTTTAAACTAACTTTGTAGTAGTGGGGTTTCTCTGTTTGATCAAACTAGTGAATCTGTAATAAATGGAGACAATGACTTGCTTGTCACTAAATAAAAACACAAAGTCTATTTTGCGATTTTAAATCTCAAGCCTAATATAGAAGTCGGTTATGCAAGACTCAGTGTAACTTTAAGCTGTGTTTAATATCCAGTTTTATTCTGCAGTCCTCTTGCCTTTATTTTAGCAATAAAGATGACTCCCAAATAACAGCTTTCTGCCTCCATACATCAACAAAGTATTCAAAAAAACCTTGACTTGTTGGTAGCTAAGGTAATGTGGGCATCTATATTCAGTGGTTCACCAAATAACTTGTTTATGGAGACTAGTCTCATGGAAACTGAAAAGGATCTTCATTATTTATTTTGTGTTGTTCTTGTTTTGTAGCCTTCCTGTTTGGAATGAAACTGTTTTCTAGCTGCTAGGGTCAAATGACTACAGCAATGAAACAATGAATTGTAGGGGAACTGAATAGAAAGCTGGAGAATATACATAGAGATATACAAGAGAAGCAGGGCACACTGTCTTAGGGTATCAATGTTACACCACAGTAACAATCAGTGATTAAACTTGAAACACTATGAAAATGAAAGCTTCTCTCACCCCACCAGATTTCTTCTTTTCCTTTTTTCTTTTCTGCAGAGAAAAAAAAAACAGAACGGTAGTGTCCCTACATATACTGTAGGTTAGGATATGAACCTAAAGCAGATACTATGCAGATTAAAATTAATGTACAAAATAGGCAGAGAAAAGTAGAAATTACCGTTTTTACGTTATCAGCTTGTAGGAATTTTATGTTGAATTCAGATGAGTAATCAGTATACACAGAAAGTAATACAATATATTTACGCTTATCTTTAAAAAATGATTAGCCTTAAAACAAGGAGAACACATAAATACCTCTTTCTTTTTAGAGGAGATCTCATTGCCAGAAATAATCTTCTCTCTGTGTTTTTCTAGCTCCTTTCTCCAGCTCTAAAAATAAAAAAAAATATATCCATTACAGTCCTGAGCATTACACTAACTGTTGTATTTTTCTGCCCAACAACAAGAATGTATCCAAAGGTAAGTCACAAAATGCAATTATCTGATCAGATTTCTAAAGCCATTTATAGTACATTTAGCCAACATTCACCCTATATACAGTGGGATCAAAATATTATAAGAAATCCAACTCTATCAAGGTATAGGCAATACTGACCAGTCAGTTATCTGGGACCATATCAACCTACCCAGAAGTGGCAGGGCTATAAACATTGCACTTCCAATGCTATCCAGTCACTTGGCTCTCAGAAAAAGCTTAGCATGCCAAAGGGTATGGCAAGTTTAAAACACAGCTGTATGGCAAGTTTAAAACACAGTTGTATATAAACTCCAAATGTGTTAAAATAAAAAACGATATTTAACTAATACATAAAAATATATTGGAAAAATGTAATAGACTAATTTAATAACCTCATTCATCTTTTCCTCAAACTCAGCCAGTGCTCGAGAGCCTTTCTTTTTCTTTTCCAATTGTTCTTTAACTTCTTCCCTAGAAAACAAAGGAGTTAATAGAGCTTGCCAGCTTTTGGTCCTTTTCATGCATTTAAATGACTGCATACAAAGCTTAAACTAGATAAAATATAGCATGGGGAACCCAGTGTTAGAGGGGAACTTCACCTTCCCACAACCAGAACCCAAACAGTCTCAAGACACAATACATAATGATGGATTGCTATGTATATTTTTCTTCTAACCTACCCTTGCCTGTAGTTTTTTTTTTTTTAAAAAGAAAATAAAAAGAATAAATTGTTGCACATAATTATGTATTTTTTAATCTAGACAATGAGTTATATTAATTACATTACAATACATTTTATAACAATTAAAGGGGTGGTTCACCTTCAGGTTAACGTCTAGTAGGTTATAAAATGGCCTATTCTTAACAACTTTTTGATTGGTCTTTTTTATTTTGTATAGTTTTTGAATTATTTGCCTTCCTCTTCTGCCTTTCCAGCTTTCAAATTGGGGTCACCGACACTCACTATTGTTACTTTTTATTAATTATCCTTCTATTTAGGCCCTCCTCTATTCATATACAGGTACGGGATCTGTTATCTGGAAACCCATTATCCAGAAAGATCCAAATTACAGAAAGGACGTCTCCCATAGACTCCATTTTAATCAAATAAGGCAAAATTTTTAAACATATTTTCTTCTCCACTGTAATAATAAAACAGTACCTTGTACTTGATCCCAACTAAGATATAATTACCCCTTATTGGGGGCAGAACAGCCCTATTGGGTTTATTTAATGGTTACATGATTCCCTTTTCTCTGCAATAATAAAACAGTACCTGTACTTGATCCCAACTAAGATATAATTACCCCTTATTGGGGGCAGAACAGCCCTATTGGGTTTATTTAATGGTTAAATGATTCCCTTTTCTCTGCAATAATAAAACAGTACCTGTACTTGATCCCAACTAAGATATAATTACCCCTTATTGGGGGCAGAACAGCCCTATTGGGTTTATTTAATGGTTAAATGATTCCCTTTTCTCTGCAATAATAAAACAGTACCTGTACTTGATCCCAACTAAGATATAATTACCCCTTATTGGGGGCAGAACAGCCCTATTGGGTTTATTTAATGGTTAAATGATTCCCTTTTCTCTGCAATAATAAAACAGTACCTGTACTTGATCCCAACTAAGATATAACAAATACTTATTGTAGGCAAAACATTTGTATTGGGTTTATTTATTATTTAAATTATCTTTAGTAGAGTTAAAACTCGGAGATCCAAATGACAGAAAACCCCAGGTCCCGAGCATTCTGGATAACAGGTCCCATATCTGTCTCTCTTTCAAACCAATGCCTAGTTGCTAGGTTATATTGGTCCCTAGCAACCAGATAGCTGCTAAAATTCCAAACTGGACAGCTGCTAAACATAAAGCTAAATAAAAAAATGGAGACTGAGATTGTCTCAGAATAGCAATCTATACAGCATACTAAAAGTTAATGAAAGAGATTTACTTATAAATCAGTGCCGCCCTAGTGCTAATGAATATACTACCAATAAATACAAGAATGCTTTTGCAGATTTGTTAAGCACCCCCTTGAGCTGGACAGCCTTTGCTATGAGAAACAAATGGCCAAAGGTGGTCTAGTGGAGAGCAGAGAGCTGCACAACTTGGAGAATTCTCTTTTGACAAAAAAAAAATACAAAAGTCATCTTGCAGACTGCAACGGACACCAAACAAAAAAAAACAAAGCCACACTGTTATTTGAATTTTTATAGAGGAAAATTTCATTTGCTACAAAATTGATATATACACGTCTAAAAATCAATTGAACTGGACAACTCACCAGGTAGGTCTTGGCCTGCTAAGATAATCCTGTATTGTTGGACCTCCAGATGATGAGGGACCCCTGGCTCGGGCCATGGCTATAGGATTCATATATGCCTTAAAAGAAAATATTTTAAAGGACAAGGAAAGGGTTAACATAAATGTGGGTCCATGTAAAGGCATACCTTAATCCTCTCTAATGGTGCTCTTAATTCGCTTCACTTTAAATTCATTTGAATGTACCAATTATCATAAAACTTTTAAAAATTCCCACAATGCAGCACTGCCTAGAGAAGCCCAAGGCTGGGAGCATGAGCAATAGATACGAATTCTAATAGTCACATGCTGGGAGCGCACTTGGTCTACACTCTTGGTACTCTTGCATACATCCGCCCTGTGCCCTGTGCTGTGCCCACCCTGTGTAGAACGTCAACCAATAGCAACCGTTTAAAGCAGTTGCTATGGTGATGCGTACTAAGACAGACACAGACAGCGATCTGCATTAAAAAACTATTTATTCTACTTCAGTGCTGATCAGTGTGTGTGCTCCTGTCACTTGCCCACGTTATATTCAGCCCAATCCGACCTCCACAGCGCACCAGGGAAATAATCACGTGTGCGCAGGGCAGAGATGTCCTCCATAATGATGATGTGGGAAAGGGAAAGATGGCGGATGGGACCGAGCAGATGCATATAAAGTTTGAAGGAGAAGGAAAAGTAAAAACTAAGTAAGCTTTATCAGAAAGGTCTATGTGAATACAGCCATAAGCACTCACAGAAACACTATTTTTTAGAGCACATTCCTTATATAGATAGAGGAGTACAATTCATTGGCATAGTATTGTTTTTCACACTATATGTCCATAGCTGCAGTGACATTTATATCTGCTATACACTGACACAGGCTTTCATACTGGGTTGCCTTAATTCCCCTTTAGTTTAAACCAGGGATCCTCAAACTACAGCCCCCCCCCAGGGTAATTTACCCAGCCCCCCTGGTCCTCACCCCTGGCAGCGGAGAGTGGGAGGGGGGGAGCTGGTAGAGGGAGGACGGACGGAGTGGAAGGATGCAGCGGAGAGCAGGCTGTAGTTTGACCCCGCATCATGGAGCTGGAGCGGGATATGGGGGGGGGTGAGGCATAGTTTGAGGACTATAGTCCAGCCCCCCAACAGTCTGAGGGACCATGAACTGGCCCCCTGTTTAAAAAGTTTGAGGACCCCTGGTTTAAACGATAGAAGGGAATTAAAACCTATTCCCTACGCAAGGGCTCCCGGCACTGCTCCTCCAGATTACCAAAAGGGCCTCAGCATCCTTATACTTGATATGCATAGTTGGGCAACAGGGATGGTGGCCACTGTGTTTGGCCAGGTCACATCTCCTAGAGCTTCCACTGTTATCGCTGGCCATACACACAAAGCCGGAACCAGGTCAGCTTCCAGAGCAAATTCTAAATCTAAGCCTCTTAGCTGCAGATGTATGCTTGCAACTCCTAGCATGCAGTAGACGGTATAAAACTAGGTGCATGTATAGGACCAGTTATCTGGTAACCCGTTATCCAAAAAGTTTCAAATTACGGAAAGGCCATCTCCCATAGACTTCATTTTAAGAAAAAAATTCACATTTTTAAAAAAAATATTTCCTTTTTCTCTGTAATAATAAAACAGTACCTGTACTTGATCCCAACTAAGATATAATTACCCCTTATTGGGGCAGAACAGCCCTATTGGGTTTATTTAATGGTTAAATGATTCCCTTTTCTCTGTAATAATAAAACAGTACCTGTACTTGATCCCAACTAAGATATAATTACCCCTTATTGGGGCAGAACAGCCCTATTGGGTTTATTTAATGGTTAAATGATTCCCTTTTCTCTGTAATAATAAAACAGTACCTTGTACTTGATCCCAACTAAGATATAATTACCCCTTATTGGGGGCAGAACAGCCCTATTGGGTTTATTTCATGGTTAAATGATTCCCTTTTCTCTGTAATAATAAAACAGAACCTTGTACTTGATCCCAACTAAGATATAATTAATCCTTATTGGGGGCAGAACAGGCCTACTTGGGTTTATTTACTGTTAAATTATTTTTTTTAGCAGACTTAAGGTATGGAGATCCAAATTATGGGAAGATCCCTTATCGGGAAAACCCCAGGTTCCAAGCATTCTGTATAACAGGTCCCATACCTGTACTTCTGCGCCTCTGTAAATAAGCCCTAGCATCCCTTTAAAATCACAATATGAAAAACCACCTTAAGCTGCACTAGCACGCTCCTACAGCTGCTACGTTTGGCCCATTTCACGTTAATGTGGCACTAGAGCGCATGTATTTACAATGCAGGGAATCATCAGCTGCTCTGTGCGTCCTGTACCTGCCCACTGCCAGTTCTGGTGCCTTGAAGTTGTATAATCTTACCTCCTTTTAGACTAACATCACTATGTTTATTCTTCAAATTATTCTTAGCCAAGTACACAGAAGGCAGACTGTAAATCCTGTATCACTTACAATATGACTAAATGATACTATAAAAATACTATACTACATACAGGCAGCTTAGCGTTATCAAGACCAGTTTTACAGTACCAGAAACACATACTGATGATACGAGGGGAGGGGTTTGTATTAGAGAAAGTGTATAGTAAGGCTAGATGATATGAGGGGAGGGGTTTGTATTAGAGAAAGTGTATAGTAAGGCTAGATGATATGAGGGGAGGGGTTTGTATTAGAGAAAGTGTATAGTAAGGCTAGATGATATGAGGGGAGGGGTTTGTATTAGAGAAAGTGTATAGTAAGGCTAGATGATATGAGGGGAGGGGTTTGTATTAGAGAAAGTGTATAGTAAGGCTAGAGGATATGAGGGGAGGGGTTTGTATTAGAGAAAGTGTATAGTAAGGCTAGATGATATGAGGGGAGGGGTTTGTATTAGAGAAAGTGTATAGTAAGGCTAGATGATATGAGGGGAGGGGTTTGTATTAGAGAAAGTGAATAGTAAGGCTAGAGGATATGAGGGGAGGGGTTTGTATTAGAGAAAGTGAATAGTAAGGCTAGAGGATATGAGGGGAGGGGTTTGTATTAGAGACAGTGAATACGCTAGGAGGTGTAACTATGGGACAGGCAGTACAGTACTGTATGAGAGCGCTAGCAGCACTTTATATTGGCGCTTCCGTTCCAAACTTCCCGCAGTGGAACTTCCCCGTCTCCCCGGTACCGGCCGGGAGCAGCCCCGGAATAACTATAAATAAGTATACAGTGTGCGGGGCCGTACCGAGCCCGGGGCCATAGGGGCAGCTCCAGCCCTTACACGGAAGCCGCCGGGCACGTAGTTCCGAGCAGGACTAAGCTGCGTATTAACGGGGCAGCGCATCAATATGGCCATTACGATGGTTTTCCCTGTACCCAAACGCTTTATTTCGGCCCTAACCCGCGACTAAATGCGGCCCCGCCAGCGCCACACACACATGCACTCACCACCCGGTTATCTCTTTTCCCCATTGTGCCAAATCCGTAGCCTTCCCCTGCTTCCAAATATACTGCCAAATCCTCTGGCGGCTGCAACCAGCCCCACTATCCGGAAACACCATCAGGCGCATCGGAACCAGCGAGAGAGCGAGTGGGAGAGCGCCCCCTATATGGGCGGAATGGGCCGCTCCCCTGACCTCTCAAAGCTCCGTGCTCTACAGTCAGTGACCCGCAGCTCTCTCAGCAGCAATATCCCTCCCCTGCCGGTACCGACGCGCTAGGGACTGGGGGCCTTGCTGCTGAGGGAGCTGCTGTTTGTCAGAAGGTGAAAAGATAGGGGAGCTGCATAAACCAATGCGCCTCTATTGCTGGTACTAATATCATTCCAACTGTATGAGAATATCACTGAAAATAGGAAATTGTTGGGGTTAAATTGTGTTACTCCCTAACCCTGCCCCGTTACGCCCTAACCCTGCCCCGTTACTCCCTAACCCTGCCCCGTTACGCCCTAACCCTGCCCCGTTACTCCCTAACCCTGCCCCGTTACACCCTAACCCTGCCCCGTTACTCCCTAACCCTGCCCCGTTACACCCCTAACCCTGCCCCGTTACTCCCTAACCCTGCCCCGTTACACCCTAACCCTGCCCCGTTACACCCTAACCCTGCCCCGTTGCTCCCTAACCCTGCCCCGTTGCTCCCTAACCCTGCCCCGTTACTCCCTAACCCTGCCCCGTTACTCCCTAACCCTGCCCCGTTACACCCTAACCCTGCCCCGTTACACCCTAACCCTGCCCCGTTGCTCCCTAACCCTGCCCCGTTACTCCCTAACCCTGCCCCGTTACTCCCTAACCCTGCCCCGTTACTCCCTAACCCTGCCCCGTTACTCCCTAACCCTGCCCCGTTGCTCCCTAACCCTGCCCCCCGTTACTCCCTAACCCTGCCCCTTTACTCCCTAACCCTGCCCCGTTACACCCTAACCCTGCCCCGTTACTCCCTAACCCTGCCCGTTACGCCCTAACCCTGCCCCGTTACGCCCTAACCCTGCCCCGTTACTCCCTAACCCTGCCCCGTTACTCCCTAACCCTGCCCCGTTACTCCCTAACCCTGCCCCGTTACTCCCTAACCCTGCCCCCGTTACGCCCTAACCCTGCCCGTTACTCCCTAACCCTGCCCGTTGCTCCCTAACCCTGCCCCGTTACTCCCTAACCCTGCCCCGTTACGCCCTAACCCTGCCCCGTTACTCCCTAACCCTGCCCCGTTGCTCCCTAACCCTGCCCCGTTGCTCCCTAACCCTGCCCCGTTGCTCCCTAACCCTGCCCCGTTACGCCCTAACCCTGCCCCGTTACTCCTAACCCTGCCCCGTTGCTCCCTAACCCTGCCCCGTTGCTCCCTAACCTGCCCCGTTACTCCCTAACCCTGCCCCGTTACTCCCTAACACTGCCCCGTTACACCCTAACCCTGCCCCGTTACTCCCTAACCCTGCCCCGTTACGCCCTAACCCTGCCCCGTTACGCCCTAACCCTTCCCCGTTACTCCCTAACCCTGCCCCGTTACTCCCTAACCCTGCCCCGTTACGCCCTAACCCTGCCCCGTTACGCCCTAACCCTGCCCCGTTACTCCTAACCTGCCCCGTTACGCCCTAACCCTGCCCCGTTACTCCCTAACCCTGCCCCGTTACGCCCTAACCCTGCCCCGTTACTCCCTAACCCTGCCCCGTTACGCCCTAACCCTGCCCCGTTACTCCCTAACCCTGCCCCGTTACTCCCTAACCCTGCCCCGTTACGCCCTAACCCTGCCCCGTTACTCCCTAACCCTGCCCGTTGCTCCCTAACCCTGCCCCGTTGCTCCTAACCCTGCCCCGTTGCTCCCTAACCCTGCCCCGTTACTCCCTAACCCTGCCCCGTTACTCCCTAACCCTGCCCCGTTACTCCCTAACCCTGCCCGTTACTCCCTAACCCTGCCCCGTTACTCCCTAACCCTGCCCCGTTACGCCCTAACCCTTCCCCCATTACGCCCTAACCCTGCCCCGTTACTCCCTAACCCTGCCCATTACGCCCTAACCCTGCCCCGTTGCTCCCTAACCCTGCCCCATTACTCCCTAACCCTGCCCCGTTGCTCCCTAACCCTGCCCGTTTGCTCCCTAACCCTGCCCCGTTGCTCCCTAACCCTGCCCCGTTACTCCCTAACCCTGCCCCGTTGCTCCCTAACCCTGCCCCGTTACTCCCTAACACTGCCCCGTTACACCCTAACCCTGCCCCGTTACTCCCTAACCCTGCCCGCCGTTACGCCCTAACCCTTCCCCATTACGCCCTAACCCTGCCCCGTTACTCCCTAACCCTGCCCCATTACGCCCTAACCCTGCCCCGTTACGCCCTAACCCTTCCCCGTTACTCCCTAACCCTGCCCCGTTACTTCCCTAACCCTGCCCCGTTACGCCCTAACCCTGCCCCGTTACGCCCTAACCCTGCCCCGTTACTCCCTAACCCTGCCCCGTTACGCCCTAACCCTGCCCCGTTACTCCCTAACCCTGCCCCCGTTACGCCCTAACCCTGCCCCGTTACTCCCTAACCCTGCCCCGTTACGCCCTAACCCTGCCCCGTTACTCCCTAACCCTGCCCCGTTACGCCCTAACCCTGCCCCGTTACGCCCTAACCCTGCCCCGTACTCCCTAACCCTGCCCCGTTACGCCCTAACCCTGCCCCGTTACTCCCTAACCCTGCCCCGTTACGCCCTAACCCTGCCCCGTTACTCCCTAACCCTGCCCCGTTACACCCCTGGCTGTGCCGCTGCTCAGATCCATAGCTCTGCCCAATGCTGTCCCTATCTGAAATAAAGAACTTTTCAGTTACTGTGGGAGATCAGTCAGGGGGGAGGGGCTGGTAAAACTATTTGTCTCTTGAAAAATTTAGGAGATATTGCATTTGGGAGATTTAAGCTTATCTTTCAAATACATTATAGGGGTTGTTCATCTTTGAGTTAACTTTTAGTATGATGTAGAGAGTAATACTGAGACAACCGCAATTAGTCTTCATTTTTTATTATTTGTAGTTATTTCACTAGTTGTTTAGCAGCTCTGCAGTTTGGAGTTTCAGCAGCTATCTGGTCGCTACCGTCCAAATTACCTTAGTGACCAGGAAGCTGTTTGAATGAGAGGATGGTAAATGAATAGGAAAAACAAGCTATAAAATGTAACAATAACAATAAAATTGTAACTTTGCACAGCAATAGTTTTTTGCCTGCTGGGGTCAGCGACCCCCCATTTGAAAGCTGCAAAGAGTTAGAAGAAAAAGGCAAATAGATCAAAAACTATAAGAAATAAATAAGACCAATTGAAAAGTTGCATGCAGAGAATTTGTTGGATAGATAAGTCTGTCTGACTAAAGTGCCTTGTGTATTACAGCATTTAAGGTACAATTAAATAACCCATCTAGGCATGTTATACTATAGGTACTGGCACTCCTGGAGATTAGACGCCTGCAATAAATCTTTGCTGCCGCGGCTGCCTAATCTCCTGCAGATGCTTTCTCACTGGCAGTAAAGTAAACCGCCGTTGGGAAAACACACACAGCATTTTGTTTTTCTAAAGTCGCCCACTTGATCTGTTTCAAAGTGAAAATAGATATACCTGCCATGTTGTGGGGCTGATTCCTATAGAACACTGCAGAGCAAACCAGGGGCAGATACAAACAAATAGCATTGTAGTTGAGCAAAACTTTTGGGTGCAGCAGAAAATCAAACAGCAGACTAGCTTTTTTACACCACCATTACATGTAAAAAAGTTTTTCTTTAACAGTAACATTTGGAATAACAGTTTAATTCACTTGCTCTGAATTTGTCATTGACGCAGGCACCATGGACTTCATACAGCTACAAAATTTGTTCTGACATATGTGTGATTCATAAAAGGAAATTCAAAGTTATATATGTGCCACAAGGTAGCAATGGGGGACATGCAGAGAAACATAAGCATAGAGTTCACTGCAATTCATCATAGAGAAAATCCATTGGTCTTTATTCACTTGCATTGCATATTCAAAGGGTGAAAATATATACTGTATACATGCCCTAACAAACTCTATACAGGTCACTAGTCAAGTGTTTGACTTGCAGCTTGGCTGCTTGTAGCATAGTTTAAACCAATACTTCCCAGTGGACATGATGTTCGTGAGATAGTGCTGAAGTTGAAGGCTTGTCATGTGGTCCCGGATGAAAAAAAGTGGATAAAAAATCTGGCAGGCGATGCACAGTGCAGCAACATGGGGTGCAGGCAAGCACCTAATGCCTAATGTAGGGCAGTCAGTAAGGGCAGTTTAACTCAAGGGGAAAAAGATACAAACGTTGATAAACCTGGCCCAATAAGTGGAGAGAGCCATAGGAAGAGCAAACTGAGCTTAGGGGGAGAGACCTTGGGGGCAGAGAGTATGGGCAAAAAAGCACTCGGTGCTGCAAATGATTTAGGGAATGCAAGGTGGCTGATCGAGGGGATTAAATGATAGAAAGACCATCATTCTGGGAAAGACATTATGAAGGGTAGTAAACAGAGACAGTGATCCAATTAGAAGTGAATGTTATCCAAATACCGTCAGCCCAGCATTGGCAGTCATTTGCAAGAAACAATGAAAACTAAGATGTTTTTGTATTATTTTATTACAGAAGATTTGAATGCCCAAAGCAAAACAAACAAACTTTAAAGCAGCAATTTTCAATATATCATGGTCAAGTGGAGGTGGCCCCTCACTGACTATTAGCGATACATCACAATTAATCATTGTCATGTCCCTCTGTTTTTTTACAAAAGATTTCATATTTTAAATAATAACAATAACAGAATTGAGAGAGAAGGAAGGAAGTAGGGAGGGAACTATAATTGAGAGAAGTTCTTCACTTAGTAGGAGGTGCTGGAGATGGAAGCCAGGAACACGGGATACACGAGGCAAGCAAGAGGTAGAACTGCATTCCGCTAGGGTGAATATACCAGTGGCCACCTTCATGTATGCACAAGGCCAGAATATTTAACATACCCACACACTGAATTTGAATTTAAGAAGTGCTGTAGTAAAGTTAAATTATATATATATATATTAGTGGGAACAAGTTAATTAAAGACAATTAGAGAAGCTATTAGGACATATTTTTCAGTTGCTCGTACATGCACCAAAGAATACACAAGGTTGGTTAGATATGTAGCATGCATAATGGGACCATCATGTACAACCTGCAGCCCTCCAGCTGTTGGCCAACAAGCACACCTTGTACTTGCCCCTGAAGTGTCTGTAGGCAACCACAACGCAATAGGAAGTGACAAGGGCCGTGCTGTCGCATTGAACTCTCACATTATATAAAACGATTATCCTATTACCCCCATTAATTACAGTGGTATCTCAATAGATCTGAGGAGGAGAGATGAAACATCCTATCAATTCAACTTTGTTATAGCATAAATCATGAAAAGTGGGATGGTGAAAATGTGAATCACACGGCATTGATAGGCAAATCACAAATAAAGGGGAAACTCTGTTTTTTCACATTAAGCTTACTAAATATGAATTCCAACCTCAACCGGTAAAGATGTGCTTCTAAGTTTATGAACAAGAAAGAACCTGAAATTGTTTTTTCAATGTAAAAGTGGAATCATAACAAGCAAAAATTACATACAGAGATTCTACATCACATTTGTCAAACAAATCAAGCTCCTGCAAGGGTTAACTTATCCAGCACTGTCATTGAATGCTCTGTAGAACTGGATTGTAAGTTAGAGCACCCCCACACAAGCTGCAGACAGCTCATTCTGCCATGCAGAATTTTGTCCGGGGGCTCTGCCAGGTGTGATCAGCTAGTGCAGGCTGCCATGTTGGGGTAATAAGTCCTGACTACTAGGCATTCAGCAGATGTGTGATGGCGTGTAAGTACAATGCAACAGCCACTTCCCACACGTTTGCCTATCCTAGTGTCTACACCACAGGGCACGTGCCAGATAAGTGCAGATCACACCTGGTACACTGTATTGGCATTTAGATTGTATAGGGGTCTTGCAACGCTATGCCTTTAAACCAAGCTCCTAAAAAATAAAGGTACTTGGTAACTAGTCCACATGTACAAAGCATCACTTCCATTTCCTCCTTCCTTCAGGAAGGTAAATACGCCACAGAGCTACGGAGGGGGTGCAGTGCCACAGGCACCAAGGGGAGAGACAGAATAAGAAAGGTAAAAATACCACATGCCAAAACATACAGGCTCCTTTATAAATGGCCATAGTGTGTGTAAATGTCTACAATATCAGATATATAGGCTGGTTTTATATATGGGCTAGTTGAAGGAAAATTTGCTAACATAGGCACAGCATTGGGCAAGTGCGGTAACCCATGCCAACCAATCAGCAATTAGCTTTCTTCAGCCAAATCCATTTAGAATAATAACAGCTCATATTTGTGGCCATTGTGGATTACAGCCCAAGGTAAAATTGCATCTATGTTTTAAAAAAATGAATAAAATAATCCGAGGTTGTGCAAATTTCTCTGCTGACCACCAAGCCCTTCATATAAAATTCACACAGTGGGATAACCATAGAGGAAGCAGAACCTGCGGTGTCAGGGAGGCCCAGTCCGTGGGGTGCCTGGTAGGGATATCTGTGCACTGGACCACTCCAAAAGTGTTTTTGCGGAGGGCCTGGCACACACTAGTTATGCCGCTAAATTCACATTAGACCTTGCAAATGATTCTGTGGTGTTCTACTAGCCTATAAAGATTCAACATTAAACTGGCTTTGTAATCAGGACTGTTTTCAGCACCCCCTTCCCCCCACAAAACCTTAGTGGGTGCCGTGATTCCTGTACCAATATGTCACTCCACTGAGAAAATACAACAAGCAATGAAAGAACTCCTTATGCATATGGCACCCACACTTGTCAGGGAAAGGAATTCAGCTTTTTAGGATATCTTTTTTTTTTTAACGGCTTCCAAACCCTCTTCACTAATTACTTTGAGCACCTTATTTCATATAGTTTCCACTTCCCAGCAAAAGAGGTAGGCGGGGAAAATAAGGGTTGCCCCATTCATTACATGAGTCCACAAACAGGTCAACCCATTTATTGCATTACCCTGCTTCATCAAAAGCCTAGAAGCCTGGGGGATCAGCACTTAAAGCACGTGAACTTAAAGGTACAGTTAAGTGTAATATAAAACTGGGTAAAAAGATTGGCTAATTATATTGAAAACATGTTTATTTCGCCAGTTTCATTTTTACACTGAACTGTTCTTTAAGCATTGTAAAGGCAGCCACCAACTGGAAAGCAATAGGTGGAACATGAATGATAGAGGTAGTGGGGATTCAGCGCTTGTTTCAGGGTTTGCTTGCAGTGGAGGGGTTAGGTCAACGTTCTGGGCATGTGGGGTGTATATAGGTGCTTGGCACAGACAAATGTGTTTGTGTATGCAGTATTAGACTAGAGAAATATGTCATACATGTGTATGTATAGCACATGTAGTCAGTACCATGGTTCCTATAATGTAGCATGTTACCTTGTATATACATACTCACAGGGCCATATTTATAAAGGTGTGTAAAAAAAACAGACATTAAAATGCACCACAGACTAGCACTTTATCGCCACGGCAGGCTGCATTAACGCAAAGCCAGTGATAAAGCTAGATAGAGACAAGTACGTGTAGCAATGTGTAACATGCTAGCGTAAAATAGCAATTGTTAAGTACCACCCCCTTTTTAAGTCCCAATTTCTTTGCATCCTAAGTCTCTAAAATAATGGCATCATTTTCTCTTTTAGTCTGGCATTAACAAAAAGCACAAAAGATGTCACTGATTGTTTCTGTGCTTATAAAGATGATACAAGGGAAAGTAGAGCTTTATTTATGCACCATTCATTTTGCATTGCTTCTTACACCATCTTTTCAGTGTCACATTTACACACCTTTATAAATATGTCCAGTAGTGTCTGTACCCAACTGCCACTACACTTTGTGCTCCCTTATTCATGGTGCAGGTTCTCAGCAATATGAGAGCTCTGTAAGGAAGGGTTCCTTCTAGGTTCAAGCTTATCCTGGAGTTGTTGCTGAAAGCAATGTTTCTATTGGCCCTGGGGCAGGATACAGCACATTTATAGGGTTGTAGCACCTGAAATGGACTGGATGGACTCTTGCTTTTTTTTACGGGTGTAAAAAGGTTGGTGGATATGATTTACCGTATGTCAGAATGATTATGGTACATTAATTTGCAATTGCCCAGCATTCTTCTTTATATGGGGCAATACATACAATTTCTAGGTGCAGTCTTGCCTGCTGTTGAACAAGCCTTTAAACTCTCTGCATTCATGTGCTGTTGCTTCATACAGCTGAGGCATTTTCTATTGCAGAGATGATGCCCTATGATGCACTGAGTTTTGTTATAACTCCTTTCACAGGCTAAATGCTTACTTAAATATGAACCAACCTTTTTAGAATCTTCATTGCTCAGCACACAAATTCACAAAAAAAAGAATATGTCTTCTGTTAACAGTCAGGGCCCATCTTTAGACACTAGAATATGGCAGCCCACCATATTTTGCTTTCCTTGGAAGTCGCTTTCTCCATAGACGTGTGTGTTCATGAATAGATGGCACTACTAATGTATAAAGTTCAGCCTTCCTGCTCTTGTTGAACTGTATCTTCATGCCTTACCAGTCAACAGTGAACACTGTAGCTGAAGACTGCATGTTTGACACCTCTTATGTATAAGGAGAATTTCTCTATTCATGTAGCAGCTCCCACTGAATAGAAACCTACATGCAACCAAAGACTAAATAGCAGATAAACAGTGCCTATAAACATGGTATATTTTCTCTCTGCTTATACACAGGGTATCACTTAGTGACTGGCTATATGAGTATATGAGTGTATAAAAAACACCCCTAACTAATTCAGTAACACTTACTAGACGTACCGCTCAAGTCTTTAATAATCAGGAATTTCTTTTGTTGTGTTGGGACCCTGGACAAATGGATTTTGTGTGGCCCTATTATTTAATTCATAGAAAATCCCAACGTAGAGCCTCCTTAGCTGATGGAGAACAACTCCCAGAAGCCAACAACATCCTTTGGGAGTTGCACTTCAACAACTGAAAGGCTGCAAGTTGGGTAACACTGACATAAAGCATTATTTCCCACACTGACTATACCACTGTTGAGCTACTTAGTTCCTTCCCCACAACTGCCATTCTGAGGGGCCACAAGTTTAAATCCCCTAAAGGCAGCTCTGGTGATAAGGCGGAGGCTCATTAGGTAGCCAGTTTGGCTTTAGCAGCTGTAGATAGAGAGTCCATCCTGTTTTGGCAGTGACTGAGTTAATCTAATTGATATGGCAGCTTCGATGCTGGACAATAAGAAGGCAGCAAAAAAATCAGCAGCTTTACTTTTAACTGGAATTCCTCCAGGTTTAAAAAAACAAAAAACAAAAAAAACCTCAAAAGACAGACAAGTAAGCTGCACTCGGCTTGCATTGATTTGAGGAACGGTAGCAGTGTTTCAGAAAGAGATGCTTGTGGGAATAAAAAAGATTCTGTGAGCAGCTCCACATTCACTGGGTTCTGGCAAGACCCCATTTTGTCCAGGTGCCTCCCCTACATCAAGCAGTCTTCTTTCCAGCAGAACCTTCATCCACCCCCTTCTGGCCGCTTGGCCTGTGAGAGTCTACACTGTCTTTGCCTTTCTGTAAATCATGGAAGTAAGGGTGGGACAAGGCGCTGTATGCAGAGATGCGGTTGGCTGGACTGAAGGTCAGGCATTTCTAGGAAAAGAGAAACAATCATGGATGTATTAGGTAACTGGCCCACTGAGATTCTGAGCTGGTAATCAATACACAACCAATACACATCTCATTAAGCCTATTCATCTAAGGCAGGACCATCCTACTGGAGGCTCACAGGTTGGATGTGGCCTCCGCAAGATATTTATAGCACCCAGACAGAGCCAAACCTCTATTTACCTCTTTGCACTAGTATAGTGAATCACTGGCCTATTATATGCAGACCGTTGGACAGCACTGGTCTAAGGAATTGTTGGTCTGTATAATAAAAGGGCTGATTTTAAGAGCCCCTGGCTTTAAAATCTAAGTGGTGTGCTGCTCTTTGCAGGAAGTGCCAATCAAAAAAACTGGTGCTTCTTTACAAAGAGCAGGTAAGAGTGTCAGTAGGTGCCCTCCAGGCCTCTCCTTATCCTCTGCCTTAGATCAGGCAATAAGGACAAGGCACTTTGTGGCCTGCACCTCCTGCTGCTCTGTACCCTGTGTGTCTGAATGCCTTGGGCCTAATGCAGCTGGCACTAAATTCAAACTTCAATCCACAGGTCTCTACATTCCAAAACAGAGGACAGAGGCCTGTGGCTCTGCACCTTAAAGTAGGCAAAGTGTAAAAATTAAAATGGCCAATTGCACCCTTTTTTGCACTTTCCACTATGCATAAGGCAGTGTATGTGCTCTAAAGGGTTTCCTGACTGATTTCTTGGGATCTATATTAAGTCAATGAATCAGCTTACTTTCCCTTTTAATTAGGTCATATAGGGACTAGCAGTTTTCAACATCTCATCTTATATTTAGGGCCTGGGCACCGTTTCCTGCTAAAGCATTTATTGGCCATTATATTAAAAGTACCAAGGTGCCATCAATTTAGCATGATCCTTCAACAATTAGAGCAGCAGCACTGAAGGGTGCAAGTCCAAGAGATAAATATCATGAAGTCATAATAATAATGTCATGAAGTTCCTTCTAAATAAACTGTGCAGCCACAGCTATAATAGCGAGGAAACATTTTACTTACAATAAGTAAGTCCTTGCCTTGCTCATCTATACCTGGAACAACATTTTCAATGGGTTGAGGCTGTCTAAAATGGAAGGCATTCCTTGGTACAGCCACATCGTGGGGCCACTCTTCTTCCTCTGGGAGACCAATGACACTATGGAAGAAAGAACAGCCATTAACTGGCATTTTTATGATCTTATTTATTTTAAATACTAAAACTATAAGGGCTGTTACACATGGGGAGATTAGTCGCCACGACAAATCTTCCTTGATGTGGGCGACTAATCTCTCGCAATGCCATCCCAGCAGCGATTTACATTCTAGTCGCTGGGATGGCATTGCGAGAGATTAGTCGCCCACATCAAGGAAGATTTGTCGTACACAGCGGCGCAATTTGCGGAAGTTGCCTTGAGAGGAAGCTTTGGCGACTTTGGCAAATCGCGGCACCGCATATGCCATCCCACCGGCAATTTACATTCTAGCCGGTGGGATGGCATTGCGGGGAGATAAGCCGCACGCGACAACGGAAATTTGTTGCGGTGCGACTAATTTCCCCATGTGTCACGGCCCTAACAATAATAGTTAGATTAGTGATTAAATAGCACCACTAGGGGGCACAGTTGTACTTCAACTGATTTGTGATCCAAGCGCTTGGTGATTAAAGATACCAATTTAAGTGACTTATATGAAGGTTGGAATCCTCAT
Organism: Xenopus tropicalis; assembly: GCF_000004195.4. Taxonomy (NCBI): domain Eukaryota; kingdom Metazoa; phylum Chordata; class Amphibia; order Anura; family Pipidae; genus Xenopus; species Xenopus tropicalis. Next base: position 31,894,672 of record NC_030682.2, read on the forward strand.
TAGACTGTATGCCTTCTCTAGTGCTGCAAGTAAAATAGACCCCAAATTAATTTTTTCTCCTTTAAACAAAAACAAAAAACACTAGTATATGACTCCCCCCCCAACTAATATTGCCTGAAATTCTTTTGGCCATTATGGAATGATGCATAATAGCTGGGTTTCTGTCTGCTTATATAGGGAAAAAGCAGCCATCAGCCTAGCTTTCATGACTCTTCAGGGAGAGCTGGGTGTTGAAGTCAAAGTAGGGTCAGTCAAAACAGTACCATGCCCAGGTAGTCACATTGTCAGGATGAAATGCCACTGTATGTTCAAACTGCCTGTGTTATATACACATGTATGATATACAAACATTACACCAAGGCTCAAAGTTTCATGGTTCGTCACAGCTGTGGGTATGAAGCTTCTGGTCATTTATTGCAGGGAGAAAGTACAGGGCTTCTATATGTAGCTGGTTCTGTGGGGCTTTTGGTATTGGAGCTATATCATTACATTATCCCCATGATTAGGTCTCTAATTTGCAAGCTAAGAGAGAGTGGTGTCCACTGGTCCCAAGTGGCTGCTGAGAGCACTATGGGTTTGTGGGAAGGAGCAGGGTAGGTACAGCTTTCAGCTGGCAGCCAGCACAGGACGTGAAAGTGTTACTGAGACCATAGCTAGATAGGGGCAGGGCCACAGAAGCCAAAGGAAACTGGGGTAAAATACGGGCCTCTTTACCTGCAACCACATAAGCTATATATTAGCACTCATATTTATACTTACTCAAAGATTTTTCCTAGTTGATCAACATCTGAATTTCCACGAAAAAGTGGCCTTAAAAAGACAAAAAGAATAACATTTTATAAATCTGTCAACAAATCTGTCTTCATACATTTCTCGCTTAGTAGATAAGTCGGAAGTAGAATTAGCAGGGTACCTGAATAGTAAGTAATAAATCAATGCTACACTCACACCAGGCTGTTGTCAGTGGACCCATAAATGTGCTGTGGGCTTGCAGCCATTTTTTGGATCATATGGGGAAAGCCTTTTGATGATGCAGTCCATAGACAGGGCAAGAGCATGGGAGGTTCAGAGGTATCTCAACCCCCCTTCAGAACAAAATATAGAATGGATTGTGGGCTTTTCACCCCTATGACAATCACGCACATCAGGTTACGAATATTTAAGAATCTTTACAGCCAACAAAAGGCCAACAAAACCCACAGCAAATCAACAGTTGATGCAATCTCACATGTATTTCCGAATCCACTATAGGCAGGACGTTCATTCATGTCTAGATTAAATCAGGCAACCAACCGCAAGCACGTTAATGAGTTATTTTCACTCCCAATACACAAGGAATTCACATAAACAATTCTATGCATGCCTAACAGCTACAGAATGTTGGTTCTCTACCAACGATCCATTGTGCCGTCACTGGGGCGTCTTTGATCTTTTTCTCTGGAAGCAATCCAGCAGAATATTCTCACGGCTGCAGGTAGTTCTCACACATCATCTTTGCCTGTATCTCTGCTCAAAATTTCCTTCCAAAAATGAGCAATATGTTGCCCCCCCTTACTCATGTGGGCCAATGCTTCCTGTATGAATGGGCAACGCTGAGTTTTGCTGTGTTACAGGCACAAGACCATTCAGAGCACACTGCCTCTCACTTTTCCTATAATAATGTGAAGAAGCTAAATAATGGCCCCTCCCTTTAACTCCCCCAAAGCAACTTCCATGGCTTGTGTTCAGTAGGCAGCTGGATTATGTTAATTTAGAGAGAACACTCCAAACAAACGATACCGAGGTGTGAATTGAGTGGGTAGATTTAGGTGGAACCAAGTGATTCTCTTCTCCCTCAAATACTGTATAATAATTCACTCTCTCTATATCTGCACAATGGTTACAACCTCGCTACACTGCTACTTCCCCCATTATATTATATGTGTATTATACACCCCCATAAGATGGTATTACTGATCCTCTACTTAGTGCAGTACAATACATGTTCTCCATGATGCCTGTCTAGCTGTCCCCCTGGCTGTCTTTGTGTCCATAATAATAACATTTGTTTTGTGAATGATTAATCCTTTCCTATTTGTGGATTGAAACTTTTAGTTTTAACATATTTGACCTAATGTTCTTTATTTACATAAAAAGCAGTTCCTGTTCTAAAAATACACTGTGGGAGAAATCTTATTTCCCTTTATATATGATACTGGGATGTTCCTATTAATAACCAGGAATTATGTCCCACGTTCCTTGCCTCTGTGAAGGCCTGTTAATGGCAGAACAAGTGTAAATTGGCACCTACCTGGGGCAGGATGTGACACCAATGCCCCGTGATATCTGGGACATCATGCCTGCCAAGGACAGACAATCAGGACACCAGGGATTAAAGTGGTAGTACATCGGTCACTTTCTGCTATTGCCAGTATGCTGATCCTTATCTTTAGTAAAGACTTTAGGGGTCATTTACCATGCCCCATGCAGTGTGCCAAGTACAAAAAGGCTGTAGGTTTTTTTATTTGCATTTTGTACAATGCGTGGGGCATATGAAGAATGGCCGCAGGTCTATACAATACTTTTCCGACAACAGAGACCTGTGCCCCCCCCCTCTCACTAATACAGCGCTGACTGCCTTAGATGAGTCCATTCTAGTTTTCCCCATAAACTTTATGCAATAAAACATAAGCTACATTTTTTTTCTTAATGAACTGCTTTTTGCCCATTACTTTTTCATTCAGAACAAATACATATCTGTAACGTGCTTCTAGGGGGCTGTCTCACCAGGACAGTGACGTCTCTGAGACTGGTTAACAGACTAATTCCAACAAGATCAGAGTTTTTATGCTTTATTGACAGAACTCGATTATATTGAAAACAGCCACAGGAGGGCAGCAACGGAATGCACATTTACACACACACAGCTACTTCAGCCCATATACAGGATGCACAGATACAAACCCCACAGGGTATGGCACCCACTCCAGACAAGGCAGACACAGTAATATGTGGCAATCTCCCAGCCTGGGTACAGTCACTGACCTTAATAGCAACCACTTGCACCTGTCAAACTCCCATAAGCCTTTGTGCGGCACAGGACCAAAGCTACTGGCACTGTCAGTCTCTCATTTCCGGCAACCCCTGCACCCACTTCCTTTTCCTGTGAGAAGTCACTTTCTTGTTGTATTTACCTCCCTGGGGTTTCAGCCCTCAGTGGAATTGGCCAGTTTGGGAAATGGTTGACCAGTCCTTGACAAACAATGTAATTTTAAAGTTTTACAGTGTGATTGTGGATGCATGGAAACTGGGATTAAACTGTCATGGGGCAACTCCATGGGGCAGTATACCCCCTGTTCAACAGGAGCAAAATGCATAGGGCTTGTGCTATATGTACTTGTTTTTCTATTGTTTTAGTCACAAAATTCTTTGCAGCACAGCACAGAAGTTACTGAGACCAAGCTAAAATGGCTGCTGCTATCTTAAACAAATGCAGGGAACTCCTAGGGCTGTTTACTCAGGTATGGTAAAACTTTCTGCAGAATAAATATAGCATTCTAGCTGGCACTAATGTGGTACATCTATTGGCAGTAAAATGCCAAAATGTCTTTCTTTCTCCTTTAAGCAAATATTAAAATATATTTCAAATATGATTTCCTTTTTCTCTAAAGTAATAAAACAGTAGTTTGTACTTGATGGTAACTAAGCTGCATGAATCTATATTGGTGTCAAACGATCCTAATGAGTTTATTTCATGTTGAAATGATTTTAGACTTAAGGTATAGGGACCCAAATTATGCAAAGATTCCTTATTCCGGAAAATACCAGGTCCCGAGCATTCTGGATAATAGATTCTACACCTACCTCCTTATAATGATTTGAATAGCAGTTCAGACAAAGCCATCATCTTCTAGAGCAATGCTGTCCAACTTCTTTGATGCCAAGGGCCAGAATTTCTCTAGCATACATAATGAAGGGCCGCTAATGGAAGCAAGTTTTGACCACTCTCCTTTTAGACCACAACCATTTCAAACCCCACCCATGTTATCACAAGAGCTTTAAAAACCATATCCACATTAATAGTGGTAGTGCAGCAAAAACCCAATGGTATGGCACACACAGGCAGCACAGGACAGGCAGAGCATGGCACACACAATCAGTACTCTGTCTGCCCTATGCTGCCTGTGTGTGTCATACTCTGTTGGCCCTATGCTGCCTGTGTGTGCCATATTGTGCCTGCCTTATGCTGCCTTTGTGTGCCATACTCTGCCTGCCCTATGCTGCCTGTGTGTGCCATACTCTGCCTGCCCTATGCTGCCTGTGTGTTCCATAATCTGTCTGCTCTATGCTGCCTGTGTGTGCCATACTCTGCCTGTCCTACGCTGCCTGTGTGCCATACTCTGCCTGCCCTATGCTGCCTGTGTGTGCCATACTCTGCCTGCCCTACCCTGCCTGTGTGTGCCATACTCTGCCTGCCCTATGCTCCCTGTGTGTGCCATACTCTGCCTGTCCTATGCTGCCTGTGTGTGCCATACTCTGCCTTCCCTACGCTGCCTGTGTGTGCCATACTTTGCCTGTCCTATGCTGCCTGTGTGTACCATACTCTGACTGCCCTATGCTGCCTGTGTGTGCCATACGCTGCCTGCCCTATGCTGCCTGTGTGTGCCATACTCTGCCTGCCTATGCTGCCTGTGTGTGCCATACGCTGCCTGCCCTATGCTGCCTGTGTGTGCCATACTCTGCCTGCCTATGCTGCCTGTGTGTGCCATACTCCGCCTGCCCTATGCTGCCTGTGTGTGCCATTCTCTGCCTGCCCTATGCTGCCTGTGTGTGCCATGCTCTGTCTGCCCTATGATGCCTCTGTGTGGCATACACACTGGCAGCATAGGGCAGCAGTACATAAAGTGACACAATGCTGGCACTGCTCTGAGGTGTGAACAGGTGAACAATGTGGGTGTTTACAGTCTGAGCCTGAGGTGTGAACAATGCAGGGGGAGAATAATGCAGGCACTAAAATGTGTGAACATCACAGGGGATTACATGTAGAAACAATACAGGGGGATTACATCTGAATCTGAGGTGTGAACCATGCAAGGGGGCCAGTTAATCTCAGTACTGATACCATTTAATGCTTACACAAAGAAAAGCCATCAAAGCAGCCAAACAGGTGGGGGGGCCACACAGAGGGGGGTTGCGGGTCGCCAGTTGGACAGCACTGTTCTAGAGCGATTGAGGTTCCTGACTGATACTATATTCTAATTATTTTGTACAAACCAATCCAAGGATTGATAGATGGCAGCACTTTTGTTGTGTTGCCCTTGGTTTCAGCCTGACTGTGGCATAAATAACTACTAGTTCACCGGGTTCCTGGAAACCATTTTACTGTTTAAGTTCAGGAAATTCATATGAAATGTTTACTAAACTCAGTACCTTGGCAACCATACATCTAGCGTCCCTGTCATTATTGGTGCCAGTAAACAGGCAGCAAAGTAAGTAATTCATTACTTGCAGCAGGCCAAGGTACAAAGGCAATTTCTAAATAAAGTGTTAGCCCACATTCCCCGCTCACATCACTGCCAGCTTTCAGACTGTTTGGTTAGCCAATGGCTGTGCTAACCACACTGCTTAGCCCCAACTGGCACAAACTTAGGCTGGGAAAAAACCCACAGCTGAAATGCCTGGCACACAAAATAACAGTCAAATCCAACCGCAAATTAAAAAATGTTACAGGATTTTACAACGGCTATCAATCAAGCAACTGTTGTCATGCTTACGAAAACATCTGTTAGCTTAAGGGGGGAAAGGCTAAAAAACCCTAATCAGCATTTCCTGTGGCAAACATGGGTACAGTGGGTCACATACCAACTTTATTTTATAATTATTTATTAAAGGGAAACAAATTTCTACTAGATATGTAAAGGTGTAGTATAACCCTATTAACACTAGTGCAATGAATAGGGCTTGTGATAAGCATACTTTTTGCCTATTGTTTTACTTAAATTACCAGGGCACAAATAAGCAGGAGTCCATTCTGCAAGGGTTTATATGTACCCTGGTAATTTACTTATGTACCTTGCAAGGACCAAACATGGAGTAGCTTCAATTTCTCTGTTTAACTCGAAACATAACAAAAACCATAGATTTTTGTTCTGAAGAAAACTGGCTCATTGAAGCTCTCCATAGATTCTGGCAGATAAATGCACCTTCAACATAAATACATCAACATAGACATGATATAGACATAGATGACTAGCAGAATAAAAATGGTAATGGTTCCTGTTTCCACCTGCTTACACTTTTGCTACTATATTAAAGGAAAACTATACCCCCAAACAGTGTGGGTCTCTATAAAACATATTGCATAAACCAGATCATATGTAAATCCCTGCTTCATCTAAATAAACCATTTTCATAAAAATAGACTTTTTTAGTAGTATGTGATATTGGGTAATCCTAAATAGAAAATTGCCATTTTAAGAATTAAGGGCCGCCTCCTGGGATAATAGGATTCACAGTGCACACAAACAAACCAAGGCACACACACATGCAAGGCCCCATCAGCCAATTAATGGTCAGAGTTCTGCCTTTTGCTCCCACACTACTCCCTGTTACAGTTAGAGCTGCATTACTTCCTGTCAGCTGATCTCTGAGGGAGCACCCAGCCCATCACTAAATGGTGGCTCAAGGGAAAGGATGTAAAAGGGCAATATTTACTGATATATATATATACCAGTTTGGCGAGATTCTTTAATAGGACACCTAACATAATATAAACTGTCTGTCTGGGGGTATAGTTTTCTTTTAAGGCATGGGAAGAAGGGGAAGGGTGAGTAATTTAGTAACGAGGTCAGTATTTCTTGTACAGGAACCTGGACTGTGGAAGGAGCAATATTCACCTTTATTTTAACTTTTACTGTGTTATGGGACCTGTCCTGTATCATTATTGGTTTTGTATGTTATAATAATTCTGGCTCTTATCTCCAGCTTATAATGTTATATAGTTGTGTTGGTGACTAGCAATTTATTTTCATAGGTAGCTGCGTATTCTTCTTCATCATTTATTTATATAGTGCCAGCAAGTTACGCAGTGTGTAACATTCAGTTAAAAAACATGGGTCTTATGGGATAAAAAACAGGGGTCTTACAATATAAAAGCATAAAAATAGGGTCAAAGGGCCCTGCTCACAAGAGTTCTCAGTCTAAATGATCTTCCATTCTGCCTTGTTGGCAGGGTAGTGAGCCCTAGCAATCCTACAGCAGCTGAAATTCCAAGCATTAGAGTCACAGAACAGAAATGATAAATGTTGTGAAAAAAATAACATATATATTAAGACTGATGCCCCATTAAGAACTGGCATAGCACGAGGGAGATTCTTTATCTGGAAGCCTACCACCTTTAACTTTCAAAGCCCTATAAATTTCTAACATTTATGACATGCAATATGAAAAACAGCTAATCTGAGATCTGGCAGATTATTTACAGATAGGGCTTCCTTTCCCTATTAGTATTGCACACATGCACTTGCTGGTTGACCAAACACTTATCTGTCCCAGTGTTCTAAGGGTTCTGCTTAGCTTTAATATTAGTAGATTTAGACCATTCCCCCACACTTTAGCTAGCCACTTTGGTTGCCAATTTTACCATAAAAATACAACGCACAACAGGAGGGCAATCATAACACATCTTGTTTACTACACATACTTCCAATTGTATCAGCCAGGATCACCTACTCTTCCTGCAAAATCTACAGCTTTATTATAGTTCATATTTTTTCAGTGGCAGGTCATTTTGTTATAACTCTAAAATATGGCCAAACACTTTTATCATGCTTAACTGTAAAAGTATTCTGCAAACAGTAACGGAAATGTATGGAATGGTTAAGAGTTAAGAGTACAATGATGCACAATCACTGAGCAGCGAATATAGTACATTATGGGCCTGATTCACTAAAGTGCAATAAAATTTATTGCACGCTTTTTTGCGTTAAATTAGTCGCGATAATTAGCGCGCGATTCACCATAGTATTATCGCGTGCGTTAAGTCGCCATATCGCATGCGTTATTTTTCGCGCAACCGCATGCGCTAGTTTTAACACATGTGTTAATTTCCGCGCTGAAAAGAATACGATCGCATGATTCACTATAACTTAGGTGCGCTAAATATCGCATTAGGCTATGCGAAAATTAACATTATAGAAAAGTACAGTAAATGAGTTTTTGGCAATAAAATATGGACTTACAGTGTTATTTATTCAAGTATGTGTCTTATTACTAAACTTTACTAAAGTCTTGGCATGTATGGAATTTCGCTACTAATATACAGTACTATAGCGGTAAATATTTAGTCGCCAAAATATACTGTACTGTAGCGGTAAATATTTAGACGCACAAAATACATTACTAGGTATAATAATTATAGAAAAGTACAGTAAATGAGCTTTTGGCAATAAAATATGGACTTTGCATTGTTATTTATTCAAGTATGTGTTTCCCCTAGAGTGACGCAGCCGCCAGTTTGCAGGGAAATGGTAATTATTAATACAGTAATTTTCCGCAAGTATTGGCGTGTATGGCTAACACGGCGTGCGTTCATTCACACGACTATTTATATGCAGCTACAAGTGCTGAAATGTTTAGCCAGGCATGGATTTGCAGCCAAATTTTGGACGTGCGGCGAATTTTTCCGCAGCAAATTTTTTCATGCGATTCGCAAAACAATCTGCCAATGGCAAAACGCATAAAAAAATTTGCCACGCAAAAATTCACGCGTGCCCAAAAATTTACACAGGCGTCAAAAAATAATAGTCGCGGGCAACAATTTTTTTGCCCGCACAACAGTTTTGCCGTTTTGTGGATCTTTCGAAAGATTTGCTAATTTTTCACCAAAGATAACCAGAACACATTTGCTCATCACTAGTGGCTACTATTTATAAGCATCTACCATTTATATGATACCATTTATATGCTACCATTTATATGTGGCTAATATTTATATACACTATTTATATGCGGCGACAATTTATATACACTATTTAAAGCTACTATTTATATCCGGCGACTAAACGCGAGCGTTATTTAGCGCATGTATACCGCATTGAAATAGTCTTCGCGAGTTAAATAACGCATGCGATATCGTGCGTAAAATAGCGCAAGTATGCTTATAGTGAATCGTGCGAAAAGTCGCGAAAATTAAGAAGCACTAAAATTTTTACCGCACGCTAAAAATATTGCACGTTATTTCACACTTTAGTGAATCGGCCCCTATGTGATTTATATGGAACATATACTATAATATGCTAGACATACATGCATACCTCCCAACATTTGAAAATCAGAAAGAGGGGAAAAATATCTACTACGCCCAGCATGGCAGACTAGTACTACTTTGTAGTCATACCCCCAAATTCCATGTTTTTTTTACAAAAATTATTAAGGGAAAGTAAATGATTTTTGGGGGATTTTTTGTGTGTTGCTTGGGAACTGGTTTAATTGTACCAAAGTCTTATATTATTTGTAGTTCATACCACCACTGTTTTAGTTCTCAAATTGTGATAACGATTGTTCTTTATTCCTTTGTTTTGTCGTATGCTACTAAATATATTGTTCCTTTTCACCATTAGCTGCTTAACTGGTCTTACTGGTGATGTTATATACAGTACATGCCTACGCAGATGCTTTAGCCCAGGCATAAGCAAGAATGCGGGGCAGACAAACCTGCAAAGTAATTTAATTTAATTGCATGGAGCTGCTGTACCAAGAAAGCATTACAGCAGCCTAATCCTATGTAAGAAGCCTACTATGCAAACAGTATGAAGCACATAAATTATGATAGTTGGAAGGTATGATGTGTATGGTGAATGCAGAGGGGGTTCATGTTGTTCAAATTGGTTACAATCTGAATAAATAGCACAATGAAATCATTGGCTCTTAACACGAACTGACAAAAATCTAGAACTTTACCAAAACACATGGGATACCTGGCACCAAATAATCAACCTACTGGTATGAATTCAACCATAAGTGACTAAATGTAACCATGACTTTACTATCTGTTACTGTTTGTATTTTTTCTTCCACAATCCCTCTTCTACTTTATCGTTAATGTCACAAAAAAGTGTCTAAATGCTACTGATATAAACACTATTGTGTGACAAGACAAATGCTACTATTAATCATATGTATTTGTATATAATACTCTTCTTTTTTGCTATACAAATAAAACTGACAATATTATTCTTGGGCAGTGTGTAGTCTGTTTCATTGTTCTACACAAGCAGACCTCAATGCATTATTCTTTGTGGAAGGTTATTATGGTCAGGCCATTGCCAGGCTGGGGTATGGTGCATAATGCTTTCTGTCAGATTATCAAAATTTAGTAGCATTCAGTAGTGTTGTCACCACATGCAACATGTTAATCCATTTTAACTATAATGAAATTAAGTTCCAGAGACTCAGCTCTATTGCTGAAAACCACTATGAATAGGGTGTCAGAATCAGGGCCACCATGAGTGGGGCAGCCTGTCAGGGGCTCAGTGCCAGTAGGGGACCCTTGAGTGTCATGAGAAAAATGCGCAGATAAGGGGCAGACTGTAAAAGAAAATAGTTGGGCAATAGCCAGGCTGTTGTATGGTGCCCCATTAAAAGGATGGTTTACTTTCAGGTTAAGACATACATAATAAATATGACTTACTTTCGTCGAAACATTTCTGCAAATATACAGCCAACACTCCAAAGGTCAACTGGCGTGGCGTAACTCGACTGAAGTAAGACTTCTGGGGCTCTGTACCACAAGGTGACCACCTGCCAATGAAAACAGCTATTAATTACACAAGTGATCCATTTCTCCCCAAAATCCATCATTATTGTTCTCTGTAGTGGCAGGCTGATAATGCAATGTATATATAATACACAAATACAATACATAAATGGCTTGTGCAGGTAAATAGGCATCACCAGTACATATATGAGGCGATATTAAAGGGACAGGTGATGAGGAAAACCAGAAGGAGGTTCCTGGGGTTCAGAGATTCCAATCTAGTGTGTGCAACTAAATAGGAGGGTGATAAATGCAGCCAATGATAGCACTGGGGCAAATGGGGCAAACTACACTAGATATTGTGCCTCCAAGAGGAAGAACTGCTTAGAAGCCACTGATGGAGAGTTCTCTACAAATGAATTCAGGGATGGAATTTCCCTGGCAAAGAGCAGGGAAGAACTTGAAGAACTTGAAGAAATGGAACGTACAGGGACACAAGCAAAGACTTAATGACGTTTTTGGAAGTGAATAATTTTCAAGTAAACAGAAGGATTTAAGTAATTTGTTGCTTGATGGGGAGCCATAATAAAGCAGTAGTGGGACATGTAATTGCTGTTAGTACAACACAAGCAAGTGTTTAAGGAAATAACATTTAATTACAGTATCTGCATGACAAGGCTTTCTACATAAAGCTAGAAGTAGTAGCCAACAGTGGTAGCAACAGAACCAAAAGCATCTTCATCCTAAATCTCCTAATTTAATTCTGAATTTCCCTACTGAGTTTCCAAGAGACGAGTTCTTCCAACTGAATTGAATCTGACCTACTGTGTGACAACTGCTAGATAGCATAAGTGGCTAGGACTCTAACCGCCAACCCTTTAGATCTTGAACTATAGATTCCATTTCTACTAATGTTGTTTTTCTACTAATGGTTTCAATCATCTCAATTTCTTCCTTTTTCTTCTTCAAATTATGACATTCCGTGTAATTAAATCATTTTTTAAACTCAAATTTATTGGCCATTTTGTTTACAATTAGCCCACGCACATGAAATGACTCAATACAAATATGTTTGAATCCTGCTGTGTTTGTTCTTCTGCATTCCACTCTTCTGATTTGCTCTATAGTATTTTCTTATTCATTTTTTACATGGCTGTATCAGAACCAGGGATTCTGCCTAAGGGGAATTATCTTGAGATCGCTCCTAGCTGAAAGCACTTGCCTCCACTGGTCTCTAAAATCTCCTTCTGGGCTGGGTAATCAACTGATTCATAATAACCTGCATTATTACAGTATATATTGTTTGGCAACAAGCATAGTAAAAAATTCAGATCTTTGCCCCTTGATAAAGTCCAATACACTGTGGTTTTAATACAAAAAAAAGTATTTTTATTCTCCCCACCCTCTTACCATAGAAACCAAATAAATATTTGCCGGCATTCTTTTAAGTTTCTAGATAAGAATACATATAGCTTGTTCCCAGGATAGAATTGCCTAGCACTCAACAAACACATTGAGGCTGATTCATTTTACGTTTCGAAGTGTCTTAATTTAATTAGGAAATGCTGTTTAAGAGTTTTATCAGGCAGTACTATTATTTAAGGTGTGTGGATGTTTGCCGAGCGCTGTAGATAATGAAGCTTTACTAACAATCCCTGTACGGAATGGGGACCATGGGCACCAAACAGAAAAAAACAAAACAAACAAAAATATATATGTATCCAAAAATAGAGCTATGGAGCTGCATTAACTAAGAGTGAGCAAAGTGCACAAATGAGGAAACCAAACACCACTAACAGTGAGCAAAGTGCACAAATGTGGACAACCAAAATTATTTTACCCCCACAGATGTTGCATCTGCATCATTATGGATCTCACGGATTTAGTTCGGTATTTGGCTGAATCTTTCGCAAAGAATTCAGGGGTTCGACTGGATCCTAAAATAATGGATTCGGTGCATTCCTACTTATAGATATTTAACCTGTTGATCAAAATTAGTGCCATGCAACCCCTCCAAATAAACCCAAGTGCACATATATACGCACACTCATACCAACCTCACATATATAAACTATAAATACAAATATCTATACTAACTGTAGATCTTCGTATCACAATAGCCTTGGATTTAAATCATCCAAGCTCCTCTTATAGGCATTAACAGAATATGCCATCACAACCTGAAAGCTCCGTTCCTCTAATGTAAAGGGGTGGGCTCTGATGCGCTGATCCTTTTTATGGGAAAAAAAGAGCACCCCCTATCTGCCTATAATCCCCTCTAATGTACTTGTACAGAGTAATCATGTCCCCTCGCAAGCATCGTTTTTCCAGAGAAAACAACCCAAACCCTGACAGTCTAACCTCATAGCTTAAATCTTCCATCCCCTTTACCAGTTTAGTTGCACGTCTCTGCACTTTCTCCAGCTCATAATATCCTTCTTAAGGACTGGAGCCCAAAACTGCACTGCATACACAGGGTGAGGCTTTAACACCGAATGACACTGCCTGGAATTAGACAACTTGTTATCTACGAAAACCCCCAGATCCTTCTTCATTAAGGAACCCCCAACACACTACCATTCAGTAGATAGCTTGCATTTATATTATTTCTACCAAAATGCATAACTTGCTGTCGACACTGAACCTCATTTTCCAGTTTGCTGCCCAGTTTTCCAATTTAATCAAATCGCTCTGCAAAGCGGCAGCATCCTGCATGGAACTTTTTGCACAATTTAGTGTCGTCAGCAAAAATAGAAACAGTACTGTCTATGCCCACCTCCAGGTCATTAACAAACAAGTTAAAAAGCAAAGGCCCAAGGACTGACCCCTGCGGTACTCCACTAACAACACTGGCCCAATTAGAAAATGTTTCATTTACCACCACTCTCTCCGGTGTATGCTTCAGCCAGTTCTCTGTCCAGGTACAAATATTATGTTCCTATTTCTAAATTTAACAAGTAACCTTCTTGTATGGTTACAGCTGGGGCTTTGTATCACCAACCCCAATGGGCGTGGGATGAAAAACAGCATAGAGCTTTTAAAGGTGTTTTATAGAATTTTATGAAAACGATATATTGCAAAGTTCCTCCAGACAGTTCCGGGAAATGAAGATGATAAGATGTCCCAAAGTATTCTGCTAAGAATTCAAAGCAAACAAAATGCTGATTCTCCATTGCTGGGAATAGAACAGCATTCCAAAAAAGGTTTTTTTTGTTGTTGTTTTTTTTTTTTTTACAAAAAATTTGATTTTTCATTTTTTCATTTTCTATTTTTTTTTTTACTTAAATTAACGTTGCCTTTAAATTTTATTTCTTTTTTTTACATATAATTTTTCACGTTACATATACAGACTGTAGTCAGGAACAGTCCAAAGTGCACCAAGGTTTGACAACCACTTGCTTATCTATAACTGATCTATCTAATGATCTAAATTAAATTCTAATTTAGAAGCACATAATGGCCAAGGATGTCTAAATGGAGGCTGGTGGGCCACATATGGCTCTCATAAGGATTTTAATGACCCCTAATCTTTTCAAAGGCTTCACTGATTTCACTGTACAGGTATGGAATCCATTATCCGGAAACCCATTATCCAGAAAGTTCCAAATTAGGGAAAGGCCATCTCTCATTTTAATTCAATTGGTAGGGAGTCTATACTTGGTACAAGTATGGAACCACAAGCGTGTGGGGGGCTCCTAATTCTTCTTTGAATACTGATAATGTGGCAGGTATACAGGGGGCTCCAGCATCACCACCAAAGTGACTGCAATTTGCTGTGAGGGGATAGTACTTCTTTACATCAGTTGATAGAACTTCTCCAGCAGAATTCTGCATTGTAATCTGTTTTTTTAAAAACACAAATGTTTTATTTATTTTATTTAACTGTAAATGACACATGGGGTAGCCATATTCTTCATTTCCCAGGGTGCCACAGCCATGTGACCTGTGCTCTAATAAACTTCAGTCACACTTTATTGCTGTGCTGCAAGTTGGAGTGATATCCCCACCCTCCCTCAGCCAATCAGCAGAAAAATGGGAAGGGAGCAAGATAGCAGCTCCCAGTAGGTATCAGAACAGACTCAATAGTAAGAAATCCAAGTCCGGCTTGGGACTCCTCCAGTTACATGGGAGTAAGAGAAACAATAGGTTACCTGAAAGCAGTTCTAATGTGTAGCGCTGGCTCCTTCTGAAAGCTCAGACTCAGGCACAATGCACTGGGATGGCGCCTACACACCAATATTACAACTAAAAATACATTTGTTGGTTCAAGAATAACGTTTTAAATGGCAGAGTGAATAATTTGCTATGCAAACTGTGTAATTTAGAAATAAAAAGTATACCATAAAAATCATCACAATCCCTTTAAGCTAATAAGTAAATTTTTTATGATTTTCTTTTGCTGCGTAGTAATAAAACAGAATCTTGTATTTGATTCAACTAATTTATCAATCATTTATTTTATAGTATTTTTAATTAATCCTTATTGGAGGCAAAACAATCTCATTGGGTTTAAATAATATGTAAAGGTTTTTTTTTAGCAGACTTATGGTATGGAGATCCAAATTACAGAAATATCCCTTATTCAGAAAATATCAGCATTCTGGATAACAGATTGCATGCCTGTAATACATTATCATTAAAATTTAAGCATTTTCTCTTTGAGAAATAACAGCTCTGATGTAGGCAATCCTTTTCTTATTTACTGCTAATGGACAGCAGTCTGGATTAAAGAGCAACAGGAGAGATGGAGAGTTTCTGTCAAAGCTTTGGTTCTAAGCCATAGACAGCCACTGCCTTGAATCTGTACTAAAGGGAAAAACCTGTATGAGTTTCCAATACAAAGCTCACAATAACTGCCCCTAACCATTAGCAGATAATGAAATCCAATGGCAGTGCCATTAGCTATGACCCTAAAGATGATATTCATTAGGCAAGTATAAATTTGCCAGTGGCAGGAATCAGAGTGGGGAAGATATGTGGGTCAATACAGATGCAATAAGAAGTTATTTCTGCTCTGTGCATGTTCACACTAATTCACAAACCATAAACCAATAATACCAGCAAGCTGCAGAATTCTTCAGACTCTGATGTTTTCATTTAATATACCTTCAGTCAGGGAAGTTATATCTCTCATAAACAACATACTCCGCCAATTCTGAATAAACATCCGAAATGGTACAGTATTGAAAAATAAAACTGAAACACTCAGCACCTGTCATCCTGCAGTTTCAAGTATTTAACGCAAAAAGATTTTTCGAGAGTCGCGATATTTTGCACCCTTACACATAGTAACAACCCAGTCTCCTGCCCTATGTAACTGGCACTTAGATTAATACTGAAACCACCAGAATATACCCCAGAAACAGGCAGTACCTGGTAGAGAAGGAAGCATACCTGGGGGTGTGGCCTAGGGTTAATGGGCCTGACCCAGACATAAACAAAATATGAAACTGCTGGGTTGGCATCTCAACTTGCAAAGATCCACAGTGTTTTGTGCCTGTCTCAGAGCCTTAAAAGCTGATTTCTCTACCACTGATGTCCATGCACTGGTCCAAGCGCAGGGGTAGAAAGTAAGGAGGGGGGCATAGGGAGTATTGGGTTGGCCATCTGAAGTGGCATTTAGGCAAGAAACACATCTTTGTGAAGATCACTGTTTGCTACAGCTCTAAATATATAACTAATTGTATTAAAAGAGTCTCCTATGTTATGAGAATTACTGGCTTTGCCCAGGGTAGGGAGATATATCCTAGGCAAGGAGAGAGATGGTTTGAGGAAATAAATGAAATGTAGCAGTACCAATACAGTATTCTCCAGCAAGCGTATGTGCTCAAAGGTACAGCATTTTATTATAGTGAGACCTCTCCAAAGGTTTTAGGGGGAAACCCTTGAGTAACAGAGGAAGAGCCCTGGGCAACTGCAAAAGAAGGTTCTCCATGATAACGTTTGTTTTGGTTTCACTATGATAAAATGCTGTACCCATATACTGGTAATTGGATGTCATGATTATTTGTTTGGGGAACAACCCCGTGCATTGGGGCCAGAACAGACAGACCCAGGGTACAGATATATTCCTTAGGGAAACAGATACGTGACAAAGGAAATATGGGTAGGTGGTCTGTAGAGATATGAGGGTGGACAAAAAGTCGACACGCCTAACTCTAACCCATCAGCTCCCAAGCCGCATCAACCTGGCAAGACATCTCTATTTATAGCCCCACACCCGCCCATTTCTTATGTCATGAAAGGGGGGCGGGGCTGGCAGGTATAATCCTAGAAATAGCGGCTGCCAGAAGTGAAAGCCAGTCAGAGTAGCCAGTCAGAGTAAGGTTACAGGCAGGGAGGGCAGAAAGGAGAGGTCAACCTGAACTTGCCCCTGACCAGCAAATCCTATTAGGGTGTTGGCCGGCCCGCACATCACTAACAGCCAGTATGGAATACCTATGTTCACACTAAAATAATCTCTATTAAAGTTTTGGGTTTCTCTTTTTGTAATACTTTGTAGGCGCAGTTTGTGAGTGCAAGTTAAAACATTCCCCACCTTAGTTTCAGAATTCAGGAGCAGGAATATGGTTTATTAACACACACATTCCACATACTTACAGGTTTTCTTTAAAACACTAGTGATAAACAAATGCAGACGGTTTAGTTAAAGCTATCTAAGAAATGCATTAAAGGGAAAAGCTTGGCTGCTATTTCTAGGAAAGCATAGCTTCTAACAACCAAATTCTTAGTATTTCTCACACATTCAGAGTTGGGTTACTAACACTTCATGTAACATCTAGTGCTCTTTCTCTTCACCAGAACATTAGATCCTTCTCCTGCAGCACACTTTTGGGCTTTCTTTTATCCATTGTCAGAATCAACTGAACAACCACTAACTGATGTCTGCACACTTATCACAAACAAACACAGGGGAGCGACCATGTTGTCTGACAATGTGGTTAGGGTGCAGCTAGTGACATATACAATCATTCATTGCTATACTGTTCTCTACAGAGAGTAGTTTGAGCTACTTACAGGGCCAGATCTAGGGGTAGGCAGGAAAGGCATGTTCCTATAGTGCAATGGTGGGGAGCAATAGGCACATACCTCTTCTGTCATCTACCCATAGTCTGGGTCTGCTTGTCATTTAACTTCCTTCCTCCGCATTGTAACTGTGCCCACTTGCCTAGGGCATGCAGCTGGCTTGGCCCAGCACTGGTTATTTATTTGTTAATATGGCATAAGATGGAGCTCAGCAATTCAGCATGTAGGATGGAATAAATACCTGCTTCATTAACAGAGGCACAGAATAGAGAAACTGTGTGTTTTCTGGAGATACATTGTTTTTAAAGTCATAAAGAGTACATAATACATCTGTGAAATAAAACTAAAGATGCACAGTGTGAATGTCAGTTTTGATGGCGGTGACAGAAGATATAGATATATAGTGCCATAGACCATCTGTGGTGCTGGCACACAAGTTACAGTGTTGTAGATTCTACATTTCTATTTTCAATGCAAGATCATAAGTTTCCATAATATTTGATGGAAATCTACCAACACGAAAGGTTTCCATTTCTGTTTTAAGTCCATAGTTTCTAAAACATATCTATGCCAAAGAGGCTTAGCTAGGCTCTACCAACCTGCTCAGGCACACCTTTATTTAACATTTGAGGTGTAAAGGTGACCATACACTGTAAGATCCGCTCATTTGGCGAGGTCACCAGCGAGAAGATTTTCTCCCCATATGTCCACCTACGGGTGGGCGATATCAGGCTAATTTAGATCATTTGACCCTAGATGTCGGTCGAGGGGGCCCGTCGTTGGTGCCCATACACGGGCAGACAAGCTGCCGAGAGTATCAATATCGGCAGCTGAAATCGGTCCGAGTATGTCCCTTTAGGGAAGGGAAAATGACTTCTGTAGCAGAGATAAGTAATGGCACTTATAAGTGACTCTCTCCCCAAGAATTAACAACAGGCTTAAAAATAAATATCCCTTTATTAATGAACAATACCCTTTGAAAAAAGTACAAAGTACAAAACCAGTCTAATATTATCTAGAATTGTACCGAGTTCAGTATAGGATGAAGATATGATTCAGCTGTTACTAATTCAGAGAATCTGTTAGGCATGATATGAAACATCATCCTATATAGACTGTTCAGCTGTTTATCTTGCTACAAGATAGTTAATATGAATAACATATTGCTCAGGTCTGCTATTAGTAATCCCTATTGCAGGTGTACAGTGTTTTTTCTTTAGATTGGTGGATTAACCACAGGGTCATAAGGACCACAAAGCATAATATAATGCAACTGGGCTAAATTTTGAATTTGAAATGTAACATGCACCTGCATTCAGCAGTACAATATAAATGTTTCAGCTTTATTAGAGATTTTTTCATAAGATGCTTTTCGAATATTCAGGGGTGTCCTTTGCCTGCATGCACCGTATTACTGCTTAATGCTATCAGTGTGGCTTTATAGCCCAGTGGTAGGCACTAGCCAGCAGGCCATAACGTCAATTAAATTGTTAAATAAGCAAGAGCTTTGGGTCAGAACTTTTGGGATTCTAATTAGGTGGCTTTAACCACTATGGTTACTTTGCAGTAGTCAGTGCAGTGTTTTCTTTACTGTCAAATTAATTGGATACAAATTGAGTTCCATGAAAATGGAGGTCAACATATAGGTCCAGAGATCCATTGCTCCTTAAACCATTCATATCATGGTTTCAAATCATTCAAATCATTGTGATTGGTACTTTTATATAACTGTTTTTCACCAGATATACTGGTACAGAGTTTCATTAATACCAGCAAAGCACTAACAGCTGGGCCATAAATCTCTATGCAAAAATGTGCCAATATGGCGCGTGACCTAAGGCTAATGTCACACTAAGACCCTGAAAACCGTTTGGCGAGAATATGCCCCACTACTATAAATTTATCCTACCATGTGCAGGCACATGTAGCCAATATCTGCCAAAAAAGTGAGACTTCATATTTTCAGCGGATATCGGCTACATGTGCCTGCACCCGAGCGTATTCCATTAATTTGGGTGCAGCCACAGGTAGGAATGTATGGCGCTATTTTCGGCAAGGGTTTTTCGGCTTGCCGAAAATATACGCCATATGCTAAGTGCGGCATTAGTCTTAGCCCTATCCCACAGTAGTTAATTTGTTAACAGCTATTACTGAAAGAAGAATGATGTAAAGAAAATATAAAGAAACAGGAAAATTGCATGCATTTGACTGAATTCTATGAAACACTATAAGGGGCAGATTTACTATTTAAAAAAGCAATAAAATGAGTGGGGTTGGTTTACTAATCATTTTCTGGGGTACTATGAATTCACAGTAACCCTATAAAATTGCATTCTGTAGACTTTAGAGGTAACCCTTGTTCATTCCTAAAATTTACACTGAAAATTAAAATGTAAAAATATTATTTTTCTTCATTGTAATTAATTGATTAAAAAATAGTGTCATTTAACAGATATTCTGCTGAGCTCCTGTTCTCTCTCTAGAACTTTTGTGCTACTGGAGTCAGGCACTAGCCGAAAGAATCCTTTTCCACAAAATGTAAAGGCAACAATGATCTTGCTGTAGGGCTCAGTTATGTCTTACTATTACATTTCTCTGCATACAGCCTACTTTTTAAAGTGATCTGTCCTGTCAAAAGGCCCAGGTGTAGCTGGGGGGCCTGGACTACCTTAAAAAGGGTGGTCTTTCATGTAAACAAGTAGGATTTTGTGGATGGGGGGGGGTTGCTACCTTTTTTAGAAAATTTTCCAGGCCAGTTTAATAGGGACAGGGGGCGGGGTGATAATGCGAATGGAGAGGGCAATGATTTAATTGGCAGTGAAGACAGATCGGCAGCAAACAGGAATCAGGGGGCGGAACAACAGCTAATTACAAATGTATTGGCAACTACGTTGCAGGAATTTTGCTGTCTGGGCCTGGGGTGGGTCAAGTAGGCATATGGGCCCAATGATTCTTTAAGTCCACCTTGTTATAACACACATGCATACAACATATGCATGTTCCCATATCGGTTAGGAAAGGTTTTAATACATAACGCAGCAGTCACCCCAGGCTGCAGCATAAATTTCAAGCTGTATAAGTAGCCATGTTCCTTTCCACTCTGTATTATCCTTCTTAAAGTACAGTAAAGTGTTAAAAATATCTGCCTCTCTCAATTCAAATTTAATTGAAAGAGGTAGATATTTTTACACTGAGCAATTAAAAGGTTTTGAAAACAATAAGGGGCAGATAATTATAAAATATTTGACCTTTTGAGCTGTAAGGAACAATAAACAATGATAAAAAAAGAACAATCAGCTTTAAGATTTACAAATGTTTTCGGCTGTAGTTTAGCAATAAAAAAAAAACGTGCAAAAGATTTAAAGGATTTGCTTAGTTGTCACTTACAATATACATATACAGTGGTGTGAAAAACTATTTGCCCCCTTCCTGATTTCTTATTCTTTTGCATGTTTGTCACACAAAATGTTTCTGATCATCAAACACATTTAACTATTAGTCAAAGATAACACAAGTAAACACAAAATGCAGTTTTTAAATGAGGGTTTTTATTATTTAGGGAGAAAAAAAATCCAAACCTACATGGCCCTGTGTGAAAAAGTAATTGCCCCCTGAACCTAATAACTGGTTGGGCCACCCTTAGCAGCAATAACTGCAATCAAGCGTTTGCAATAACTTGCAACACGTCTTTTACAGCGCTCTGGAGGAATTTTGGCCCACTCATCTTTGCAGAATTGTTGTAATTCAGCTTTATTTGAGGATTTTCTAGCATGAACCGCCTTTTTAAGGTCATGCCACAACATCTCAATAGGATTCAGGTCAGGACTTTGACAAGGCCACTCCAAAGTCTTCATTTTGTTTTTCTTCAGCCATTCAGAGGTGGATTTGCTGGTGTGTTTTGGGTCATTGTCCTGCTGCAGCACCCAAGATCGCTTCAGCTTGAGTTGACAAACAGATGGCCGGACATTCTCCTTCAGGATTTTTTGGTAGACAGTAGAATTCATGGTTCCATCTATCACAGCAAGCCTTCCAGGTCCTGAAGCAGCAAAACAACCCCAGACCATCACACTACCACCACCATATTTTACTGTTGGTATGATGTTCTTTTTCTGAAATGCTGTGTTACTTTTACGCCAGATGTAACGGGACACGCACCTTCCAAAAAGTTCAACTTTTGTCTCGTCGGTCCACAAGGTATTTTCTCAAAAGTCTTGGCAATCATTGAGATGTTTTTTAGCAAAATTGAGACGAGCCATAATGTTCTTTTTGCTTAAAAGTGGTTTGCGCCTTGGAAATCTGCCATGCAGGCCGTTTTTGCCCAGTCTCTTTCTTATGGTGGAGTCGTGAACACTGACCTTAATTGAGGCAAGGGAGGCCTGCAGTTCTTTAGATGTTGTCCTGGGGTCTTTTGTGGCCCCTCGGATGAGTTGTCTCTGCGCTCTTGGGGTAATTTTGGTCGGCCGGCCACTCCTGGGAAGGTTCACCACTGTTCCATGTTTTTGCCATTTGTGGATAATGGCTCTCACTGTGGTTCGCTGGAGTCCCAAAGCTTTAGAAATGGCTTTATAACCTTTACCAGACTGATAGATCTCAATTACTTTTGTTCTCATTTGTTCCTGAATTTCTTTGGATCTTGGCATGATGTCTAGCTTTTGAGGTGCTTTTGGTCTACTTCTCTGTGTCAGGTAGCTCCTATTTAAGTGATTTCTTGATTGAAACAGGTGTGGCAGTAATCAGGCCTGGGGGTGACTACAGAAATTGATATTGAAATTGAAAATTGAAATTGATAAACCACAGTTAAGTTATTTTTTAACAAGGGGGGCAATCACTTTTTCACACAGGGCCATGTAGATTTGGAGTTTTTTTTCTCCCTTAATAACGTAAACCTTCATTTAAAAACTGCATTTTGTGTTCAATTATGTTATCTTTGACTAATAGTTAACGGTTTTTGATGAGCAGAAACATTTAAGTGTGACAAACATGCAAAAGAATAAGAAATCAGGAAGGGGGCAAATAGTTTTTCACACCACTGTATATTCTAATATATATATTCTAAATAACAGGTATAAGCTATTACCACTAATGCTTGGGACCTGGGGTTTTAAGAAAAAAGATATTTCCATAATTTGGATCACCATACCTTATTAAGTCTGCTAAAAATCATTTAAAACATTAAATAAACCCAATATGGATTCATGCAGCTTAGTTACCATTAAGTACAAGCTACTGTGGGGACAGGTTAGGGCCTAGGTGTCAGGATAGCTCTGTAATAGCTTGCTACAGGAGTAAGAGATAGGAGCAGGTTAGCTAACGAGCATCCTGAAGCTCTACCAAATTAGAAGGGTCTCAAGTGAACCACCCTTAAGCTGGCCATACACGCACCGATAATATTCGGTGCGTGTATGGCAAGTCGGCAAGTCGACCGATATCGCAGGAACCTGCTGATATCGGTCGACTCGCCGATCGGGCCAGTTAAAAGATTTTGATCGGGCGCCTGACTAAAATCTGCCTTCAGCGCTGAATCAGCAGAAGGAGGTAGAAATCCTATTGTTTCTACCTCCTTATCTGCCGTTTCAGCCCTGAACGATGTGTGGCTGATTGTACGATCTTTCGTGCGACCGATGGCCACACACGTGGCAAATCGCCACGTGTGTGGCCACCTTTAGGATATGGACACAAGTGTACAGACTTGGGGTTACTAGGGTTGCCACCTGTCTGGTTTTCAGAAGGGCTGTCCTCTCTCGTCACGTTTATTGATTTATACAGTGAGCAGCAAGTTTTCTGGAGCACATTGCAACTCAATGTAACTATCACCTTACACAAATATACCAGGGCTATTTTAGTCTGACACTTAGTATAAGAGGAGCTTAAAAGGAAGTCTACCAGTGCCTAGCTCACTGTCTACTGGGTGAAAGCATGTTTTGCTTAATGAACGCAGGGTATGGAACACCTGAGATTTTTTACAGCATCAATTTGTGCCAACACAAAGCACTGCGACACTCTGCCCACTATGCACAGTACTGCTTGCATGCTTTCTATATGTACAATGGATATTTGCTGTCTTGCTGTTCTAGAAAACATAAAAAACGGATGTTGTGGTAATCTGTGAGTTTCCTGTTCTCATATCTATAATCTCTATCCGTGTCAATAATATTATGTACATTGCATGGCATAATCATAGGAACCATATTCCTAGATGGACACAGCATTTGCTCACTTGATCCTACTGAACACGGAAAGCAGAAATATCAGTGCTCAGTATAAAACTACCTGTGCACCAGTACAGGGCTGGGTATTCAGAACTTATTTACATTATATACTGGAGGTGAATATAAAATTCAGCTTTCATATTGGCCATTTCCCATAGACTCCATTTGAGTCAAACACATTTAATTTTGGGATCCTTTCCTCTCTGTTATAATAAAACAGCAGCTTGCACCTGATCCCACCTGAATTCTAACTGCAGGCAAAACAATCCCATTGGGTTTATTTGGGGGCAGATTTCTTAACATTCTGATTTTCGTGGTTTTAGAGTTTTTTGAAACCACGACTAAACTCATTGCCACAAAAACCATGAATGTCTAGTAATTTATAAAAAAAAAAAAAAAAAATTGTTGCAGTTTTGTTGCATAATATAATGTGAAAAAATTAATTGTGAAAAAAACATTTTTTAGTAAATGTCCCCCATAACATATAAATTATTTATAGTAAACTTAAGGGGCGATTTATCAATGTTCGAGTTTGTGAGTTTCTATAAAAGTCAATAGGAGTTGTCCTAGGCAAGTCAAGCCATATTTTTAATTTTCACACAAGTTTACCACATTAATAAATAAGAGAGCATCTAATATGTCAGTTTAATCGATTTTGAAAAACAATTTCAAATTCACAAACGGCAAAATTCATAAATAAGTCCATTAAAGTATGCTGATTCAAATTACAAAAACATTGAACATTAGTAAATACCCCCCTTAATGTTTAAATAATTAAGGGGGGTAAGTATGGTGATCAAATTACAGATCCCTAGCGAGCATGGTGGATCACAGGTCCCATACCTGTAGTAAGAGTGGAACGCATTCCCATCAAGTTCAACTCCAATTCCTAATTCTGTCTCTCCATTTCAGTCTCCTCTGAGACCTCAAGGTACCAAAACATTGGTTTACTTACAAAATCGTATTTGTCGCAACGAGTACAAAAGTTTTGTTATTCATTCAAGCTTTGGTATTGTGACTTTCCCTTGGCCAGGTATGACTTTAGGATTTGCTTGGATGACTTCTTGGATAAGCACATTATCCAAGGCTATAGTAATCTTAAGATCTCTAGTTACTTTTATATATCCATGTGTATATACAGGGATGGGACCTGTTGTCCAGAAAGCTTCGAATTACTGGAATGCCATCTCCAATAATTAAAAAATGTAATTTTTTTTTTTTAAATGATTTCCTTTTCTTTGTAATAATAAAATGGAACCTTGTACTTGACCCCAGATAAGATACAATTAATCCTTATTAGAGGCAAAACAATTTTATTAGGTTTATTAAATATTTAAATGTGTTTTTTTATTTTTTACTGGGGATAATTCAGAAGGAATAAACCTTTGGGACTATTCCTGCCATAAGAACAAGAACAAGCTCGTAGTTTTGCACCTGCAGTTTTTTTACCTGCAGAGAACTAACCTTAGTCTGATGAGTCTTCTTGGCTTGGGCTAATATAAAAACTTGAATAAGATTTGGTGGTGCTATCAACCTTTAACTTCACTTGACTGTAGTCCAAAATATATTCATGGCCTTGTTTATACTGTTCTCCTAATATGACCCTTCCAACATGTGATTTGTTTTAAATGTTCCTAGCGCTCATGATTTAGAAATGAACTACCCAAGCAGAGTGAACCTAGGGGACTTATTCCTAAATTGTGCAAAAGATGAAAATGAACAGATGAAATTTCAGTTCATTTCAATTCATAGAGAGAATATAATAAGGGCAAAGCAAAAGTCTTGATTATGTATTTATTTGAGTATTATGGAATACAATTATTAGATCAGCACATTTTTACTAAGGAAAAATGAGTGTAATGATAAAAGTCCTCATGTATACCTCTATATAGACTCTAAGCATGCAGAACTAGTAGAGCTCTCTGCAGTACATGCCCAGGCCATCACCACATTCCTTGTAGGAAAAAAAAGCATCAGCTGTTTTGAGAAGATAAAAAGAGTTGGCAACCCCTCATAACCTAGGTCTGAATCCAGAGGGTGTAAGGACACATGGGGACATATTTATCTTATCCCAGTTACCAGGGATTTAAAGTAACATACTGGGCATTCTCTGGTGGCAATGTTTGGTGAAACAGTGCCAGATTAGTCACCATCTGATACATTACCTGTGTCGGAAAGAAAAACAGCTGCTTTTATAACTGAGGAGCCTAGAGTTTGAGTGGCCCCAACATACAGTAGAAGGGATTTATTTATTAAAACACTTCTAACTATAAACATAATAATTGATTTTGGCTGTATGCAGGTGAAAGTGAAATAAAAACATTGGGATAATCCGCCTCTGTCTCAGTGTTATACAGCTCTTCTAGGCTATATTTTATCTTCTACAAACACACGCACATTTGCTTATAGAGCAAAAGCTAGGAGCTCTTATGAATGCCTTATGCTAGTTTGCTCTGGCTGTTAGGGAATTGCAACAGAGAGAAAGAAATCTATTTCCAATGGTTAAATCTAGTTAACAAAGAACATATTGCTCATGTGATGATTTGAAAAAAAAAACCCAATAAAGGTTAAAAATAAAGCTTTAAGATTTAGGGGGTTAAGATTTAGGGGCGGGGGGGTCCCACCTTGTTTCCCTCTGTGTGGATGGACTACAGTCACTTGTACAGCATGGACCTTAATGGTCACTGGTTAATGATATAGGGTCTGGACTGGACATGCATGGTAGCTCCTGAAGATTCTTACCTGCCGTCAATATCTGCATTTAAATGGGGGGTGGGTACAAGAGCCTAATGCACTGTGGTTTTTTTAGGGATCTCTTTAAAACAACAATAAATGAAATGCACTTTATGGCTAATTCATCATGGAGCCCAATAGCAAACAGCTGCCACCTACATATGAAATAAATACTCACCCTGCTTTTCTCTTTCTTTGCATTCTTATAAATGTATTGTTATTATCCACTATCCACAGCTTTTTTATTTCCCAAAAGAAATGGCAATCCCCCCTTTCAATAAAATCACTATAGCCCAGTTGCCAAGACTTGCAGTGAGGGGGAATATAATGCGTGGATTTATAAATAGAAACAAATAGTAGATTAACATATTGAACCAGAACTGGCAAAATATTTAGATTATTTGAGCAATTTTATTTTGCCATTATGTCATGTTGGAGAAATTATACCTATTAAAAAGTTATATTGTAAAATTACAGCCATTTATATGAGGCAGGAGGCATGCCCAGGACATGGGCCAGTATAGAAATGACACTATGAGATCCAGAATAAAGCAAAAACCCTGCATATCAACCAGAGTAACAAACACGTGTACTCAGGACCATTTAGGGGAACAGACACTTAACTTGTCCCGTGACACTAGCCCTGGTGGACAGGAAGATAAGAATGGCTTTGCTTGTGACAAACAAATGGCAGATAGTAGAACAGCAATGGTAGTACGTGGCAAGTCCCTAAACACATATGTATCTATCCTCTACCATCCCAGTATATGAGCTATCCTTCCAGATCAAAAATACCCCATCTGACACAGATGGAACACAGAGGCATTCTTCTGATTTCTGTTAGCACCTTAGTCCCAGAATGTTCCGGGAAGAATATGCTCTGCAAGTGGCCCGCTGTGCCCTCCGGCATTACTACGGGGGGAAGTACAAGTGCGCTGAACATGCTGGGTGGACACATCGGCTGAGTAGATGACTGTGGCTGCCGGCCAATGTTAACAACCCCCTGGGTGGGAAAAGCAGGGAGAACGGCTCTTTGTGTCCTCCTATGATTTATTTATTTATTGCTTGCTGACCTTTCGTGCTAAATACCTGGTTACTACCTGCAAGCAAGAGAATGCACACTGCTTACTTTGTGTTCAAAGAAAAATACATATATTTTTTCCAAGTTTTAGTAACATGACATTTTTTTGAAACATCATATATTTTCTTTTATTTATATAGCAACAACATAATATGCTGTGTATTAACATCAGTCCTTGTGCCAATGGTGCTTAGAATTCCTTCTTTTTTAACTACTGGCAGTCACATAAATTTAGGAAAATTTCACAAAATTGCCCTAGTTGCCACCCAGGGGCGGCGCCAGTAGGCAGAAGAGGGACCTGTCTAGAGCGCAACAGTGGGAGGATCGCTCTGATGTCACCACGCTCTCCTCCCCCCCCACAATGTTACTGCGCATGGCAACAGGCCAACTTTATTTATAAATGTGCAAAGAACAAACACATACATGCAACCACAGATAAGGTTTCCTACTTGTAAATAGGCATTTGCATGCGACTACTAAGAACACCAATCTGCCTTCGGATACAATTTTCTCTCTCTCTCTCTCTCTCTCTATATATATATATAGCGAACCCAGGGTGGCACTCTGCTTCAGCTCTTACCTCGGGTGCAAGGTAAATGATTTAAATATCCAAAAAAAAGACCAGCAACACCGAGTTATATTCCAAAAAGATCAATTGTGTATTAAAAACGCATGAGCAGCTGTTCATGAGTTTTTAAGACACGATTGATCTTTTTGGAATATAACTCGGTGTTGCTGGTCTTTTTTTTGTAAATATATATATATATACACATACATAGACAATACACAAAAGACACGAATATCCTGTAAATTATAAATGGTGCTTAATAATGTCATCAGTTCTAATCAGTGCTTAGTGATGTAATTTCGGTCACATGCCTCTCTGAAACTTGTGTATTATAATAAATTATGTACCAACCGTCATAAAATATGAGGATGCTAAAAACCACCTTGGAGTTCCATGACCTATATATAAACACTTGGCCTTCAGCCTCATGCTTTTACATGGTCATGGAACCAAGGCAGGGCTGGCAATGTTTGGGTTCTGGCAAATGCCAGAGGGGCTGCTGTAAGATGCCATAGACAAACACTATACAGTGGGCATGGTGTCGGCTGTTTTGGTTTCTTTTTACTTGAAATGCCGGGGCCTATTTTGAATCTCTATCCAGACCTGCATGGAACTATTTGGGGGCTTATAATATCCTTATATACAGGGGGTAATATCATTTCCTTTACAACAGGGGGTATATTATTCATTGTATACTTTATATTGTCCCAAAAAATTATGTATTTAGAGGTTTTTGTAAGTGAAATGGAGGTTCTAGCCATGCTCTGGGAGCAGTGCCCTTAAATATTTGTAGGCCTGCTCATCTCTAAGCCATAAAGCAGTATGATAAAATGCATGAAACAATTGGTGCCATGAAATGGTATACATGAAGTAACAAGAGAGCTGTTTTATGCACAGCATATCGTTAGACTGCACAAGGGAAGCCAAAATATGCACAGCTAAATGGAATGTTACAGGGGCCTCTTTCAGTGAACAAAGCAAGCTCAGTTTGGCTCCTTTTCCCTAGCCCTACCACATCCGTACATCGTTAGCTGGAAAATTCCAGATATATGCCGTAATTTTTTTGTGCCTTTTTTTTTCCTGCCCAGTGCTCTTAGAGCTTTAATGTCCAGATGCCATTTTTTTCCCTTTATTTGTCGCTTTATTTTTGGCTCATAGCCAACTGTGGTCAACAATTAATATAGAAAAGGGAAAATATGGTACATTTCCTGGCAGCTGAGAGAGGAAATACATCATAAAAATTTTACTTTTTATGCAACCTTTTTTTTTGCCAACAGGCCATCCTTTTTCTGTTTTATTTTTTTTGACAGAAATATACTTTGTTCAAATGACGTGGCCCCAATCTCTGAGCGCCCTCACGTCTGACATGCATAATCAGTAGCAACCTGAAACCAGAAGAGGCAGAGAGAGTCACTAATCCAGCAAAACATTCCCTCCTTGGAACTCCCACTGCCATGAAGTCTATAGGCCTGAGGATTTACATGCCTTCCAGCTGCTGTCTACCACCATCTCAGAACTCAAACACACTCAATGACCTACAGCTATTATAAAATACATTTGCAGGCACTTTCAGCCAGCTGTGAATGCTGGGAGCTGCATGACACAACCCAAAAATATAAATTGCAAATCAAGTTATACTTTTCATACTTATGTGAGGCAATGTAAAATCAGTAACTATGTTTCTGATAGAGGTTGTCGCTCTGTGATGTACAACATGGAAGCCTCTCATGCCTTAAGCCACTTGCATACTGTCAAAAAAATCCCATTGGGTATATTTCATGTTAAAATATTTTTTTAGCGGGCTTAAGGTATGGTATCAAATTTAGAAAGAGCCCTTATCCAGACTCCCGCTGATCTCGAGCATTGTGGAAAAGAGGTACGTACCATAACCTGACAGCAGTGGGTTCAAAAATGCTGTAATTCTGTAAAGTAATGTAAGCCCATCAGAAGCAGATTGAAGAGAAAAGACTGCAAATTAGGCAAAGAGGCTTCTGGCCAAAGAAGCCACTTGAATACTAAGCCAACATAACTGTACCCTGAGATACAAGGCCCTACATATTCAAATGTTTGGAAAATGCTAATAGTACATAAAGCAGAAGGAAAGGCTAAGTCACTTGGGGGTGCCAAAATGTTAGGCACCCCCAAGTGACTTTTATCGCTTACCTTTTACCCCGGGCTGTTGCCCCTGTTAGGAGAATACAGCACCAGCCCAGGGTACCTGCAGCGAGTGTCTCCTCTTCCTTCCTGTCTTCATACACTTGCGCATGGGCAGTAGAGTGAAAAGCCAAATTTTAACAAAAAAGTGGTCTTTTTCACTCTTCTGAAGAAATAAGGAAGAGGAAACACTCACTGCAGGTACCCCGGCCTGGTGCGGTTTTCTCCTAATAGGAGCACCAGCCCGGGGTACAAGGTAAGCGATTAAAGTCACTTGGGGTGCCTAACATTTTGGCACCCCCAAGTGACTTAGCCTTTCCTTCTCCTTTAAAGCAAACTATAACTACTCCAAATGGCAAATTTATCATTTGTTAGTTGGTTCCTTTCTGCATAACAAGCAGCCAAAAGATTTCCTCCAAATGTCTCATTCACTGACAGAAGTGCAACAAAAAAATCACTATGGCCTTTACCCACAATGCAGCCTTTCCCATGGAATTCCAGCAAAAGAGAGGCTGTGACAGCCTGTGTCATAACATGCACACAATTTACTAATGCAGTCGCATATTATAAACTACATTCGTAAACTGCACAGAAGCTTTAGATGCAAGTCAGTTACGTGTTTAGGTGCAACAGGCAATGTTAGCACCTCCTTATGGGAAGTACAGATTTCGGGCTCCCTTATATCCTGTACTTTGCATGTAATTCATAAAAGCAGACTGAACAAATGGATTGACATTAGGCACAAAATAAAAGGGACATGTATAAGGTAAGTACATATGTCAATAGTTTTTATACACCACCAAACATCTTGCCCAAAGTATCAGGAGTCAGTGGAACCCAAGCATAATATTTCTCATTAATTAATGTACTATTTGTTATTGCACAGGACCAAAATGCACTCATGAGTACTAAGGAGCCCAAAATGACACTAACACCTAGGGGCTGATTTACTAACCCACGAATCCGACCCGAATTGGAAAAGTTCCGACTTGAAAACGAACATTTTGCGACTTTTTCGTATGTTTTGCGATTTTTTCGGATTCTTTACGAATTTTTCGTTACCAATACGATTTTTGCGTAAAAACGCGAGTTTTTCGTATCCATTACGAAAGTTGCGTAAAAAGTTGCGCATTTTTCGTAGCGTTAAAACTTACGCGAAAAGTTGCGCATTTTTCGTAGCGTTAAAACTTAAAAGGTGCAAAGTTTCGCGTAAGTTTTAACGCTACGAAAAATGCGCAACTTTTCGCGTAAGTTTTAACGCTACGAAAAATGCGCAACTTTTTACGCAACTTTCGTAATGGATACGAAAAACTCGCGTTTTTACGCAAAAATCGTATTGGTAACGAAAAATTCGTAAAGAATCCGAAAAAATCGCAAAACATACGAAAAAATCGCAAAATACCGATCATTACGAAAAAAACGCAATCGGACTCATTTCGACCCGTTCGTGGGTAAGTAAATCAGCCCCCTAGTGTAATGTCTGTGCTTTTCCCCTTGCACCCCAAGCAAAAAAAAAAAAAAAAAGGATGAGACACATGGCAGCCTTGTACAGGTCTTTCCTGCACTTTCTGCCGCTTGGGCTCCCTCATACAGAGGTGGCAGCTAGAGGCTGTGACAGGCATGCTCACTCCCTGCCCCCTGTTTGCCCATGCATATACAGAGACAGCTGAGCTGCATACAGAAAACTGCTGAGACTCTTGGGCTCAATTTTGGAAATTGGAGGCACAATGTGGGAATCCAATGCACAAAGTGCAAAACACATGAACACTTGGTGCCACTTTTTTTTTAGTAATTTCATCAGCAATAATAAACAAGCCCTTATGTTTCAGTGCTGCAAGCCCCTGATGGCTGCTTGTCTTCCAGATTTGTTTGACCCAACATTGTGGTTTGTTTCT
Organism: Xenopus tropicalis; assembly: GCF_000004195.4. Taxonomy (NCBI): domain Eukaryota; kingdom Metazoa; phylum Chordata; class Amphibia; order Anura; family Pipidae; genus Xenopus; species Xenopus tropicalis. Next base: position 31,927,073 of record NC_030682.2, read on the forward strand.
TGTAATTGATATTTGTGTCCTTCTTTCCCCTCCATACTATTCATTTCTAGTACAGGTATGGGATCCATTATCCAGAAACCTGTTATCCAGAAAGCTCAGATTAAAGGAAGGCCATCTCCCATAGACTCCATTTTAATCAAATAATTCAAATGTTTTCAAATTATTTCCTTTTTCTCTGTAATCATAAAACAGAACCTTGCAGGTACCAGTACCTTAAGGTGTGGAGATCCAAATTATGGAAAGATCCCTTATTCAGAAAAACCCAAGGTCCTTAGCATTCTGGATAACAGGTCCCAAACCTGTACTTTAAAGCTGTATTTGGCCATTTGTAAGTCACAGAACAAACCATACACTAGTGATGTGCGGGCCAGCCCATAACCCACAGGATCCACAGGTCGCGCGAGTTCGAACTGCACATTACTACCATACACAAAGCAATGCCTGATTTATCAAAGCATTCCATATTTTTTTGTTCCACCACTGACCTGATACACATACTCACAGGCTAAAGATGCTTCTGATTATGACAAGTATAAAGTTGGTAAATTACATAAATTATATTAATTTATTCTAGTATTTTAAAGCTGTGTCTGGCTATTTAAAAGTCACAAAGCACACCATACACAAAGCAATGGGCGACACCATATTATATTTTTCTTTACAGAATAATATACGGTTAAATGCACTACTGCTGAATTGTTCCACCACTGGCCTAATACACTCACAGGCTAAAGATGCTTCTGATTATGACAAGCAGTTGTAATACACTTGCATTATTACTAAATGAATAGTACTGCTAAGTAAAACAGTATTTACTGTATGCACAACTAGATTTAAGCTGCTATTGGTTACGGTAAAATTGAATCAATATGGGTTTTTTTTTTTAATCGATGGTTATTGTTTAAACCACTGTTGACAAATATAACTGAACGTTAAAAAGAAAATTTGCGTATCATGAACAAATATGTATCCTATTTATGTTCTGGCCTGTTTTTCAAATGAAATGCCAGCAAGTTTCCTGCCTAGGACTACTTCAAAGCACAGAGCCAAGAGCAGCCAAGCCAGTTCAAATGTGGGGAAAGTCAAAAACGCTGAGGAATTTCACCTACAAGCGGTATACAATGTCCTATTCACCAAGAGCAGATTACAAAAGATAGCCTTCCTATGAAAGGAAATAGAAACCGCTTGTCGATTGCGTCTGCTACTTTGAAATTTTAATATTAAAATGGCTAAATAGAAACAATATGAATTAAATATAGGGAGGTTCATTACTACTCATTTTTCCATTTGCATGGTTGCATTGGATCCAGAGCCGCCCCATTTTAAAACTGGTCTTCTAGACAAAGGTAACACAATCTGCCCGTACATGCTGCAGGAAAGGTGCTGGCTTTGGTGCCAACAACATGTGGCACACCGTAGCAAATTGCCATATTCATGGCAAATATATGGAATCTAAATATTTACAGATATCCACAATAAAAGCCACCAGTGGAAATGTTTAAAGGTTTGCCAAGCTTTTTATAAAAAAAACACTGGCTCTAACAGAAGCTATGACCCGCATTCCGACTTGCTTTCTATATCTGTTTTTCTAGTAACTTTAATTAGGTGCAGACCAGAGTGAAGTTGGGTGACCAAGGATAAATGCTGGGTGATGCACCCAGCAAAAAAATGCTTGTGCAGAACACTGGACCTTGTCATGCAGCGCTTTACAGAATAAAGGGAAACAAAAGACAAAACAGTTAACATGTACATATAGACAATTCACAAAAAAATGGTTAACAGTTACAGGGCCCTGCTCGCAAGCGCTTACATCCTTCGTTCTCACCTGAAAATACCTGTCAACGGAGGCTTGGCATGTTGGAAGTGGTCAACCACTGCACTGAAATGGCAGAGGAGCAGTAAGTACAAACTCCCAGATCAGTGGTCCCTAAAATTTGAGGAACAAAAGTTGGCTTGGAGATGTGGCAGCAGGGGTTCAGCCTGAAGGCCTCTTAGAGTGAGAATTGGGCATTTTATTCTCCTAGAAACACCCCAAAAGACAAGCTTGAAAGCCAATAAGAATGAGATTTGGGATGATAATGTATTGCTTTTACCAGATATTCTTGTAACCTTGTCCAAAGGTTGAACCTTCAAAGGGGACTTTGGCCAAAGCTTGGGCTTTCAAGTGGAGCTTGAACTGAAAAGTTTGACAATCATTTCCCTAAGTTTTAATTTACCCAGTAGAGAAAGAGACAATAAAACATTATCATGAAAGATACTAATGGCTTTAATTTAACAATTGATGTAAAGGCTTAGAATGTATTCTGTGTACTAAGTATTAACTCATAAAAGCCAATCTCTACCTTCCTAATGTTCAATCCTCCAATTTCAGAATTGTGCAGTGACTTTACCACAATTCCTTCTCTCTAAACCCCAAAAAGCTAAATTACCTGAATTACATTGAGATCCAAAATGTACAACTTGAACTGCTGTGGGACCCAAGATTAAAAAAAAAAAACAAAAAACGTCCATACCAATTTTTTTTCCATAACTGTATGTATATGTAATAAAGGTCGCTATTTTTTTTGTTTGTATGGGTTCATGTCAGAACCCACTAAAAATGGTTTATTAGGTTATTTACAAATTTAGCAAAACAGCTGTGCTGTGTTTTTAACCACATAGTGTGGTTGAGAAGTACACAACATGTATAAAGGTTCTATTGATAGTTAAAAAAGTGAATATAATGTTTACTGGCTACAGGATCACTCAGCTCTTCATATAGATCTGTCTCCCCAATGAAAAAAAATGAAGGTGTGGAAAAACAAGAAAATATGTTATTAAAGGAGAAGTAAAGGTAAAAACTAAGTAAGCTTTATCAGAAAGGTCTATGTAAATACAGCCATAAGCACTTACAGTAACGCTGCACTGAGTTCTCTTTCAAAAGAAACAGGATTTCTTGTCTGTTTTTCTGTGCCAGCATCTGTGTAGCTCTCTCCTATCTCCCCTCTCCTGCTCCCCCTCCCTCAAGAATGATAAGAACTCCCTCCCCCCCTTAGGAATTTGTAATTTGAGCCAATCAGCAGGAAGCTTCCTCATAGTCTTACTATCTGCGCAAGTACACTGGTCTTGGTCTTGGTGCAGGAGCGAGGCATTATGGGAATTTTCTTTACACAGCTCAACTTTTTTTTTCCTATGAGGCTTCTGATCATCTGAACAGGTGAAATATGGGGAGACTTAAGGGCACTATTGAGAGAACTGAAGGTATGCCTGCAGCTTGAGATGAACTCTTTATTAGCCTTTTCTTCTCCTTTAATATGCAGGTGCCATATTCCATGTACGGCCAGTCTGGTGTCCACTTGCATATTTCTTTAATTTTATTAAAAAAAATAGAATAGAATATATGAATAGATCATTTACCCATAATAAATGATCAGCTCTAGACTATGATCTCTGGGATCGGACATGTTTAAGATCTCAGACCTTATTGTATAACATACATAACATATTCACTTAAAATGTTATTATTGCCTCATTCATGAAACTAAAAATAGAATAATCATGCAAATGTGCAGTAATTTTTTTTTTATATACAGTATTAGATTTAATAAATTACACTTTTTGTTTAATCAGGGTTTTACTTTTTTAGAAATGTGTTAATGAGGCTTTTTGCACCTACTGTTGTAGGGTAAGGCAGAAACTTGTCCCCTAACAATAAGCTGCTAATCCTTATAAATATGCTAATGATTCCCCCCAATAGTGCCCCTACCAGAGGTGTGAATTGAAGACCATGTGAAACAAAGCAAAACAGAAGAGCTTAGAACTGATTTGAGCTTTACTCCATTTTCAAAATGTCGGGAAAAAAGTTGTTAATAAGTTAATAATGTTTTTTGGAAAGGAGCAAAAGCTATTATATATGTCATCCACACATCATAAGTACATATCCCCCCTTTGATTTGTTTATATATTTTAAATTAAACAATTCAGTACACTGTACTACCTATAATTCCCCATGAATGGTTTAACTGTGTTATAATTATCACCATGTTCTCAAATTCTCTTTTTTCTTCTTTATCCTCTCTAATTTACTAATACACATTTTGCTAGAAATATATTTGACAGATGAATAAAACAGTTTAATTCACCTTGTATGACTTTTAATTCGGGCTCTTTGCCAGGTTCCAAAAAGCACTGTGATTCCAAGTCAATCAGCAGTACAAGAATCAAAATAAACACTTGTGCTCCCTGGAGCATCTTGTAAGGGAAAGGGACCTTCATGTTTGGTACAGGGTAAATAAATTAAAGGTAAGAATAATTATACAAGATAGATAAATCAGACCTCCTCCCCAACTTGTGCCTAAACCTAAACAAAATGTGAGGGTCTGTGGCCCTAGGGATTGGGGCAAATGGAAGTAATAAGAGGGTGTATTCCTGTCTGTGCCCCATCAACTTGCATACTTTCCTGACCAATATGACTACCGCTAACAATCAAACAAGTCCCCAACAGCAATGTCTGCCTTTGTGTTCCAAACCTGCATTTATGCACATTGAAGAGGGACTTTTAATATAGTCCATAACTTGTGTATACGTGTCTAATATCCAATTCTTCTACAAAGAACACTTTCTAGGAAGAAGTGACAATAGCTCATCTTATAAAGAAGTGATTTTGATGCCAATATAGTCAGATGGAACTGTTGTGCTGCAGTAGAGCAGTATATCTATGCAAGCTTTAGAAAGATACAGCAGACCTGACTTGGGGGGGATAACAACCCCATGGTGATGTAAAAAAAGAAAAGCATTCTTTGACAAGAACAGTGGGCAAGTCACCTTGGTAATTTACACTGTGCAGTGAGGTGAGCTAGATGCATATTTGTTAGTGTATCAATGAAGGGGTTGTAAGAAAAAATTAATTGAAGTAGGTTCTGAGATTTACAGGCATCTTCTTCAAAGGTTAATTTATTTAAACAACATGTGTAGTGTAAATCCAACTTTGCCACTGATTTGTGCCTTATGAAATATTTAGGACACTGGCTAACTTGTTAAAAGGTGGCCCTGGCAGCAAACACCAGACAGCAGTTTTTGCCTCCTGCCACAAGACAGGGCTCATTAGCAATATGTGCCCACCAACAATCACTCATTTTCTGGCCTGGATGATATGCAAGTTAGTGGGTGGGTAGATGGGAGAGTGGGTAGATAGGGTGCACATCCTCCTCTAAATACAAATGTGTGGAAAACAAACACCACTCTAATGGTGCAGACAGTGCAAGTCCTTGCATCTGTGGGTGTTGTGGGCCAGGCTGCAAAATGTGAAAAACATAAAGGCTCATGTATCTTTTTTGCACTATGAACCCCGCCCTGCAATTTGTAAATAGCTCTTTATTGTTTTCTTTTTAAACCACATTTTAATTAGAATATGCAGTTAACCAACAAGTTTGCTTCTCTAGTATAGCAATTAGTATGAACAAATCATAAAACTCACTCAAGTGCTATAGTTTTGGCTGTGACCATTAGGTAGCGCAGAAATGTAAAATCTATGGTGCATGAATGCTCTTACTCTGTGTCACTGCCACAGCTTTTATATGCTATGTCACTTATTAATTGACAGATTAAATGACTAAAGCAAAATAACCAATAATAATAATTGTAAATAATTATTATAAAAACATGTTGCTCCCCAACCCCTTGGATGTTGCTTCCGTGGCCTCAAAGCAGGTGCTCATTTTTGAATTTCTGGTTAGGAGGCAAGTTTTGGTTGCATAAAAACCAGTGTAATTGCCAAACAGAGCCTTCTGTAGGCTCCAGTCAACATAGGGCTATCAAATAGCCAATTAAAGCTATCATTGTCACCCCGAGGAACCTTTTTGATGCGTGTGTTGCTCCCCATCAGTTTTTCTATTTGAATGTGGCTCACGGGTATAAAAGGTTAGGGATCTTTGGACTAAGGTATGTTATTCTGGGGAGTAATTTTAAAGATAAAACTTTAAATTTTTACTTGGCTTTTAGTTTTTATACTTTTTTAGTTTATGACTTATTTTCCTTCCTCTTCTAGATCTTTCTAGTTTTTAAAATGGGGGTAACTGACTATAAACATCCATTCATGCAGCTTAGTTACTATCAAGTACAAAGTTCTGTTTTATTATTACAGAGAAAAAGAAAAACGGTCAAAAATGAAAAAGGGTTTTTTTTTTAAATAAGTTACTCTGGAAATATATAACTGATCCCATGCCACATGGATTTGAAAATGTATGCCTTTTAATGTTATAGAATACACAGGACTCCCTCATGTACAGGCCGTTATTAATCAACTGTAAAACATACTTAGTAATTTAGTAACATAGTATAGTAACATAGAGGTTTGGGTGGAAAAAAAACATTTTATAAAGAAATGTTGCAGCCTTGTAATGGTGTAATTCATTTGATGTCACATTTGCACTTTTTCCCAGAAACTATCGGGTCTGTTGAGAAGTGTTGCTATATGTGAAGCGTCTCCTGCAGCTGACTGGCAAGAACAAGTTTTCTGTAACTTGGTTATGAGATTACCGTGGTCCGTTTAGTAACGTCAGACTGTTTATTCTTCACCACATTCTTTCCCACTGTAAAAAGGTGCTTTTTAAATGCCACATTCCAGCGCTGGTGCCAATAAGTCACTGGAGCATATTTTCCCACAAGAACTGATACCATGTACAGAACTCATCCTATTTAAACCTTCTGGAATTTTCTGCTACCATGCTTTGCACAGAACTATCACAGATCAATACTTAAATACTTTGCCAGTGTCCCTTGGGTCGGTTATTTGCAGTTGTGTAAAACCAAAGACATACTTCTGGCATAGCCTATATGTACATGCCAATCATGTAATTAAAAGTACAGTACTGCAGGGACAGGAGAAGAATTTTACTGTCATCTACAATATGAAACCTGCATGCAACATTTAAAATGTTATGGGGTTAATGTAATAAAATGCACTAATTTCGCCCAGGAACAGTAACCCATAGCAACCAATTAGCAGGTAGCATTTACTGGACACTGGATACTGGATAACATTATTGGATGCTATGGGTTACTGCTCCTGTGCAACCTTAGTGCCTTTTTTTACATATGGGGGTTACAGTGCCTTCCTGTTCACAGGCTACTGCTACTACTAGGTTTAAGTATAATTCATGTTAAACATCCTGACACCCCCATTATGTAAAGCAGGTCTGAACATCCCAATGAGTCCTGAAACAAAGGCTTCTATTAGAATCCCTAAAATAAGCTATTTTATAACAAATATCAACTCTAATCAAATATATATGGTTTCCGGGCAATTCTACTAAATATGACCACAGTGAGTAAATGTGGTCCTTAGCGTGTAAGCAAAAATGGGGCAGGGAACAATGTGAATGATCACTGCAAAGTGGTGTGGAATATGTTGTACTAATAAATAAAGGTTTATAATGATTATTATGCCCAGAAGGCTGAAAGCACACCAGAATCTGCACATTTGTCCAATGCTCGGGCCATGCAACTGGTACATTTCCATATAGGCTTCATGCACAATATATTATAAATATGCTCATTTTCACTATACATATACGTTCTGCCCCTTCCTTTCTCTTTAATCTGTACCCCTTGTTCTAATATATTAAAAGAAATAAAAATTGAATTGAAAAAAAAATATGCTCCCTCAGTGCTGGAAAACCATTATTTCTGGCCCCTTGTTGTCCCCATAGTTCTTACACATTCCAGCCTCTCTACAGAGCCCACCTTCTATAAGTTAAATGGGGTCACCATCCTTTCTGTTATGGAACACTTCTCTATAAAACCTGGGGACTATTTTTACAGCAATGTCTTGAGGGTTCATAATTTTGTCTTTAAAATTAATCCACTCAAAGAAAAACCTGAATTATTACTGAAACACATATTTGTGCTGATACTTTGTCTTATATAACATACTTGTAACTTGTCAGTTAATACCAAATATACATATATGAGTATTGTGGTAGTTTCTGTTCATCTTCGATCGCCTCATTTACCTTCCCATAAAGAGGGCAGAGTTTTACTGGTAACTGTGACAAAGCATTAACATTTACTGAAAAAAGGAAGCTAAAAGTATTTCTCACATATAAGGCAGATATCATGGACCTTTTGCTTTTCAGATTATTAATTCCAGCCAAAATAATAATAAGCTGCAATTTTCCATATGACTGCACTGTAGGGTATGAAGGGAAGAGACTCACCCCTAATGTAGATCTCCTAGCCAGGAGACAACTATGTACCCTAACTAAAGGCCCCCATACACGGGCCGATAGAAGCTGCCGATATCGGTCCCTTGGACCGATTCGGCAGCTAATCGGCCCGTGTATGGGCAGAAACGAGCGGCCTGGCCGACCGATATCTGGCCTGAAATTGGCCAGATATCGATCGGCCAGGTTAGAAAATCCAGTCAGATCGGGGACCGCATCGGCTGGTTGATGCGGTCCCCGAACCGACTGCCCATGGCCGCAAATGTAATCCGATCGTTTGGCCCCAGGGCCAAATGATCGGATTATTTTTTTTTAAAGCAACTTGCTACCCGATATCGCCCACCCGTAGGTGGGGACATCGGGTAAAGATCCGCTCGCTTGGCGACATCGCCAAGCGAGCGGATCTTATAGTGTATGGGGACCTTAACTCACTAAGGAATACTCAGTCTAGATGACAGTTCCAATGTAAAACTTGCTGGTCACTCATAGAGTCCCGATGGCCCCCACTGGCTTCTTGCTAGTACTAAACATCAAGCACACCAGCATATGACGGCACAATGATACCTGGTAGTCAACTGATGTGTATTGCCATTTCATGGGCTTATCTAAATTGCTCTAAAGTATCTTGCAAATAACAGAAGTGATAAACCAAAGCAATCACCATATACAAAAGTAGAAAAGTGATTTATTTATCGTAATAAGCCTCATTGCTAATGGGGCAACATTCATTTAAGCTCAATATGAGCCAAATACCTAGGGCTTGTGTTGGAAGCCACACTGCTGATCTTTGGGATCTGTCAAACTGAATTTCTCCATTTCTACTGCAACAGGAGCTGAAACTTCTTTCATTCCAAAATGACAAAAGTATGCATATGAGTGAAGGTTAATAAAACTTACCACTGATGTGAGTGCCATCTGAAAACTGTAGATTCTGGCAAGGCCAAAGTCTGCTAATTTTATCTGTCCATTGCTGGTGACAAGAATGTTTTGAGGCTTTAGGTCTCGATGAACCACTCTATGGGAATGAAGAAAATCCAGTCCTCGAAGAAGCTGTAGCATCATATCCTAAAAGCACATAACAAATGTGTCATTACAAACAGCATGGCCACTATCACTGAACTGAAAAAAACACCTTTACACTGATACAGCTACATGCATAAAGCTTCAATGTACAATACAAAGCATATTTAGGATATTTATATACAGGGTCGGATTGGGGGGTGCAGAGCCCACCAGGGTCCCGCCCCAGGGGCCCTGCAGGTGCCCCAGCCAGCCGTGTTTACCCTAACCCCCCCCCCCTTTAGGGGACCCCTTAACCCCTCCGCAGGGCCCCCACCCGACGTCCTCCCCGAGCGCGTATAAATTGAACGCGTCAGGGGAGAAACAGTCAGAAGGGGGAGCGCCGGCAAAGGTCGGACTGGGCCGCCGGGGCCCACCGGGATTTTTCCCGGTGTCCCGGCGGCCCAGTCCGACCCTGTTTATATATATACAGTGCATTGACTTCACTTGTTCAGAGCAAGCTACAGAATTCAGTGTTGGAGAATTTTCTTTTACAATAAAGTGAATGGGCTTATTACACTTTCATTGCCTTTAAAATTTACACTTTATTGGACCTTTCCTGTGAGACCATCCAATGCACTTTGTACAGCGCTGCGGAATATGTTGGCGCTTTATAAATAAATGTTAATAATAATAATAAAATGCAAGTAGAATGGCTGGGCTAGTAAGGGTTATGGAGACATTTTCTTTAAGGGCAGCACAAAATGTAACATTTAAAGGCACACATTCTATTTTTAAACGTGTATAATGCATTGTTTGACAGTATATGTTCCTTCTAATTAAAAGGGCCTTATGAAAGGTTAATAGCATTTCACAACTACTAAGCTAGGCCTACATTGCATTCTGTTATGAATGCAATGAGTGGTTTCTCTGTATATGGCAAACCTAGAGGTCAGTATTCAACACTTTCCTACCAGCAGAAGCATCGGCCATATACAGGTCTTCAGCCTGATGTTTTATATGGTCATTGAACTCCTCAGTTACTTACAATTTTACAATAGGAGGTACATTATTCACTATATATATCCACTGGAGTATCACTTGAAGGGATGATGAATAGTCATCTCTTTAAATCCAAAGAAACTATGTAACTTATTCTTTTCATTACTGGTGTTTTTCAATCTCTCAGTAAATGATAAAAGGTATGTTAGGTTATCTAGTATAAATAAATTTAGGACTTGCTTGGTAATCATTGAAGATGTTTCACTACTCATCCGAGCAGCTTCTTCAGTTCAAAATCTTCATAGACGTATTTTAGGTTGCTTCAAACTGAGCACTTCAAAGGTTAACTGGCTACCTGTTGCATTTTCTATCCTCTCAGTGCAAATAAATTATACAGGCATACTAAATGAATTATAAGCACACTGCTGCCATCATAAAAATGGGGAGTCTGCACTAGACTAAATTCCAGACAGAGTACAATTCCTGAACTGAATTATTATAATTCCAAAATATTATTAGTTATTTTTTAATGTTCACGTGATAATTACCTTCTTTGCACACATCCCAGACCATGCACAATTTAAATTCCCTATACTGTTGCGGGCTGTATGAATTATAAGGGTAATGTAAGAATTTTTTTATAATTACAATATTATTAGGGCTAAGGTCGCCCAGAAGTTTTAACTTGAATGTCTAGGGAATTAGGGCTTTAGGCCCTCTCCTACAAAAAAAAACAGGTAGCAGTCCACCTCTGACTAAGTGCCTGTAATGGCCTCATATAAGACTTCTTCCTTTTTGCTATTTATTAAAGCTGTAATTAACCTGTTTTAATTAACCTGTTTAACATATCCTGCTATTGGGGCATACCTCTTTATGTTAATTTGTATTCACCTCACTGTGCTGAACATGTACTTGCAAAAATGATGTATACTATATAAATTAAACAACACTATATGCAGCCCGCATTAAAAGACAAGTGAGACAGAAGGAAGTTGGATATCAACTGGCTCTTTAAAGGACTGCCATTTGGCAGATGTTGATAACTGAAGCCGTGGGCAGGCAGGAAAGGTACGTTAGTGTGGGGCTTTTGCCTTCCTGCAGCTGTCTCTGGATAGCAGCTAAGTGTCTCTACTTATTTAACCTCAAAGATAAAGCCTGGAGGATCCCAAGCAACTCAGGCGAATGTTTTTTTTTTTTCATTAACGGTCATTTCCTCTCTGGTGTAAGTTACATGACAGCATGTGACAAGCAGAAATGAATGGGGACACTGCACTGCCAATAGCCCTGAATAGCTCTGACACTGGCTGCAGGCGGCCTGCTAACCCACCCAGCCAAGACCTCACAGGAGACATGGCCAAGGGCCCACAGTGCTATTCACTGACAAGCCAGCTGGTTGCTCATTAGAGAGATAAAACAATGCCAGGCAGTCAGAGAAAGAAAAGTTTAGCAACTGCTCCAAAGTAAAGTTGTTTTAACCCTTCTTAGTTTAAAGAGATACTGACACTAGAAATTAACCCTTTTTTTTACATCTTTTATAACATTGTCTTTGCATGCCATAAAAGTACTAGCCTGATGCTTTTACATTACCTATCTGATCCCTCCATGTTCCTCTATGCAAGATAAAAAGGCATTTAAATCCCTATACAAGCTTCTGCCTGTCTCTTTAAGTAGAAGAAAAGGTGAAAATGCTGAGGGTGCCAAATGTTAGGCACCCCCTAGTAAAAATGATCGCTTACCTGATACCATGGGTCAGTGCTCTTGTTGGTAGTAAACTGCACAGCCCAGGGTACTTCTGTTGGAGACCCACCAAGCACTCATCTTTTTCTGCTTTTTCCTTCTTCGATGGTCCCAGCCAATGAATGTGCAGTAAAGTAAAAAAAGCCAGCTTTTTGCTTATAGCTTGACTTTTCACTCTATTGTGCATGTGCAACCGGTGCAAAAAAGGAAGAAGAACAATCCCTGGTACTCACACACACTAGGCCAGTGCAGTTTTTGCTAACAGGAGCACCAGCCCAGGGTATCAGGTAACTTATTATAATCACTGGGGGGAACCTAACATTTGGCACCTCCCAGTGATTTCAAAAGGGCTTATGAAGACATTCCTGTATACAACAGCCCTGTGTTGGCCGCACAATCGTACAGTGGTTAGGACTGTGGTTAGGGCCCTACATTCAATTCTGCCAGGGTACTATCCATAAGGAGTTTGTAGGGCAGACTTACGAATATAAGTGTTATATCTATGTCTACAGTCTTCTAGTATAGGTAAGGGACCCCTTATATGGAAACTACCCACTTTAAGCAAATAATTCTAATTCTAAAATAAAAATGATTTACTTTTTCTCTGTAATAATAAAACAGCAGCTTGTACTTGATGGTAACTAAGCTGCATGAATCCATATTGGTGGGAAAACAATCCCATTGTGTTTATTTCATGTTGATATGGTGACATCCCTTGTTTATTTCAAGATATGGTGACATCCCTTATCCAGAAAACTCTTGGCCCCAAGCATTCCATATAAAAATGAAAGTGAATATGTAACTGGTTGCTATGGGCACAACTGCAATATAACACCTATGTTCATTAAAAAAAACCTGTATTTTCTTCCTGAGCTTGTCTGGCTTCGCTCTGGAATTTTTCTCAATTTGTGTTGAACTGCAATTACATTAATTTTAGTGCATCTACACAAATGAGTCAGACACAACTCCCCCTTGCAACCACAATAACACTAGAATGATGGGAAAACATGCTGAATTGTGGGTAAAAAAAAAGTAGATTCATTTTTTTGAATCAGTTATTGGAAAAACACTTCAAAGTTTGACTGATACCTGCTCTGACTGAACTGATGCAGAATATTAAAAAGTTGAAATAAAGGGAAACGGTAAAATCAGGATGTATATAATAGTATAGCCTATTTTTAATTCTAGCTTGGCATTGTTCCTTAAGTATAGTTCAAGTGTACCGATTTAGAAATCAGTATTTATTGCTCTATAAAAAACAATAAATAGAAATAAATCTGAGAAATGACCAGCTGAACAGGAATGAACCTGGGAAAAATTCAATGCATGTGTATGTCTGGAAACCCATTTTCCAGAAAGCTCCAAATTACAAGAAGCCCATCTCCCACAGAGTCCATTTTAAGCAAATAATTCTAATTTTAAAATTGATTGAATTTTTCTTTATAAAAAATAAAACAGTACCATGTACTTGATCCCAATTAAGATATAATTAATCCTTACTGGAGGCAAAACAATCCTGTTAGGTATATTTAATGTTTAAATTATTTTTTAGTAGACAAAATATAGTGATTCAAATTACAGAAAGATCTGGGAAACCCCAGGTCCCGAGCATTCTGCATACCAGGTCCTATAGCTAAGTGTATACCTTGTATATATGAGTCAAAATCATGTTTAAATATTTACCACATTGGCATTTCAGACTGCTGGCATGCTGATTTTGGGATTTGGATGCAAAGAATGAGAAACAATATGTTGTTATAGTTTACAGCATACAAAGGAGCTTAATAAAATAAGGCCATTGTATAGAGTATATACTGTGACCATTTGTAGCATACACTCACTGTTTTCCAAATGATTTCGAGTTTTAGTTTTCTAACAGTTTAAATAAAGGTTATGAATAAGAAAAGAAGGGGCACTTACAAGAGGAAATGATCGATTTCTCTTAAATCAAACAAAAATAAACCACTCTCTTTTATACCAGTTCCATGCAGCTTCCACTCGGATCGAGAACGTCCCCCTTTCTGTGTAATATTGAAAACTTTACAATTGTGGAATAATGCAAACCATTGTTTACAAGGGTAGTCTGAGGGCATTGAGTGAAACTTCAATACCCTTGTTTGGCTGGATTCCCAATTCCGGAAATCTAACATGAAAAACTTGTAATGGACGCTGTCATGCTATCAGGAAACATGACTAAAATGAAGCAAAGATAAGAATACTAATGATGTTATAAAAAAAAAAAAAAAAGATTTTTGAATGCAGCTTACCAGGCTTGTCTTCATACACGCACACACAAATACGCACACAAACATATCTCAAGCATTTACTTCTGTTACCAAACATGAACACAATGCAATCAGCTTCCTGTCAAAGGGCAATGAAAGGTTAATATAAATTAAAAGTCTAAAGGCATTCTTTTTAAGTACTTACTGCATATCTAAATTCCCAGATCCCTGCTTGCTTCTCTGAGATATGGTGCTGGCAGCCTACAGAAGTGTGAAGACTACAGTGACATCACTGAAATCTCTCTCCCCTTCCTGTAGGCTTCCAGCGGCAGCCTTCCTATTCTCTGAGCGATCCTGTCTCCTGTTCTGAGCTACACATGCCCACAAGCCAATCAGAAGCAAATCTGGCAGGGGAGGGGGAGGAGGGAATGAAACACATGTGCAGTATGAAGCAAGGAGGGAAAGGAAGGGAGAATACCTTTTTAGAGATGGCTGCCTGTTCTAGAAAATGTGAAGTAAGTGTGACTGAGTAAATATTTGATTAAGTGAGCCAAAAGTGCAGTGTTTTTACTAAACAACAGGAGGACTATTGGGCAGTATGCTTTTTAAATTTTGACTTGCATTCTCCTTTAATTGTAAGGTGTGCCTAATTCTAATACACAGAGCTGCCTCTAGACAGCGACCATGGGCAAATCAAGATATACTGCCCTAACCTTCCCCAGCTCCTATATTAGGCTCACTTCCTTTTGTAAGAGTCCAAACATTCTACCACTGCATTACCCAAAGCCAAAGGTCCCCAGTGTGCATTCCATCTACTTTTTGGGGTTTTCATTTTGATGCCAACTGGTGATGGATCAAGAGTGTGGAAGAAATCATGGCTCTCATCAAACAGTAGTACAACTACTTGGGTGCAACCCAAAGTACACGGACAACTTCTAAGTCACATTCATTTTTCTTCAAGCATCAACCTAGTTAATACAATTCTGTCCACCCAGACAAATGCCACTTGTGAAGGACAGAAATACAAAATATACTGATGATATGGAATAAAGCATATGTGGTATCATTATTGTGTAATGAATATAGCCCTTAAATTAAAAAGTACTAAATACAATGATGGTGCAGCATGATTCTAACTGTTGCAGTGATAAAAGCTTGTTTATATCACTAATTCTAACCATGATAGGAAGGGATGATTTCAAAAGCACATGAGTATTTTACTGGGCCTTTTCCTCGTGCCACAAGTCACCACTCTAGATAAATAAGCGTAAATGAACAGGGAGTCAAACATTTTCATTCTTTAGAAATTATCTTGCTAAATGCTAAGGTTCATTTAATTCTCAATGAAATGTTTTGCTCATCCCTGTACAGTACAACATGGCAATAAGAACCTCTACTCTTCTAAAGAGAGTAAACTTATTTTCTCTCCTTTAACTCTGTAGATAATGATCCATTGTGAGCTTCCGAGGATAGGGAGCTACAGCAAAATATATCTGCTCATTATGCATCGCTGTCCCTCTTGAGCCGACGAAGAAAAAAAAACCTTTCTATTGTGGATCTCCTACCACACAGAGAAGAAGACAAGATGATGATTTTCCAGCTCATTTCACATGCAAAGAATTCTCACTGATCACCATGGGGAGGCCTCTATTTCTCTCAGTGGGAATCTGTTGGTGTGTGCCATAATCATCTGCTAGCCGGGCAGATAAGGGACACATCAGTAGAATTATGAACATCTTTTTGAAAGTTACCGAGGGTGCTGTATGTTGGGGTCTGGTAGTGTGCAAAGGTGGCCATCCATCTAACTGAAAACTCAGCCCTTCAGAGATTCATTGTAGATTAATGCAATGCTACATATTTGAAGTTCTTCTAGTGCATCTGTCTAGTTTTCTTTATGGAGAAAATCATTAAATACAGGGGCACAGACTAACCACCACTAAGCGTGTGTGGTTTTGCCAATGTGAAAAGCAGAAAGCCCATGTATTGCAATTTGCTCTCTGTTACACAAACAGGACACACAGAGCACAAAACAAAGATCTTTATGATGTGAAAAGATGTCAGTTATGTAGAAGGGTACAGTGATCAGTATTTGAAGCATACTGTCTCTGTCTCAGAACTTTATTATTATCATTTATTTATATGAGAATAAACTTTTTATTGCAGGGTAGACATCCTCTCTGTAGACATTTGTTAATCTTCTAGTAATCACATATACACTGCATTGTTTTGTTGACATCTATGCAGAAAAGTGGCCAAAAGCAACTTAAAAGGCATTCCTTCTCAAATATATAATAATAAATACAGGTATCGGACCCCTTATCCGGAAACCCATTATCCAGAAAGCTCTAAATTACGGAAAGCCCGTCTCCCATAGACTCCATTTTAATCAAATAATTCAGAATTTTAAAACTGATTTCCTTTATCTCTGTAATAATAAAACAGTACCTTGTAATTGATCCCAACTAAGATATAATCAATCCTTATTGGATGCAAAACAATCCTATTGGGTTTAATTAATGTTTTATTGATTTTTTAGCAGGTATGGAGATCCAAATTACGGAAAGACCCCTTATCCGGAATACCCTTGGTCCCGAGCATTCTGGATAATGGGTCCTATACCTGTAACACTGTTTTGCCAACCAGACTGTCCATTCTCAACCTTTCCGTTAGAATTTCTAACAATAATGGACTATTGCATCATAAATATGGCTGCACCCTCATACAGGAACATGGGGGATCATATAGTTAATGCAAAAGCATTAAGCTAATACTTTTAAGGCAAAATTATAGCATGCAAGGACAAAGTTATGATAAATGTAAAAAACAAAGGCTTTATTTCTAGTGTAAGTATCTCTTTAAGCTCTAAATGAATAGCCATCCTACTCTGTTAGCCTAACTGGCATTGTATGGTGTGGTGTACGCTAAAGTGGATCTGGCTTTCTACACGTTCACTGTTTGCTCATGTACCTACATTTAAACAAGAACTGTGGATGTTTCTGTTTGGAAGCTTACATAGTTCCATACATCTCTTGAAACTACACTGACTTTTCTTTTTGAAGTATATAGAGAAAGAGGCTCTTTTCACACTGCGTATATGTGTGGCAGACAAAAAAAAATGATCTCAGATAGGAAGATTGGTTTTCACACACTAAATACATCTATCCATTAGGCTTCTAAAAGAAACTGTAATCAGAGATGTAAATTGATGAGTCCACAATTTCAGATAAAAACGACATTTCGTAGAGTTTCCCATGCTGGATACTAATGGTAGCGGTCTCAGTTGTAAAGGATATCGTATGACTATATGTAACTGTACTCTAAAAGAGGGATAATGCACAGCTGTCACAGAATAAAATCCTCTAAATGAATGAACTGACTAACCTAAAAAACACGATTAGTGTGACCACATGAGCCCCATTATCAGAAGGCGGCTCCGTAAGTAGGACTTCAGCAGCGGCTCTTTGAAATAAGAGTTTCAAAACCAGTAATAGCAGCGTCTCTTCCTAATAATAGGTATGGATAGTTTATAGTACTATATACCAAAGCAGCGTAAGTATCATAAAACACCTTCCACACACTTTAAGTGCAGCTGCTTTCCTCAATATAAAAGTGAGGCACCATAATCTAACAGCTCAGTGTTCTATATATTTAAAGGGGAACTCCAGCTTCTGAACAAAAATATGTTAAAAAAAAGCCCCACACAACACATAAACCCCTAACAATCTGTAATCTGTTCCTTCAGAAAAATAGTATGAATAAATATTATTTGTATATGCTGAAATCCAGCGGCAAACCAGTTCTTCTCTTCTCTGCATCATTTAAAATGTAACTTCTCCCACAACTTACAGACAGCATGCAGGAACTACATAACCCACAATGCATTGCACTGCAATGTTCCTTTCCTTATTGACATCACATGTGCAGGTAATTGTTGGTTTTGGAGTACTGCAGGCTGAAGGCAAGCTACTGTTACATTTGAGTCTCAAAGTAGTCAGCCAGTCAAAGTTGTTTGAAATTATGTTTACTTTTCGAAAAGCTTAAATTGGGTTTGGGTGGAGTCCCCCTTTAACTGATATAGTTTGGGTAAAATTTTGCACAAGCATACAATAGTAAGGGGTGGGTGGATTTACTGAAACTGAAGGATTCCCAGCAGTTCATATTTTATCACAGTTATTAATACTTAATTTTACTGACAGTCAGAAAATTGTTTAAACGAATAAGTTACTGCAGGCAAAGCTTCAGGAACCTTCACTCTTTTCATGAAGCCTTTCCAAAGACCAACAGTCACGTTAAGTCACAAGAAATGTAGATTTTAAGACCATATTTCAAACATAACATATCTTTGAATAAGCTGTGATGCATACAAAGTTGTTTTAGGAAACCTAAATAAAAATGATGTATGTTTCAGTGCTTCTGACTCGTTCCACATATCGACAATAACTAGAGAAGGGGAATGAGTGGCCACGATCAACCATTGCATCTGCAGTACTCCAGCATTCTCTGTTTGTCTGCGACCAGGTAGCGCACACACACACAAACTTTTTTAATATGTGCAATCAATTTTAAAGGAGAAGGAAAGGTAAGTAAGCTTTATCAGAAAGGTCTATGTAAATACAGCCATAAGCTCTCACAGAAACGCTGCACTGAGTCCTCTATTTAAAGAAACACAGGATTTCTTGTCTCCTTTTTGTAAACATATTCTTAGGTATCTGACATCCGCTCTCAGAAAAATCCTTCATTCCTGGGGCCTGAGTCTGCGCAGCTCTCTACTCTCTCCTGCTCCCCCCTCCCATAAGAATTCATAAAACTCACTTCCCCCTTAGGAATGTGCAATATGAACTACAAAGGCTAGAGCTGCAGCAGGAAGCTAGGAAGACCAAGCTAAAATGGCAGCTGCAATCTGAAACAAACAGAGGGAGCTTCTAAGGCTCTTTACTCAGGTATGGTAAAGCTTTCTGCATAATAAATATAGTGTTCTAGGTGGCACTAATGTGGCAAATCTATTGGCAGTAAAATGCCAAATTAACTTTCCTTTTCCTTTAAACTAGCATGCACACTTGCTATGTTGGGTCAACTATATAACAAATACATGGCACATATATATGGTATACTGTGGTAAACTTACTGTTAGGGGCTTTTACAATACTGCACACAGTGTATGGTGTTTGTAATTTCCAAAGTGTAAGCAATTCAAACTTGTAAGCACAAGTATAGGGGATCAAACTGTTCAGGAGACCCCTGGAATTTATATTTATGATGTTTTGTCTTTGTATATATGATCATGTAGGAGATTAGATGTTAAAAGAATCAAGCTTTGAAATATAGTTTAAAAAAATAATTGTAGCAAACATTTGCAGTTAGGTAGTTTGGCCTATTTACCCTTTTTTGTAGTCGACTTAGTCTTGGACATTATAGGCCTATAGGCCTTACAATCTAAAGCAGTAATCCTCAACCAGTGGCTAGTGAGCAACATGTTGCTCACCACCCCCTTTGATGTTGCTCCCAGTGGCCTCAAAATAGGTGCCAATTTTAATACTGTATTTCTGGCTTGGCAAGTTTTGGAAGCACAGAGACAGGGCCGGATTTATAAGTCGGGCGCCCCGAGGCCACCCCCTGTCCGGCGCCCTACCCAAGCCCATCCCACCCCGCGCGCATGCGCAACCGGCACGCGCACCCCCGCGCATGCGCGAACTCGCGATCGCATACAGAGCAATGGGGGAGAGACAAAAAACTTACATTTTTGGTGCGGCAGGGCGGCATGCCGCCCCCCAATTTGTGCCGCCCTAGGCCCTGGCCTTTCCACAAATCCGGGCCTGCACAGAGACACAATTTTACTCTAAGCAGAGCCTCCTGCAGGCTAGCAGTCCACATGGGCTACCAAATAGCCAATCACAGCCATTATTTGGACTCCCCAAAATATATCTTGGTAAAAAAATTCAATTATATAAAGCTGTCCCATATAGTTTTTTTTTAGGTACAGCAAAAACTCTTTCCAGGAAAGCCTCTAAATTAAAAAAAGCACAATATGTTTGAAAATCAGTTGGTATTAAAAGGTGATAAATTAAGTGCAATTCTGAGCACTTTCGCGGTGTAGATAATTTTTTTGCATATGCATTCATAATATTAACAGTGGAGCACTGTTTATATTATGAATTAGTAACATGCTAGTCTGTCTGAGTGGAATGGACAGGAATTCAGAAGCTTATGTACATTCCAGGAGGCATCTTCTGATACTCTTCTGCTCAGTTCTATTACTCCTGTAACACCGACTATAAAGTTAGCTGTAAATCATCATCCAAAGGAGAGAAGTGAATTGACAAAAACTTTTTCTTTCAGTGTGTAAAAAAACAGGCGTTGTTCAAACCAGCACAGGTATAGTTAATCCCGCATTTACTCTTCTCCCCCCCCTGCTCTCCCTAAACCAGGCATAGAGTGCTAGTGTGGACAACTCAGTGTGTAACCGAGCCTTACCCCTTAATTTTAACTATTTGATATAGTTTAATGGTTATTTAAAGGTTAAGTTTTAACTTGGTCTGAGTCTACGAACTAATACTGATGTGGGTGGTGCAGTGTTTTGATCTTCTTTCTTTCTTCCTTAATTGTAAAAAAAACAGGTTTTGGGTGGACATCTACAATAAGGACAAAAGGCTTGATACCTTCTGTGATTTTTATACTGCAGGTGCATAACTTGTAATAATATGAGGGAAAGTTTTCTTGCTAACAATGTATATATTGAAAATCAATTTATAAGTCTAAAGGTAATAGCTGTAAATTGAAATATGTATATATATGGGTTCATTCAGTGTGAATATAGCCGATGAATAATACCATAATCTCTCCCTTAGATCACTGCTACGTATGGTAAATTAAAAAATAAATGGCTTTTTTTTTTTGACAGAAAAAAATTCCAGAATTTGATAAACCTATTTTGTTAGTTTCTTTTTGTATTCACTGGCACCCACACACCCCACTCATTTCACTCCTTCCAGCTATGCAGTAAACTCAGTACAAACTCAAATGTGTGCCTGTGCCTTTCTCATCAAAGATCTATATCTACTTAACAACAAATGCAGCAAAATATACAGAGATTTTGATGTGTTAAGGGTAATTCTCACCTTACTTCGACATACTTTAAGCAAGTAACTATACATTCTGGTAGAACTCTAAAATGGTGTACTAAGTCACTTCCCCACTTATACAATAATTACTAATAGGCCTTTTTTACCACCACTCTATACCCATCACACTGCCTATTGGATGCAGGTAGGATGCAGGGGGTGTAGGGGAAAAACCCCATCAAAATACTCTCTGACACAAAACATGAACCCTTTGACAAAAAAAAAATTAAGGTATGGAACCTGCAATCCAAAATGCTCAGGACCTGGGGTTCTCTAGATAAATTCCAGTACAGGTATGGGATCCCTTATCCGGAAACCATTATCCAGAAAGCTCCGAATTACGGAATGCCCATCTCCCATAGACTCCATTTTAATCAAATAATTCAGAATTTTAAAACTGATTTCCTTTTTCTCTGTAGAAATAAAACAGTACCTTGTAATTGATCCCAACTAAGATATAATTAATCCTTATTGGATGCAAAACAATCCCATAGGGTTTAATTAATGTTTTATTGATTTTTTAGTCGACTTAAGGTATGGAGATCCAAATTACGGAAAGACCCCTTATCCGGAATACCCTTGGTCCCGAGCATTCTGGATAACGGGTCCTATACCTGTACCATTAACTTAGTATCCTCATGCATTAGTCCAGTTGTCTGGACTGGTGTTAGCTAGATGGCTTGAAGGGTCCAAGTTTTGTTGAGAAAACACTTGTTCCAATAATGTAGTTTGTGGGTCGTTATATGCACTTCCAAGGTATGGTTGCGCATTGACAGAAAAACATACAGTTTGCATATATACTTGTAAGATGTTTTTTTGGCAACAGCAGACACAATAAGTAAGAGTCTCTTGGCTCCCCTAGTCATTCTCGTAGCAGTGTTTGTATTCACTCCTCATATTGTGGGAATAAGGGTACATAGTTGACCACGTGTCTGGTTGCATAGTTCTGTACCTGAAGCCAAAAATGTTTAATAAGTGGGCAGTTCCACAGGCAGTACATTAGGTCAGCTGGGGCTCCTTGGCATTTGGAACAATGTTTATCCTGTCTTATTTGGGCTTTTAACAGTGTTAGTGGGGTTAGGTAAATTCTGTGGAATAAGTTTCATATTCTTTCCCCATAAATGCTGGATGGTAAAGTGTACCACGTTTGTTTGTATGATGCAAGAATTTGCTTCACTTCCATTCCCAATATGTCCACTGTCCATTGCCTCGGTCCTTTTGTCAGTTTGTTTGAGTCTATGTTTTCTTTTTAAGAATCAATAGTTGAAGGATATGTCTCATTTTCCATTGCTAGGGTTTCAAAGAAAATTGTCTAAGGTGTTGTTCCAGTCTTTTTGTCAGAAGTGGCGAACAGTTCTGCTAGTATATGTTTGTGTTTATAAGAAAGTGAAAACATTTTGGGGTAATGAGGGGTATTTGTCTCACATTTGGGTGTGTATGAAGTGTTCTGCAGTTTTTATCTAGTAGGTGCCATATAGCTATTACCCCCTGCTTATCCCAGTCTAGGTATATCTGTAGTGCTTGGCCACTTTGGAATTTTTTTGTTTGTTTTCATATTGTTTGTCATACTAGCCAGGTTGCATATAACAGTGGGTTATCCACAAATCCGTCCAGTAGTTCTTGTTTCTGTAAGTGGAGCAGGTAGAGTAGGTGGGTGTGGGGGAGAAATTGTTGTTCCTGTGTGGTGTTTGTGTACATTTCAGTATTGTTTATCCAGGCTTTTAAATCTCTTAGGAGGGACACCAAATTATATTGTTTAATGTTAGGGAAGTTTAACCCTCCATTTACGTTTTGTTTTTGTAGTTTTATTAGTCCGATCTGGGGTCTTTTTTATTCCAAATTTATTGTCTAAAGATTCTCTGGATGTCCTCCTATCGATATTGATGTATTTTGTAGTTTGAGTAGCAGCTTGCGGAAGGAAATCATCTGTAGTGGATTAGTTCTACCCATAAATGGACACACTATAGGCTTGCCATTTTTTAGTGTCAGGGTGTAGTTCCTCCATGTATGTTGTGATATTGTGGTGGTACAGTTTGGTATGATATTTTGTTATATGTATGCCTAAGTAGGAAATCTTAATCTTTGGCCCATTTAAAGTTCTATTTTGTACTCTACATGTGTGTGCCTTTTGGGACCAGCTAAGTATGTAAGGTGGGGCTTGCTTAGGGTTTCCTATATAAAACAAAAGGTCATCTGCTAACACTGTGAGATTTGTTATGTGAGAGCCTTTCTGAATTCACTGGAATTCTGTCATGTTTTGAAGTAATCGTAGAAGTGGATTTAGGGTTAGGTTGAATAAAAGTGGTGATAGTGGGCATCCCTGTCATGTACCC
This sequence comes from Xenopus tropicalis, assembly GCF_000004195.4. NCBI lineage: Eukaryota > Metazoa > Chordata > Amphibia > Anura > Pipidae > Xenopus > Xenopus tropicalis. The sequence continues at coordinate 31,950,688 of NC_030682.2, forward strand.
CTTTGTATGGCAATGGGGATGATAAGTAGGCCGTTGAGAAGGAGTTGTGTTCGTGCTCTGGAGTATATTGTATGGATACATTTTTTAAAAGTTGGGCCTAGTTTTCCAACTTCTAATATCTGGTATAGGAAGTGCTATAATATATTTATGATAAATATTTTATGGAAACTTTTTCCACAACTAGGCGCAAGAGTATGTTTTTACTGCTTTGCTCTTTAACTAATATTATGGAGGCTGCTATTGCTGTTCTGATTCCTAGTGTTGAGTGTCTGTTTTGCATAAATTCTAGCTGATGGGTGGTTAATAAAGTTGGGTTAGGAGTTGAAGTTGTTGGGCTACGATTGTGGATAATGTTTTTTAATCCACATTTAAGAGAAAGATTGGGTGATAAGAAGTGACTTGAGTGAAATCCTTGTTAGGTTTAGGGATTAAAATGGGGCATGCATCTGTAAAGCTTTGTGTGGTGATGCTATCTGTGTGTATTTTGTTACAGATATTGGTTAGTAGTGTGTAGGATCTTATAATATATGTCAGTGTAGCTGTTGGGTCCTGGTAACTTATTGGTGGCTAGTTGTTTTATTGGTATGTGAAATGTGGTGGTGTGGTGATGAGAGGAGCGTTTAACGCTTCTCTTTGATCGCAGTTTACTTCTGCTACGATTGCTTTAGTCAGAATTTGTTTCATTAACGTTCGTTTGGTTCTTCTGCCTTGTATAGAGTTGTGAAGTAGTTCTCTGTGGTTTTGATTATTGCCTCCATGTTGTTGAGGGGCTTTTTCACTTTAGTATGGGTCTTTTTAGAAGGCTCTTTTGTGAGATTGGCTAATATTCTTCCAATTTTATTGCCCAAACTGTAGAAAGTAATTTTTTAAAATTTGAATTATTTGATAATAATGGAGTCTATGGGGCATGGCCTTCTTGTAATTTCTGGAAATTAGGTTTCCGGATAAAAGATCAGATACCTGTATTAGTTAAACTTAGTAACATCTCAAGAAAAAAGCTCATCATATATTTCAACCAAAAAACAGCAAAGGGGTACCATAACCCTACTGCCACCAGCATGCCAAGAAGCTTCTTTTTCTTATCAACCCTATGTAAACATTTCCACAATCTTTCCAACTGTGCAGAAAATACATTTATAAATGATATGCGTGTATTATGTTCAAAAAATGTAATAGTTATCAGCTCAGTGTGTAAGAGCTAATGCTTTCCTATATTTCATTCCCCAATAATACATAACAGAACACAGAAAAAGCTTTAATAAATGCTTTTTAAATGGCACTTAAGCCTTTCTGTAATATATGACACAGAAATGGTTAAACACTCTTTTAAGTGTATCTGTTTTGGCTCTTTGAACGTTGGACCCCTTTCTAAATGCATCATTTAGTCTTTAATTTTTCCATACTCAAAAATAACTGTTTAGGTGACAGCCATTTATCCACCAGTGCTAAGCCCCCTCACGATTAATGCCAGCAGTGACTGACAGAACAACAAACAATTCCAAAATTTAAATATATGGCAGAGAATTATGATGTTGGCCATTGGACTCTTGAGATCTAAAGTATTATGCTACATTGAGAATTGAACGTAAAAGTCATATATATTTTGCATGTTTAGCAAAACGGTTAATGAATACAGGTGCCTTTGTTTTTGTGGGTTAGGTTTTTCTCTTTGCTAGCAGAACTGCATTGATAAACACTGATATTTATATATACTATAGCAGCAGTGGGATAACAGTCTCTGGAAAGGGACTGTGGTTGTGGGATAGCAGGTATAGTAGGGAGAGATGGTGCCTATAGTAGCAGTGGGGGGGATAATAGCCTCTGGGAAGGGACTGTGGCTGTGGGATAGCAGGTATAGTAGGGAGGGATGGTGCCTATAGTAGCAGTGGGATAATAGCCTCTGGAAAGGGATTGTGGCTGTGGGATAGCAGGTATAGTAGGGAGAGATGGTGCCTATAGTAGCAGTGGGAATAATATTCTCTAAGAGACTGTGGCTTAGCAAGTATCGTAGGGAGAAATGGTGCCTGCAGCAGCGGTGGGGATAACAGCCTCTGGGAAGGGACTGTGGCTGTGAGATAGCAGGTATAGTAGGGCGAGATGGTGCCTATAGTAGCAGTGGGATTGTAGCCTCTGGGAAGGGACTGTGGCTGTGGGATAGCAGATATAGTAGGGAGAGATGATGTCTATAGTAGCAGTGGGGGATAATAGCCTCTGGGAAGGGACTGTGGCTGTGGGATAGCAGGTATAGAAGGGAGAGATGGTGCCTATAGTAGCAGTGGGATAATAGCCTCTGGGAAGGGACCGTGGCTGTGGGATAGCAGATATAGTAGGGAGAGATGATGTCTATAGTAGCAGTGGGGGGATAATAGCCTCTGGGAAGGGACTGTGGCTGTGGGATAGCATGTATAGTAGGGAGATATGGAGCCTATAGTAGCAGTGGGGGGAGTGGGGCTGTGGGATAGCAGGTATAGTAAGGAGAGATGGTGCCAATAGTAGCAGTGGGGGGATAATAGCCTCTGTGAAGGGACTGTGGCTGTGGGATAGCAGGTATAGTAGGGAGAGATGGTACCTATAGTAGCAGTGGGGGGAAAATAGCCTCTGGGAAGAGACTGTGGCTGTGGGATAGCAAGTATAGTAGGGAGAGATGGTGCCTATAGCAGCAGTGGGGATAATATTCTCTGGGAAGGGACTGTGGCTGTGGGATAGCAGGTATAGTAGGGAGAGATGGTGCCTATAGTAGCAGTGGGATAATAGCCTCTGGGAAGGGACTGTGGCTGTGGGATAGCAGGTATAGTAGGGAGAGATGGTGCCTATAGTAGCAGTGGGGGGATAATAGCCTCTGGGAAGGGACTGTGGCTGTGGGATAGCAGGTATAGTAGGGAGAGATGGTGCCTATAGCAGCAGTGGGGATAATATTCTCTGGGAAGGGACTGTGGCTGTGGGATAGCAGGTATAGTAGGGAGAGACGGTGCCTATAGTAGCAGTGGGGATAATATTCTCTGGGAAGGGACTCTGGCTGTGGGATAGCAGGTATAGTAGGGAGAGATGGTGCCTATATTAGCAGTGGGATTATAGACTGTGAAAAGGGACTGTGGCATATTATATATAAAAGGGAGAAATGGTACCTATAGCAGCAGTAGGTTTAATAAACTCTGGGACAGGACAGAAGTGTTTCTGTGGCAGAGTTTAACCCCTCTCTTGTTGAGGTAAATAATTTCATAGATATAGATTAAAAAATGTGCAGCAATAAAGATTAGAATATTGTTGACCCTCTTACTTGATACAAAAGCACAAATTAAATTAAATCTAAAATTTCAAAGCTAGCAGAAAAAAATGGCACAATTCAAGATCATTTCTTAAAAATTAAATAAAGTGATAATATATTAGATCTTCAAGCCCCACAAACGTTGAAGGATACTGAATGTACCATACATATATTTACTTTTTAAAATTACCTTTATAATTTCACTCGGAACGCCAGGATCTGGTACTTTATCCAAGTAAGTGGTCAAATCTTGATCAACATGTTCAAACACCAGTGTAAGTTTTGTCTCTCTGTCTGTCCGTGAAACTGTACATACATCAAACAATCTGTAGAGAAAAAAAAAACATGAGAATGGGAAACCACCAACACTTACATACAGCCAGCCATTTCCTAGTGGGGTCACTTTTAATTTAAAGCACCCCTTAGCTATATTTCCTAAGTTTCAGAAGGTTTTGCCTTAAAGGGGGGCCTAGAGATTATAGTATGAGCCTTTGATGTGGGATCTCCAGCTTAGAGACCCTGATTTGATCCCCCTGTGCTAACTCCCTATAACCCAAGGCAAGTCACTTAAATCTTCTGGTGTCTTCTGCCTTGCTTGCTGTAAAATGCTTAAATGTTTGCAAAGCCAACAAAAATAAATAAACCTCAATGTTAAAGGGGATTTACGCTCAAAATCAGAATCTTTGTTTTTATTAATGAAAGGAAATGCAATTCTAAGCAACCTTTCAATATACATTACAGACTTTCAATGATCTGCATGTAAGTATATGCAGTTGAAAGTAGTTTACATCTGTCCTTTGCTATTGTCTTGGATTGCAAGACTACATTCATTATGCAAAGAAAATACATTTTAATGTTCATTTCAGTAACACAGAGTTAACACAGAGCAGCTTTAATGTTTTAGAATATGTTAAAGGATACTCTATGGTAAAACATAAAATGCAGAGGTTTTATTCAAATAAGTAGAAACATGGGAAAGATAAGAAATGACAGCTACTGATGCACAAAAAATTCCAATTATATAACAAACTAATATAACAGAAAACCATCCAGCACACAGCAATGCAGGTGAGACACTGGTATTTGAACCACAAAATTGCTCATCTGTATGTAGTATCTACTAATAACAATAATTACAGATAATAGATATATATGCCCCCTTTTATATTATTTACACGTTTATGCAATATTTAACTTGGGTAGTCAAAATGAGTCTTGAGGTTACGCCATTTTTTTTTTCACTTTGCACCATGCCTTATACACCACTGGAATTGACATTAGAACTATGGCCAATGGTATGGACCAGTCAGCCCAGTCAGAAGTTTTCTTTGATTAACACAAAGGGGGCATTTACTAACATTCATATTCATAATTTTTTTGTACAAAAATACCTTTTTTTCTCGGAGAAACACATTTTTTCCTGCTATTTATTATGCGTCAAGCGATAAATCCGAAAGTAAAAATATGGCATCTAAAATCTGTCAAGGTCATGTCCTTCAAGTCAAGGCAACTGTCCTTGATTCCAACTGAAAGATCTTCTTTGCTTTGTAGGACTTTCTATTCGCTTAAAAATGCTAAATAATCTCGGTTTTTGTGGGGGGAGGTTTTGTTCATGCTTGCTTTTAAAAGGCTGTTTTATTACATCACTTGACATTTGTGGTTTTCCTTGGTTTAACAAATCTATAAAACCACAAAAACGTTGATAAATGGGCTTCCACGAGGCATGCTCTTGTTCCCCTTGGTGATCTTATGACCAGAGTCATAATAAATGACTCCTTATATCTGTTTTCATTTCTTTTCCAACAACTAGGACATATGTCATATTGTTGACCCCTTTAGCCAAGCATTACACCGATACAAAGGCAATATTTGGTCTTTGCTGAGAACACAGATCAGTAGGATGATCATATTATTTGCTAAATTAAATCTCAAATCAGTTGAATCAATTAAAAAAATGAATTGATAGATTTCTCCCCTCATTTTCTAACTACTTTCACCTACAATTTCTGTTCCTTTTCTATAAAATCTATACAGTTCTTACTGCCCCCTTTATTACCCGCTGCAGTTGTACATGTTCCCAGTTTCAAACACGTCACAATCACCAAGATTCAGAAGCACGGAGAAAATCTTTGTGATGTATGTTTGAGTTATAAATTATTTTTGAGGGTCACCCTGACCATCTATCTATATGCAAGAGGATAATAAATAAAGGATTTTGTTTGATTAATCAGCCTTGCGAGAAACTTCTGAAGAGGGAATGTTTGCTAGTATTTGACTTTAGGTTAGTAACCTGCAATAAATATATTTATATAAATCAACATGGAATGCAGCCGTACAGCCTATAACCCCAACACATGCAAATAGAGAGGAGCCAGACAGGTCTGAACATCTGAACATAAACACTGGAAAATATTTCCCACTGTATGATTCCTTTGTGTTCACTTAAATTTGCTTTAAAATTTTCAAAAAACACCTTTGCTGCCAGATATTTAGTGCACTGGCCAAACCAGCAATGTAGGGACATACTTCAGTAAAATGATTTCCCTGAAAAAGAAGGTGTATACAAATGATAGCCTTCTTATGGGGCATTACACGCTTGCCACCACTTTGATAGATCACTTCTCTAATCCAGATATTGCACTTGGAAGCACAGAATGTATAAATGTCACGATCCAACCGGCACAACTTTCTTGGAAAGGCCTTTGCAAATAAAATCATTAGACTGTTCCACAGCTTAAAGGCATTATTATACTAAAATGATCTGAATATTGGTCAGGGTCATTTATGAACAGATGAAATGCGTTTGCATAGCAGAATCCAAATATCTTTAAAGATGAACTATGCTGGAGTGTGAATGAAACAAGGTAATAAACATGCAGTTTTTTAAAAAAATATGTGATTATATACCTGCCTCAAATGCTGTATGTTTTTCTATTTTTCAGTCATTTCTAATCTGTGGCATAACCCTGGAATAAAAAATGTAATGTTTTGCTCAAGAGAAAGTATTGCCAAACAGTGCAAATGACAAAAAATCTAGAACCATGTAAAGTGGACCCTACTAAGTAGAGAAGGAGGAACAAATTTACCCAGTTTTATAACATGAGTTGCCACTTACATTCTGCATTGACTAGAATGTTGCTATATGTTTTATTATGGTTCTACTTCTTATCAAGTCTTGAAATATTTTACAACGGTGTAATGCCATACTAAAGAGCCTAATTTCTGCAGATACATTGGGCCATATTGGCACAGTCACATGGGCTATATGGAGCCTAATGGTGGGCCACGTAGAGCATGTGGAGCATCGGGGGGTGTGGCGCAGTGTGCTAGAGGCAGCCGGAGTAGTGGGTCCTTAGCTGAGGAGGTGGGGGCGGTGCACTGTTCCTTGGTTCTAGAGAAGTTACATTATGAATGATGGAGGTAATAGGTGCTCTATTTTTTTGGTTACTAACTGAAAATAATTGTCAGGTAATATTTACAGGTCACTTGCTGGACAGCAAGTATTGCTTTTGTTGTTACCTTACACCGCCCTGCTGAAATCTATTAAAGATGCAGAAAATGTATAAGGTTTTTATGTAAAGTGACTAAAACTTGTAAATATCATTTCACTATTGTTCAGCTTTTCATGTTTTGCCAATATGGTTTGGTTTTTTTAGCTAGGGTTCTAGTAGGTAAGGCAATCTGATGGTAAAGGTTCATTTTAATTTATGTGCTTAAAGAGTTTCAGTGGTCTGGTAATATTAGTTTGTCACAAAACTTTCTTTATAATATTTATTCTTATAAACAAAGCACAGTAATACTATTTCTTTGGTTAATTAATTTAACACTTTTTAGGAACTAAACTGAGCATTGATGCAAACATTACATACATAAGCTTATGGGTGAAGACACATGGAGCTACTAGTATCAGCTACTTGTTGTGGCTCCAGAAATAGACAATGCTGATCATTTACTGATAATTGTCTCTACATGTGTTTTAGCAGAAGCAATTCCCAGTACTGTCTATGGCAGGGTATTTTCTGGTGTTTAGTAGCCGTGACAAGTAGCTGCTACAAAGTAGCTCAGTGTGTAAGGGACGTTTATCAATCTACATTCAACATGTCGCTCTTTTCTTTCTGCTGGACAACTACTTCCAACATGTGGCATGCTAATAAGGGACTTTCTGTCTGCTATTTAGACAAAGGAACTGCAATGTATTATACTTGCAATACCATACTGTGAATATTAGTAACTAATTCAGAAAAAATATGTTTTAACAGTTAGGGAGCTCTTCAGTCTGACTATTATAGTGCAAAAAAACAGAAAGGGGTTGAATGATACTCTGTCATGGGGATGTGGCTGTTCAGGGAAAAGACCAAGCAAAGCAGCAGCAGGAACAATCTGTTTCCTCATAGCTTGCAGAGAGAAATAACATACAGCTAAGTCTAGCATAGGTATTCCCCTCTAATAACCACAAATTAAGCAATAGTAAGTTACATTTAGTGCATTACCTATTCAGCTATTGTGTCTGAATAGGTTATGCATTTTTTGTGTGTGTCTTATTTTACTCTAAGGGGTGAGTGTAATACAAGTTGTTTTAGATCTAAAGCTTAACAAAAAAAATGTAGGCAAGAAATGCTGCACATTACTGTTTGGGGTTCTGTACCAGCCCAAGGCGACCACAACCCTTTAGCAGGGAAGATCTGTGCCCTCAAAGATGCCAGTAGCCCCCCATCTTCTTTTCTGCAGATTCCCTGCACACACTCTGTGCTGCTGTCAATTACCTGAGCTTAGGGACCAACTCACAATATACTGTATATATAGAATATAGATGATAGAATATAAATGTCACAATACAAGATTCATAAGTAATTCGTTCAGATTCTCAGCTCAGACACCAGTGCAATTTGTATTAGAATTAAAAGCAGCCGTATAGCATCAGTTTTTATGAGAGACAACCCTCGTTTTCTCCTTGATGATTTGCGACAACCCCTAAGCTTAGCTTCTTAAAGGAACAGTAACACCAAAAAATTAAAGAGTTTTAAAGTAAATAAAATAAAATGTACTGTTGCCCTGCACTGGTAAAAGTTATGTGTTTGCTACAGTAACGCTACTATAGTTTATATATAATAAGCTGCTGTGTCGCTACGGGGGCAGCCATTCAAGCTGGAAAAAAGGAGAAAAAGCACAGGTTACATAGCAGATAACGGATAAGCTCTGTAGAATACAATAGTGTTTTATCTGTAATCTGCTAAGTGCCTGTGCCTTTTCTCCTTTAAGGGCTCTGGCACACGGGGTGATTAGTCGCCCTCGACAAATCTCCCGTGTTTCGGGCGACTAATCTCCCCGAATTGCCATCCCACCGGCGACAATGTAAGTCGCCGGTGGGATGGCACACGCTGCGCAGGCGATTTCGGCTGCGTGTGCCATCCCACCGGTGACTTACATTGTCGCCGGTGGGATGGCAATTCGGGGAGATTAGTCACCCGAGACACGGGAGATTTGTCGCGGGCAACTAATCTCCCCGTGTGCCAGAGCCCTAAATGGCTGCCCCCCTGGCTACACAGCTGCATTCTTTATATAAACCATATTAATTAGTGTTTCTGAGGCAAACAAACCAGTTGTACCAGTGCAGGGCAGCAGTACATTATATTGGAATTTCTTTTATACACTTCAATTTTTTGGTGTTACTGTTCCTTTAACAGCTAATACACTCAGCATGTGCGTGTCACTGACAGTAACATCTAACAAAATCCAAGACAGTCCAGCTCCTGTGCACAACAAAATGTTAAACCTTTATCCTAGTGAGTATATAAAATATAAAAATATAAAAAAAGCATTTGTAGCCATATTTATTTTAATGGTTCAGATTTCCTTTACCGGTTTGTTGATGCCATCTCGTCCAAACAGCCTGCATTTACAAGGTGGGCATAGCGGGAAAAGGTCTGCTCGTTTAGCGACCTTCGCCAGAGATCAAGCAGAGCAGATCAAGTGAATGACCAACTTTACATGTATGCAATGCACAATTATAGGCTTATGTAACAGTTTTTAATGTTGTGAATTTTGAGAGTGTTTTTCTAATTCAAATACACATGCATTTGGAATGCTTGCTTATTTATTAAGGGAAACCTGTTTGAATAAAAAAACTGGAATATCTCGAATTTGCGAGTTTACAAAATCTTGAATTGTCCCTTTGCCTAGGACAACTCCTATCTACTTCTACATGACCTTGCAAGAGTTTTACAATTGAGTTTTCAGATATTTTTTCCTTAATATATATCAGAGATTCGAGTCTTTGAACCAAAATTTGAATTTTTGTGAGAAACTCAAATTGTTGATAAATCACCGCCATAAGAGTTTGATAACTAATGGAATTTTTTTTTTTATTCCTATTCATGCTAATTGTTTTCCATTTACACTTGTATTACATTTACCCCTACCCCCTATTTTTTGGGATCTTACAGGGGACCCCTGCAGTGAGCACCCACCTTATTGTATTGATTCTGTAGGTGTGCAGCATTGCATACTTGAATTTTTTTGCCACGGGTGATAAATCTGAACCCCCCCCCCCCGCCTGAATGTTAGCTATTTAAAAGCTCTAAATGTTAAAGTGAATTAACTTGAGTTGTTAGGATATTAGATTGTGCTCATGTAGATATTGCAAATGGCATCTCCCAGAAACCCATAGGACAGGCTAATGGCATTCACTACCTGCACATCAATGCAAAGTCAAAATGTAAAAGTAGAAGAAGCACTAGATGACGTGGCTTTCTAAGAACATCAGAAATCAGTTTTTTATTACGGCTGCTTTACCATAGTTACATCATTTTTAGCTTGGGCCAATCAACTGTTCCCACAGAAATGTACGGTTTTTAATCATGGCTTCATCTTGTACATTGTGCAGTGGTAACATTTACAATACTGTCTCCTGGTTACATAACAAATATGTATTTCTTCATATCATCCAATTTTCTTTTTTAGTATGTGATTTCTAGTATGTCCCATAAGGTTTAAGTTTGTTTTAAGTTTCTGTTGGAAGATGGTCGCATTAACAAGGTCAGTACAGTTTGTGTCACATTTGTAGGGATGATGTAAGCTTACAGCTCTGTAAACAGAATATTACAGAATCTGCAACTTGACCTCCTCTAAAAATAAAGCACCGGAGGGCTCATTTAAGAATGCAAGTGGAAAAGTGCAAAGCACATAAATTGCGATTTTCTTTTTACCTTACCCACAATGCAGTATTTATTCTCAGAATTCCATTGCAAAATGGCAGGTAATGAATCTTTTAGCTGATTTACCAATGCAGATATTTAAGAGCTTATTTACAGTGCCCACAGTGTGCAAAATGCATGGGGTTTATGCAGCATGTGCTCAATTCAAAAGGGGCAGGAGAAGGCACATAGGTGTCCTCCCCCCCCCCCACCCATAAAGTCATTCTGAGGTGCAAGGTAGAAGCAGCAGGACACACAACCTGCAGGTGCCCTAAAGCAGGCTGTAAGAACAGGGCTGCCTCACCTGCCACTGAGCTTGTCATTGAGTGCCGGATTTTTTATCAGTGCAGAGCGCATGTGTCATAAATAACCCCTTTAGTGTGGGATTTCAGTGTAAAGTTCATGTAAAAATGGAGTCCAGGCACTGATTCTAGGTCTCTGCACCTTCAGCACAGTTCAATCAAAGTAAGCTGAACAGGCATATTGTAAAGTTGCATGTTTGCAAGATATGGATCAGAATCGCTGGTGGGATGGCATACGCGTCGCTATGATTTCCGGAAGTCGCCCGAAGTTTCCTCTCAAGGCCTCCCGCCGGTGATTTACATTCTGGCCGGTGGGATGGCATTGCGAGGAGATAAGTCGCCCGCGGCAACGAAGATCTGTAGTGGGGCGACTAATGTCCCCATCAGTCACTGCCCTATGACCCAGAATAAAGAAATTATACACACATGATGGAGGGTTGGATAGGCAAACAGATTCAACAATGCCATCAAACAATAGCAGGAGACCAATCTGGAAGGCAAGATTGTAAATACTGCAAGCAGTACACAACAGGAATTCATTTTATGCAGTCAAGAGGTCAAGACAGGTAGCAGACAATGTCAAGTCTATTTGACCAGGCAAGAGGTCAGGGCAGGTGGCAGACAAAAGCAAGTCTGTTTGGCAATCAAGAGGACCGGACAGGTGGGAGATAATAGCAAGTTTGTTTGGTAGGCAAGAGTACAAGGCAGGTGGCAGACAATAGTAAGTCCATTTGGCATGTAAGTGGTCAAATACCGAAAATCTGCAGAAATTGTAAAGGGCATGGCACTCTGGAACAAAAGTTAAATCACCAAGAGAACTCGGTTCTCGAATTAGTTTTCTGCAGGTAAGAAATATCCAACCTGCACCCATCCTTTCTCAACTCAGGCCTGACCAGCGACCCTGAGAGGGGGGGCTAAAAAGACTATCCCACCAAAGAAAAGGTAAGCGACTGGGAGTCCAGCCACAGCTCACAAATGAAAAGTTCTGTGCTCCCAGACCAACGTGAAACCAGCACCATATATAATTTACAATTGCCTACAAAATTTTAGGTTTTTTTTCTTTTATCCTATAAAAGGGAGGTTTTAGCAACAAAAATCTTTAATGAGGGGAGGGGAAGAGGGACAGCTACACTGCCAGTAAATTTGTCGGCTCTTGCTGGTGATTTACCGGCTAGGCCAGTCAAATACCAGCCGGGTGGCAATTCTATTTGGAACAGGGACCAGAAGGAAGGCAGTGGTACCAGGCACAACTGTATGGAAGTGCAAGGAGCAGAGACATAAAGTACCTTTAATAATTAGTCGGATTATGGGAGGCACCAGAGCAGATACAATAGATTATCCTCTCTTGTTCTCCATCATCCTGTCATTGGTGTAGAAAAACTGTTCAATTAAAGTAAACTGAATACAGAATAGCAGAATCTACATTCCTGGCACTCCAGCATCTACAGTGTTGGCAGTTAAAGGGTTACCGACATATACAGTACAACTTACAGTAGGGAAAGAGTGTAAACGTACAATTTGGGCATCACAAATACCAGCATTAATTATTCTGGAATAGTCAGGGTTAAAAAAAGGAAGTGATGGTTTGCAGCAGAAACTAAGAAGTGAAGAATAGGCTAAAGGAAAGAAATCAGCAAGGAAACTGCAACTTTAAGCAGTTAGTTTTGTCCCCTTGCTGCTCCCCCGCGTATGTGATGGCAGACCGTACATTCCCAACTCTTCCTGCCAAGTGAAAATGAAAACGCTTCTAGTCTAGAAATGATTGAGGTGGTTTTCCCTAATCAAATTAAAGCAGCCAAATGTTCTTTTCAAAGGTAACTGTCTACTCGGCAGCTGTATGCAAACGACCACATCAAATGTGGATCGAAAAAAAAAAAAAATAACGATAGAGACTTCTGTCCCTTCGAGTGCTTTACTTCTTATAGAGAGGGAACAAAAGCAGCAACACAGCTAATAATTACATTTGCCGAAAGGATGAGGGGGTTTCATTTAACCCCGTCCTTTCTAGAGATTCATGAGCAGCTGGAAACAGTTATGTGAGACAGTACTTCCCAAGGTAACTGTGTTATAACTACAACACATACTCGTGGGATACAGAAAGTACACCCAATATGAAGTTTTAATTTTTTAATATGTGGACATATCAATATATGGTCTTTATTAAAGCAGCATATAAAGGTAAAGGAGATGTAACTGAACAAAAAGCAAGGACAAATCGACTTTGTAATCCACACAAAATTAATAGATATGCCATTTGCTTATTATTAGGCTAATACCTCGTATTGCTCCTCTGGCACAAACAACATCAAGTAGGTTCCTGTTGGGCCCTGATACCCTTGGCTACCAGTCCTTCTTGGTGTTCTGGCCACCCTTCCATGCTCTCAACTAAAGGTGGCCATACACAGGCAGATTTAAGCTGCAGATTCATGTCAGATTCAACCTTTTTTGTGCCAAGGACCGGTGGTAAGCAGGTAAAATTTTCCATGGACCGGGGGGTGGGCATATTCAGCGCGGCCAGGAACAGAGGCGGCCCACTAGAAAGCAGCCTGTGGCCCGGCAATAGTCCGCGGACCGGCGGTTGGGGACCCCTGCTTTAGACTGATTTAGCCGCTTATCTGCCAGTATATGGGCACTCTTGAAGGGCCTACCCGGCCAATTTTAGACCAGATATCAATTGGGCAGGTTTGAATTTCCCGCTGGAACAGCATAAGCTTATTAATGCAGTTCTCGTTCCGACAGGTCCTATTCCTGTCATTGTAATTCGATTATTCTCATACCGCCCACCTCAGGTGGGCATATCGGTGGATCCGCTTGCTGGGCGACCTTATATAACGAATGGCTACCTTCCACCACCCGCGCGCATTACCAATTTTCAGTCTCCACTCCTATTGCTGGTTAGTGCACTGATATTGATGTCTGTTGTTTGTCCGTCTCTCTTTCACTTGATACTGGTAGGAGCAGTGTCAGACTGTGGTGTCCAGGGCCCACCGGAGCTGCCACCTCAGGGGCCCCCACCGTAGTCATAAGCTGGCACTACAACCTGTGGTCCACCCCCCACATGTACCTTACACTACACAGCCGAGATTGGGAGGAGGTCGGGGGGAGCACCAATAGAACAGAACTTGGGGCCATGGTGCAATTAAGGAGCAAAAAAGTGTGGACCTGTGGTAGCCTGGTCAGAACTGTGTTAAAACGGGGTTAGTTTGTGATTATTACGTCATGCATCTGATGCACCTAATAATGTAGCCCTCTGTGGGATGTTTAGTTTGGCAGTCACTCCAAGGTTCCTCCTGCATCAGCAGGCATACCTGTCTGGGTTTCAATGGAACAGGCAGGACTGATGAAATGGTGTTTGCTGCAGCAATGTTGAAGTGCAAGGAGGGTGTTTGGACACAAGTAGCTTTATTAAATAGCATCAATACATGCACCCAATGAGCTCATGTTAGACCACACTTATTAGTAGTTGTAAATTATGCTCTTATATGTCCCTTTACAGGTTGCAGTAGCTTCAGCGTTCCCCTTCATCAAAAGGCATACAGTGCAAGTGCGCAAGTGTACCTTTCAATGCAAGTACATATAATGGATGGTATTTTTCATGCAACTAACTGGGACAAACTTGCTGAACCACACCTGCACTTAGCGGTAGTAAATGAGCCTTAAAATGGTCAATATCCTATCTTTCCACATATATAGCACCCCCTGTGGTCAGTTTTGCCTATGTAAGATATAAGAACTACTGTTTTTAGTTACAATTCATTATATTCTTTGTCCTAGCAGTCACTGGCACTTTCTCTGGCCACTGATATGTCATAACTAGTCATTTTGTATTTTATTTCTTTAATATGTATTACTCATTTCACTGAAAAACAAAACCCATACTACAATATCTGAACTCAATCTATATATTTAGCAGTAAATCTATATATATATAACACAGCTAAAAGGAAAAACTACATTGTGAATCATGTATTTACAGGGAAGGGGAATTTGAAAAATAATTAGACAAAAATGTACGAAGTGTGCTTTTCAGATTGCTTTGATGGCTGAATGAGTCAGATCACCTTCCTATGATTCATACTCACACCACAGCAGTGCAATTTTAAGAGTACATCGTCCATCCCAAATTGTGGTCATTACAGAGACTAGACACATAGCAGATCATACGTTTAAGGATAAGTAACCCTTTTATTTAAAAAAAAAGACTCTATAAACAGCCCCTAGAATAACATACCTTTCTCCTTGCATTCAGTTTAATTACCTTTCTAATTTACAAACAGTACAACTGCAACTCTTTCAGCTACTTCCTAGTCTAGCATGAAGCTGCCTCTGCTCCAATGGAAATCAATCAGGCCTGTGCAGTATCCAGTGCTGTATTTAGGTGCGTTGTCACCATACCTGAATGAGCCCCCTAGTTTGAGGAAGTAACGTCACAAGCAGCGTGCAAGCTGTTGTGCTGCAGAAATGAAATGTGACTGAAAGCAGGAATAAAGGTATATTATTCTGGGCACTATTAAAAGTAATTTTAGTGCCAGAAAAAAAGGTTTACTTAATCTTTAAAGATTTTCCCCCCAGTACTTGCATTTCTTAGTCTCTGTAAAAGAACTGACTTTGTAAAAGTACATGAAATAATGAAAGGAGTTACGGAATTAGTAAAAATAATCACATATGTGGTTAATGCAGGTTTTAGTTTTCTAAAAAAGACAACAGCCTGTGTCTTGTTTTTCCGTTTCCATAAACAAATGAATGAACATCTTGACACTCATTAACAAACACATGAGCAAAGTGCTAAAACTTAAAAAAATCATCAGGTTTTTACCCACAATACAGTGTTTTCTAAGAATTTCAACAACTGCCTACAAGTAATGCTCACATTTAGCTTTTGTTAGGTGCAAATCAAGCCATTTCAGGTACCCTGGGTTGAAACACAATTTGTATGCAATTTGTTATGTGCAAATCAGTGTTTGCAATATGCTAAGGTAACATCTTCACAATGCAGGTGGTAATGCCAGGGTTTCTTCCATGAGCCCCTGTTTTACACACCTGTATAAGTTCAACACTAGAGATGAGTCTAACAAGTGTGTATAGGAACAAGTATTCTGTGTTTAAATGTGGGTAACCTATCCTGTGTTTGATAAAAGTGTCAACAAGCATTTACCCAAACAAATTTCAGAACTTCATTGACCCTAAAATGCAGTTAACAACTTATTCCATGTCTTGAGGAGTATTTTGTCAAGCAATGCCCATCACATTAAAATATTCAAAAAGCCTATAGTGCTGTAATAAAATCTTGCAATATACTTCTGGTACTAATGTATGCTTTCCCATGCTTGGAGCCCTATTCAGTTATAATAACATCTATCTTTAATGCCAACCATTCCAGTTCAGTGGTGCAGAGTGAGGGTTTGTATACAAAGTTGCAGGGCAGCAGACACGGAACTTCCAGCTATGGTAGCCGCTGTAAACATGCAGAGGGCCACTGGCACTTACATGGAGTTACTGTATATAGAAAGCCAACTGCATCCCTAGACACACAGAAGTACTTACTGGGATTCATTCAGTAAAATAATTTAGTCTACCTACAAGAACTATGCTTTCCTCATTAGCCTGAGCAAAAGATCCCAGTACACACACACACACAATTATAATTACTTTAATTTTTTGCTTCTGTATTCATAGAGAAAAGTTGTACGGTTCTAACTCTTAGTAATCCCCAGTATCACTGAATCAAATATCAAATCAGCTCTGAATCATTCTCGAGACTCTGAGTCAGTTTGGTAAAGGGGAATTCCTGTTTGCAAAGCAGTTACACCATTATTACACATGGCATTCCTCTCTATAAAAACATAAACTTTCAATGTTGAATTGCATTTTTTAGCCTGCTGCTTTTGTAACAGGAAAATCTAGCATCTATCTGATTCCGGTAATATTAATCTAACTTTAAGAAAACCATTTATGAGACACTATAATATATTACTTTACAAACTACCAGCATAACTATCATAGTTCTAAGTTTCTTTTATTACTAAACTTCCTTTTAAAAGCCTTTTCCCTAAAAAGTATCAATCAATACTAGTCAATACTTTGTTAACTGCTTGGTACAGTTCTTTTGTTACACTTCTTAAATACAGATGGCATCCTTAGCTGGGTTTCTCTATATTATTTCTGCTTCAAC
The DNA here is from genome assembly GCF_000004195.4 of Xenopus tropicalis. Classification (NCBI taxonomy): domain Eukaryota; kingdom Metazoa; phylum Chordata; class Amphibia; order Anura; family Pipidae; genus Xenopus; species Xenopus tropicalis. The sequence continues at coordinate 31,967,620 of NC_030682.2, forward strand.
AGGTTTCTGTTCCCTTTTAATTGCTGATTAGAGGTTTTTTTTTCATTAGTCGCCAACATCTTTGCCGCTTAAAGGGCACCTATCACAATGATTTTGCTTTCCCACAATAGGTGCAGGCTGATAGAGCACATGCATGAGTGCCACAGCTCATTATGTGCATGTGTGTGACATAGGCGGGTGAGTCGCATCCACTGCTCATGCGCACTAAATAACATGGCTGCCCACACCGGGAGCTCCTGTTGGGGGCGGCCTAGTACCGACAGGGTGTGTGGAAGCAAAATCATTGTGATAGGAGCCCTTTAAGCTGGTGTGCCATATCATTTTAATCCTGTGCTCCATGACCACCATAAAAGGCATGCCTGGGCATGATTAATTAGTACCACTGTCTTTATGCACCGCCTCTCAATAACCATGCCCTATCATTTTAGGTCACAGAGATTTTATAAACCAGCAGTGCCTTGTGCTGAAGGTGGTTGCTTGCAAATGGCATATCACCTATTACATCCCTTTCTAAAGAGTATTTATAATTACAATAAAGCCACAGACTTAATTTAACATTCTGTCTGGTTATAGCACAGGGACACAATAGGGATCTAAGAGAAAATCCAAAACAAACTCTTATACATCACTGATACAGGATCCCCCAAGTTAGACTTCATAAGCGGGCATCCACATCACATCTTGGCCATACCAACTCCTAAGTACTTGTTTTCCTCATGAATCAACAGTTATTGAATGGTCTTAGGGCAGTTATTCGATGATCTCAGAAACTGCAAATAAGTGAAAAACAACAAAGGAAGCTGGTTGAATTCCAGCTCACAATTTTCCTTGCAACAGTAGGATGATGGCTCTACTTACCTCATCAACTAACTGTGGAGGGGCTACACCTCCAGACACAATCTTAGGCTGAGTAGCTCATTTTTGGGGGGATTTCGAGGACAGCTTACTGGCTATCCGCTGTATCCTGAACATTCCCCACTTCCAATTACAGTGTATCACGAGAAAGTTTCACAGCAATATAGTGACTTAAGTCATTAAAATGTAACACTGACCTGACCTGAATTTGCCAGATTATTTGGAACACTTTATTTTCACAAGCACCTCAGCAAGCCATTAGATTTCCTCTACAAAAACAGCAGGGATTTTGTTCAAAGGGACTCAGAATCTGCCCAGTTACTGAAGCAAAAATAACCTGCATACCCCCTATCTTTTTTATAGAAATAAAGCATATCAGTTTTATCTAAACAAGAATTAATTAAAGCATTAGATCCAACAAGCAACATTGGTTTGTTCAAGATTTTTAACAAATTCCCCATTTTTTCCCAATATTTAGATCAAACCAAATCCTTATTTTATGATTCGACAGAATATAAGTCCTTGGGTGCGTAAGTTATTGCAGGTATGAAACCTATTATCCAGAATATTTGGGACCTGGGGTTTTCTAAATAAGGGGTCTTTCCTTAATTTGGATCTCTACACTTTAAGTTTACTAAAAACATTTACATGTTAAATAAACCTAATAGGATTGTTTTGCCTCCAATAAGGATTAATTATATCTTAGTTGCAGGGCTGGAACTAGGGGTAAGCAGAAGAGGAACATGCCTAGGCCGGGAGGGGGGGGCGCTGGGCACATACCTCTTCTGGAGGAGCTAAAATGCAGCCATATTCAGTGATCCCCTGCACTCTCCCACCCCCTCAATGATGTGCATGGGCTGCTCATTTTACTTGGCCCAGCCCTGCTTAGTTGAGATCAAGTACAAGGTACTGTTTTATTATTACAGATAAAAAGGAAATTATTTTAAAAAATTTGAATTATTTGATTAAAATGGAGTCTATAGGAGAAGTCATCCCATAATTTGGAGCTTTCTATATTAGGATGACCCGATGACTTAAAACTTCAGGGACACGTCTTACAAATAAATGCATGCTGCAGGTCAGCATTTATTGCATTTAAAAAGCCCTGCTAGCTGAATTTTCAAGTGATCTGGTAACCCTATTCTGGATAATGGGTTTCAGGATAACAGATCCTATCCCTGCACAATGGGAGACCAATTAAAATGGCAAAAATTACCACAACTATGATACAGTTTGTTGATGTTGACCATGGAACTTTAGTTTCTCTTTCTCTACATATATATATATATATATATATATATATATATATATACACACATACATGTGTGGGTGTATTTTGCACACTGAAAATTGTCTCTTTTCATTCTTGTCACTCTGTTAATGATGGGAAATATTTACCGAGCAATTCCATCTTTAAACAGGCTAGCAAACACACACTTCTATATTCTTAACTTAAAAAAAGGGCCACTTCTTGCCAAAGCCTCAGCCAGTCAAGCCACATCACAATACAGGTATGGGATCCCTTATCTGAAAACCGGTTAACCAGAAAGTTCAGAATTACGGAAATGCAATCTCCCATAGACTCCATTATAAGCAAATCATTTTTTAAAATGATCTCCTTATTCTCTGTAATAAAAAAACAGTACCTTGTACTTGATCCCAACTAAGGTATAATGAGTCCTTGTTGGAGGCAAAACAATTCTATTGGGTTTACAGTATTCAATATTTGAATGATTTTTAGCAGATTTAAGTTATAAGTGCCGCCTTCCCAAAGGTACCCCCTTTACCTACAGGCTGTCAGGACTGGTACAAAGGCACGTGTCAGTGAGTTATACAGGATGCTCCTTTACTCCAAAGTAACAACCTTTCTATACAGGTATGGGATCAATTATTCAGGATTCCTCTTACTTGGGGTTTTTGCAGTACGAAGTATTTCTGTAACATGGAACATGCTGAAAGCCTATTAAAAATACTTAAAGGAGATCTGTCACCCAGACATATATGTATAATAAAAGTCCTGTTCAAATCAAACATGAAGTCCAAATTCCTTTTTTTATTAACACATCCATACCCATTATAAAAACATTTAAATATCCCAGTTGTCATATACTTTTCATTCATCACTTCTAGATGCCACTGCTCTCCTAGCTTTCCTCTTTCCTCCTCACCATTTAAGGAGGGCATCAGATCCCCCATTCTGGCACATAAACACAATTTTGGCATGATGCAAAGCTTTCCTTACTAACAAAATGGCACCTGGCTGCTTGCTGTAGTTATGTAATTCCAAGACCAAAAGAAACAATTACATAATTTATGTAGAGTAAGTGAACTTTATTATGCTTGACTAACCCAACAGAAAAGAAATTGGAATTATTTCTTAGGGTGACAGGTCCCCTTTAAACTTACATTTTTTTTCAATCAATATGTAGTTGTACTAGTTAATTAATGTACTTATTATTGCAGAGAAAAAACAAATATGTGAAAAAATAAGAATTAAGTAGAAGACTTTTGGAAATGAACTTGTATATTTATAAAGAGGGGTTTCCAGATAACAGATCTGATACATGTATATGTATAATCAATTTGGTAGACCCTCTGAACTGTTTGTCTAAACTAATACTGTCTATAAAACCAAAAGTGAAAAAACAAACATTAAGGGTAGTGATGTGTGGGCCAACAATCTGTCCCACCCTAACCCATCCTGGGCCTGTCCTGTCATGTTTTCATCACCTTTTTCACCGTTGCCTGACTTGCCCATCTCAGATGTCACCGAAGTGTCTTCTAATGAAAGGGCCCAACTGAGCTGAGCTGGGGGAAGTATGCCTGATGGGGTTGGAACCAGGGGGCTAATGTCACTTGTGGAAAGAGCCCTGGACACATTAGGCCCACCACCTGCTGAAGAAGTAAATCATTGTGCTAGACCCCCGTGTAAATCTTCAGGGCCTGGGCCAGCCAGGACACCTCTAATTATGGGCTCAAATAATTTCAGTGATAAATATGCGAAAATATCATCTTACAATATAATTTTTTTCAATATAGTTTAACATAGTTTTTGTTAATATATTTTAGTTCAAGGCCAACTTGAAGGTCCAAATATTGGTCAGGCCATTCCTTACCTTATGCAATAAGTAGCAATATAGAAAAAATATTGAATATATTCTCTTCTGTGAATGGCAAAAGAATTAAAAGAGCATGATGAGACCATTTGCCGGAGAATTCACAGCCTGTCCATAGTAAAGCTAGCCAAAACCTGGTTACATCGCAAATATGCTCCTTAACTGGCCTTGTGTGAGCTCTGAATGATTACTTTATTCCTATAAAATATGTCAGGGAGTGACGAGACTTTTATTCAGCCGGAGTTAAAAGCCTGATTGTCCAATGCCTGCATTATCATTTGTATGTGGTCGTTGGCTGAACACACAGAATTGGGGGCCCCTTGATCTGCCTGATGCATTTAGTCAGTATCACACACTAACTCACACTACCATCACAAAGAATATACACAGCTTAGTTAGTGATCAATTTACTGGTATTATGTGTGCTAACAGTGCCCACTTCATTTACTGCCCGTATTTTTTTTTTTCAAAAAACATTAAAAAAGGAACAGCAACAACTAATGGTAATAATAATGAAATTTAACAAACCAAAATGGGTTGCAAAAAAGAACAGAAGCCATATATTTAGAATAAGATGTGGGAGAGGTTTTTTTCACTCATGAAATGAAAATACTGAAACAATAGGAAATGGTCAGCGCAATAACCTAGATGCAAATTAGGGAGACACATGTAAGAGTTAGTGTGCATTTTATTACTATTCGGTCTTTCTTACTGCAGGGTATCCAGGCATTTTGGCCAACTACCTGGGGGATGACAGGGAAAGCTAAATTCTCTGATATATAAGGCACCACCCAGAGAATTTAAGTGTTAAGTTTATTTACAGAGCTAACACTACCCTTTAGAACAAATTAACTGAACCTGTGAATTTCTAATGGAGTACCTTGCTACCATCTTTACTTTCCAGGAGTCCCTTGCTAGACTTATATGTGAGTACGGGCTCAACATTTTCTCATTTTGGTCTACATCATATGTACAACTCTTAAGTCTTCCATTTCTATGTGTTCAAGAAGGCTTACCCATGTAATTATCTTCCTTTCTGTAAAGAAGTGTTTGTTTCACCTTACAGTTATCCGCTACCCAAGTTCATGATGCGGCTTCTAGTTGTAGCCATTTACCACTGACAGAAAATGCTTTTCCTGCTACTTCCTTTGAAATATTTGAATGTTTCTATTGTCTGCTTCCCATCTCTCTTGTAACTTGCATTCCCTGCTTTCACATTGCCCTTTTTTTGCTGTAGTTCCCTTTTATCTGCATTTACTGGAATTGAGGTGGCCGTGTCTGTAAGTCTGTTTTTTCTTCTTTCTGTTCTCCATTGCTGGCCCTCGGCTATAAATGCAATATACCTTTCTGTGCAGCATTTTGCAATAATATGCCTCCTTTGATAACACCGGTCACATCTACTTATGTACCTTCAACGCACCACCCAGCCCACAGAATGATTCCGCTATGCAGCTTGGCAAGGCAAAGGTCTATACCATTAAATCAATGCAGATAAATAACCAATACACAGGAGGAATTCCAAGAACATCATCAACGTGTCTACAACCCCTTTATGCCCCCATTTATATCACTTGAGATGTATGTAAATGCTATTCCAAGCATCTACTCAGTAAAGCTGCATCTACAGCGGGGGCTAACATGCATGGCATTACTTTTCTGGTTTAATAAAAAGTGTTTCTTAGGCCATGTGCACATGGAACATTTGCTCCGCTTCCCTCAGCCTGCATTATCTGCAGGCTGAGAGAAGCAGATTCACTCCCTTCCTCAGTTCTGTTTATCTGCAGTAAAAAGTATTGGATTGGAGCAGAGGTTGGGCTGAAAATGTGGTTTTTAAGGTAAATTCTGCTCCGTGTACCTGCACTCAAGCAGAAGATGCACGTGTATCTGCTTCTCTCAGCCAGCAGACATGGCCTTCCTAATAAACCCTATAGTTGTCCATGAATAATCCTGGATTTGTCTATACACTCTTGCATTTGGTACTGGCTGTTTTGTATGTTTTTTTGTATGTTTAATTTTACAATGCTGCAGAATATGTTGGCATTTTATAACATATGTTAATAATAACAAAATACTGAATCCACATAAAAGATTTGGCTGAAAACCAAACCAAATGCAAACTATAATTTGAATATTCAAATCTTACCAAAAAAGCAAAAAATTATAACCTTTCAAATTATTGCTTTTAACTTTTGGGTTTTGTTCAGCTAAACACTTAGGGGCATATGCATTAACTGTCGACCTTCAGATTCGACATAATCAATTCCAGAATATGCAACTGAGTTCCATAACTTTCATTTTCTTGCATCAATTTTTTTTTTTTTAAATAATTAGCTTGTAACCCAAAACCTGTCAATGTGTACATGTACCTAATTGTTTCATAGTTCTTTGATTTTACATACAGGTATGGGCTCTAAATTACAGGTCATCTCCCATAGAGATGATTCTGATTTCCTTTTCTCTGGAATAATAAAAAAGTAGCTTTTACTTTATGGTTACTAAGCTACATAAACCCATACTGGTGGCAAAAACAATCCTATTGGGTTTATTTAAAATTTAAATGTTTTCTAGCAGACTTATGGTATAGTGATTTAAATTGTAAAAAGATACCTTATCTGAAAAACCCCAGGTCCCAAGCGTTCCACATAATAGATCCCATACCTGTATTTTGAATAAATTGCAGGTAGAAATTGAGTAAATTACAGAACACAGTGGTTGTAAATTAGATGACCAGCCTATTTATTTTTAGCTGACCTTGATATTTGAACTTATACGGGATGCAATATCCTTTATTTGAAATGAAAAATATTTTACAAAACCAATAATCCTTAAATACTAGTAAAACAGCAAATCAAACATCTCAAAGAATTCCAGATCAATTTAAATTCCAATATACAATGTTGACAGTTAAATCAAATCTTTGAGACATTAGGCAATTACACCTCTATCCCCACTAGGCCAAGCAAATAAAAGCACATCTGTTTTTGACTTAAACCACATGTTGCCTTTTAAATAGCACAAGTTTTGACCACTTCTTAGATGCAACAGTTGAATGAGGCCATTAGCTGATCTCCTGGGCAATTAAAGTAATTGTCATTTGCATGCTGATTACACGCTCAGAAATGAACCCTACAATTTGAACTTGTGTCTAATTATGTCTATGATTTTTGATTCCTTTGAAGGCTAATTTACATCATAACTTGTAAAATATTTGCAACAAATGAGGACCAACATAACACCTAAGGGTCTTTAAAAGAAATGTACACATGTTTTCAAAAATTTCTATACTGTATATTTGTTTTACAGTTAAAACCAGAATTATGCCAACCACTCTCAAAGGTGCAACCACAGGGTTGAAATGGTTATCATCTGTTTTCAAATGAAACATAGATATCAAAGAACGCTCTATAATGTTTGGCTTTAGCCTATGAAAAGGTGTTGAGCCATATAGGAAGAGTAGTATTTATGACAGCAGTTAATGTTGATATGGGAATAGCCATGGTACTAATGACATCTGTGAAAACAGCTGTATTTCTCGCTCAATCATGGGTAAAGTATGAAAAGTATGGTCTAAAAAATAATCTCCACCAACGTGATCTCTGCGCTATAGTTGTAAATAAACTTTACAAACTGATGTGAAGAACAATCATCAGGAACTGTGTAGGAGCAATGAAACTTTGTACTAAGCCAATGCTGGTTTGGAAATGTCATTAATGATCTCACTAATGCTACACTGAGCTCAGGGATAGCAAAACTCAAAAGCTATATTCAAATGCTTTTATTTTCCTTTCTCCAAAGCTCTGTGTTCCTGTGTTGGCCACCTTACAGAGTTCTTTTACTTGTCTATACATGTCAAGAGCTGAATTGTCATGAGTATTTGTATGCATTGCATAGCAACATTTGAGTACAGTGGAAAATAAAGGAGAGGCTCTAGGGAGCACAAATGCAGATTTTACCATCTACATGCTTTTGTTTGGTATTTAAATAACATACTGTACTGCAAACGACTGTATGTGTAGCCTGTACACTGCACAATAATACAGATATATACATACAAACTACAAACAAGAAGGGGCCAACTCATTAAACGTCTATTTTTGTATAAACTTTCTTTGTTTGCATTTCAGATATTTATTAAACAATGCATCAGAGTAAACATACAAGGAAGTTAAACATCCTTATGGGAATAAAGGAACAGTTTAGGGTAAGTTAAAGAAGATAAAGAAAATTCCTTAATATTTTGTCCTGGTTTTCTAACTCTGGACACAGCAAACTGGCAACTCAACTCTGACTTTTTTCTTTTATACTGGACACATTTAGATTTATGATCTCTTTGTTACTTTGACTGTCCCAATGCTACAAACATGCAATATGCAAACTATACAAACTACAAATCTATAGTGAGATATTTGCATTGGTATAATAGTAACCTGGATTTCCAGAAATTACTCAGGCCCCCATGCTGACCACATTTGGTTCATATCTGACTACCGTGCTGTTCATCCAAAGAGATCCACCTTATACAGGTATAGGACCCGTTATCCAGAACGCTCGGGACCAAGGGTATTCTGGATAAGGGGTCTTTCCGTAATTTGGATCTCCATACCTAAAGTCTACTAAAAAATCAATAAAACATTAATTAACCCCAATAGGATTGTTTTGCATCTAATAAGGATTATTTATATCTTAGTTGGGAACAATTACAAGGTACTGTTTTATTATTACAGAGAAAAAGGAAATCAGTTTTAAAATTGTGAATTATTTGGTTAAAATGGAGTCTATGGGAGACGGGCTTTCCGTAATTCGGAGCTTTCTGGATAATGGGTTTCCGGATAAGGGGTCCGATACCTGTATAACAAAAAAGAACAGCATGCTGGTAGGACAGAATCTGAGAGAGAAGAACTGAGCCAAGCCCTTTTTTCAACCTGTAACTGTAGCTAATGCTAGTATTAATGTCATTCTGAGTCTAGTTGGGATTCCAATGTTCTAACCTCTGCTATTTTTTTTATCTCAGGGAAGCCACATATTTAGATAGACAGACTGTTGAAAAGATATACTAACATCTAGATAGCATAAAAAATGTATGTAAAAAATGTAACTTAAAGCGTAACATCTAGTAGACAGACTGAATCATTTTATTTCCTAATGGAGTTCCTGGTTAATAATCAATGTAAATGTTTTTTCTTCTTAATTGAATTGGGAACATAAATCAATAATTTCCCCATGGTTCAGTAACAAATAGATATACGTAGGGCTCATCCACATTTTTTTAATATTGCTTACTGTCTTATTATATAGTACAATCGTATGTGGCATAATAAAAACCCATGTTTATTAGGACATAATTATGCTGTCTTGTCACAAACCTATGTTATGGGCTTAGTTTGTGTCTAATATTTCCTTATTAACTCTTTGCAACCCTATGTATTTAATATCTGGAACTTTTTGTAAATGCCTAATGATGAATACTAAGTGGACAAATGAATATAAGTACCATTCCACTAAAGATATATACTGACCACTAAAAAAGTGAGATATGGACAGTGTGATTCAAATTCATGTCCACATACATATGTATACTGGAACATATTTGAAACAAAATTCCTAACTATTCACACAAAACTCCATCTCAAAACATTTTTAGCCATCACATAACACTGCTCATCTTTTTTGTAGGGATAGAGAATCGAGTATTTTAGAATCCGGCCGAAGCCTGAATCTTTTGTAAAAGTTTAATCCGAATAACGAACTGAATCCGAACCCTAATTTGCATATACAAATTAGCAAAATGACGGGTTAATGTGAACAGCACCCTACGCACGCAGTGTTTATGCGATAAAAAGTCACATGATTTGAAGGATTCGGAATCGGTTCGAAAAGAGGCAGGAATTCAGCCAAATCCTGGATTTGGTGCATCCCTTCTTTATTACTAGCTTTATTTGCTCCTTGTTAAGGCTCCATATTTTTAACTAAATTACATGACCACGATAAGTTTCAAAGGAAAGAAACTGAAACAATAATACCTTGCAGAATAACTCTGCTATCAATGATATACATATCACTCTACTGGATTCAAGGGTCAGCTTTCTAACCAAATCAATTTACTGCCATACCCTTCATACATTAAAAAACCACTGCAGAACTTTAAAGCGTAGGAATCCTCAGCTCCTGATACAGAGAATAGCACAGAAGCTCTACATGAGAACGAAGCATTACAATTAGTCATCCTATAAATATTTCTGCCTTGAGATCAGATTTAGGAATTTTACATATCTTTTTGGAGTCATTTGGCTCTGAACCAGTGCCTAGTTCAACTGCATATTATAAGAGGGCATATGAGGATGCTGGCTTCCTGTGGTCTAGTCATATGACTCTGGCAGTTCATATACTCTCCCAGGCCTCGTTCTCCTATAAGAAGCGCTTGCTCATCATGTTAGATTCTTTATCTGCTCAAACTAAAGTATACGTTTGTGTTTATATGGTTTTACTGAATGGTTGGGTATTTCTCAAACTACCACAGGTGCAATGTGCATGGTATACTTGGTGTCACTTCTTGCCATCAAACTGACATCTTTGTGTTATTCTTTAGGCGTAGGTGTGCTGCGCATTTTGATGCAGCCTACACTGGGAACCCTGAAGCTATTACCAGGTGGTGTTAGCAGCCACACCTCCCCTGCATCAAAGGGCACACTTACCCTATATATGTTATTCCCAGGAAGCATTGATGTTTCTTATTTCTGAAAATTTTGCAAAAAAAAAAACAAACAATTTTTTTTTTGTTCTTAGAGACTCAATACAGTTATGGGATCTATGATTTTGAATGCTCTTGAGCAGGGATTCTCTGGATAAAGGATCTTTTCATAAACTGGATCACCATATCTCAAGTCTACTTAAAACAATTTAAACATGAAATAAACCCAATAGGATTGTTTTGCCCCCAATAAGGATTAATATCTTAGTTGGGATCAAGTACACAGTACTATTTTATTATTGCAGAGAAAACGGAAATCATTTTTAAAAGTTTGAATTATTTGCTTTTCAATCAATCTTGAAGTAAAATGTAAATATATATATATTTAGCTTTAAACTTTATATGAATATGCTGAGCAATAAACTATACAAAGGTACAGATTTCAAACTACCATTGCTACAATACTCCAGGTTAATAGCCCAACATCAAAGAACAGAGCTCCTATCAAAAAGCACATATAAAAGCACATAGCTTTTTAAGTCAGCCACACTTTTGCATGTTAGAGACCATGGGAATGGTCACTTTTCTGATGCATTATGAAACTAGATGTTCATCTTTTTTTCTCACACTATATTGAGGGTTTTCAGGACTACTAAGAATTTTTTAGATACAAGAGTGAGTCATGCACCCAGTCACTTATGAATATTATGCAAACATAGGGGAGAAACTGAAAGTATAAGATCTTTTAGAATTACTCTTTTATCAATGTAATTCATGCCTTCCTCTAAAAAGCAAGTTCATCTATTCCTGTAAGCACTATAATATCACAGGTTCCTTATAAGGGCTTTAAATAACAGAGAATTTTAGAACTTGTACTTGATCTATCTATCTATCATTCCATCCAAGGCAACACACTGGCAACGCCTTGCTTCACCTTGACAGTGAAGTACTCTTTTTAGTAATCAGAAGGTCAACCAAAAGCCTTAAACACCTTTAAAGGGATTCAGTCATGCTTTTTATGCTGTTCCAGAATAAGAAGAAAGTCTCCACCAACAGCTTTTTAGCAAGGTTTCTCTTCCAACAAATACAGCTGAAAAACTGGGGTAATTAAATAACCAGCTGCATAGCTGGTGTTAGTGCAAGAGTTAAATCATTTTAGTGCTGAATATCAGATTGATATTGACTGAACACCAAGTTGTGTAGTTAAGCAAAAACTATATGGATAAAGGGTGCTCCAGAGTACATAACAAGAGTTATATAAGGTTTCTAGGAACCATGAAGATGAGTCATTCAAACTAAAATATTTAGAGTACCCCAGATTTTTAACATAAAAACACCAGAACATATATGTCACATTTCAGTGACTATACATACATGTATATCTCATGTCTCATAAACTGAACAGAATATTGTTTTTGTGATACTTCTAAATCCCTAGGCATTCACAAGCTTTCCACATAAAAATATCTTTTCAATTCTAGAAAAAAAACAATGAGTTAAATGTATGTTTTTTAATGGGACAACAACTGAATAAGCCACGTGCAGCACAAATCACATTTAAGGAAATCATATTGTTTTTAAGCAGGGTGCATCCCGAATGATGTATCAAAAATGGAAAGACTAGGCGGACTAATTAATGATGGGCAAAAGTTTTCGCCACAACTCGCCACAAAAAAGTCATCAAATCCAATGTAAAAAACAGTTGCACAGCTTCAAAAAAGTTGCAACTCCAAGGACTTGGGTTTTGCAAATTTTCCCTCTTTCGCAAATTTTTCACAAAATAGGACAGATTTGCCCATCATTACACATAAACGTAATACAGGTATGGGAGCCCTTATCTGGAAACCCATTATCCAGAAGGCTCCAAATTATGGTAAGGCTATCTCCCATAAGCATCCCTTATCTAGAAACCCATTATCCAGAAAGCTCCAAATTATGGTAAGGCTATCTCCCATAAGCTCCATTTTAATCAAAAAATTCTAATTTTCATTTTCTTTGTAATATTAGAACAGTACCTTGAACTTGATTCCAACTAAGATATAATTAATCTTTATTGAAGGCAAAACAATCCTACTGTTTTTATTTTGTGTTTAAATAAAATTTTAGTATCCTTAAAATATGGTTATCCAAATTAAGGAAAGAACCCTTATGCAGAAAACCCCTGGTCCCAAGTATTCTGGATAGCAGGTAAAACTAAATCAGAACATGCAAGTGAGTTCTTTAAAACTCCATGGAAATCTATGGAATTGTTTTCCAAAAATCTTTTTTTAAAAATGCAAAAGTTTGCCAGATTTTATAAGGCAAACTTTTTGTTTATTTACTTTTTAACCGATTAACCAATTGAATCTGCATTTACTAAGTTTATTAGATCATAAATAGCTATAAAACCCAGCAAGACAGTTCCTACAAGTTCAGAAAAATGATTAAAGGTGGCCACACACGTGGCGATTTGTAATCTTTCGCAATCGTTAAATCTGCCACTAACCTTCAGGGCTGAAAAGGCAGATAAGGAGGTAGAAACAATAGGATTTCTACCTCCTTCTGCCGATTCAGCCCTGACGGCAGATTTTGCTCAGGCGCCTTCTATGGCGCCCAATCAAAATCTTTTAACCTGGCCTCCTGCGATATCGGTCGACTCGCCGACTTGCCATACACACACCGAATATCGTACGAAACAAGGTTTTGTACGATATTAGTAGTGCGTGTATGGCCAACTTTAGGGAAGTTTGCAAGAAATTAAATTTTTACTTATTTTATAACGTACCCATACATCATACACAAAAGCTTTTAATATACAGTGAAATATTTCATTATTTTTGTTTCTAAGATATATTTTATTGTTAATATGGCCACCAGATGTAAAGGCTTGTTGCACATACCCAGCTGACACCCACATTTAAGCTGCTTTCAAATATTCTGTCTTCTCTCTATAGGTAAAAAGCTTGTTTGTTTGGTTCAACGCCTCCAGTCACCATTAAAGGGCAGTGGTCCACCATCTACAATCTAGCCAATGGCCACTGTGTGTGACATTAACATTAACCTTCATTTTAAATTGTGCAACAAATTCTCTGACATATTTAGCTAATGGCTTTTGGGACATTGACGTGAACTCATTTTCAAGATTCTGTTTTTTAGCAGAAACAGGTTCTTTTCTAGTACTGTTTATCGGCATTTTATACCATGCATTCTTCTTTCTGTTAACAAGATGCCTAGATACTGCTGTTGACAAACAGTCATACAGTAATGTAATGAAAATATGTGCAAAAAGGGGGTGAATAATTGCACATATGCAAGCCCCTGTAGAAACTAGGATGCCTGAATGGTCTTTTAACATGATGGTGCCTCATGTAATTCTTGAAAATTTTACATGTCTTTGAGTTAAAAGTCTTGTAAGGCTGATCACTGATGAAGCAATTGTTTTTCATATCTATGTTATGGAGGTGGACTATTACTCTCATGGAGTTCTTTATGACATTCATCCATACTGTCATATATGTCACTTTTGCCCTGATGGATCCCTTGTCAATAGCATGCATGAGATAGGGCTCACTAATGGTCCAAATGTCACCATACTGATTCCCGGGGTCAGGACATATGCACTCTCTCTCTCTCTATATATATATATATATATATATATATAAATGATAACCTTATAAAGTGAGCTTAGTGTTGACAACAATAATAATACTAGGTGATGTAATTTGTATCACATTACTCTGTGTATTATAAATAATATTATACATTAGGACATAAGGATGGCCTAATGCGTTTCTTGCCCCAGCAGGCATGAAACGCAGAAAAACACTAGGCCATCCTCATGTCCTAATAAATTTTTTTTCTACTTACTACTGAATGAACTTTATTGGGAAGCTCACAGTATAATATTTTTTGTGACTCTTTGTCATATAACCATAAACTGGGGCAATTTGGAGCTATCCCTTACAAATTCAGCTTATTTGGCTGCCTTTCACTTTAAAAATCACACCACATGTTTTTTGCTTTTGTAAATAATAATATACTCCCTTTTGCAAAATATGAGAATATTAGAAGTCACCTTAAATTTCCATAACCTGCATGAAAGTGCCTGGCCTACAGCCTCATGCTTTGATATAATCATGGAAGCCTATAAGACTTCTTATGTTTTCCAACAGTAGATACATTATTCCATATATATATATATATATATATATATATATATAGCGAATAAATAAGGCTTCAGATATAAAACACATATAAGGCATAGCCTGTTACTTTACTGTGAGAATCCAGAGGTATAAAACAACTATCCATAAATGCACTAAGCATTAACATTGGATATTATGTGAAAATCTAGTTTGGTCTTTCAAAGGATACAGGCACCATTTCAGAAATCATTTGTTCACCAACCCAGAACCCAATATCCTGGAAATGACACTTTCTTTTACTATAACAATGTAAAAGTACAAGCATTAGAGACAGAAAACCCAGAGTCTTCTACAGAGTATGAGAGTATTGCCTGGTACAGTATTTGCTAAACAGATCTTTTTGTTGACAGTTTGGAAGTTGTTTGGCCTTTGGCTTTTGGTAATGCCATTGGGTCAAACCCTCGCTGAGATCATCTTCCTGACCATTTTGAGTTTGGAGTGGCAGAAAAACATGTTTTAGGGCAGACACAATAGCTTCTGCCTATGTCACTGGGTCAAACCTACAGTGAAGACTGATGTCAGTCCTAAAAATGAGAAAGGTAAAGAAGAAGATGGTGAACACTTTGGTTCATAGAACTCATATAGGAAAAGCTATTGGGATAAAGGTAATATTAAAATGGAATCTCACAAGGGAATATGGTACTGTGCCTTACATTAAGCTGGAATATACAATAGCTGAGCTAATACAGTTTAAGAATAGAGGACAAGAGGGATAAATCATGGAGGAGGAAATAAACATAAACACACATGGGCAGTTAACATGAGTAGATATATTAAAAGGTGTCATTCAGGTGTTTTGGGGAAAGTGAAATATACTAAAAACAGGATAATACCATCACTGTCTACAGGCACTGTGCATCTCTCAGAAAAATGATAAACAAAGAAATAGCATAAAACTCAGTTATGCCATCAGTTTATGCCACTTATCCTTGCCAGAGCTTCGGATTCATGCATTTTTTTTTTATTAACAATGTTTTTACACTGGAGTAACACCAAGTAGTCAATCACTGTGTAAACTTGACACCAAAGACATCTAACTTTATGGCACTCCCACCAGATATGTGCCATGGTCCCAGGTTCTTGACAGCCCCTAAGACAATTAGAGTTATGAGAAGGTACATGTTTGTCTATGTGAACTGATACTAAGTACCAACCTAAATACCAGAGCTAACAGAGCAATGAGCAGTTTTGAGAAAGTAGGAGTAGCCCGTTCATTTTCTTCAAGAGATAAGCCTAACTCTTTCTCCCATGCCCAAACATATTTAAGTTCTTTAAAGGAGGTGGAGTTGGTCCATTTGTCTTAAAAAGTAAAAATAATTGTAATACAATATAATTCAAAAATCAAAGGGTCACTATAGGTGTTACAGGGGGAAGGTTATGCACTTCTGGCAATTTTACTATAGGTATTAGAGAACTTTTGTGAATAAAATTATTCATAAGTGCAAAGTTGAGCTCAGACCACCACTGAAAACACTGTTTGTGTTAGGCCTGGGGAAAAGTTTGGGCTTCTAAGTAAACTTAAGGATGGGGTATGGTTGGAGATAAGGTCCCAAGCCTTCTTACCTTGTTCCCATATTTTTAGTGAACGTGAGATAACTGGATTTTAAATTGGGGGGCGAGTTCTAGGTGGTAGCCAAAATAAATTTTGTATTGAAATATTGGAAAATAAATCTTTATAAACTATAATTTTGGTTTAATTGTTTTTCCCCACCCTTTCTATCACTTTATACTCAACCCCTCCCTGAGAGAGGGTAGGAGTAATTAAGCTCCTCCTTTCCCCTAATCCTGGTTATCTCCCTAAGGACTTTGTATTTCAATATGTTATATATGAAACACTGTCCACCATGTTTAATCTGAAAAATGAATACAAATCATTGAAAACAAATATTGGAAAATGTACTTTGTTCTATGGATACCCACTTGGGTGGGGGGTAAAACATGCCATGTAAGGTTCAATTCCCAGCACACTTTGAATCCTAGCCATAGTTCAGCCACATATGGAGGGCCAATGTTTGCCCCTGGAGAAATAGGATAGACCAAGCAAGAAAATTCCCAATGTGCAAGCTGGTAGAATGACTTGGCTCCACTGCAATTAATTTGAAGAACCCCAAAGAATATATGCCTATGCCAGACAGTGCCATGTGCTCTTCTATCCCACCACTCATATAAATGCCCGGGGCCCCG
This sequence comes from Xenopus tropicalis, assembly GCF_000004195.4. Lineage (NCBI taxonomy): Eukaryota > Metazoa > Chordata > Amphibia > Anura > Pipidae > Xenopus > Xenopus tropicalis. The sequence goes on from NC_030682.2 coordinate 31,984,647, forward strand.
ATGCCCCCCTACCGTAACACCTCCATGGTCTCTTCCCAGGACCATCATTCCCGCTACAAGTGGTGACCACGTGTCCGCATGCCCCGCCCCCTCTCACCTGACCACGTTGGGATGCTCGAAGGTCTCCAGGTGCCGAAGCACCGCCACTTCCCTGATGGTAGAGAGCGGCATGCCCTCCTCCCCGGTCTGCACCCGCACTCGTTTCAACGCCACGAAGCGACCTCCGTTCTTTAAGTCCCGGGCCTTGAACACCTTGCCGTACGCCCCTTCCCCTATCTCAGCCACGCACTCGTACTGCTGATCGGCCAAGCTGTCCTTCTCCATCATCATCATCATGGGCAATCCGGCCGCTAGGGGGCGTGTTTATCCCAGGCCGCTGGAGAGCTTGGAGCGTAAGGGGCCTGCGCGGAACAGATTGGATGGCGAGCTGAGTGTGCGGAGCGGCGCTTTAGCGGTTCGGCAGCCAGGGGATTGGAGAAGAAGAGGAGCCGGCCGCTCACACAGACGCGCACAGCTCGACTTGAAGCGCTACCAGCGCGGAGCAGGAAGCCCTGGCCAGCACAGGGGGTGGGGTTGGTCACATCATCTGAGGAGACAAACATCCACATGGTCACAATGTAGTGGCTTCTTAGCTTGATTCTTGTCATCTATAACGTGTGGCCCACCATCTGCCAAGGAACTACAACTGCCAGCAGCCCTCCCACTGCTACAGCTTATAACAGAGTGATGGGGTGTATAGTAAGGCAATAGCTGGGCAGCTACAGGGCTCAGATCACAAAACAACTTCCCTGACAGAAAAGTCTGACTTTTTAATTAAAAAAAACTCCCTTTTTATCTATAAATGTCAATTGGAGTAAATATCAATAGATAAACAGTGCTTCATTAACTGCATGTCCTTATATATGCATAACTGCTGGAGTTGCCATGCAGATATTCCTGCTTTGATGGGCTAAACTGGCCAACATTACAGCTTCCAATGTGGCTTAGTGCTGCTATACCATTCATTTGAAACCTTTGGACTTGGATTTTTTTAACCCCCTGGCTAATGCCCTACAACCCCCAACAGCCCCCCTTTTAGGCTTTGAGGGGATGAATTGTAGGCTGCAGCAGCTAGAGTTGTAGATCCCCAGCTGTGATCATTTCAGGCTAAAGTTATTAAACGTATATGGGTAGCATACTTACGAAACCATAGAAAGAATTTTAAATATGCCTTCCTGCTCATTTTTTATGATTCCTACATTTTTACCAAATAAATGGCCACTATTTGAATGCATGCATTGTTTATGTAGCGTTTATGAGAAAATTCATAAAAAAAAAAATTTAAATAAAGTTTTTGCTCATGTGCCAAAATTCTGTGTTATTTCTTTTTACTCATTATATTAATGACTCATTTGCACTGTGTACTTAATTAAAATGACTCAGACCTATATCAGCTCAGCAGCTGGCCGCTGCATTAGCCCATAACCAGTGGCTGTCTATAGCAGATCTCATTACAAGCCAAGGATGACTTGCTTTGCTATATCTTAAACCTACCACTTATTGGGGTGACTGAGCAACATAATGTTTCTTGGGGGCTGTATACCCAATACTAGTTATTAGTAAGCCTCATCATGCTGCTTGTGTTACAATGATAATTTAGACCCCCAAGATTGCAGGAAGGTACCATTGTGCCCCAAGTACCCCAACACACAGAGTTGCACTATGGGAAAATCTTGGTGCTTTATAACTAAACGAAGATAACATGATGAACAGGGAACCATAACACTGGGATTAATACATACCAAAGCTATAGCCTTAATTGTAAAAGATTAAAAACCCTTTTAGATCAAACAGAACATACATCATGAACTGTATTTACTCAATATTATCCAAATTCATAACTTTTTTTAGGGAAAACTGAACTTGCAGTTTTTTTTAGAAATTCTGCTAAATCTCTTAGAGTCTTAAGAGATTTAGCAGAATTTCTAAAAAACTGTAAGTTCAGTTTTCCATAAAAAAAAGTCTTAGAGAGACATCCCCGGACTTTTTTCATTTACTTGGAAAATCAGCCCTGCACAATTGAGCTGACAGCAGGAACAGAACTGCTTTGTGGAGGGTTCTGAAGCAAATTATCGGCTCTGTAAAGTGTAAGTTACGCTGACGGGAATACTGTATTCTAATGTTTTTATGGGTTTTTTCCTGCTGGTGTTATTTTTTTGTTATTTTATATTGCTGTGCAGGGGTAAACCATGTAGACAATAGATCCAAAAAAAGGGTTAAAAAAAAGTTAAATGCTGTACGAATCAGGGAATTATAAAGTAGGGGCAGGCTAGGGAACAGTAGCACTTTTAAGATGATAGAATCCATGATTATTCAAACCATTCGCAAGCTGCTAAATGGTTCCTTTAGTGTGAGAGTAGGAGATAAAGAGCACATGGCAGCTGTTCTGCACAATGCAATTGGGGCTTGTTGCTTTAAACCACATTTAGTTGGCATTCCTGCAAGGATGTCCAGCCTGTGACACCCCAGCTGTTAGTAAGCAACCATTCCACATCACCCACTCTCTGGGAATGCTGGGAGTTGTAGTTCACCATGCAGCTGGAGAATCCATGCAGAACAAAAAGACTTCTCTCATGGTGCTGCCTTTGTTGTAGCACATGCTAAAATAAATGGACTTACCTGGATTGGTGCTTGAACTTGCAGTTGGGGTGTCCTTAGGGATGATGGGCTGCAGCACTGGGGGATGAGATCAGCCCTGGACCCCCCCCAACCCCGTATGAACTGAGCTCAGAGGAGGCAGCTGCTGTCTCACATGGTCCCACTTCTGTGCTGTTTGGGCCACACAGGTAGCCACAGCTCTGGGCTCTTCTGCACAGCCATCCTCAGCCGAGCAAATACATGCAAAAGACACAGGCTCGCCACAAAACACAGGGCGGAGAGGAAAATATGTATTTATATATATAATTCTTTTTTTTCTTCTTCACAAGCCTTAAAGTTTATTGTGCAGAGCTGTGAGTCCCCATTGCAATCACATAAGCTGTGAGGTAGTGCTCTCCTATGGCTCTCCTCCTCCTGTTCCCAGCCTCTCTCTCTCTCCCTTTCCTTCCTCACTGCGTGTCTAAGCAGCAGCAGTGCTTTCTTTTCCTACTTTTTTTTTGTTTTTGCTTTCCCACGCTGGCTGAATGTGACTTGACCCCGCTTCAAAAAAGTTTGACATAGTGCGAGAACATTTCCGCATTCTTCACTGACTACAAAGCGCGCTGCCGCCTCCTTCTGCTTTCTGTCTCTGCTCTGTGTCTCAGCACTCAATGAAATCCTTCATATTAGGCTGCCACAAGCCAAGGCAGCACACACACGCACACACACGGCGCACTTGCACATTGAACATGTTTCACATACGTTCTAATACACCTTCTTGCTAGGCTTTTCCATTAAAACTTGTAAAGTGTTTTATGGCAGAGCTGCTGCAAATTCCTCAGCGTTAACCCTTGCGCTGCCAAAGCCAGGACAACGCTTGTTTCTGTCATGGCTGCTGTGTTAATGAAAGCTGTGGAATGCATATAGGTTAAAAACTCCTAATATAGTACGGGGCCCATTTACTTACTCACGAACCGGCCGAATGCGTCCGATTGCGTTTTTTTCATAATGATCGGTATTTGGCGATTTTTTCGGAAAATTGTCGCAACTTTTTCGTTACCAATACGATTTGCGCGAAAAAACGCGAGTTTTTCGTAGCCGTTACGATGCACTCGTATTTTGTCGCGACTTTTTCGTAGCCTTCGTGCCGAGTACGAAAGATTCGGATTCATTCAAGCTTCAGTATGGTGACTTTCCTTGGACCAGGTTGGAGCTGCAGAGTGCCATTGAGCCCTATGGGAGACTTTCCTTGGGCCGGGTTGGAGCTGCAGAGTGCCATTGAGCCCTATGGGAGACTTTCCTTGGGCCGGGTTGGAGCTGCAGAGTGCCATTGAGCCCTATGGGAGACTTTCCTTGGGCCAGGTTGGAGCTGCAGAGTGCCATTGAGCCCTATGGGAGACTTTCCTTGGGCCAGGTTGGAGCTGCAGGGTGCCATTGAGCCCTATGGGAGACTTTCCTTGGGCCAGGTTGGAGCTGCAGAGTGCCATTGAGTCCTATGGGTGACTTTCCTTGGGCCAGGTTGGAGCTGCAGGGTGCCATTGAGTCCTATGGGAGACTTTCCTTGGGCCGGGTTGGAGCTGCAGAGTGCCATTGAGCCCTATGGGAGACTTTCCTTGGGCCGGGTTGGAGCTGCAGAGTGCCATTGAGCCCTATGGGAGACTTTCCTTGGGCCGGGTTGGAGCTGCAGAATGCCATTGAGCCCTATGGGAGACTTTCCTTGGGCCAGGTTGGAGCTTCAGAGTGCCATTGAGCCCTATGGGAGGCTTTTCTTGGGCCAGGTTGGAGCTGCAGGGTGCCATTGAGTCCTATGGGAGGCTTCCAAAATCATGCTAAGTCTGAAAGTTTCGCCCGTCGCTTACGAACGCTCAATACGAAAAAGCCGCGACAAGATACGAGCGCATCGTAATGGCTACGAAAAACTCGCGTTTTTTCGCGCAAATCGTATTGGTAACTAAAAAGTCGCGACAATTTCCGAAAAAGTCGTAAAGGTGCCTAAAAAATCGCAAAAAATACGAAAAAGTCGCAAAATGTTCGTTTTCCAATTCGGATTCAAATTCGTGTCTTAGTAAATGTGCCCCTAAGTGTGTGTGTATTTATAAAGAAAGTCCAAAAGAGGAGCTCAAATGCCCAAGCACATATAAGAAAATATCAACTAATAGACTATAGTTCTGCACTCAGTGGAGCTTAAACACCTAAAACAATGTATTAAAGTAATGAAAACGTTTAAAGGATGTGATGTTTCAGTCATGCACAGGTATCCTTCCTCAAGGTTTCATTGTTTTCTAATGTTCTCATAGGTCTTCTGTGTACCACTGAACATTTGGATCTCTTATGATTTGATCAGTGTAATAAATCACTTTGTTTAAGTCCCACTGAATGCAATAAAGTAGAACCCCCTTTTTATGTTTTTTTAGGTGACCAGAAATAAATGGAAAATCCGGAAAAATGTAAAATCAGGGAAATGGATTATGCATTTTATATTAGTGGAATCACAAAAAACAGTGAAATAAGGAAAACGTAAAATTGGGTTATGTAAAATAGAGTATTTACTGTACTTTATATACATATATATATGTGTGTGTGTGTATACATTGTATATATAGATATATATATTTTTAACAATTGTTGGTGAAATTTAAAGACTAAAGTCCCTTAAGAATCATAAGTAGTGTAGTGCAGACCACCTTTATTGTATGTATTGCCTACAATACTTATCCTTAAGGGAGTGAAACTGTTAAACTCTATCCTCTTTCTCTCTTTCTCTCTCTCTCTCTCTCTAAATATATATATATATTAACTCAATGTTCTGCACACCTTAGATTTAAAAGTGCATTGATGTGTAATGTTTTACATCTCAGTTTGTAGTTCTATTAGATAAAATCGTAATATTATTTACAGCAATAACATTTTGTGTTTGGATTGTAATCCTCTGTGTGTATGTAATTACCTTTCTACATATAATTATCAAGTCATTAAGTGCCTATCTATCTGTTTGTCTATCTTTTAATTGTCTATCAAGCCATCTTGGGAATCAGGCTTGTGCATCAAAATAAGTCAGATGACAAAATAATTTCTGCATGACTGCTCGGTAAAAGACTAAATATCTAGAACGCTTGGGACCTGGGGTTTTCTGGATAAGGGGCCTTTCCCTAAACTGGATCACCATATTTTAAGGCTACTAAACACCATTTAATCTTTACATAAACCCAATAGGATTGATGCAGCTTAGTTACCTTTATCATGTAAAGGTACTGTCTTATTTTACTAAAAAGAAAATTAATTCAAACATTTTCGCTCAGATAGAAATGTTTTGGTACTTTCTCAGTAATAAATACCTATTAAAATAAACAGCTACATAAATATATATATATATAAAGGAGAAAAATAATGTGCATACACAAACAACAAATACCACATATCATTTTTACTGTTCTGTGCCTCATTACTTAGATTTAATATTAATTTTACATACTCAGATAACATTTAAAATGTATTGAATCTCAATTCACAAATAGTATGGAGTTAGCATATCAAAAGTAGCCTGTTTGTATGCCTTCCATGCTTTATTTGAGTCCACGTTAAATTATGATAGAGGCTTTTGTATGTTTGTATAAACTACACATTTCTAGCTGGAATTTTCTATCACCTGATCATACAAATAACAATGTTGTTTTAGGCTCTTGTTTTTTGTACAGAAGCTTATAGTCAGTTCGGTGATTTCAAAGGAAATATTACAGTTACAGGTAGCTAAAAATGTTATTGTTATTGCAAAAAAATGTTATTATACAAAAATGTTTTTGAGGGTATGCAACCAAACAGCAAAAGGGTTGTAGTATTAAAACAGAAAAAGAAATATGAAGGTTTAAGACTTCTTTACAGAATTCTAAAGGAGTATTATGACACCATGAATGATGGAATGGTACCTGTGTATGTACAATATTTAATGATTCTTCCTCCATCAGATTTACACTTGTTCTGTAATAAATGTAAATGTAAGTGATTGCTATGCAATTTAAACATATTCCAGGGCAATTTTACACTTTTACAATATTTATGAACATAACATTAAAACAGTTCATTTACATTTTATTTGACAAAATAAACATAACTGCTATCAAAGTCCCACTGAAGTCAGTTAGATTAAAACTAATTAAGTTAAGCTAGGTTAAAACTAATCAAAACACAGGTAGGTGATCTATTTCTCAGGAGCCCCCAGTCAAGAAAGTTTAGAAATACAGGACTTTCTTTGTCCATACTGTCCAATGCAAACAACAAAGTTTTGACTGATTTACTTTTTCACTGTTATAGGAAGACTGTTCCTTTTATTTACTAATAAACAAGCAAGAATAACTCTATATTTTTGGCAAAACAACCCTTTTGTTTGTGTAAAAGTTCAAATGTATTCTGGTAGCTTTAAAGCATTTTGTTCAATATTATGGGGATATACCTCATCAGGAAAACCCCTGTCATTGCAAATTATTGATTTCATAGCCTAAATGTATTATAGATTTAATATAGACAGTAGAAAATTGTTGAAATTAAAAAAAAAATCAAAAGCAAAAATAACAATTAACTTTACTAGTGTAACGCATATATTATTATACAAGTATCAGATCCCTTATCTGGAAACCCATTAGTTATCCAGAAAGCTACAAATCACGGGAAGGCCATCTCCTATAGAGTCCATTTTAAAGGGCACCTTTTTTTTAAAAAAAAACAAAACAATTTTTGGGTGATAGGTGCCCATTAAGCAAATAATTATAATTTTTAGAACCAATTTTCTTTTTCTCTGTAATAATAAAATAGTGTCTTGTGATTGATGATAACTAGCCTGCATTAATCTAAATTGGTGGTAAAAAAAATCCTATTAGGTTTATTTAAATGATTAAGCGATTTTTAGATTAATGTCTAAATGCATGGTAATACAAATTTTGGAAAGATTCCTTATCCAGAAACCCTTTAGGTGCCAAGCATTTCAGATAAGAGATTATTTACCTAAATTTGCTGTTTTGTTTCAGCAACAGAATCACATATTTGATCCCAGGGGTTTGTTTTTTAAATATTTTAAGGAGGTTGTATTGCCAGTCACACAGATACTTTGTTTGTCAACTGTGTTGTTAATCGTGTTTTAATGACTTTTAGAAGTTATTTTTATAAGTTCCTTTTTTAGTTTGGTAAGCCTTCCGTTAAAGGGAAAGTAAGCACATGTGTAACATCTTGCATGCTAAAAGCAAAGTTCAATGACTTTAAAGTTATTTGTTAATGCTATTGAAATTAATATCTGTCTGCCCTTGGCTATTCTTGGCTCTGCTAGTCCTGACTACATGTAACACTGAATCAGTATACAGGTATGGGACCTGTAATCCAGAATGCTCAGGACCTGGGGTTTTCTGGATAAAGTGTCTTTCCTTAATTTGGATCTCAATACCCTAAGTCTACAAAAAATAATTTAAACATGAAATAAACCCAATAGGATTGTTTTGCCTCCACTAAGGATTAAGTATAACTTAGTTGGGATCAAGTACAAGGTACTGTTTTATTATTACAGAGAAATAGGGAATCAGTTTCCTAAAAACTTTCAATTATTTGATTAATATGGATTCTATGGCAGATGGTCTTTCTGGATAATGAGTTTCCGGATAAAAGATCCCATACCTGTAATCAGTCACTTCTCATTTAATCATGATACCAGTTTCCATGCACATTTTTTGTTATTGCACTTTTACTTGCACTTATTGAACTTGTAATCATATTTGTTTTTGTTACCTGTCCTTTAAGTGGGTATAGTGATGCTGCAATATAAGCTCTCAGCTCTCTAGTTACAAGAAAGGTAATTCACCTATATAAAGGGCTGGCTATATTCTATTTTTTTTTCTTTTCATTTTATTTCTGTAACCCCTCTTTGTTATTTTAATTTTAGTGTAGCTTGCAAATAAAATAGTTCTATTATATTGAATAAACAGTCTTGTGTTAACAGCCCGTTAGCCGTTCAGATTTGTTTATAAAAGTTACTCTCTTTTTTTGTTTGTGCGTTGCTGCAACACAGTACCCTTTGGTCTTTAGCTTATGTGTGAGCACATAATTTAGAAGCAAATGACCACCTTGACCAGTATATTTCATTTGTATGTATGTAAAACTTTATTAAATGCTACAAGGATACATGGCACTGTACAATTTTGCAGAACAGAACAGTACACAGGTTTTACTTCACTGATGTCCCTCTGACCGCCACATGTTATAAAAATACTTTTTTTTATAACATGTGGTGGTCAGAGGGACATCAGTGAAGTAAAACCTTGCAAGAAAAGAGATTTTTCCACCCACCTATTTCCCCTATTTGGGGGAAATATTTTTGTCCTTCCTCTGTGTACTGTTCTGTTTTGCAAAATTGTACAGTGATGTGTATCCTAGTAGCATTTAATAAAGTTTTACATACATACAAATGAAATATGCTGGTCAAGGTAGTTATTTACTTCTAAATTGTGTGCTCGCACATAAGCTAAAGACCAAAGGGTGCTGTGTTGCAGAAATGCTGTGCGTACAGTTATAGGAAAATAAGCAAATACAAGAAATCAGTGGGAACGTTGCTTATAATGAAAGCAAATCCATTGGGAGGATTTTTTTTGCACCACAACATCAAGATTTTAACTAATACACATCAAGCTTGCTCTAATGCTGTTTTTATATCGCACAAACTGCAAACAGAGGAAGTATAACCTAACTGAATTACAAGAGAGTCTCTTTTGTAGATACCACAATGTTGAACATGCGTGTATGTAAGAATGTGTAGGTGTATGTTTGTGAAAGTGTGTCCAAAGTAGAACAAAAGCAAATGCATCCTGGGCAGGGCACAGCCCATTGATGTTGGCAGCAGTAGGCATTTTTCCAAGGCACACGGCCATTCTTATCACTGATTTCAGGCAGTGATTTTAAATGTTCAATTAGGACTATAAGTCAGCCCTGTATGTTCCCCCCAGTTTCTGGAAAAATTGTGTTTGGAAAATATTGTATATATATATATATAAACACACATATATTTATATACACAGATGCACATATATAAATATATATTAATTTAGTAATGTAGTTCCTAGCATTATTTGCTATAGTATACAAATACTTAATAAAGGTAATTTATAACTGGGGATAACTGGTGTACATTTTTTGGACATTTTTAAAAAGTACAAGCCCCTTAGCCAAGTGAATTATAACCCAGTTATAATTAGTTTCTATTTTTATAGCACGTTACTCAACCCTTTACAGAATATATCATTCACTTTATATCATAGTACAGGTATGGGATCTCCTATCCGGAAACCCGTTATCCAGAAAGTTCCAAATTGCAGAATGGCCACCTCACATAGACTCCATTAAAAGCAAATAATTCTAATTTTTACAAATGATTTCCTTTTTTTCTGTAATAATAAAACAGTACCTTGTACTTGATCTCAACTAAGATAAAATTAATCCTTATTGGAGGCAAAACAATCCTATTGGGTTTATCAAATATTTAAATGATTTTTAGCAGACTTAAGGTATGGAGATCCAAATTACGGAAAGATCCCTTATTCGGAAAACCCATGGTCCTGAATATTCTGGATAACAGGTCCTATACCTGTACTGAGCATTATAGAATAGCAATGTCACTCTTGCACCCTTTCAGGAATATGGAGGACAGACAGAGAAGATCATTTGGTAGAAACATTTATGATTAAGAAAAGGTTTTGGAGAATGGTTACCGAAAAGTAACAATAACAAAATTATATTGTGGCAATGTATTGGCACCATTTTTATTTAATACAGTTTTAATTTTTTGTTTAATGACAATTGTCTTCTTTTCTGAGTGAAGCTACACCATACTGGAATCGATTGTCTAAGTACAAAAACAAAATGAAATACTGCATATTGGTTATTTATAATACAGTAGAGTTTTAAAACCTTTTCATCTCAATGAATTAGAATTTCAGGCTAAAAAATTAAATTGAGTATTGAACTTCTGCAGATTTTTGTGTTCCAATGTTTCATTAAAAAGTATCTGTTGTTATACCGAAGGGTAATGTCAAGCATTTTGCAAGCTTCTTGGGAGTTTCTGTTTTCAACAAATTGTTTGAATGATCCCAACTCAGGGTCAGCCATCCTCCCTGAAACATATGCTGTGTATGTACAGTAATGTATACAATAATAATGCATATAGAAACAATAAATATATAGAGGAAAGGAAACAAAAAGCAAAAAAAAAAACCTCTTTCAGAAAATAACTTTTATATTGTATACGTAAAGATGCATTTTTTCATTTGTGGGTTTGTTTGGTAGTGTATTCTTTATGCTCAGGGACCATGCTCTCATTCAGGTGGAGGTTGATAACTAATATCTGTGGAAGGAAGTCAACTATTACTGAATTAGATTTCTGCATTCCATAGTGTACAACCAAATGCAATAATACATTTAGCTATGGTTGTTTAAATGTGCTGAGCTTTAATTTTACCTTTGTTTATTCCAATATCACAACCCTGATGTGACCAATAAGAAAGCATCATTCCACAGTATTGGAGAACCACTTTGCAGCACATAAAGGACATACCTAGGTGTTTCAGAGATGATGAGCTCCTGTCTATCATATATTTACTCCAAAATCTCGGGTCTGACAACTAAACAAATCAGATTGTGCCATTTAATAGTATTAGCGAAAATTCAAAATCATGGCTTTATGACATTGAATAAAGCATATACCCAGGCATTTTCAAGTGTACTGAGTTTGATTATATGGTTTATTTGCCTTGAAACCAAATTTTTACTTTGCACATTGCATTGTAAATGAGTCCTTATGACTGCAAATAAAGAAATAATGTGACCAAAAAGAAAAAAATGTAGTTTACCTGGTTATTATTGCAGCAATACAACGTTATAATGGGATATGATTATGTTCTAAATTCCAATTCAAGTTTGATATTCCAGCAAAACATGCTCAGTAGTAGCCAAATTATATGTGTTTCAATACGTAGAAAAATAATGCAAGGTTACAAAGAAAAACAAAATACAGTTTGTATTTGGTTAGGTTTCCTATGCCACAGATAATCTTCTCGCAAGATGTAATTAGTTGGGTTCATCATGGTATAATTTCTGTTAAGATTTGCATGACATGTTTTACACATCAAAGGCAACAAACAGATCAGGGCAGGTGTGAGAAGGCTGCAAAGGGATCACAGTTCAGAAACGTTTGCCAATAAAACAATAAAAAGATATGTCTCGTTTATTGTAGAAATATTTAAAATGGAGTAGATAATTTTTAACCACTATGAATAGAAAAACTTTACCTTTACAGTTAAGATCTCAATTATAGATGAATGCTAGCTTAGTTACCTTAGTTTCTGGAAAGTCATTTTCTGAATAATAGGTCTAACACCAGTTATTGAATACAGCAGTAACAACCCTGAAACCTTATACTTCCCTGTAGTTCAGCTCATTTAAACATCAATTTAGCACAAAAGTACTTAGAAAGTGAAAGGATTAAAAAGTTCAAAGTGAAAAACATTTTTTTTTTATGAACAAGGTGTCATAGTTGGTGTTCATGGTGGGTTGGGGGGCTTTGAACAGAATGGATACAGGTACCAATTATTTGGGGGGTGGTAGAAGTTTAGTTTCAACAAATTATTTCAAGAAACATGGAGCAGGATTTGTTTACATGGGTTATTGTTGGTCAGCTATTTTACTGAGAATAAGCTCAGTAATAAGTTCTCAAAAAGAGCAGAATTGTTGTGCTGTAAAATGCCAGATATGGCATTTGAATGTATCCCAATAGGCTGCCAAGGTTCATCCAGGTCACTGTATATATGTATTAATAAGTCAAATCAACTGGACTTGTTGCATTTTGTCAATTGAAGACGTTTCGCTACTTATAAAATTGGCTTTTCTGAACTGAGAAAGCCAGTCGGATGACATGTGAAACTTCTTCAAGAGAAAAAATACAGCAAATCCAGTTGATTTGATTTATTACTACAGGTATCCCAATAGGTATTGCCTAATGCCATGGCCATTTCTGGGGCTGCTACTGCTGCTGCCTGAGACAAGTCCATTCTGTGCAGAAACATAATTTCCACTCTTTATGTTACCAGGGCAGGCTGTTTTCCATTCCTGCTAAACTGCTGCCCCAGGCACCAACTTCTACCCATGTAACATATGCAAAAGTAAGCATCATGGCAATCGTCTGGGCCTTAAAATTAGTACATGGTGCATAGCCACTTTAATTTTTTATTTGATATGGTATATACTAATAGTACTAGTAATGCTTTTACCTGAAAACAAAGTGTAATATCCTTTGTGCTATAATCTGGAAATACTGATTTATTTTACTTCTAAAAAAATTAAGGCTCTATATAACAGATTACATGGCACTAAATGCTGTTGTAAAACAAATTATTTTAAATGAGAGGGTGTATTATTTGATCACATAAGGTTTTTAAGGGGCAGATATTGTTTTTAGCAGTCTGCAAAATCTCAGCCTATTTAAGATCTAGTCCAGTAATTATGTGCCAATCACAAGTTAAATTATCAGCCTTGAGTGACATGGAGATATTATTGGTATGAAGGGAATTTTAAAGACCTTTTAGAGAAAATACAATTATCATTTGTCATTAGTGTTTTGAAATTGTAATGTGGGTGGTGTATGGCTGGCTGTGATAGTTCAGTATACCAGTAGTGATATACCAGCAATCATCATCATTTATTTATATAATGCCAGCAAATTACACAGCTCTTCACAATAAATTTAAAAAAACAGGGATCTTAAAAAGTTAACAAGCAAGGGTATACAGAGTAACAATAGGATCAGAGGGCCCTGCTCGCAAGAACTTACAATCTACAGCAATGAAACTAATAACTTACAGTTGGCTCTACTCACATGGGACAGTTTTCACCTGTAGAACCAAACAAGAGGTGCACATAAAGAGACTAACTAGGAATAACTAAGGTAGATTAGAGTAGTTGCCTAAAATGTCCCAGTTTTCCATTTTGGAATGTTGGAATATATTGGCACAGTCTCCTCAACTTTCAGCCCACCAAGTCAACAGCAGTTAAAAATTGTCCCATCTACTGACATTTGCCACAGGGAGTAGAATCCCATTTCCTCAAATGTTGTCTTGTTTATTTTCTAGGCTAGCAAAAGTTCTCTTCTCATACAACAGATGTCCATGTAAAACCATCTACAAAAGGCCATACTAATATTATTCTTCCAGCAGAGCCCAAGAGTTCCTTTCCAGAAAAACAAATCTGAGCCCCATTTCAATTGTATTGATTTACACTTCATGATTTACAATATTCACTGAGAATAATATATACATTGATTAATAGGACAAATGTTTTCTGCAGAAAGAAATCTTTCTGTCAGTTCCCCCTAAATGGATCGCTGAAATAATTGTATGTAGCTGCAGGCATTCATTTTCTTAGTGAATAGCTAAACAAAGCAGTTCCCAAAACACTTTTTGATTAACTGATGTTTGTCAGGCCCTCCCCAAATACATTCCAGGCCAATAACTGCCAGACCCATCTTAATAGATTAACTGCAATCAAATTAGGGTAGTAAATATATGACATACTCGCCTCCTTTCATTGAGGTGTGGGGTGATTTCTGCATCTCAGATTTCAAAAATAGCAATCACCAGGAAGCTGTCAGACCAACATTTTAAAGGCACAACAGAAGGCAAATTTGGATAAGTGCAGGGAACTAGTTGAAAGAGCGGGCCCTGGGGGCAATGTAGGAAGTCTGTGGTCCTCAAACTAACTTGCAATACAATTAACGTGCTATAAATAAATGATGAGGTTGAAAAAATTACATAAAACACCTTTTTTTAAATAATATCATACTATTTGTAATGTTTTTCTGCAAAATAAGTCAATTAGTAGGTGTTATCTTCACTGTATCTATGTATCTTTATCTTCATAGCCAATAAATATATTACCATTGCATTTTATCTATTCAAATCATCTCTGCATTTTTTCATGAGTGGAAGCTGCCATAGTTCTTGTATTGGCTGCTTTGTTTTTCATAAACTGGAATCCCCGCAGCACCATCTAGTGGACAGAAAATATGGATTTACTAATTATAATGAGTCAAGCAATATAATAACACAATTTGCATATATGACTAAAAATATATAACCTAGTTTGTTGAATATGGTAAGCTATACCCTTATATGGTGCTATCTATTTAGTAACCTTACTGGAACATAAGCTAAGGGCTGTGACACAAGGCTCCTTGTCGCGGGCGACTAATCTCGCCGCAATGCCATCCCACCGGCTATATACACGGCGCCACGATTTGCTGAAGTTGGCGAAGTTGCCAACCCACCGGTGATTTACATTTTAGCCAGTGGGATGGCATTTCGGGGGGATTAATCGCCCGCGACAAGGAAGATTTGTCGCGTGGCAACTAATCTCCCTGTGTGTCACAGCCCCAACACTTATTTATCAATGTATCCAGGGTGTGTTCTTTCTGTTTCATGTCAAAAGGCACAGAGTGGTTTGTTGACTTATCCAAGGCCACAATTGTTCACACAGGAGCCACCACTCTAATTGAACTCAGACCTCCAGTCAGAGTCTAGCAACAAGCTGAGTCGCTCCTCCATGGTTGTTAGTACATCCAACAAGTATGTTGCCTGATAACTGACTATTCAACAAAACATGTTAATTCTCTTTCACACAAATTTTATTGCACAAGTGTGATGTCTCAGACTCAGATTGATAGGCTTTCCAACGGTTATTGCTTGAAGAAAAAGTGCAGCTGACAAAAAAACCCTTGCAGGCTTTCCAAGCCTTGAAGAAGTTCTACAGTATACAGTGGGTAATATAATAAAAGTCTAAAAAGTTGTTATATGCCCATTGGCCTATTTGAAAGCAAAGATCTATGGTTCTTGTGGGTTACTGGTCCTAGACCAAATGTTGTGTCTTGTATTTCATTGTCATAATGAAGTGAGTAGGTACAATCTATAAAAATACTATAACCAGAAGGATATCAGTATAAACATGATTAGAATTAGTATGTCACATTTATCAGGCAAAGTGCCCTTGCACAGGTATAGGCCAAATGGCAAAATAAGGATAACATAACTGTGAGTGCTCTAGTACAATTCTCAACAAGATTTTTGCGTACACTTCTGGCCTTCACTGTAGACTCTATAGCAATTCTTGCATTGTTCTCATAAGAAAATCTTTCAAACAGTCAAATTGTATGTATATAGCCAGTAGCTGATGGCCAGAATGTCTATAATAAAAGTTAGTCTGGTATAGCATCATACACAGCTTGAAAAGCTTACCACCCAGGCACCCCACCCAATGTTCTAGATACACATACCCATTCATAAGAGATGCTTATAGATCTCTGGGCCAGACCACTGAACAGCAAATGCAGTCCTGTGCTAATTGATTTTTAATGTGATTTTTGTCTTTCAAGTGGCAGCTTTTATTTAAAACAAAATATAGATAAGAATAGTAAAAACTATTATTAAATTAATTAAAATTAAGCAAGCCATATACTGCCTAAAAAGTATTACTTTTCTGTGCATACCAATAGTTGATTGATCCTCTCTCTTTGAATTTCCTGACATATTCTTTCTGACAAAGCATCTTAGGGCTCTTCCAGATAAAAATGGACCATTAAATTGCAACACTAAAGAGCACTATTTGTGATGGTTTTTTTTACCCACAATACAGCATTTTCCCTACAATTCCAGCTATAATAGTTGTCACAATAGTGGTGTTGAACCTGATGCTATTTTGGCTTATTTGTTAAAATACACAAAGCTGCACTTGTACTTCAATGTGAATTGAGCAAAGTTGCATTGAAAGCCTTCAGATTTCATAATTTCTGGTGTTCGGCATCAAAATTATGCCTATGCTTGTTTAAATGCAAGTGCGCGGTGTCTACTGATGCAGGCTGGTCTGGGAAACACTTTCAAAAGTGGCAGTAGTTCTAAAGCTTAGCTGCATGAATAGGTACACTTAAGTTGCAGCAATGAACAAGCGGCACTGAGTTCCACAAACCATTGGCTTAGACTGATGATAATCCATACCGGCAGTGCAGCATACTTTCCTGATGGCAACCCTAATTGCTTGTGAGCAAATCCAGTGCAAGTTGGATCTACCATTTTCAGAGAGGGGATTTGGTGAATTCTGGCATTTAGATGCAGTTGGACATGATTTATCAAAACAGGCAGGGCGGTCACAATGGTGGAAGTGCACAGAGCGTGTTTGGAAGCAAGTAACTTTAAGTATTGGCATCAATAAGTGCTGCATTTCCGTCCATTGTAGCGCAACCGCATTTGCAGCCTTGTTCTCAAATGACCCTTTATAGGAGGGAAGTGCAGTCCCTGTCACTTCCTTCCCCCCGCCAATCCCAAAGTATTCGGCACAATGGGATTATGGGGCAGTCTTTTAAAACTGCTTGCTCTTGGGATCTTTAATGGAGTATAAGCTGGGCATTTTAGGCAAAAGTGTCTAAAAATCTCACAACCATATCTGTCTGTGTATATTCAACCTTAACAAATATGTCAGTACATGAATAAGACATAAATTATGTGGCTTGCAGTGGATTAAATGAAAGCATGTTACAATTAACTAACATAAGTATAGTGTGATCAGTGAGGCCCCAACTGATAATCAGTTTGGAGATTTACTTGAGAAATAGATCATCATCCTGAAAGGTGGGGGGAGGGGGGTAAAAAGATCTTGCTGTGAGGCCCAGTAACAGCTAATTAGTTAAACAGTTATACAGTAACACTGAAAAATTAGTAGGCTCTGCAGTGCGTTTTTAGCCCTAACCATGTGGGTTCCCGAAGAGACTTTAAATGAGCATCCAAACATTAAATTGCTGGATTCACTTGTGAGAGAGGAAAAATGTCTTTCATTCCAGCGATGTTGTGGGCTGTGAAACCACAGATATTCTTCTTGTGAATCAAAGTAGGGAACATAAGCACATCATGTGCAGTAAACTAAACACAAACACAGAGGTGGCCGATCACTGCATGAAACGCCCAGCCTGTTGGCAATGCCAGAGTTAAGGCCAGGACAAAACATTCATAGCCCCGAGACATTGTATTAGTGACTTATTTACTGCTTCCAGAAAGGAAATTCCTCACTTTGGAGTTAGGATCCCCCCCTTGTTAACAAAATTCAGCTTTATTGTGCAGCATGCCTCTCTTTGTATTGCAGGGAAGGCTTTCTCTCACAGGCATTCCTGTGGCCAAGCTGATCACGATGGTGGGCCATGTACCGTCAACAGTTCTGTTTAGAAATAAGCCAGTTGTTTTGAAGCTGCCAAAGCCCAATGAAAAACGTTTGCTGAGCTATTAAAATCAAACTGCAGCAGTAAAGCAGAACAGCTTTTAAAGATAATGAGATCCAATTTGAATAATCTTGTGATGAATTTTAAAGGAACAGTCCGTTTATATATGTGCATGAAGTATAATCTGTGCAGCACTTTAATGTGTAGCAAGTGTTGGAAATATTGTTAGTGAAGGAGCAAACTATTTCCTGGCTTTAGTCTTTATAGCAATTAGGTGGTTTTCTATGGTGTAAAAGCAATCAGATTACGTAATTGCCTAATAAATCACTGGCTGGGATTAACCAAAGTAGGAGCATACCATGTTTATAATTATTAAATCAAAAAATGACTGACCAATCGAGTTAGGTAACCTACTGCTTTTTTGGATAGAGGGAGGTATTTTCTCCTTCTGTGATGCTTAAATGTTCACCTTTGAGTTAACTTTTAGTATCTTCTAGAAAACACTATTATAAGCAACTTTTTAATTGGTCTTCTTTTTTTGTTTATATTTTTTTAATTATTTGCCTTCTTCTTTTAATTCTTTCCAACTTTCAAATGAGGGTCACTTAGATTGTAAGCTCTACGGGGCAGGGATCTCCTTCCTACTGTGTCTCATACCACATGGCACTTATATATATATATACATATATGTATTTATTGTATTTATTTATTATACCACTTGTCCTCCCTGTGTGTAATTTTGTATTCTGTAAGATTGTACAGCGCTGCATACCCTTGTGGCGCTTTATAAATAAAGTTATACATACATACATACTGACCCCGGCAGCCAAAAACTATTGCTCTGTGATGGTACAATTTTATTGTTATTGTTACTTTTTATTACTTTTTCTATTTAGGTTCTCTTCAATCCATATACCAGTTTCTTGTTCATATTACTGCCTGGTTGCTAGGGTAATTTAAACCCTTGCAACCAGATAATTCTGAAAAAAGTGAAATATTAAAAAAGAAATTAAGACCATTTGCAGATGAACTTAGAATATTACTCTCTACATCATACTAAAAGTTAACTCAAAGGTAAACAACCCCTTTAATTAGTTGCTTAGGTAATCCTTTGGATTACTATAGAAAGGGTATTGTTTAATGCTTATTTCTAATTTTAGCCTCTCCTTCTCTATAAGTAATTATTTGCTCCTTTAGAATATGCAATGCAGAACATTCTGTCTCTCTAACTATATGCAGATCCTTTATACTTAAGGGAGTTACAAAATATTTACATTTAGCATTTTATCTTCGACCTGGCTTGGCTTCCATCCAATCTCCCCATATGCTTGGCTTTATGGGGAAATCCTAGTGGGGAATCTGGACCTGCTTTGACACTCTTAGATCATTGCTGGAATTCAGAATTCCAAATGTACTTTGTGTAAGCATAAAGTGAATATCTTCTTTCCCAGCCGTCTGAGAGTACCTTGAAGGGCAAGGTTAGCAAAGTTGGGAAGGGAATGCAAGAAGAAGGAGTAAAGCAAGGTATTTACCAATAGCAAAAGAGTAAATAGTGATGGTAAATGGACTCTAGTCTGAGGATACTGTGAAAATATAACAGTTTATTTACCACCTTAAAGTGATACTGACACCAAAAAATTTCTTTTAAAAATATGAACCTACTTCCAACCTACCTATAGGTCATGCTGACTGTTTTTTCTTAAAAGTCTTGTTCCTCTACATAAATCCTACTGAAGATCCTGAACCCGACTGTCTGGCAACCCAACTGTAGCTTCTCAATCTGTCAAAAGTACTACGTCATAAACTGGGAGGATTCAGCTTGCCGTTTGCTTCAAAGAGTTCCCCCTCCCTCACTCCTCGCATTGTGAACTAGATAGCAGGCAGGCTTGATCTTTCCATTGCCTGCCTGCTTCAAAGGGCTGCCCCCTCCCTTTCGGCTCTTTGCACAAAGAATTTAAATAGCTTTCCCATGCCTGCCTGCTTCTAAGGGCTCTCCCTTCCCCCTCCCCATTACACACAGACAACAGAGCTGAGCTTGTCACACACCTGCTGAAAGCAGAAGGGGTGCTGCAGGTTTGTGATTGGGCATATTTATTCACTTGGAGGCATTTAAATTAAAACCCAGAAGAGGGGAACAAACATGGCTGCTCCGTGGGTCTGTAATTCGTGCTACCATAATTATGAAGTGAAAAAACTTTGCAGATTTAGTTTATAAGGAATTTAAAGCTGATACAAATTAAAACACAACAGCAGGTGTAAAAAAAAATTTAATTGGCTGTCAGCATCACTTTAAAGGAGAAGGAAAGGCTAATAAAGAGTTAATCTCAAGCTGCAGGCATACCTTCAGTTCTCTCAATAGTGCCCTTAAGTCTCCCCATATTTCTCCCGTTCAGATGATCAGAAGCCTCATAGGAAAAAAAACGCTGAGCTGTGTAAAGAAAGTTCCCATAATGCCTCACTCCTGCACTAAGACCAAGACCCATGTACATGCTCAGTTTGAAATCTTGTTTCTTTTGACAGAGAAGTCAGTGCAGCGTTTCTGTGAGTGCTTATGGCTGTATTTACATAGACCTTTCTGATAAAGCTTACTTAGTTTTTACCTTTCCTTTTCCTTTAAAAGTCTAGGAGGGATAAGGAAGTTCTAAATGGGAAACAACATGTAGGAGAATAGAAATATATGAAGCAGATGAGGTTAAGACAAAGAGTTGGATACATTTATAAATTAGACTCTAGTATTGTTACAGGATGCAATGACAGACCTGTCAACCCATTAATGCGCAAAACGTAATTGTGTTCACTTACTGCCTCCATGGTGGAGTGGGAGGTTGTGAGAAGGCAAAGGAGTCATCTAGAATATGAGACAAATGAATGAGTGAATGAATGAAACAAATAATGGACTAATTGCAGCCATTGGGCCTATTTGAGTTCTAGCCTTGTTCTCTGTGGGACTACTGATGAGTACTGCTTGCCTGATAAATATCTGGCAGAAAATTGGACAAAGACCACATGCAGGCCTGGATTTGTGGCGAGGCCACAAAGACCCGGGCCTAGGGCGGCAGAAGTTTAGGGGTGGCATGCCGCCCCGCCGCAACAAAATTTTTAAATTTGGCACCCATACGGAGCAGTCGGGATCTCTCCCTACTGCTCCATATGGGAGTTTAAAGGTTTGCGCATGCGCACTCGCAGCAGGCGCGCAGGGGGGGGTCGCGTGTTCGCACATGCACACGGGTGGGGGCGACCAACAGGGGCAAAATCCGGCCCTGACCACATGGACTGATCAATGATGTCCTCACCCAATTAGTGTGCATAGTATTTTACCATTATAATCTAAATGCTGGTATTGGTACCAAATGATAGGATGAGCCCAAGTTGGCCCAGCATGTGGGAGGCCAATCAGACAACTTTAGAAAGGAAAAAGTAAATAAGTTTTCCTTTATTCATGGATGTTCCTTTCTCTACTATTCAGCTCACATGTGCATAATTGAGTACACAGGCGACAAACCAGTACTGATCCAGGCGCTCCTAATCATGATCAGATGGCTAGTAAAATCAAACACAGTTTTACATCCTTGTCAATTTGCATATTATTTCCAGATGTCAACAGAGACCTTACATTGTACCATGTTGTAGTCCTTAAAAGACTGATTGAAGCTGAAGTTTCATTTAATCTTTTTGGTATGGTTAAATATAATGCCCTGAACTGAAAAAAGTAATGCGACTGTATATTGTTTTATGCCTATGAAGGGTTTCATTCATCCAGGTCATTTAGTATATAATTTTCAGTCATAGCAAGTCTAAAGCAACTGAGTAATCTTGGAAATGTTTCATAGCTAATCATAGCATCCACTAGCATTTTAAGCCCTTAAGGGTAATACAGGTATGGGATCTGTTATCCGGAAACCCGATATCCAGAAAGCTCCAAATTACGGAAAGCCTGTCTTCCAAAGACTCCATTTTAATCAAATAATTCAGATTTTTAAAATTGATCCAAACTAAGCAGTTCATAACTCTGCCCCACCCTACATCTCTAAACTCATCTCTAGGTACCATCCAACCCGCTTGTTACACTCCTCTACTAACCTGCTCCTCAACTCCTCTCTCATTCCCTCCTCACACGCTTGCATTCAAGACTTTGCAAGCGCTGCCCCCCTTCTCTGGAATTCGCTCCCACAAACTGTCAGACTTTCTTCCAATCTCTTGGCCTTCAAGAAATCTCTAAAAATGCATTTATGTAGAGAAGCTTAAGCTAATCTAGTTTAACATATCCTCGGTGTGCCGCTAAAAGCAATACCCTGTGCCACAACTGTCATGCCCATTCCCACATCTTGTGTCTCAACCCTTTCTCCTTGTAGAGTGTAAGCTCTTTTGGGCAGGGCTCTCTTCACCTCTTGTATCGGTTACTGATTGCTTTATATGTTACTCTGTATGTCCAATGTATGAAACCCACTTATTGTACAGCGCTGCGGAATATGTTGGCGCTTTATAAATAAATGTTAATAATAATAATAATATAATTAATCCTTACTGGATGCAAAATAATCCTTTTGAGTTTGATTAACGTTTTATTGATTTTTTAATAGACTAAAGGTATGAAGATCCATATTACGGAAAGACCCCTTATCCAGAATACCCTTGGGCCCGAGCATTCTGGAAAACGGTTCCTATACCTGTACATTCTTATAAATTCAATCACAGTGCTTTAGCAAAAGCTTTTTATGCAGGTAACCCAGTGCAGAATCTATGGTCCAACGGGGGGGGGGGGGGGGGTCACTAGGCTCATACCTCATCTACCTATCTACCTGTAAACATCTACTTTGCTAATTTCACACAAAAACCCAACGCAATAATCTGAAAACCTCAGTTTCAAAGCAAAGAAGGATCCTCCATGAAAGAGAAGAGACATCTGTTATTGACTTCTACATGATGTCCTCAAGCTTTAACTGGCGAATTACCAGATTTTTAGCCGTTTTGTTGCATAGTAAATTTTGAAAAAGTCACAAAATTTTTATTTTTTTTTACTTTTAGCACTAAAAAATCTGAATAGAAAAAAAAAATCCAACCTTTAATAAATGCCCACCTACTGTAACAATTTGCTATACTGACATGCAGGGGGCCTGGCTTGTCACCATTGAGCATTATCACTCCAGCTCCTTGACCCCCCCACCCATGTCACCTGATACCATTGTCTAGGGTGCTCCTTAACAGTTACTGAGGTAACCTTATTCTGAAACGCTCTGAGCAAGGTACATATTGAATGAGATGACAAATAGCTTGAAAGAGACACAAGGGAGGCCATGTATGCAAAGCTGTATCTGTCTGGCTGTGTATATTTTCTGCCCTGCTGGCCTTCTGAAAAAAATGTAGCAGAGGCAGCTGATTAAAAGGAGAACTAACATCTGCTACTTTGTTTCAAGAATCAGAACTACATTTACAAATAACTTTAAAACCATTACAGGTTATTTAGGAATCATTTTTCATTCATTACGCAAAAAACTTTTAGGTTGTATGTCCTTTCCTTTTAATACATTTTGGTCAAACTTGCCAACCATGACAGCTCCATTTCACGGACATCTATCGCATCTATACCATTAAGGAAATATAGCACTGCACTTACTGAGCCCCAAAACAACATTCCCATTTATTATCCCAAAAACCATTAGGGAAATAATTTGTTTTATATAAGGAATATTTAAAGTGTTCTACCTGCAGCTGCACACATAGAGCAGGTTTTATGAAAAAAGTCAATCACTGCTTGGTTGCCATGGCTTGCTGCAGTAGGAGACCACTGTATTTTCTGTAATACACAAGAACTATGGATTATTTGCATATGTATACACAGGGCTTTACAAAATATAGCATTTCAAAAAACCTGATCTATGTGTGTATATATATTTACTTGTTCTCGATGGGTGAAAAAGCAGTGTGAAAGGATGGTAGATATAAGAGGAAAGACAGAAGACAGAAGGAGTGACAGTAGTGTTATCAGACATTTGCTTTGGTTAGTTAGTCTTCACTAGATATATGAAAGCTGATTATTTGTTATGTGCTACTGCCATGGTTGGGCATATTACTTAGTAAAAGGGCACTAATTACTGAAGTGGTAGAAGGTCTTAGGGCATGGTGCCAGAAAGGACAAATAGCTCTCTGGTAATACAACAACTGGGAGAAGCAGAAAAATCATAATTATGGGTTTTTGGAAATTAAAGGGGTTGTTCACCTTTAAAATAACTTTTAGTATGATGTAGAGAGTGATATTCTGGTAAAATTTGTAATTGGTCCTCATTTTTTATTATTTGCAGTTGTTGACTTTAGCTTTTTGTTCAGCTGCTCTCCAGATTCAATATTCAGCAGCTATCTGGTTGCTAGGACCCAAACTAACTTAGCAGTGGTTTGAAAAATAGACAGGAATATAAATAGAGGAGGGCCTAAATAGAAAAAGAAGTAATACAAAGTAACAATAACAATAAACCTGTAGCCTCACAAAGCAATAGTGTTTTGGTTTCTGGGGTCAGTGACCCCCATTTGAAAGTTAGAAAGGGTCAAAAGAGAAAAGCAAATAAGGATAAGAAATGAATTTATTACTAAATTACACTGTTCACATTGCAAATAATTCATTCTACCATTTAATATTTTATTTTTGAACAAATAATTTTTTTAGCTGTGATATTGGTGTGTAGACGCCATCTCAGTGCATTGTGCCTGATCCTGAGCTTTCAGAAGGAGCCAGCACTGCACAATGGAACTGCTTTCAGATAATCTATTGTTTCTCCCACTCCCATGTAACTGGAGGAGTCATGAGCAGGACTTGGATTTTTACTATTGAGTGCTATTCTGATATCTACCACTAGACAGGGCATGGGAGCATTGTTAGCAACACAGGTATCAGGTAGCTGCTATCTTGGATGCGGGGTGGGCATCACTCCATTTTGCAGTGCAGCAGTAAAGCGTGACTAAAGTATATCAGGACACAAGTTACATGGCCATCTTCACCTTGGAAAGTAAGAATATGTCTAGCCCCATGTCAAATTTAAAAATTCAATATATAAAAATACCACTGGAGTACCCGGAGGAAACACGCGCAGTCACGGGAAGAACATACAAACTCCTTGCATTTACATGTATAGAATCTATTATCCAGAATGCAGGGTCCCTGGGGTTCTCCAAATACAGGATCTTTAAGTCAGCTAAAAAATAATTTAAGCATTAAATAAACCCAGTTAGATTGTTTGCCTCCAATATGGATGCATGCCATCAAGTACAAGCAACTGTGTTATTAATACAGGGAAAAGGTTATTATTTATTAGGGCTACCCCCTGAGATTTAAGGTACAGCCAAATCAGATGGCTTGAGTTATTAAGTGCAGACTTATTTTTAATCCTAAATATGTTGTTACTTAACTAGCAAATAATATATAAAACACAAACTTTGCCCAATTTAAACAGTAGGCAAAAATGACAACTCTTTCTATGAAATTCTATTGAACAAGAAGGTATACTCCCCCTATAAAGGGTCACTATCTGTACAGACAAAATTGCAGACCAGGGGCTGATTTACAATGATAAGTGCAAAGTTGCACCAGTGTAAGTGCAGACTGCTCTAGTTGTTTATTGGTCACTATGCCACATTTGCATCTGCATTTGTGAAAATTTGTACTTATGTTAGTGAATAAGGCATTATACCTCTTCTTTGATAAAACTCTGTTTAATTCTTGTGTCTTAAATGATATAGAAATTACATAAATAATATTCAAATAAAAGTATGGGAATATTTAAAAAATATCCCTTTATGTAGTATTTTGGTGTATATTCAGTCTGGTTTAGTGATGTGTGGGCCGACAAAATTTAACCCGCACACAACCCTAACGTAACTTGTAATCCGCACCTGACTCTAACCCACTGAGCCTCTGTATTTATAGACCTGCTTGTCTGACCCCCGGGTTTACCCTTTTTCTATATGCCTTTTATGCATGCTTTAAGGGTTCTTGTTTTCCTGTTGCAGATTTCATAAAATTGTGATTTGTTGTCTAAGCAACAGTAGCTAAAATCTCAAATAGATTTTAAGGAATACAATAGACACAACAACATTAGTACAAGGCAATATATTTTTCACCAAATATTTCAGTGTAACCTTTATCAAATGCATTCATATTTTTTTTTTTGCTATATATTTCACATTAGGTTCTAGCAAAAATATCAATGAATATATAAAATCCCATTCAGCATTTCTTTGGGTGGGAAGCTTGCAGAATAATGAACATCGGACACCAGGTAAAGAAGGAATTCAGCACTCTGGCCAGCTCCCTTTGGCTGTTCCTCAAACCCTACTGAATCAATACAATACTTCTTCCATATTTTAAAGCCACTAAGCATTCTACAGAGGGATGGGCAGCTGTCTGACTACTGCAATTATTTCTCATTTAACACATTTGCTTATAAGTTTGCTGAGGCAATTTAAGCTAGATAAATTACTTAATGAGGCAGTTGTAACCATACCTGTCCAAACCCCCCACCTAACAACAACCACCAGGAGTGTATATTTTCATAGTCATAGTAAGTTGGGTTGAAAAAAAGACATAAGTCCATCAAGTTCAACCATAATGCCTATATATAACCTGCCTAACTACTAGTTGATGCAGAGGAAGGCAAAAAACCCCATCTGAAGCCTCTCTAATTTGCCGCAGAGGGGAAAAAATTCCTTCCTGACTCCAAGATGGCAATCGGACCAGTCCCTGGATCAACTTGTACTAAGAGCTATCTCCCATAACCCTGTATTCCCTCACTTGCTAAGAATCCATCCAGCCCCTTCTTAAAGTTATATAATGTATCAGCCAGCACGACTGATTCGGGGAGGGAATTCCAGAACTTCACAGCTCTCACTGTAAAAAATCCTTTCCGAATATTTAAATGGAACTTCCCTTCTTCTAAACGAAGTGGGTACCCTCGTGTCCGTTGGAAGGACCTACTGGTAAATAAAACATTAGAAAGGTTATTATATGATCCCCTTATATATTTATACATAGTTATCATGTCACCTCTTAAGCACCTCTTCTCCAGTGTAAACAGACCCAACTTGGCCAGTCTTTCTTCATAACTGAGACTTTCCATACCCTTTACCAGCTTAGTTGCCCTTCTCTGGACCCTCTCTAACTCAATAATGTCCCGTTTAAGCACTGGAGACCAAAACTGAACAGCATATTCTAGATGGGGCCTTACCAGTGCTCTGTAAAGGGGAAGAATAACCCCCTCCTCCCGTGAATCTATACCCCTTTTAATACAGCTCAAAACCTTGTTTGCCCTTGCAGCTGCTGCCTGGCATTGCTTGCTACAGCCAAGTTTATTATCTACAAGGACTCCAAGGTCCTTCTCCATTATGGATTTGCCTAGTGCAGTCCCATTAAGGGTATACGGGGCTTGCATATTTTTACAACCCAGGTGCATGACCTTACATTTATCCACATTAAATCTCATCTGCCACTTAGCTGCCCAGATTGCCAGTTGGTCAAGATCCTGCTGCAGGGATGTCACATCCTGGATAGAATTGACTGGTCTGCAGAGTTTTGTGTCATCTGCAAACACTGATACATTACTCATAATACCCTCCCCTAAGTCATTTATGAACAAATTAAACAAAAGTGGACCCAGTACAGAACCCTGAGGGACCCCACTCAGAACCTTATTCCAAGTAGAGAATGTGCCATTAACAACCACCCTCTGTACCCGATCCTGTAGCCAGTTTTCTATCCATGTGCAAACGGCTTCACTAAGACCAATAGACCTTAGCTTAGAAAGCAGTCGTTTGTGGGGAACAGTATTAAATGCTTTGGCAAAATCCAAATAGATTATATCTACTGCATCCCCACTGTCCAGCTTCTTACTTACCTCATCATAAAAAGCAATTAAATTGGTCTGACATGACCTGTCCTTCATAAAGCCATGCTGATTACTGCTCATAATGCCATTCTCCACTACATAATTTTGAATGTGATCCCTTAACAAGCCTTCAAATAACTTGCCCACCACAGATGTCAAACTTACAGGCCTATAATTGCCAGGCTGAGACCTTACTCCCTTTTTAAATATAGGAATGACATTCGCCTTCTTCCAATCCCTAGGTACCATACCTGATGAAAGAGAGTCTGAGAATATCAGAGACAAGGGCCACTGTAATTCTGCCCCTAGCTCTCTCAGTACCCGAGGGTGTATTCCATCTGGCCCAGGTGCCTTGTTTACATTTATCGTGTGTAACCCTTTAAGCACCATATCCTGTGCCAGCCACTGTGTAGTTGAAGCTGAGGCAACAGTGCAGCTATTGGGTGGGACTTGGCCCTCTGGCTCCTCTACTGTATACACAGAAGAAAAGAACTGGTTAAGCACATCTGCCTTTTCTGTATCCACTGTAACCATATTGTTACTATAACTCAATGGGGCCACACCCTCAACCTGCATCTTTTTACTATTAATATACTTAAAAAACTTTTTGGGGTTAGTCTTGGCCTCGGCCGCGATGCGCTCCTCATTTTCTATCTTTGCGTTCCGGATTGCTGTTTTACAACACTTGTTATAGTGTTTATAATCATTAAACGCAGCTACTGTCCCCTCTGACTTATATTTCTTAAAAGCTTTCCTTTTTTTCCCTATTAACTTCTTTACCTCAGAGTTAAGCCACATAGGGTGATTCTTAACACTTCTACTTTTTCTTATTAATGGAATGAATTGAGAACAGTAATGATTTAATATCATTTTAAATGACAACCATTTCTGCTCTGTGTTTTTATCAGAAAACATAATGCCCCAATCTATGCGCTGAAGCGCTGCCCTTAAGGAGCTAAAATTTGCCTTCCTAAAATTCAGTGTCTTTGTTGCCCCCGTGTAAATTTGTTTCCTGCACCAAACATCAAATGAAATAACATTATGGTCACTATTACCCAGGGGTTCAACCACTTGCACATTTGCTATACGTTCTGGGTCATTAGAGATCACTAGATTTAGTATAGCATGGATCCTGGTTGGCTCCTCAACAACTTGTGACAAAAAATTGTCATGCAGCAAGTTTATAAACTTGTTCCCATTTACTGTCCTGGCAGTACTATTGCCCCAGTCAATATCAGGGTAATTAAAATCCCCCATTATTATCACTTGCCCCAAACTAGCAGCCTTTTCTATTTGCAACAGGAGCTGGGCCTCTTCCTCTTCACTTACATTAGGGGGTCTATAGCATACCCCTACAATTAGTTTGGTAGATTCTTTAATATCTGTGAGAAGCTCAACCCATAAGGATTCAGCTCCCTCTGTTACCCCCATCACTTCCTCCTTAATATTTGCTTTTAATTCTTGCTTAATGAACAGACACACTCCTCCTCCTTTTCTATTGCCCCTGTCCCTCCGAAACAATGTATACCCCCCAATATTAACTGCCCAGTCATGAGACTCATTCAACCAAGTTTCAGCAACACCAATCACATCATATTTCCGCTCCAACGCCAGTACCTCCAGCTCTCCCATTTTACCAGTCAGACTCCTTGCATTGGTAAACATACATTTAATGCTGGTTCCGTCGTGAGAATGACGTGTAAACATCTTATGGGCCTCCCTGCCATTATCAGTATCCCGAAGCAAGTCTCCTCCCCCATTTTCCCTTACTATGCCCACTACCTCATCTATCCTGTCTACCACAGAATTTCCCGCTGCACCCTCCCCCCCCCACTCCTAGTTTAAAATCTCCTCCAACCCGCTAGCCATCTTTTCCCCCAAAGCAGCTGCCCCATCATCATTGAGGTGCAGCCCATCCCTGGCAAAGAGCTTGTAGCCGATTGAGAAATCAGCCCAGTTCTGGAGAAACCCAAAGCCCTCCTCCCTGCACCAATCTCTCAGCCAATATATATGTAGATAAATAAACACAGGGAGGACAAGCATTATAATAAAATAAATAAGTAGATGAAGTGGAAAGAGACAGGTCCCTTGCATACAGGCACAAATTCTCAAATGTGCACAAAGGTAATGGCCCTTAAGGGTCAGGACTGGACTAGACTAGATCATGTTCTAGTTCTCCAAAATGCAGGATCCAAGAGATTGAAAGAGAGTAGGGGAATTCAGGGATGGAATTCTTGAGGTAAGAAGCAGGAAGATAGAAAGGTTTTGGATGAGAGATGGCAGTGGGTGTGGATGGGGTAAAAAGACAATGACTCTGGGAGGAGTGTAGAAGACAGCCAGGAATCTACGGGCCAACAAGTAAAGAAATGTAGTAAAGAGCAGAGGAGTGAAGAACTTTTAGATGAAGGATTTTGGATGCTATCCTTTGCTTATGAGGAAGCCACGCTAAAGGTTTTACCTGGGGCTAACAGGTTGCCTCTTAGGAGAGTTGGAGGAGCCTAGCAGCAGGGCTTAAGGTTGTAGAAGAGAGAAGTAGGTGTCTGGGAGGCCAGTTAGTAGGATAATGCAATAGTCTAGGGTGATAACACAGTGTAATTATTTGGTTAATAAGAAGAACAAGTCAAATGCTAGAAATATGATTCTATATGTCTGAAAAACCACGGTTCCTTTTTTACAAGTGCAATCATCAAAGATATGTTGGAAAATGAAATGGAACCTGTACATAAAAATAAAAAGGAAAGACAAAAATGTTCTGTATCTCTTTTTCATTGTTATGTCGTATACTTCAAATGAATTTTACAGGTTGTAACTCTCTTACATTTAATTATTTAAACGGCTGTGCCATTTACATTAGCAGTTAAAAACTCAATAGACTGGCAAGCAAACCTGTTAAATTCCAACTGGAAAAGTTGATGAAATTCATGGTGTGGTCTCCGCAGGGTAAAATTGACGTTCTCATTCCACAGTTAATCTTTCAACACTCCTGGGCAGGAAGTCAATTAATACATACTACGTTACGCCTTCTCCCCCTTCATCTTTTAACACAAGATCACTTTCGGTTTAACTCGCTGACAGAATCACACAAGGAAAGAACTGAACGTTACAGGGGTTTATGGGTAAATATATAAAATGCAATGTTGAGAAGCTGGCTTCAGATTTATGTATTGCATTCTTTTAACCTTTGCAGTGGCTACATATTATCATCTCAAGCCACAGTCTGGTTACACAACGTAAAGTACAGGCAGGGGACCTGTTGTCCAGAATGCTTGGGACCTGGGGTTTTTTAGAAAAGGGGTCATTCCATAATTTGGACCTTCATACCTGGATGTAATAAAAATCATTTAAATATGAAATAAACCCCATAGAATTGTCTTTGCCAGCAATATGGATTTATGCAGCTTAGTTAGGATCAAGTACAAGGTACTATTATATTACAGAAAAAAAGGAATTGAATTGAATTATTTTTTTTGAGTTTTTTTTTATTTTTTTCCTAATACTATAACAGCATCAAGAAATACATTCTATTCATATAAATATCCATTATTTTTGCTGACTAATGCAAAATTCCACATATCCCTAGATCCTGTAAAGCCCATTTTCTACCATAAAAAACTTACCCAAGGGTGGGTTTACTGATTTTTCGGGTTCACTTCTTTTATGGGTGCCAAGATTTCACAGAACAGCTATATCTATGATTCTATATTTCCTCAGAGTTTCATTGCTTTAATTTGAAAACTTAAAAACCTGTGTGCCATAGAGTCTATTTTCAGCATATAATTACATCTTTCTTTCAATTATTTTTTTCTGGAATAATAAAACATTACCTTGTATTTGTTCCTGCCTAAGTTGCATAACGTACAGCAGGGGTCCCCAACATTTTTTACTCATGAGCAACATTCAAATGTAAAGAGACAAAAGCATCATGGAGGAGCCAAATAAGGGCTAAGATTGGCTATTGGGCAGCCTCTATGCACACTATCAGCTTACAGGAGGCTTTATTTGGCAGTAAATCTTGTTTTTATTCAACCTAAACTTGCCACCAAGTCAGGAATTCAAAAATAACTACACTGAGAGCAACAGCCAAGGGGTTGGTGAGCAACATGTTGCCCCTGAGCCACTGGTTGGGAATCACTGATGTACAGTGATGGGTTTTTTCATGATGTTCAGTGTCAAATTCTACCATTTAAATAAGATAAAAAGAGATTTAGAAGCCTACAAGAAGCCAACAAAAACGGTATTATATATTTATAGAGCATAAATTTGAAGGCTTATTTTGTTTCCAAACTATTAACAAATAGCTCAGTAAGCTCCATAGATCATAGAGTCTGTTTATTGCCAATTAAATGCAAAACTCACCTTTCTAGCTATACCTTTGGAGCTCCTATTACAGACTCACATACAACTCAAATTTGATTTAAACATTTTGTATTAAAAATGTTTAATACTATTTTAGGGCCAGTTTGAGGGGCACTGTTTATACCCCAAAGGAGACAAATATTAAAATGGTGTTCCTTATAGGAGAAGTAAAGTCATATTGGCATTTTACTATCAATAGATTAGCCACATTAGTGCCACCTAGAATGTTATATTTATTCTGCAGAAAGCTTTATCATACCTGAGTAAAGAGCCTTAGAAGCTTTCTCTGTTTGTTTAAGATTGCAGCTCCGATTTTAGCTTGGTCTTCATAGCATCCTGCTGCAGCTCTAGCCTATAGCTCAGATTACATATTCCTATGGGAGGGGGGAGTAGGAGAACTGCTCAGACTCTGGCCCCAGGAATGAAGGATTTTTCTGAGGGAGGAAGTCTGATACCAAAGAATATGTTTACAAAAAAGGAGTCAATCTATGTCAATAAATCCTGTGTTTCTTTTGATAGAGAACTTAGTGCAGCTTTTCTGTGCTTATGGCTGTATTTACATAGACCTTTCTGATAAAACTTACTTAGTTTTTTCCTTTCCTTCTCCTTTAATGATTATAAAGATCTTCTTTCTTTTTTTGTTAGTTATGGGGATTCTTTAATAAAAAGTCAATCTTAGTGTAATAATTTTGTCTACCAGAAAAGGATAGAATCAATATTTTTCTCTAGTAGTGATGAGCAAAATGTTTCGCCAGGTATGGATTTGCAGCAAAATACAGCGTTACACCTTTGTCACATGTTTTTGTGTAAAAATTTTACCACAAAAAAGTTGCTGTGACAAATCACCCATATAATCCAGTGTATTTTGCATGGATAAAGTAGCAGCAAAAAAAAATTATTAACATTATTAACATTTATTTATACAAATCGTGTGTTTTGCAGATTTTCACCAATTTGCAAATTTTCCTATGGTTTCACAAGTTTCAGTGAAGCAAAAGGGGACAGATTTGCTATTCTCTAATAATGTACAATCATAATTATTATTATTTATATAGCACCATCAGTTTATGCAGCGCTTTACAGAATAAAGGGGTACAAAAGACAGAACAGTTAATGTGTACATATAAATGATTCACAAAAATGGTTTGCAGTTACATTTGGATAAGAATTGGAGACACTCGGGGGAGGGCCCTGCTCGCAAGAGCTCACATTCTAAAAGGTCATAATGGGGAGATGACACTGACACTTATTAGGGGGAGTCTAGTGCTGGATAGTAAATCTATTTAGTATGGCTTGTTGGTGACAGTGAGACTACTTTATATCTATGTTGCCCAACCTGTGCCCATTTAGTTGTTGTGAAAATGCAAGTTCAAACCCTCATAGTCTCTTTTGCTCACCACCACCTTTGATGTTGCTCCCAGTGGCTTTAAAGTAGGTGCCCATCTTTACATTTCTGGAATGGAGGCAAGTTTTAGAAGCACCCAGACAGTTGTACTTGAAACAAAGCCTTCTGGCTAGCAGGCCACATGGGGCTACCAAATAGCCAAACACAGGCTTTATTTGGCATCCCCAAAGTGTGTGGCTCATCAACACTTTTTAGAACTGACTGTGGCTCACAAGTAAAAAAGGTTAGGGGTTCCCTGGTCTATTATGTTTTAGTCTGAAGCAATGAATGGGCTAAATATAAATGTTTTAATGTGGTCAGATTCACATCTGTTGCCACCAGTATAACATTTGTGTGGTGTTTCTCTTTTGTTCATTTCGGCTGTATCTGTTATTGACTTGTTTCCTCTCTGGTATGCTCCATAGCCAGCTTTCATCTGTCTTAGAATTATCTACTGACCTTCCCTTTCTGTTGTTAACTTCTGTCTGACCTTAGTGTTGATTCATTTCTCTCTGTTGCCAGCTACTGCTTGACCCGACGCTTAGTTATTCTGACCCTATGGTTGCTGAGTACTGCGGCTAGTAACCATAGTTAGTGATTGCTCTGATTCCAGGTGCTAGCTGAGTGGCTTAGGTCTCTGCTACATCATTAACATGTACTGTCTCTTATAATCTGCCTAAAGCCATAATGCCTGAGTGCTTGTCTTTATAAAACACTCTTTTGAGGTATGACCTTTTGTATTTTACATGTATACAGTATTATCAGCATCACTCAGTTCTAGAGGTGTTGTCAGATGTCCTAAATGGACATGGAATTCATCAGAAGTTTTTACGTAGTTGCTGGGACTGCCTAAACTTGGATACCCTAAAAGAGATGGGATTTTTAGGGTTTATCAGACTGTCTTTATTGATTCATAATGATGCCAGTTCCTGTATCAGGTAAGGAAATGAAAGTAGAGTTCTTAATAACAGTTGCCTGCCTACAGTTGTTTTACAGCTTAATGCTTTTTGCAGTTCATCAGTTGAGATGGCATTTCCCCTGCAGAGACTTGCTTACTGAGGTCAAAAAGGCCATCCATTAGATATATGCCAAAATCCAGCCTGCCACCTGCAATGACAATCAACAAAATGTTTAATGTGACTAATATTTTATTTTTCTAATATTTCCACAAATTTCCATGAGTTCCCAGGAGTTGTTCACCTATAAAAAACTTTTATTATAACGTAGATAGTGATATTCTGACACAATCTGCAATTGGTCTTTATTTTTTTTATTTGTAGTTTTTGACTCACTTAGCTTTTTGCTAAGCAGCTCTCCAGTTTGGAATTTCTGCAACCATTTGGTTCCTAAGGTCAAATTACCCTAGCAACCAAGAGGGAGCCTGAATAGCATGATAAGTAATAAAATGAATAATAACTGTAGCCTTACAGTAAACCCCACTGTGAAAGCTGTAAAGAGTCAGAAGCCAGATGAGGGAGGTGAATAATACAAAAACTATAAACAAAATTTAAAAGGAAAAAAAGAATGAAAAGTTGCTTAGAATTGGTATTGGAATTGGTATTACATACTAAAAAGGTGAAGCAAAGGTGAAGAAACCCTTTTTAAAAGGAATGTCCCAATACTTTGCCACCATATATATCACTCTTGTCCCTGCAAAGGATATCAGCCTTACCAGCACACCTTGTCCGCACACAGTTATGTCCTCATCCCATATCCCAGACAGGGTATATACATTATTGAGACTCCTAGAAAATAAAGGAGAATTGACATCTCTGTGCCCTGACCAAAATCAAAAATGGTCAAACATTATGTGGTGGAGGTTGATCCAGTTACTAAGATCTTTATTCCCTTGCCTGCAACTTATGTGCCATGTATATACCATTGGTGAATGCATGCAATTGTGAAGCTTTTAGTAGAAGTTTTAAATAAGCAAATGTAACCCCTATTTGGCTGTAAAACAGACAAGCGCCAGCTAGATTAGGTTTAGAGCATGGGGTACATAGGACTCAATCCTTCACATGGGCTTTCACAAAGTGGAAATATCACGGGGTGTAGTGCAACTACAACTCACTGTCACTGTGTGCAGAGTAAAATAGCAAATAATGGACACCACAAGGTTCTTGCAGATGAACAAAGGATAACTTGGTTTATTGTCAAAGACAATTATCTCACAGGGTTGATGGTATACTCACAAATATGCTAATAATGTCAGTAGTACACTCTGAGGACAACAAAAGAGGATGCCCACCGGTTTATCCCACCTATTTTTAGAGACTAGGCAGGGTAAAGGCACCTTGTCAGCTCGGCACCACTATGGAGGGCAGTCTGGATAGATACCTTAGTCTTCAGGTTGAATATCTTTAGCTTAAAGAGTCCTCAGGGTTAGGTACTAGCCTGTATCCTGCATCTTAACCGTGGCCCTATGCTAAGGCAACAGTGCCTGTATGGAAGGGTACTTCCAGCTAACTTCCTGGATGGAGCCAAAAACTGCTCTTGCTTCCTTGCCCATCTTAGCTCACTTTCCTAGATAGTGCTTGACGGAGTGTAACTGTATAACTGGTCCTCATTCACAGGGTCCCTGTCCCCAACTTCTCTTGAGTGTAAAAGGGTACACTAGGGTAGAGATGACTTTACTGGGGCCCTGTTGATCCCAAGCTCAGTGGACCTTCCACCTGAGACACCAGAGGCAGCCAAAGAGGAAGACCCACCCCTTTGCTAAACACTATATTGGAGTGCAAAGGGTTGAGTCAACCTGTAAACCAATAGGGCACATATGTAAAACTATAAACTTGGGTCTTTGTCCAGTAACAGCAAAACAACTAGGAAGTTGTAGGGTTTAAAGCCGTAGGGGCATGTTAACCCTATGGGTCCCTACATATATTATTATTAATAATAATAATAATAATAATAATAACAGTCCAGATTGCTTTGAACCTGGGGTTTTCTGCATTAGGGATCATTCTGTAATGTGGAGCACCATGCCAGATTTAGATACCATCAGGTATAAGGAAAATTATTTATGTAGCTAATTTCTCCCATGGGACTCAAAGAACTTTACAGCATTTAAGACAGCAATTAAGTGACTTGTCCAAGGTCACAAGGAGTTGCTACAGGGAAACAACCAGGGTCTCTAGCATGAGATCCCACAACAAAGCCTTACCTCTGTGCAAATTTCCCCTGTCAGATCTGAAAAATTGCTTGTTTATTGAGGACACGATATGACATTACATTTCTGTATTTTCTACATATTCTAAATGTATGGATAATGGATCCCATGGCTGTACAAACATTCTGATTTTGTACAATTTACTAAAAGAAAGTGGATCTCAGACAAGTCTTTTGCAAATCTTTACTGAGACTGAACCTACACACAATGACTTACTCTCTGGCAAACCCAACACATATATATGTTGATTTTTTTTACCTTTTTGCAATGACAGTTCGGTGAGAATATCAGATGAGGAATCTGGATTAGACTGTATGTTTTATGTGACAGCATTCAATAAACTTTGTGAGGAACTCCATGGTCAATGGCAGGTATGCATAAAGAATGCTGTGCTATTTTTTCTAAGCCATGTAAGAATCCCAACAATTTGCTGCAAAGCGCCATAGAATAGATCTCTAAATTTTGCCCTGAAGTGGAAATCAGGTTC
Organism: Xenopus tropicalis; assembly: GCF_000004195.4. NCBI lineage: Eukaryota > Metazoa > Chordata > Amphibia > Anura > Pipidae > Xenopus > Xenopus tropicalis. The sequence continues at coordinate 32,021,799 of NC_030682.2, forward strand.
ATTCACAGAACACTTGCTTACATATACAGTACTCCCACACACATGAACCTTTTTGGCCACAAAAACTAATCCAAAAATGACAGTACATTCATAAAGTTTGGGATTCATAATAGGCTAATGAATCTTTTCCACTCTTAATGGGGCACAATAAAATTTGCACTTGTGCGTGAAAGCAATGTGTAGTTTTGGGTGGCAGAGGGGGGCATTGAGGCAAGCAGGCTGGCATGCACGGAGTGGTGCTGTGTAAATAACTGGCGGGGGGTGGGCAATTGATGGGTGGGTGGCTAGTAGGAGAGGGTACCTTGGGTGGCAGTCTTCTTACTTTCAAAACAGTGATATTTTTGGGAAAATTGTTTCCATAATTCTTGCTGTAAGAAGTTATTTTTAAGAGTTTTGCTCACTGTTCGTGCTCTCCCTGTGAGAATGCGTTCTTTGTGTAAAAGCCTTTTTCTTGACAATTCTTTGACATTAATTGTAACCGTGATAATAAAGAAAAAAGAGCGTTCTAGGTTTTCTAGGTAAAAGCCATTTATTTGTTTAAAATTTAAACATTTAATTTAACTTTACTATGATATTCTGAGGCTATTCTGAGACACTTTGGTCTTTTTTTAATACTTAGCTTTTTGCTCAGCAGCTCTCTAGTTTGTCATTTCAGTAGTGGGTCCAGTTTACTGTAGCAACCAGACAAAGGTTCGACTGACAGACTAAATATAAATAGGAAAGTGCCTAAACAGAAATATAAGCAATAAAAAGTAATTATAAAATGATAGCATCGTAGAACAGTAGTTTCTTGGCTGCAGGGTCAGTGACCCCAGGCCCAGGCTGGGATTTCAAATAGGCCCTGGCATTTCAAGTACACAGAGGCCCAAACAGCCTCCGACCAGCCCAATTAATAATGACCTATGTCTATGGCATCTTATAGGAGCCCCTCTGGCATTTAACAGTATTCACAGATTGCCAGTCCAGGCCTGAGTGACCTCCATCAACTTGGAAAATGAGAAAGGCAAATAAATAAAAAAATAAAAAATTAAGTTAAGAGCAGGACATTCTATAACATTCAGAGATTACCTTTAAGGGGTAGTTCTCTTTTAACTTAACTTTAAGTATGATGTAGACAGTGATATTCTACGGCAACTTGTGATAGGTCTTCAAATTTTAGTTTTTTGTGGTTTTTTAATTATTTGGCTTTTTGTTCAGCAGCTCTCTAGATTTAATTTTCAACATCTAGGGTCCAATTTACCTTACCAAATATGCAGTGGCTTGAATGAGAGACTAAAATATAAATAGTGGGGGGGTCTAAATAAAAAGATATAAAAAGTAACACCAACATTCAAATGTTTTTTTTGGTTTCCAGGGTCAGTGATCTCCATTTGAAAGCTGGAAAGAGTCAGAAATAATTCAAAAACTTTAAAAAAATGAATTTTGATTATAAGGTTGTTATAAATAAAACATTCTATACCATACTAATCTTAATTTAAAGGTCAACTATCCCTTTAATTGAAAAAATTAGCAGAGATAATAAAGTTTTGCAAGGCAAAGGAACTCCACGGTTGTATAAACAATAATGAGACCTTTATCAATCAATATGTATAGGTAAATTAAGCGCAGAATTACAAAAACAGTGACGGCTCTATATTTTGTTCGGGAATATTTTCATGTATAAACATAACAAAACTCCCTTTGCTAGCTTGCTAAGGACTGTGCGAATACATTGATTTTTGCATAAGAAGTCTTGACCTTAACACAATGATATCCCTATTAAGAAGATATACATTGACAGTAAAGAGTTGCCTGACCTTAATCGCTGAACCTTGCTAACGCCAGCTCAAAGCTAAAAACGCCACCTATATGGAGATTTCACTAAACAGTCCAACCCTTCTAGCTCAATCTGTGATACAGACTTTGCAATGTGGAAGGCCATCCTGTGAGAATCACCTATTTATTTTAAAGAAAAGCCTATAAGCCAAGCCAACCGCCTAGCAATTAACATTGATCAATATTGCATTTAGGATTATAACATCTAAAAAACAGTCTCCTTAATAAAGATGAGTTGATGTGATCACTTTTCCAACCCTACATCTTTTTAGAATGTTCTTATTCTTTCCATTCCGTTTTACATACGAAGGCCAAAAGTTACAACACTGTAGCCAAACATTCATTATGGTTCATAAAAAATACATTTATAGCTGTATATATTGTTGGCAAATTTTACTCTTTAGGAAAAGATGGAAAATTACACAGAAAATATTCCAAGGTTCACAATAATTATTGATATGATGTGGAATATAATATCCTAAGAAGAATTTCAAGCATTAATCAGATGTCATTAAACTGACAACTTTGTGACATAAGTAAGAGCCAGAGAAACACTGATAAGGCTCCATCTAGAAAATGCTGTGCAGCTTTGGTCTCCAATGATTAAAAGGAAAGCTATTAAAATTGAGAACTAAGCTGGTTAAGGGAATGGAAAGTTTCACTTATGACTGTCCAGGACTGGCCAAGTTGGTATTGTTAATGCTGGAGAAGAGACACTTAAGGGGACATATGATAACTATGTGTAAATATATAAGTGGGCGATACAATAAACCAGGGGTCGGGAACCTTTTTGGCTGAGAGAGCCATAAACACTACATAGTAACATAACATAGTAACATAGTAAGTTGGGTTGAAAAAAGACATACGTCCATCAAGTTCAACCACAATATAATGCCTATATATAACCTGCCTAACTACTAGTTGATCCAGAGGAAGGCAAAAACCCCATCTGAAGCCTCTCTAATATGCCGCAGAGGGGAAAAAATATTTTAAAATGTAATTCCGTGAGAGCCATACAATATGTTTGGCTATGGATGTTGCGGGGCAAGGTAGGGTGGGTCCCAAGGATGCCGGATGCGATGCAGAGGAGGGCGTGGCCTGCGCTCGGCGGATAGAAGACGTGTTCTAAGGCAGGCAGGTTATATATAGGCATTATGGTTGAACGTGATGGACGTACGTCTTTTTTCAACCTAACTTACTATGTTACTATGAGGGCGTGGCCTGCGCTCGGCGGATAGAAGACGTGTTCTAAGGCTTAGAACACGTCTTTTATCAACCAAGCGCAGGCCACACCCCCCCCCCGTTATATATTTTTTTATTAAAGATTTGCCAGCGAGCTAGATGCAGCCATCAAAAGAACCATATCTGGCTCCCGAGCCATAGGTTCCTTACCCCTGCAATAAACTATACAATGCTTTATTTACGAATATGTCCTTCCAGTTGACACAAGGGGGCAGATTTATCAAGATGTAAGTTTGAAGCTTAATACAAAAAACTCACCCTATTCAATGAATCTATTCATTCCTGTTTTTAGAAGTGTTTTTATCAATGGGGAAAAGACATAGTTTGCCATTTGATAAATATGCTTCTTAAAATCCCATAGAAATTAATAGATCATGGGTAAGTTTTTATGTAATAAGCTCTAAACTCAAGTGCCAGAAATACATCATTGGATTTGCACAGATTTATCTATAGGGCTATGTAGGGATCTTTTTTCACATTTTTTCCTGGTTTAGCAAAGTTATGGAATTGTTTCCAATATTTTATGTGAAAGGTTGAGTTTTTGCAGACAATAGCAAGTAAGCCTCGCACATTTTTTTGTCCTGCTGTTTAGAGGGAATTTCATCAAAATTTGAGATTGGGATTTTCCCATGATTTAGGAACAAGACTTTTCCTGAAAGGTCACAGCAAGTAAATGCAGTTGAGATTTTCACCAATTCACCAATTTTCTGAGATTTCACAAATAAAAGATCTGACACCTAAAACCTGTTGGGTTGCTATAGCGGCTGTAGAAGAAGAATGCTGTAGTTTTAGCATTCGAGCAAGTTACTCATCAAGTTTTTATTTTGTTTGTGATCACAATTCTTCCACCAAAACAAAACTCATTTGCAATTAAACCATGCAAGATTTTATCATAAATATTAAAATGATGACAAAACACCACCTCGGGAAAAGTCACAATTTCATTTACGCAGGATTATTCTTGGTTTTAAAAATTTATTTTAAATCAAAATGTCCAATACTGTTTTTCCCTTGCCCCATAACTTGCTGCTGCCCCTATAATGTATTCAGGTGCAATGTTGCTGTTTTGGTAGTGTGCTGTAAAAAATATGAAATAATCGGCATTCCTATTTTTTTGGTATAGTACATAAGGTTTTAAAGATACCTATAAAGGAACCCATGTTTTTATCCTACCATGCAGCACAGTGTTGCTGCTGTGAGCCCATCATTGGCCTTTTAATTTGCCGTTCACAGGTCAATAAAAGTTACTGGCTTATCCCTTCCAGAGAGAGGCAGCAGCTTATTGACCCATGGTATGGGGCTTGTCAACAAATATCTGGCTGAAAACAGGCAGATATCAATTGGGGAGGTTTGATTTCTACACCCATTGAACATTGGCATCATATTGTCAATTAGGCCCTCATCCACCAGGACTGTAGGCCCTCTGGTCAACCCGATTTGGCCCAGCAAGTTGGTGGCCCAATAGGGCCCAGATCTGCTTGTTTGGCATGGTCACCAAATGAGCAGATCTGGCAATGTATGGCTAGCTTTAGAAACCATTTGGGATTTACTTGATCTTAAGGCTGTTAATCTTAAATCAATACTGTCATGGGAATGCATCAGTTAATAGAGCTCTTTAGTAGATACAAGATAGATAGAAGAGCAAGATAGCAGCTCCCAGTAGATACAGAATAGCACTCAACTTTTAGAGATCCAAGTCGGGCTTAGGACTCCTCCAGTTACATGGGACTAGGAGAAACAATAGGTTACCTGAAAGCAAAACATATAGTTCGGGCTCCTTCTGAAAGCTGTGGCTGCTTACACACAAATATTACAACTAAAAAACATACATTTATTGGTTCAAGAATAAAGAAAGAATAAGTTTAAATGGTAGAGTGAATTATTTGCTATGTAAAGAGTGTAATTTGGAAATAAAAAGTCCACAATAAAAGTCATGATAGTATACTTTTAAGGCTATTCACAATTTTCTTTTTCTACAAATTGGTCTAGAATTCTTGTGCATAAACTTTAGGGCTTACACATTACACTAGACAAGAAGGTTTCTTGTGCTTCAGTAAAACCAGCATACGCGTTGATTCGTTTTCCGAAAGTTTCCTTTTACATGACTTTGCGAGCTTTTAGATAACATATTTTTACATTTGCCTTTTTTATAGATTTGGAACTTAATAAATTGTAAAAAAAATTATGGGTTTATTAAGTGAAAACAAAAAACCCGATTATTAACACATAAAAAATTTTAAAAATACAAATTTCAAGAAAAAGTACAACCATTGAAAAATCAGCCCCTAAGTAATCGTATTAGATGTTTAAGTAAATGCTAACAAAACCATTACTTTTAAGCACTTTATGGAGTCATGTAATGAAAAGTCTTTAGACCACCCATAGCATCCAATAAGATGTTTGTTTCAAGTAAATGCTACCTGCTAATTAGTTGCCATGGGTTAGTAGACAAGTTGCAAGCTTAAGGCCTTTTATTACATTACCCCCCTTGTGTACCCCCTTTTTTCTGGGCAAAAGCAAAGAATTAGGCCAATCAACGAATGAAGTGATAGGCTGTAGCACGTCCCATGTTGGCCACCAATGCACATTAGTTGCCTAGTATTAGTTGCCTTTAAATAACACTAAAAAATAGCACTAAAAATGAATGCTTTGTTTACAGAGAATCTACATAGAATAAATGAATGGCATTTCCTCTCGCTGAGCAAATACATTTTTAAAATTTCGGTGAAGCATGAACATTTCTCTGCTTTCCTTTGAATGTGTGTTTTTGTCTGTGATGCCATTTGAAACTCATTGAATGAACAGCAAAAAGCTGATTGGAGACAAGCTGTGAAGAATATCTTAGAGCGGACGTTGCCAACATTCCTTCTGTTGCTGAAATGTGGCCATTATTTGGAATTGGCTGGAAAGCCACGTTGTCGCTTAGGGATGTTGATCTTGTGGCTTTTCATGAGTTGAGAAATAAGTTTTTGCCATTTAGTAATACAGAGGGCAAATGAAATCACAAGGGAGGCACTCTTCTTCTGATAGAGAGCAATTTAAGGAAAAATATCATTTAAAAACAGTCACACAGCCCCCAGCCCAACATAAAGCCAACCCCACTGCATAGCTTTGCGACAGACAGTAGAACACATTAAACACATGCTACCAGTATCCTGTATGTAGAGAACCGAGGCATTTCACTAATCAATACAGAGAATATTGTAATCCAATAAATCAGAACCTGCCCAAATGGAGCTTCCAGTCTTGTTTCCCTGTTAAAGTAACACAATGACACTAGGGTCAATGTCATCAGGAGCCATTTTACCTACCTGTATGTTTTTGGATGGTGGTATGAAGGGAAACCCAACACCAGTATGGGAGGTGTATCAGCACAACAGCAACCTGGGGAGATTTGTACTGAGGACTCAAATGGCTCCATATATTTCACACAAAAGGTTCCATATCTGAGTTTAAAACATATTTCTAGTTATAAGATGTGCATGTTCTATTGTGGGAGACCAAAGTGATAGCTGGAGGATTAGAGACCAACTTGTTTAGACAGGATATGTACCATTTATAATAAACCCAGTTTCTGGAAGGCACAAGAAATACCAAGTGTATATTTGCCAAAATGAATACAGTCCTGTTATTACTGTAGCATTCCCAGTATAGTATTTTTGAATCCAAAGATTATACTCCTATGAATTATATGCTTACTGTTTTAATGTTCTTTTATTAGACAGCACACATATAATGTTGGTTATCAGTCTGTATACCTACCAATCCCTGCTAGTATACAGTAGCTGTTTACAGTTAAGCTAGTTAACCTATCTAGTAGCGACTTTAATTTGCTGCTATGTCCATTCTACTTTTCTTGGTCCAGAAATAAAACAAATTCTTTCTATGTGCCCCTAATCAGCCAGAACTATGATATATGGATCCCCTGCACCCTATATATCTATACCATAACACAAAGTCATCATAAAGTCAAAATGCTTAACTTTGCAAATCTTTATCGCAGATAAAAAAGGTGCTTGTCAACAACAATGTGTAGCCAAAATATACTGTTTCAGGTTGTGGGTAAAATAATAATATATTAAAGGATGATATATTTCCCTGTGTTTTTCTTTTCTTTTTCCTCTTTGGCATACATCCTAAAAACATGTAGATGAGAACTAAACACGGATGTGGGGCAAGTAATTGCAGGTACTTCTGGCTTCAGCTATGGGAATATTAACACAACTGGGAACTGGCAGAATAATGACACCTTGTATATCACCTAAATTACTTACAGAAAACCATTAAAATCACTGTAATAGTTTGCTCCAATTGTGAATTGTACACCTTCCTTTGCTACTGGTAATAAGTATATATCATAGTTTAAAGTATACAAATCTCTTGTAATATTATATGTTTACTATATTAAATAAATGCGTGACATCTTATTAGAGATGATCATCTTGTTCCACTATAACCCTGGTAGCAGTGTTAACTAGAAAAGATCAGAGTGAGGTGCTATCAGACACAAGGCAGCACTTTACTATTACCTGTCATAAACAGGGGTAATTACAGGCATCTGTTGCACCTTGTGGCTGCCTGCCCCCCCTAACTTGCATGTACAAAGTTACGTTGCTGGTAGGAGGCAGGATAGGGGCACTCTCGAATGCAGGCAGGACTGTACTCATGGGAAAGATAACGTCTTTGCACTAAGGAGCAAGTGCATAAATATAGTCTTTTGAGACAGTTTTTACACAGTGTTCTGTCTCCTTATTTCAGGATGGGGGGGGGGGTGATTATTCTAGGTTAGTAATTCTGAGAACAACTGAGACAGATGGGTGTTGGACAGGAAGGATTAAGTGCTATTTTCTCACCTTTGTAAGAGTGTATTTCTATAAGTCAATTTAAAAACCTACCAAGATGTGAGTCATCAATATACTCTTATAATACTTACTAGGGATGTTTTCTTTATTGCTAAAGTATCAGTTACTTATACTTGTCACAGATAAAACCAGCATCACAAATAGAGGAAAATAGCAATTTAGCTGTGAATATACTCCTTTGTTAAAGACCCCGAAAGAGAGGATCTGGCAACAAATGGCTTGGGCTTGGCCAAGTTGTGTCTAAAGAGTAAAAATCCTTCCTGACTATGAAACTACAATGTGACCAGTTACTGGATGAACATTGCACAGTGTATAATAATAACAGTAGCAGTGTATTTACTCAGGGTCGGACTGGGGGGTGAAGTGCCAACCGGGGCTCCCGCCCCAGGGGCACTGCAGGTGTTCCCTAACCCCCCCCGCAGGGGCCCCCCTAACCCCCGTCGTAGGGCCCCCCACACGACGTCCTACCCCGAGTGCGTAAACTTAACATGGGAGGAGCGGTCGGCGGGGGAGGGGGCGCTGCAAGAGTCGGGTCTGGCCCGCTGGGGCCCACTGGGATTTTTCCCGGTGGCCCAGTCTGACCCTGTATTTACTTATTGGCTAATAATGCATCCAGCCCTCGAAAATATCTCTTATATGTGTAAATGCTGCACCTAAAGACGATACTTCCTAAGTTCTGATCTCAAGAGATGTCCTTGTGTACTCTACTGGTGGACCTTCCAAATACTTGTGTCCTGGAAATCAAAGCTGTAGTCAATACTCAGACTATTGCCTTACCAATACTTTACCAAGATCAGATATTTATTCTGCTGCTTTAGGAATTGCCAAAATGGTGACTGTAATTCATATTAAAGGGGACCTATTACCTAGCTATTAGAAGCTGTACAGTTAAAGTCCTTTGCATATGAAACATTAAATTCTATTTCATTTTTCATTTATTTGATAAAACATCCATTCCTGTTATAAATGCATTTGAAAATCTCAGCTGTCAATCATATATTGCCTGCCCCGCCTCTATGCCTCAGACGCAGCAATCACTTTCATTTCTGCACTTCCTAGATGTACTCCTGACATCCCCCCTACCTTCCCACTGTCTATAATTTTGTAGCCTGTGCATGGGAACATGTGTCAGGTCCTCTTTTTGAAACATACTCATGTTTCTGGGATGTTGCAAACTTTGCTATATAATCAGCTTACACAAAATGGCTGCCACCTGCTTGCTGTGATTGTGGATTCCAATATAAGAAAATAAATAATATTTAAATAATTTCAGTTGTGTAAATAAAGTTTATTTTGCCCGACTAGCAAAATAAAATAGGATTTTGAATTATTTCTTAGGGTGACAGGACCCCTTTAAGGGAAGGTCGGCAGGTACAAGAAAAAAATCTTTAAAAAATAGCGTTAGTGCAGGATAAACAGGATAAACATGGCATGAAAGTATTTGGCTATGAACCACAGAACGCAACACACAAAGAAACAAAGAAATCGGTACACTACCATTGGTTGGCATAGTGGAACACATGTTGGCATTGCTGCCTTGCAGCTGAGTTGCATGTTTGTCCCCATGTTTGTGTGTCTTTTATTTTTAAATTTAGTTGCATAAAAACCAGCCAGCCAGCCAAACAGAGCCTTCTATAGGCTGCAAATCCACATAGGGGTACCAAACAACCAATCACAGCCCTTATTTGGTACCCCCAGGAATTTTTTTCATACTTTTGTTGCTCCACAATTCTTTTTATATTTATTTTAAAAAAGGTTGGGGACCCCCGCCCTAAGGTCTGGAATGGGATCCCTTTTTTGGACACCCGTTATCCAGAAAGCTCTGGATTATGGGAAGGCCATCTCCCTTAGACTGACTTTTAATCAAATAATTCAAATTTTTTTAAATGATTTCCTTTTACTTTGTAACAATAAAACAGTACCTTGTACTTGACCCCAACTAAAATATAATTAAACCTTACTGGAGCCAAAACAATCCTATTGGGTTTAATTACTGTTTAGCAGACTTAGGGCTCTGGCACACGGGGAGATTATTTCGGGGACTAATCTTCCCCGAAATCGCAGAAGTTTCCTCTCGGGGAAATCACAGTGCCGCGTATGCCATCCCACTGGCGATTTACATTCTCGCCGGTGGAATGGCATTTCGGGGAGATTAGTCACCTGTGACATAGGAGGTTTGTCGCGGGCGATTTATCTCCCCGTGTGCCAGAGCCCTTAAGGTAGAGAGATGCAAATTAAGGAAATAACCCTTATCTGGGAAAACCCCAGGTGCCAAGCATTCTGGATAAATGGTCCCATCCCTGTACTGTGTGTTTCAACTTGTGTTTATGTGACAAAAAGTCACATGATTTTAAGGATTCGGATTCGGTTTAGTCAGAGGCACGGATTCCACTGAATCCGAATCCTGCTGAAAAATGCTGAATCTTGGCTGAATCCTATATACTAGTGATTTATCAAACAGAATAATTACAGTACAATTATTGTTCGTTTTCAGATCAACGTTAATGCACAAAGCTAAACACACAGAAAAGTGCCAGCCTTTGTGGGCCAATAGTGTTATCTACAGGTATAAGTAAACCTGATGCTGTTGTGTTAAAGGGCAGGGGCACATCTAAAGCTGGACATACACGTTCATATTTCAGTCTTCTTCGGACGAACGTTTGGGTACTGATCGTACGTTTAATTGCAATGATCTAAAACTAACATACAGATTGAAACTGTAGGATAAAGTACTAAAAAAATAAATCAGAGGATGTTCTGAACATAAAATAATTGGCAGACAACAATCATACATAGGTGATGTCCCAGAAATGCATTGTTGGTCACACAAGGATATCGACAGATACACAATACATGTGTAGAATTTATCAATGACCATCTAGAATTTACTAACCTGTCTGATTGACTAAATGACCAATCGCCATAATAAGACAATTATTGGGATAATAATTAGGAGCCCACACAGGGTCTGAAAATTGTATGAAGCCTAGTATGATTATATCAGTGCGTGTATGGCCAGCATAAGTCTGCGGCCACCCAAAACAGTACTATTCACACCCTAGGTAATGTTCCTAGAGCTAGCCACATGGGCTCTCGTGGGAGTTCTTTAAGCAGCAGAATTGGTCTGCTCATTTTGAAATCCTACTGGTATGTACAGGTATATGGTGGAATTAACAGGATAACCAGAAGTGGCAGGTGCTAGAAAAGTATAGATCATTTTGCAATCTACTTGTCTGGCATAGATAGGGTTGCCACCTTTTTGGGAAAAAAATGGCCTTCCTATGTTTTTATCATTCTTCCCTATTAATAATATTGGCATGAAGCATCGTTTTACTGGCCAGGCCAGTACAGTACCAGCCAGGCTGCAACCCCAGGCAAAGAGGCTGGAAATGTATATTGCCACTCACTTAGCAATGCTGCAGCAAGTGTTCCCCAACAACATTTAGATACTTGCAGAAAATTGTTGTTGTCCCTTGCTGGCCTATGGCCAGGGCTAGACATGGAACATGAGCAATAATCAGCAATAATATTTAGCAGTGTAGCCAACTGCTGTGAGCATTCCCCTGGCATTAGCAACGAGGTTGCCCCAGCATTTGTAAAGGCTGCCTAATGTGACGCTTATGTATGGTACTCTCTGATTTTGCTAAATGGAGCTAGCTGGTACCAAACTGGGGAAGTACCAGTAAAACTAAAAAAAAAAAAGACTTTGCAAAGTGGGAAAATGTGTAGTTTTGGGCTATCAAGCATCTTAAGAAGTACATCTGTGTAATTGTGTTTAAACTTATATATTCTCCTTAATCACTCATGTATATCTGACCTAAATGTAACTACCAATCACTTGTGTTCGGACAAATCCTTTAAATACCTACACAGTAAGAATAGAAACTGGGTATCATAATTTTAGCAGACACCCCTCACAAAATTGCATGTGGTTAATCCCATACATAAAGCACTTACGTCTACCTATTCTTGCACATGTAGGATACTCTCTGATTTTCCTAATCGAAGCTAGCTGGGGCCACACTGGCAAAGTAAGCTCTTGTGAGCAGGGACCTATGACCCTCTTTTTTACTTTGTTACCCTTGTTTGTTAAATTATTGCCCTGTTTGTTATAAATTAATGTAAAGTGCTGCATAACTTGCTGGTGCTATATAAATAAATGATGATGATGACAAAAGTGTGCTCATTGAATATATCAATGTGAGAAAGGCATAAAGTACAGCATGCAGAGGTACAAGGGATCTGGAATTTACACTGGCCTTGCGTGCAGGGCTCCCTTTGTTTAGTTAACCTGTGCATGCACAATTAAAAAGGGATGCCCATATTCTGACCACACAATTTCAAATAGGTGATATGCATGGGTATATCATAAATGGTTTTATTTTGCACTTAGCCCCTATTAGGGGCCTTCATATGTAGAAGGAACATGTGTTCTAGCCTGCAGAGTGTCACAATTAAGCATTGGACTTTAAAAATCAGGAGACGCTTGGAGGTCACAATCATTACTGAGGCCTTGCTCTTCATTTTTTTTTCAAATTTATTATATGGTCATTTGTTGGTAGTGGGTTATCTAAATATGTGATGCAAGCATAAGCATAACTTGTTCAATATGGCAGTTGCTTCTGTTTTGTATAATGTGAGAGTGCTGCAAGCACCATTGTATCTCATCTGAAAATTCCACTACCACCTTTTCTCATAGGGAAAGCTCATGCTGAACCTTGACTTTGGGTGGGGAAACCTGCAGAACCGATCCTCCCCAGTCTGGCAGCAGGGTTACATATTAAGAAATACACCGTGCAGATTAGGAATGTGTGGGCAATAATGATGGATTGAGCTGCAGAATAAGAATTAATAAAAAGAAAACATGTTTTTGGGTGGGTCATCCTTTTCATGTTACTTTGCTGTAGGGCTTGGATACGTGAAGTGTGTGGGAGCCAAGCTGGAAGTATACGCTGGGACTGGAGCTGGGATTAATACCTAAGACTGATGTTGTTTTTTTAATATCTGGACAAATGTAAGTGAATACAGTAACAGAAATGACTAATACATGTGCTTTTGGTTTTTTTTATATAGAAACAACCATTATGGAAAACCTTCCTACTGGGCAGCCCTTATTCAAGGCCAATATTCAGATTAGCACTACATTATTCGTCCTCCATCCTGGCAGTAACAGTTGGCCAAAATAACCAGTAGGTAGCCATGGTGGCCATCTAAACTGATACCCTGTTTGTATTATTTGTGTTAATATATATTTTCCGATGTCCAAACACTTCCTGATGAAAATAATAATGTGCTGCGCTGCAAAGGGAGACTGCTCAATGGCCACGTGGATGAAGGGTATCAGTACACTTTGCTCCCCCTACATAAGGATAAGATGAAACCCACAGTAATACAGATTGCCTGAATAGAGATTACTAGTGTGACATACTGTAAGCAAAGCATTTGCCTTGCTCTACTATGGCAAGCACACCCAGGGGATCTTGGGTTCTTTCATTGTTGCTGTTTAAAGTTCCCTAAGTTCAGTGAATGGGTATGTAACCCCTATTTGGCTATAAAATAGTCAAACCCCACATGTGACTCTCTTAGCCAGGATGGGCCTTCGCTAGATGGAAAAGACCTGCAGAGCTGGGGTGTAGTGGAACTACAATTCACTGTAGCTGTGTGCAGTGCAGATTTGCAAAGAAGGACACAGAAGGTTCTTGCAGTTGAACTATAGCACAGTTTTATTGTCAAAGACAATTGAATATGCAGGGTTATATTCATAATACAGATACAGATGTTAAATGATAGTAGTACTCTGAGGACAACAAGAGAGGATGCACACCGGTCAGCTTGGCACCCCTATGGAAGCCGTCTGGATAGATACCTCAGTCCTCAGGTTGATAACCCCTAGCTTGAGAGTCCTACATCCGACTGTGGAACAGGGTTAAGGTACTGCCTGCCTCCTATGTCTTAACTGTGGTCCTATGCTATGGCAGCAATGCCTGTATAGAAGGGTACTTCCAGCTTCTTTCCTTGGTGGAGCCAAAACTGCTCTTGTTTCCTTCCCTCTCTATGTCACTTTCCTAGAATGTGCTCTTACAAGAGTAACTATCTAACTGTTCACAGGGTCCCTGTCCCCAACTTCACTAGAGTAGGTATTAATCTCTGGGGCAATAAGGCTGTATTAGGGCCTATGTTCTGATCCCAGGCTCAGTGACCTGTTCCTGAGACACAGAGGCCAAAGAGGTCAACCCAAATAACCAATAAGGCATGGATAAAGGGTGAACTAGATACAAAATATTTTATGTTATGGTCTCTTAACTGCTGCCACAAAGTGAAAATTTTGCAAGTATAAATTAATTACTAATGGCAAATGAATATGGATCCGTTTAAACAATTTTACCCCTAGAATCTTTTATTCAGAATTATTAGAGCCATGGGGATATCTGGAAAGGAGTTTGATAAATCGAAGCACAGAGGTACAGACTGCAGTATAATACGAACTTGAATTCCCACAACATTACACAGGCCATCTCTCTCTATTCTCAGTACAGGTATGGGATCCCTTATCCGGAAACCCGATATCCAGAAAGCTCCGAATTACAGAAAGGCCATCTCCCATAGACTCCATTTTAATCAAATAATTCAGATTTTTAAAATTGATTTCCTTTTGTATTTTATCCCAACTAAGATATAAATAATCCTAACTGGATGCAAAATAATCCTATTGGGTTTAATTAATGTTTTATTGATTTTTTAGTAGACTTAAGGTATGAAGATCCAAATTACGGAAAGACCCCTTATCCGGAATACCCTTGGTCCCGAGCATTCTGGATAATGGGTCCTATACCTGTATTTACAAAGGTTCCTTGCACACTGCAGGCGTGTATTTATTAACACTGGAGACACACATCACTGGTGATAATGATAATAAATACACCCCTTGCTGTGAGCTTAGCAAGACTGGTGAATTTCATGTTTGCTTGTTCATTCTTTACTTTCAAAACACAAGGTGACACATTTTCTTGACATGTAGCACTCAGACCTGATTCATTTTTAATTTGGAATTAGCCTTATTTGTGTTAGATTTTACTTGCACCCCAATTTATGCATACAACCACCAATGGTATAGTCATAAGACAGATAAGTATCCATTCACATTCATTAGGAAAATATCATGGCTGGTAGTATATATATAGATAATATATGGCGGATCATTAATCATGATGTGTTTGCTAAGAGAAAAGCAAGCCATTCAAGAAAATCCAGACATGTGAATGTTTGTAATGCAAACTAAACCTTTATGAGAATGATACTGTGTACCATGATATGTAGTGTACACAAAGGTGTGTCTTGTTAGTGATCAAAATACATTTCATTTACAGTGTAGGTCTGTGGACAAGATACTATTTGGATACAATCCTAATTATAAAATGATACCTTTAAAGGCAACTTTCTGGACAGTGAAAAAGTTCAACTTCCGTGTTTATGTGACAAAAAGCCATGTGATTTTAAGGATTTGGATTAGGTTTGGCCGAATCCGAATCCTGCTGAAAAAGGCAGAATCTTGGCCTAATCCCAAACCGAATCCTGGATTCCGTGCATCCCTTATTCTTGACAATTCTGTGCTTCCTACTTTGTGACAACCAAATAAGGCCCAAACATAACTGGTTTGCAGAGTTGGGAGAGGAAGAACTTGACCTTAATAAAGCTTTGTCCTCACGCAAGTGAACATCTAAGGGATGAATTGGAACACTGACTTCAGCCAGAATAGGCCAGCCCTGATTACCCAACATTAGTGCCCAACCCCTTATGTATGAATTGAAGAAATTCATCCAACAATGTTCCAACATTTAGGAGAAAGCCTTCCGAGAAGAATAGAGGGTAAAGCTTGTGTAAGCAACAAAGGGAGGACCAACTTTATAGTAATACCCTTGGTTTTGGAATGAGATGTTGGACAGGCAGGTGTCCACATAATTTTGGCCATGTAATATATTTCAAATGCTACTGAAATAATGGACATTCTGTCCTGCATGGGTCTGTTTTAGCGGATTGCTGGGGAGCTCAGGGTTTGTTTTTTTTACATGTTTTATAACTATACCACCCGCACAGTCAGGACATGAGGGCTTTTCTGAATCCTCACCACTTTGTGGGTATTCCCACAAACTGCAACTGCCCTCTTTATATGGCCAGTAACATAACTGACAGTTTGTTTTTATATACAGGTGCAGGATTCCTAATCTGGAAACCCATTATCCAGAACTCTGGATGAACCTGACTGTTTTGCCAACCTGACTGTCCCTTCTCAGCCTGTCAGATATAGCTTCCAATGCTAACAGACAAATATGGCCGCCTCCTCATAGAGGAACATGGGGGATCAGACAGGTAATGTAAATGCATCAGGCAAATATTTTTATGGCAAAATTATAAAGTTCTTGCAAAGACAATGTTGTGAAAGATGTAAAAAAAGATTTAATTTCTGGTGTCAGTATCTCTTTAAGGTATGTAGATCCAAATAACTGAAAGATCCCTTATCCAGAAAACCCCAAGACCCAAGCATTCTGGATAACAGGTCCCATACCTGTATTGTGTTTTTTATACATGAATTTCTATCAAGAACTTTCTGTTTTATATATTTGAAATGTATTTACATTTATAGGAAAAGAGGATAAGCAGGGCAGGTAGAAATAAATTAGCATTCTTATACATGCCTTCCTTTCTGACATTATACACCAGATTATACAGTATACAATATTACCTTTTCATTCATTACATGCAATTGGCTGCTATCATATAATAGCAGAGCTGCCTGCAGCTGTCATAGGAGGGTTACTACAGTTACATAACAAAAAATACAAGCATGATGGCATCACAGAGTACATGTTTCCTCAGCCTTGTCTTGGCCCCAGCAGGAATGATATCCCAATGGCTCATTATACATGTATGGTATATGTTTGGAATAACTGTTTGAATAACAGACAGCACATTGTATCTGGGAGTAATCCAGAAGAGACAAATGGGTAATTAATGAGCGCAAGTGTGCAAGGACAACTTTTTTTACCCTTAGTGCAATGTTTTTTTCTATAATTCCTGTGCAATTGTGACCTGTGAGGGGGAGATGCCCCTGACACAATTTTGTGTAGTGCATGTATGCACAAAATGTGGCACTTTCTGCTGTGGGAACCTTTAAGGTGGTCAAAACTTCAGCTTGTCCAGCATCATTAGACATTCTTAATTGCAATTCATAAAATAAAGCAGGTGAACACACCGTTGCAGAGTGTCATTTTCTAGAAATGCAAGGGGTGGGGGGGGAGGGTTAGACTAGGGTGTGCAAAGCCCCAACACCCCTCTGGGACCTCTGCCGTCCACCCACTAACTCATCAACAGCACCAACCCCCTGCCTGTGCAACTTATGCTTACTTTTGCTACAATCAAGGGAGGGCAGGGGGCAAGCAATGGGGGATGCAGGTGGGGTTTTGGTCTGGGTCGGCAGGAACCACAAGGGCCGGGGCCCAGCAGTTCTTCTCCTAGTGTCCTGCAGGCCCAGTCCAACCCTGAGCAGGGAAGTGAGAGCAGGTGGGGATTGGGTCTGGATCAGTGAGGCCCACGAGGGTTGGGCCCCACTGGGTTTTTTCCTGATGTCCCACCGGCCCAGTCTGACCCTGGGGGGAGCTTTGGATACAAGTACTGTTTAGTAATGGCATCAGTTCACACAGTAACTGCAACCTTTTTCCTGTATCTGTGGTTGGAAATAAGCCCTTATGAGTTCAGTTTTTAAAAAATATGAATTGTATAGTGCATTAAGGCTCAAAGCTTAAACTGTGAGTACTCCAAAATGAGAATTTATTCCACTTAGTATGACTATTCTATAAAACAGCTGCATTGTGAAAAACAAAAGCAGTAGCTGAAGCACTATTAAAGCATAACATTTGTTGTTTTTTTCCTGCCAGCCCAATGTAGAAGAAATTATGATTTTATAAATACTCTCCCTCTAACGGCTTTAATCCCATGAGTATTATTTTGTGAACCCATCATTTGTTAAACAGGCAATACATTTGTAGCAACTGGAACTTAATATTTTCTGTGATTTTGGTTATAAGCACAGATATGAGTAATACACACCATTAGGCCACAAAGAGAATGTTAATAAATATATGGTTAGTGATGGTGAACGTTACACCATAAGGAACAAGTCATTTTCAAGTATCAAGGTCTAACCCTGCATAAGGCAATACATTAAGACATCAAAAGTGGCTTGTCCAAAACATAATTATTATATTAATAATGTTAAGAATTCTCATCCAAAGGACAAGCCATTCATCAAAGCCTGAGGGAACCCAACATGCTTGGTGTTCTGTTTCTGGCTGGCTTGGGTATTGTTTAAGTCAAGAAGTTTTCATTTTAATCCCATGAAATACAACTTTGCACAGTTTGGCTTGTGGCATTTGTGTATGATCACTACTAAATATCATAAATGAATATTGTCATTGTGATAACTCCCTTTTATAACAACAGCTTTTTTATTACCCACGCCTCAGCTGTGTTTCCATTACGTCATGTTGAGTATTGTTATATTCTTATATCCTACAAGTTCATTGGTTGTGATTGCTTCAGAATCTCCAGCCAGCAGTCTTTTTCGTGAAACTTTTAAATACAGTATTATTAACCTGTAAGACTTCTGCCATTTTTTGAGCAAAACATTTGAATCCCAGCCATATGCACTGTCCTATGCAAGGGAAACTTGGCCTTTACTACAAAAGAACATATCCCCTTAAAATGCATGACCTTTCCCAATGTTATTGCCAGGCACAGGTAAGCCCTTTTGTACTTGTTCACAGTATCCCTTTTATCCAGCATGCCCTGGACCTAGTTTTTGTCATATAAGGGATCTTCCTGTAATTTGAGTCACTGGTCCTTAAATCTGCTAAAAAATAATTTAAACATGAAACCAGTAGAATTGTGTTGCCACCAATATGGATTTATGCAGCTTAGTTACAATTAAGCACACGGTACTGTTTTATTATTACAGAGATGAAAATAATTTTTAAAAATATTAATTATTTGCTTAAAATGCGCTCTTACCTGAGATGGCCATCTCATAATTTGGAGCTTTCTGGATAATAGGTTTGTGGATAAGCGATCCAGTGCCTGAAATCGAGTGAAATCAGGGCCGGAACTAGGGGTAGGCAGAAGAGGCAGCTGCCTAGGGCGCAATGATTGGGGGGCGCCAGGCAGGAGCCTCTGCTGCCTACCCCTAGTCCTCTTCCTCTGTCATTGCCCCCGCCGCTTGTCATTAACGGTGAAGGCAATGACCGTTCGGATCGCGCCTCCCTCTCACCTCTCCCTCGCTTGTGCTTTGGCGCACATGCGCCGTTCCGGGGGGGGGGGATTGGCTGACCGGGTTGCCTAGGGCACCCAGTCAGCTTGGCCCACCCCTGAGTGAAATCAATGAGTCATATGTGCCATGAAATATTAGCCAACCTGCAAATGATAAAAAGAGAATAATGACAAATAGGTAGTTACTCATATAGTTTCAACTTGTGTGAGTACAAGTAACTTCAGTAACTGGGCTGATCCACAGGTTCTTAAAGGGCACTTGTCACTCTAATGTTGTTAATAGAGGTAAATTGTTAAAACTGCAAATAGAGTAATAGAGTGCAGTCGCCTAGCGCTCCTAGGGGGCATTAAATAAACTATTGTTTCTTCCTACCAGAGTGTGGGCTGTATTAACGCCCACCTGTAATGGTGGAAACAATTTAAGGGCAATAGTTGTCTGTAAGGGTGTCCGCCGTCCGCATGGGCTCGATCAGCTCGCTTGCGCATGAAAGAACATTCGTGGTGCAACGAAAGTTCGGTGACGTGCGTCCGCACACAAGTGACACAGTTCAGCATGTGTCCTGACGCAAGTGCGTCCTCGTGTATTGGCGCCATCCTGTTAGTTTAAATAGTTGCCTAGAACTCACCATCTTTGCTTGGTTATCAAGTTTACTCTTGTGCCTGGCGTTTATCCTGATCCTGTTTCTTTGTTTTTGAACCTTGCCTGGCCTTCGCTTCTGAACCTGTTCTGCCCGCCTCGACCTGGACCTGTCTGACTATTCTCTCGCCTGATCCAGTTGTACCTCTTTTGGCTCTCCGGCCTCTCTCCACTTCCGTGCTTCCTGTTCCCATCCTCAGGCAAGCCTCCGGTAGTGTGGGACGTTTGTGGGCTTGCTTACATCGACTTGTCTTCCTGGCCGGGGAAATAGGTAAACGGCTTTCTAAAAAATATGAAATAATTATGTGGATATTTGTCCTTTCCTTAGGAATGGGAGACAATGTCACATGTAACCAGAAAAATCCACCAACATAATTCCAACCTGTTTGATTATTAAATGTCTTGTGGCATGGCATGAAACATTATTGGGGCAGAGGGTTGCCCTGAAATGTTTCATCTCATCAGTGAAGTGTAAGCCTTTTTGTTTAGGATTCTCTGCTTGGGCATGCTGGGAGAGAGTACAGGGTTACATCCTGTGCAAATTGTCAGGCAAACTGCATCCATTTCCTGATTTACTAATTTGCCGTCTTTGGGAAGCGACCTTTGCTATGTGATGTCATGGCGTCCACTGGAGGGATAAAATGCTCTGACATTCTTTCCTAATTGCTTCGGCAACTGCACAAACCTGGCAATTTAGCCTTTCCTTTTGCAAATAACATTAGACAGCAGAAAACGAGCTCCATGACAAATGGGAGGTTTTTCTAAGAGAAGCGGATAAGTGGAATGAGCGGTAAGGCTCGGTTTCCTTCAGCCGCCGCAAATCAAAAATGATCACTTCTTGTCTGAGTGACAGAACGTGAACCTGCCATTCATTTATCTACAAATTGCTTTATAAATAACTTTCTCTGCACACTGCATAGTTACTGTGTCCCTCCAGACATTCTCTAATAGTGGTGTGTAGGTGTAAGTATCTGAAGGAGGCTGAGCCTTACTAACCAAGGCCTTTTATATATAATGACTGTGTGCTATTATGCACTTACTCCATAGAATGTGCTTGTTAAAGTATTATGCATAGCACATTTAATGAACTTTCATAGAATGTATGGGCTAAGGTTTTATGATGTGACCATGATTGAAAATCTGGCATTAATCTGCTCATACTGCATCTGTATGCTGAGGATTCAAAACGTATGAAGTCCTGGGAGTTGATAGTTGGCCTGGAAAGTAGTGACTTAACTTAACTGGGAATATTCTGGAAATATGACATACTAATATTTTTTTATTAATATTAGTTGAAACGAATAAAGCCCTGGTAGTGCTGTAGTTTGAGGCAGTGTTGAGAAGATAACTAGCTATGTGTTTAATAATAACCTCTAGCTACTAGAAGGTACCACAGGCCCAGGTAGGGCTGCCATCTGGCCAGTATTTGAATAGCCTATCCTAGATCTTACTTTATTTCTATGCTCCATTACCCTCCCTCCAGCAGTCACAATGTCATAGCTCTGCCTATTTTGCCATTTCCCAAGCCACAGTATCACCTGCTCACTTTTATGCCCCCACCTGCTGGTAAAAACTCTTTAGGAAACTGGTATCATCTCCACAAATCAGAAGCTGGGTCATTAAACATAGTAGATTAAAGATGTTCTGCGGTGGTTCTTGTTTTCGAGCCACATGGGTCCTTCCTCTAGTGCAGGTTACACCCATGTGGTCTGAAACATGTAGTGCTATGCATCTCTAAATAAAGTTCTACATTTGTTTGCACAAATGGCAGCTCTCCGGTGGATTCCATTTATATTATTGGATTCAAGTACCTTTCATGACTATCGTCAATGACTTCAGCAATTTTAGTGTGACTGCAACAGTGGTTGTAGTCACACTGCCCTTTGACTTTCATATAGAGATCCAGCATATAAAGCTTAGTTATATAAAATTGTAATTGCAAATCAATAGAATGAACATGGAAGAATAAACAGAATCTCCCCAGTGGTATAATTCATGCTGCCACCTAGCTGGTATTTTAACGGCCTGGCTGGTAAAAAAGATGCATGATGTCAATGTTATTAATAAGGAATTAACATATAAATATAGGAAGGCTGGTATTTTTTTTATAAAGGATCACAACCCTAGGTGTAGATGGACTCAGTAGCTGTATTCCCAGTCACTTCACACCTTGGCCTACCATTAGCTTACATACCTAAAGCGATGTGTTAGAAATAACGATTTGCGAGGATGCGTTTTTTAGCGCATGCGATATGCGGATTAGCGCATGCGATATGCGGATTAACGCATGCGAAATGACTGATGAATCAGTACTTAAT
Source organism: Xenopus tropicalis (assembly GCF_000004195.4). Taxonomy (NCBI): domain Eukaryota; kingdom Metazoa; phylum Chordata; class Amphibia; order Anura; family Pipidae; genus Xenopus; species Xenopus tropicalis. The sequence continues at coordinate 32,043,992 of NC_030682.2, forward strand.
TTTCGCATGCTTTTTATACAAAAAAGCATGCGATAAGCGTTATCGACCTTTAGTGAATCGGCCCCTATATGTCTTATGCTGCCATCTAGTGGCTGGAAGACATAATAGTAGTAAAACATAAAACACATAAACTATGTTATATTAACTCCTCTTACATTTCCAAATTGTTTAGCATTGGAATGTCTCCATTACTAAATATGAATACTTACACTTAACCTCAATTATGTGTTTGGAGTTCTGAGTATTTTTATGGAGTTGGAGTTCACTAACATCAGCCACGGTTTGCACATCCCTAACCAATACTTACACGGCTGGAGAGGACATGGTGGTCTAGGCAAAGAAAGAATGGCAAGGACCAGACTGGAAAACAAGAAAACACAGGCTGCTGTTTTGGAATGATAGTCATTTAGCGTAAGGATCATCTTTACTGTTACAATATCAATGAAGCATTTAGTACTGTAACAACTCCTAACTCATGCACTAACACAGGAATACCCCCCAGGATTTAGAATAGGGGTAACTGAAAAGAAAGCATTGAGGCAATGTGCAATAGGTATAGCTAATGTTAACATAGTCAAGTGTTTACAAGCTGGATAAGAACTAGAAGGCTTTTATTGGATTTACAAATAACATCCCGTGGCAATTAGGGGGCAAGAGCTTCTATAATCGAGCCATAGTTGCCTCATTTTTAAAATGTGTTGAGTTGGCTTATGAAAATGAAAGCATGCAGAATTCCAAAACATATACTGTATATGCGAAAAGACAAGAAACATAACAGTTCTTCTTGAAACATGTTTTCACCTGTCTGATATGCTCCCATAGGGTGAAGATTGCAACATGAAATGTCAAACAAACAAGACAGTAATTAAGCATAATAGTTTTTAAGTGGGAAGTATTATATAACCAAATCTTACAATATCATTTAAAGATTAACTGAAAGCTAAATAGGGTTATAAAGGTTAAAATGAAAGATTCCCTTAATCAATGCAGTTACCTATAGCATTCTTTAGGGCAGGGGTACATGGGGAAATTAGTCGCGCCACGACAAATCTCCATTGTCGCGACTAATTTCCCTGCAATGCCATCCCACTGGCTAAAATGTAAATCTCCAGTGGAATGGCATACGCGGTGCCGCGATTTGTCGAAGTCGCCTTGAGAGGAAACTCCTCGTGCGTCACTGCCCTTAAATACTTATAGTAGACTGTTCAAAGCTAATTAGAAGAGTATTCAAAGCTTACTGTACTTGTACAATTTAGCACCTATATTGGTTAATGGCCTCCAACAACTATGGAAAATAATTTGCATATTTTGACTATAAGGGTTATGCCGTAACAACGCCAACCAATCAAACATTTGCTTTCCTTATTCAGATTGAACCAGACCAGTAAGAATAACTGCTGAATCATTTCTATGGGGTTTCAGACACAGGAAAACTCTGGGATATTAGGGCACATATTACCACTTTTATTAAACATGCTTTCAGCAAAATGCACTCCTTGCAGTTCCACATAGTTGCGTTTGGTGCCGCACAGTCTTTCCTGCCTTCCAGTCAGAATCTGGAGCTGCTGAGCCTATTGACTCAGAGGAACCCTGAAGTTACCACCACCTGAACAGAATTGAACGCAGGCAGCACTCGCACTCCAAACACAGGAAATTGTGTCCAATTTGTGAAAAATGCAAGCAAAGTTGTGTTAATTTTGCCGAATCAGACACAATTGCTCCAGACACAGTGCAGCTGCATCAGGTGCAATGCCCTTTTGCGGTCACAATGACTTTTGCATCGTGGGAAACAAACATGAACATTTTGCTAGACATTGCAAGTGGCTCACTACGTCTGTAAACTTAGATGAGCCCTGCTATGTAACATCTTTTAAGGGTAATGTAATAAGTGAGGCACCATTTTCTTCTAGCATCCAGACATTTGCCTTACAATTGACTGCAAGCAGAATGAAAGCTAAAGGTAGCCATCACGATTTTTTGCCAGATATCGATCAGGGAAGCCAGTTGGGGGGTCCCATACACGGGCAGATGAGCTGCCGAATCAGTCTAAAGGACTCAAATCAGCATCTTAATTCTGCCTGTGTATGGCCACCTTTAGTATAGCTACATTTTATACATGGATTTTGTTCTCTTTTAAGAGCAAGCATCTGACCAGGAGCCAATAAACCTGCTTCTATGTTTTTGAAGTGTGGGAGGGAACTAGATTACCTGAAGGGAACCCATGTAAGCACAAGTAAAATATACAAATTCTTTACAGGTAGTGCCCTGGCTGGAATCAAACTTAGGGTGCCAGCATGGCAAGGCAGCAAAGCAAGTATGCGCTAACATGATTGGTGATTGGAAGACAATCTCCAACTAACAAGAAGAGGACAAATGATTCTCTCTTTGCAGCCCCAATAATAATAAGACAGGATATTCATCTTTATCTAGAAGGGGCTGACTTATCATGCTGAACTTTTAAAATAACAATAAGCCCCTTGTTATGTAGAAATGCCATCTTACCAATTTAAAATAAGATACACATGGATAATAGATAATTCAATATATGCATTCTGCAAACTAATATGAGTGGATTTACATTATCAGTTAATAGAATTACATATGTTTAAAATATATGCATTTGGATGTATTCCTAATAGGTTTTATTTATCATGTGTCACAATCCTTAAAACCTTGGTTTATGGGTAATTTTATATAAAACAAAATAATTTGCTTCTCTTTAGTGGAATGTCATGAATATTTTGTCACTGTCCTGTCTCCTTTCTACAATAAATCTCAACACAATACTTGCTCTTTCTTTAATGTATGTAACATATCTTCCAAAAAGAACATGTAATTAAGTTAAAGTAGTACCTTTTATTGGTCACAGCCATAAAGTTTATGAAGGAAGCACTTGTATCATCATTATCAATAAAAAACACATCAAATAAAATGTTTATTGGAAGGCTCTTGTAAGTTGTCTTTGGCATATTAACAAGGGATCTTTCAAATGCAGCACTTTCAGCACAAAACAATGGAGAATTCCCTGGGAACGATGTTAATCCCACGGTCCAAAGATATTCTGAAGATGTAAAAGAGATTAAAAAAAAAATATCTGTACACAGGAGCACAAATGATGTAAATATATGATGGGAATGAAAAGAAATGCCTGCCAGTATGTCACTCATACAAGTCTGTATAAGATCTCTCAGTAATACTGCATTCCCCACCAATAGTGGTGTATCTTTAAAAATATATTTTATATATTTTTGATATACAGTGAGATTGTTTAATGAAGAATGTGACTCCATTCAATTTTGGTAACAATATAACTGATACAAAAAGGCAAATGTACTAAACCAGTTCTTTCCTTCAGTGCATACAATAGAGGATAGCTGTACTGTTGTCTCAGCTTAATCTAGTCAGGGGTTGATGCAGGATATGGTACATAAAGGCTTCTTCAGTTCAAATGACTGGTAGGGAATTCCCAGGTATTTAAACTCTTGATGGTAGTACAGTCACAGACATCCAATCACAATGGTTCCAATGAACTTATTCAGTTAGGTGTTAGCTGAAACAGACAGGTGTAAGAAGGTATGATCCAGTCACAATGGTACCATGATTTTCATTGATGCAGGTGTTAATTCTTCAAAGTACATGACTTGTGATTGGATGTCTGTACTACCATCAAAGGTTTAAATACTGGGGAATTCCCTACCAGTCATTTGAACTGAAGAAGCCACTTGGATGAGTGGTGAAACGTTTTCAAGAAAAACTCAGGAAAGTCCAGTTGTTTTTAGACTTAATTCTACTAGATACTGTATATCATGACCTTAATGAATGAGAATCTTCATAGACATACATAAAGGTTTACTCAAAATTAATGTGAACAAGGCACCAGGGCCAGATGGAATATACCTGCTAGTACTGAGAGGCTCCAGAGAAGGGCAACTAAGCTCAGTCGCACTGGCTGATACATTAGATAGCTTCAAGAAGGGGTTGGATTGCTTTTTAGCAAGTGAGAAAATACAGGGTTATAGAAGATAGCTCATAATAGTGGGACTGGTCCGATTGCCATCTTGGACTCAGGAAGGAATTTTTCCCCGTCTGCAGCAAATTAGAGAGTCTTCAGATGGGTTTTTTGCTTTCCTCTGGATCAACTAGAAGTTAGGGAGGTTATATACATACATAAAAGGCTGAACTTGATGGACAAGTGTCATTGCTTTAAGTTGTGCATCTGTCGGCCAGAAAGGCACCTGCCCCCCATAGGGTGAAATGATGCAAACCACTTAGTCACCAAGACAGGGAAACTCCGGGAGCAGAGGAAGAATGTACTTCCCCAGTCTCCCAACCCCTTAACCCATAAAAGCAACTCAAATTTCAAACCAGACCTAAGTGTGAACCTAGAGGTTGCGGGTCAACCTGCACAACACCTACTGAGCAAACTTGTATACCTTCCATATTATTAACTAAACCTTGGTATTCGTGCACAGATACACCAATCAATAAAATTAATGTGTCCATTCACCTCTGTAGAAAACTCAGGGGTGGCCCAGGTGCTCCAGCCCCAGACCCTCAGCCCAGGGGACCGGATAAACTGTAACAAAAAGGAGGCGTTGGGCACTCTGGAAATCCACAAACAGGCCAACAAAAAAATTTGGTTAACAGATGAAAAAAATCTTTATTAAATAGTCATCTCACAGAGCCTTACGTGTTTCATGTCTGGCACTTAATTATAGGCTTTTAACTTTTAACCACATTTCTGTCAGCCTGATTGTGGCTTTCCAGAGTCCCCAACACCTCCTTTTTGTTATTTTGAATCCCAAACATTGGCAGTGTTTGCGATACTCTAAGAAATAGGGTTGAAAGACAGCAATGTATAAGAAATTCTGGAAAATAAAGTGTACAGGTACAGAATCCATTATCCAGAAACCGATTATCTAAAAAGCTCTGCATTATGGGAAGGCCATCTCCCATAGAGTTTAGCAAATAATTTTCCTTTTTAAAAATTATTGCCATTTTCTCTGTAATAATAAAACAGTAGCTTGTACTTGATGGTAACTAAGCTGCATGAATCCATACTGGGGGCAAAAACATTCCTATTGAGTTTATGTAATGTTTAAATATTTTTTTACTAGACGTAAGGTATGGAGATCCAAATTATGGAAAGATCCCTTATCGGGAAAACCCATGGTCCCGAGCATTCTGGATAACAGGTATGGGACCTATATGTTGAGTGTTGAAACTACAACAGAGTATCCATCTTAAATACCCACACATTTATAACTGATTAACAGATTTGGATTTTTTTCAGGAAACAGGCATCACTTGTGTGAGGATTATGTGGATCATTGCTGTACTCACCTGTATTCCAGGTCCCTATCGTTCCATATATTGCTTTATAAAATGCCCATTGCCCTTGATGTTTGCACTTTTTTTTTCAATGTGCAGACTAGCCAAGAAATTCTGAAAAAGAGGCAGCTTAAAATAACTTGAATATATATTGTTATGTGCCATACATTTATTCTAGTAAAGTTCTAAACCCTAACTCAAAATATGTTGGAAAGTTTTACTCTAAAATTTCCATTCTAAGTGTGCTGAATTTGTTGGCAGAATGGCTTAGCTAGAATTTACTTTTTTTAAGACGTTGTTATAAAATAGTGTTTAAATATGGGTAGTGACAATTTTATTAATTGGCCTGTATCTTTGAATTAACAGCTTTCCTTGTCTCCATATTAGGATTTGTGGCTTTGTCTCCTACATTTTCCAATTCTGCATTAAAGGAGAAGCAAAGGTATCAATATAACTTATAACTGTGCAAGGATTCTCCATTTAATTTACTCCTGTAACACTAAAGTTTTCAAATTGTTATTGAACTTCATTAGTTTGCTTAAAGATTACAAGCATTAGAGCACTAGCTAGCCGCAGGTAGAACAATAAATGCAAAAATTTGATTGGCTGCAGTGGGTTACTGCCCATGGGCTAATTTGCCCAATGTTGATAAATGATCCCCATGACATAGCTCCAGGACAACCCTACCAGTCATCTCTGAAGGAGAAAGAAACAAAGCACAGAGCATGCATGTCCAGGGCTTGGGATTACTTGTCTGTGAGTGCCTGTGCCCGCACAAGAGGATTTGAAAGAATAGGTGGAAGTTCAGTTATACCATACATCTAAAGAGGACTGAGAAAAAATAGGAATTAATTGCAGGTACTAGGGAAAAAATACAGCATTGCAGTAAAAAGTGACTTGGGTATCTAGGGCCGACTAGAGGCTGCCACCTCAAGGTTCCACCACATCAGCCATGGAGGCCCCCATACTGTCGTGAAGACCCCCCCCCCCCTACCATGGCTGCCGCAAACCAATCCCCACAACCATGATCCTGGGCAGGCAGAAAACCTTTGGTGCCAGGGCCCACTGAGTTTCCTCCTTGTGCCCCATCAGCCCAGTCCAGCCCTCTATCTAAGGATTTTACTCTTGCTGATGAATTCTTGTTATATTAACCTTCCCTTGTCTCTCGTTCTGTCTAGTTTGCCTGGGACACAAAATGTGAGCTTTGGCAAAATTGTTAACTAAACTTTTCAAACCTTCTAAATGTGTCTCACTGGCAAGCTAAGCCTATAACCCCTAATAAATGGAAAATAAAGACTCAACACAATTAAATCCAGAATCAAAACTCTTACATTTTTTATAGTGTTATTCACACCCATCATTGGAAACTAAGCAGAAAAAAACACTTTTCAGATTATATATAAAGTAAGCTATACTTATACCTGGGTTTATGCTCTACTTCTAATCATGGAATTAATGCCACTGGATTGCCTAGATTATAGATTTAATGTTTTTTAGAGTGTTAGGAATATTTAATAACCCAGTGATGAGCATTCAGTATGATTTCTATGGTATATGTCTTTAATATGTATGGGATCCATTATCTAGTAATCCATCAAGAAATCTCAGAATTACAGGAAAGCCATCTCCCACAGGCACCATTTTAACCAACAATTCAAATTTAAACTCGGACATCAAAATACTGGCCAAAGTTCTAGCCAATAGGCTCAAACGGGTCATAGAACTCCTAATACACCCTGATCAAACTGGCTTTATGCCAAGTAGGGCCACAGATATTAACATCAGGCGTCTGTATACCAATATCTGGGCCAAACACGACAATATAGGGGAAAGAGTAGTGGTGGCCCTAGACACTGAAAAAGCGTTCAATACCGTGGAGTGGCCCTATCTCTGGGCCCTACTTGCAAGGTACCAGTTTACTGCATAGGTAAAGGCCCTATATGACTCACCAGCCGCCAGGATCCTAGTCAACGGGGAACTGTCCCAGGCATTCCCCCTGCAACGGGGTACCAGGCAGGGGTGCCCACTCTCGCCATTCCTGTTTGCACTGGTCATAGAGCCCCTGGCCATCAGAATACACAATAATCCAGACATACAAGGCCTCAAACTGCAGAGAATAGAGGAGAAAATCTCGCTCTATGCAGATGATATGTTAATATATCTGGCTAATCCTAAGCAGTCCCTCACGGAACTTCTCACCGAAGTTTTGAGATTTGGAGGTCTGTCAGGTCTCAAGGTCAAGAGTTCTCTTGAGGGCTATCTACATAGACCTGACCTCTCCAAACCACTCAGTTGATTCTATGCTATCCTTCTACAAAGCAACTATGATTCTGTAAATCACATTAAATTAAAATGGGCCCAGGACCTTCCCCAGCTAGATAATGAAACCTGGGAAGACATACTTGAGCAAATTCCCGAAATTAATATAGCCACAAGGGATCGTTACATCCATGTTAAATTTCTTAACAGAGTGTATTTAACTCCCCACAGGCTGGCGCAAATGTACCAGGGCTACCCAGATGTGTGTGTGAAATGAAATCTAGCTCAGGGTAATTATTTACATGTGTTCTGGGACTGCCCCAAAATCCAACACTTCTGGACCGAAATACTTACCTATCTTAGCTCCACACTGGGACTCCCAAATATCCAGACAGTCACATTCTGTCTATTGGGCCACACCGAAGACCTCACCATACCCCCTGGCGACAAACTATGTTTGCAACAACTTTTACACTATGCTAGAAAAGCCATATTACTTACCTGGAAGGCCACTGAGCCACCTACACTTAGATTCTGGACCAAGTTAGTGGATGATACACTGCCACAGCAAAAACTCCTACCTCGCCCAAGGATGTCCAGCTAAGTTTGAGAAAGTCTGGAGCTGCTGGCTGGCAGACCCACTACTACATAACCCAGCAGGCCAAAATGATTAGCTTAAGGCACAAGAAGCTTTAACAATGTAACTGTATCTAAAATGCATAAACTGTGACTGAGTAATTATGGGCGCCCACCACCACCTTCATATATCTTTTCTTGCTTTCTTTTCTATTTTAAATGTTATTTTTGTGTAATGTTGTAAAAAACCAATAAAGAAAACCTTACAAAAAAAATAATTCTAATTTTTCAAAATGATTTCCTTTTTCTCTGTAATAATAAAACATTACCTTGTACTTTAGGCAGGCAAATCTTATTGGATTTATTTAAAATAAAGCAATAGAAAGGATGCTTTCACTGATATTGAAAAAATGTACTTACATTTTACTGTCACTTTACACACCAACATGAACTCTAACGCCAGGCTATTTACCCTGACCTTATGTCTCAGCCGCCCTCCCTTTTAGAATGTAAGCTCTTGCGAATTGGGTCCTCCCCCTAGTGTCTCCGATCCTCATCCTCATCCAATCCTGTAACCCATTTTTCTGAATCGTTTATATGTACAGTATATGTTAACTGTTCTGTGTTTTGTACCCCTCTATTCTGTAAAGTGCTTCGTAAACTGATGGCGCTATATAAATAATAATAATTTCACTTGCCTGTTAGCAGTAGTAAGATGATCATTAATGAAAACAGTTCCTAATCCTTGCTATTGGCTAAAGTCAGCACCCTCTGTCTCTCTTAGCCTCATGCAAGGTACATGATCTGTAGTACAAGCAGTACTGTTGACCATGCTATGCATTGGGACAAACCAAATGTTTTTAACAAGATAAAATGGAATGTGTGTTTGTGGGGGGGGGGTGTAATTACTTTAGATGCTTTAGTTCCTCTTTAATTTATAAGGTATAAGTTAAGTTTAAAAACATCATTGCATAGTGGGGGCCAAGCATTAACATCATATTACCATTAACCCATAGCAATCAATCAGCTGGTCACCTGTTTAAAAGCAAACATCTTATTGGTTACTATGGGCTACTGCTCATAGCAAACTTAGTGCCTCTTATTACATATGGGGGTTAAAAAATGAGATTCAGACTACGGAAAGATCCCTTATCTGACAAACCCCAGGTCCCACACCTGTACTTTGACTTGTAGTCAAGCTGGACACTTTTCTCTACCGGTGTGGCCATTTTGTCTTGGAACCCATCCATAACATTGTTTGACAGGTCACACATCTGTACTTAAGAATACTTTAAAAACAAACATTACATCATGAAATGCCTCACATTTTTATTTAGCGCTCTCCTTTAATTAAACAATCTGGTGATCTATTTATATAGTATGATTCTTTCCTCTCAACCTATTAAACTTTTCCATGTCCTCATTTCACTTCTGTACTTCAAAGCACTTCTTAACTAAACATAAACCCAAACAAAGCACATTTGGGATGAACACTCAAAGGCATGGGGAGGGGAGTAGGTTATGGAAAAATCTACTTGTCAAATACAAACTATATTCATCTCTAATAAGAAAGTATCTTAATGTTTAGACAGACACATTTATTAATTCTTAGCTCAGAACACATCTTCAAAGGGCATCACTCTGAAACAGGCACAGCTAAATCATACTCAAATTAAATATTTGTTAACACGTTCAACTGATGAAGAAATGCATTAGGTTAAATAGGCTGGTAATTACCTATAAAGTTCACCTGCAAAGTGTAATGTTATAGATTGCCAGTGTAGGTATTTGATTAGTGCATTCTAAACAATAACATCTTTTTCAAATGCCTATAACCATAATGCCTATATATATCCTGCCTAACTACTAGTTGATCCAGAGGAAGGCAACAAACCCCATCTGAAGCCTCTCTAATTTGCCGCAGAGGGGGAAAAAACTCCTTCCTGACTCCAGGATGGCAATTGGACCCATCTCTCAGAGCTATCACCCATAACCTTGTATTCCCTCACTAGCTAAAAAGCCATCCAGCCCCTTCTTAAAGCACAACCTCACAGCTCTCACAGTAAAAAAACGTTTCCAAGTATTCAGACAGAACCTACTTTCTTGTAATCGTAATGGGTGCCTTCATGTCCCCAGGAAGGACCTCCTGGTAAATAAAGCATTTTTATTTATGATCTCCTTATATACTTAAACATAGTTATCCTATATACCACCCCCCATAAGCATCTTCTCCAGCATAGCCAACCTGGCCAGTCTTTCTTTATAACTGAGACTTTCCATACCCTTTACCAACTTAGTTGCCCGTCTCTGGACCCTCTCTAATTCAATAATATCCCATTTGAGCTCTGGAGACCAAAACTGCATGGCATATTATAAATGGGGCCTTACTGGCACTCTGTAAAGAGACCTTTTTAATACAGCTCAAACCTTGTTTGCCCTAGCAGCTGTTGCCTGGCATTGCTTGCAACAGCCAAGTTTATTATCTACAAGGACTCCAATGTCCTTCTCCATTATGGATTTGCCTAATGCAGTCCCATTAAGGGTATAAGTGGCTGCATATTTTTATGTCCCAGGTGCATGACCTTACATTTATAGACATTAAATCTCATCTGCTACTTAGCTGATGCTGGTTTTTAAGATCCTGCTGCAAGGATGCCACATTCTGGATGTGAAGTTTTGTGTTTAAGTCATTAATAAACAAGTTAAATAAAAGTGGACACAGTACAAAGCTCTGAGGAACCCCACTCAGAACCTTATTCCAAGTAGAGAATGTGCCATTAACAACCACCCCTGTACCCAGTCCTGTAGCCAGTTTCCTCTCCATGTGCAAACTACTTCACTAAGACCAACAGACCTTAGTTTAGAAAGCAGTCATTTGTAAGGGCACGGTATCAAATGCTTTGGCAAAATCCAAATAGATTATATCTACAGCATCCAAATAGATCACATCTACTATCATAAAAAGCAATAACATTTGTCTGACATGACCTGTCCTTCATAAAGCCATGCTGGCTAAGCTCTCTCAGTAGCCGAGGGTGTATTCCATCTGGCCCTGGTACATTAATTTTGAGTAACCCTTTATGTACCATATCCTGCGTCAGCCACTGACTGATTGAGCTGAGCCAAGAGTACAGCTATTCGGTGGATTTCGGAACTCTGGCTCTATTGTATGCACTGAAGAAATTAACATATTTGCCTTTTCAGTTATAACCATATTGTTACTATAATTTAATAAAGCCACTTTCTCAACCCGCATCTTTTTACTATTAACGTGGAACTATCATAAATGCAAATCTGCTTAACTTGGCTTAATTTTGACATGCAGATTGTGTTCTGTAACCCCTATTTGGCTGTATAATATATATATGTCCAGCTAGGGAATAGAGCATGGGGTACATGTGACTCTCTTAGACAGAATGGGCCTTCGCTATATGGAAGGTGCTTATGGGGGATGTTGCAGAACTATACCTTCCACTGCCACAGTGTAGTGCAAAGCTTAAATAAAGGATGGAATGGACACCAGGAGCTCTTGCAAATCAACTTTAACTTTTTATTGTCCAAGACAAATTAGCAGTAGTGCAGGGAAATCAATACTCACACAAAGGAAATAGCGCTAACACTCTGAGGTTAGGAAGAGAGAATGTCCACCGGTTTATCCCACCAGGATCTCTGGCTCCCTGATGAGTCTGGGCGTCACTGACGCAGACCAGGGAGCCAGAGATCCTGGAGGGTTGGGGATGGGAGGCAGATTCCATAATTAGCCATAACTTTGTATTTTTTAAAAAACATTTTAAAATTAGAAATTGTTACAGTGCTTGTCTAGACTTTATATTTTCAATCATATAAAAAGATTTTTCATTATTGTTCCTCTTTAGAGGTGTTCATTCTATACTTATGCCAGTTTGGAATTTACACCACTATCTGTTTACCCCACTGACTACAGAAACCAGCCTATATATTGAATGATAAACCTGAAGATTTATAGGAGAGCAGAAATAAAAATACACAAACACACCAAGGACAGATTTATCCAAATGTGAGATTAGAGCTGACCACAGAAAAATTCACCAACTTTCTATTCAATCCTATAAGATTTTTACAAGAACATTTATCACTGGGTGAAAGTTAGAGTTCACCATTTGATAAATATACTTCTAAAAATGTCATATTAATTAATAGAAAGTGTCTGATGTTTTTGTGGTGAGGTCTAATCTAAAAAAAAATCATATGGTTGTAAATGGCCCCCTAAGATTTTGTTATGTATATCTTACATTGGCAGCCATGGACATTCACAGCCTCCAGCTGGAAGTCACCCTATAGAAGGAATAATGAAGAAGTTATTTTGTCATAACCTTGGATTTCTTGGGGGTGTAATTTTTTTCAAATATACTTTTTAATCAGGCCTTCAGGAGAGATTGATATTTTAGTGAATACATTATTCCATTTGGTGCATAGAAACTACTGAGATACAAGAAAAGTAAATTAAGACCTGAATAACTCAAACTAAAAACTAATTTACAAGGAGTAATCAGTGAGGAGAGGTGACCAGACTTTCTTTCTCTGCAAAATACATAGCCCTAGGCAAAGGATTCTCTCATAAATGAAGGCCACCCAACCACAGATGTCTAATATGACTGAGGGACAGTGAACAGGCCTCAAAAGCCTCTGTTTTAGCTCAGTAGGGTGAAAAGATTATAATTGTTGCAATTAACCCCATTACTAGCATACATGACAAAGGAGGTCTCAATGTTACTTGGCCTTTTATATATATAATGCCTTGTAAGTCACATCTGCAACATTTTGGTCCCAGGAGATCTACTTATAAAACAATTTGCTGAGTAACATAATCAAATATGTGTCATTTTACTAGCACAGCCAGATAAACCATTGAATGTAGCAGAGTAATGAATATATTTCTGGGAAACGTTTTCATGCGGCCAGTGTAAACATATATATTTTAAAAGAGCTGGCAAAAGTTTGAGAAGCCTTTATAATTCATTCCATACTTGGGGAAGTGTAAAGAAGGGTGACATAATCCTATTATAGCCCTGACAGGCTCACAAACCAGAAAATGGATTTTTGACCCTACAGCAACTGTTTTTCAGCTTTCAGGTACAAGTCAAACGATCCTTTGAAATTAGATATATTTCAAAATACTGGTTTCCAGCCCCATTTACATATACCTTTGTTCAGTCCAACATAATCTGCCTATAGCATATGATCTAAAACAAGAGACCCTCCTGCCAGTCATTTGGGCAGGACACAGTGGTTTTTAATACTGAAAAATACACTGCAATCTCTAAGAGACTAAGGCCCCCTACCCTGCCTAGAAAATTAGTATGTTTACTATTTTTTTTTTATAATTTTTGAATTATTTATTCATTATTATTATTTATTTGCTTTCTTCTTCTGACTCTAAATGGAGGTCATTGACCCTTGCTGCCAACAAACTTGCTCTGTGAGAATATAATTTTATTGTTAATGTTATTTTTTATTACTTATCTTTCTCTTCAGGCTCTTTCCTATTCCCAGTTTCAAACCACTGTTTCTCATTCGTACCACTGGTTACTAAGATAATTTGGACCCTAGCAACCGAGATGCTAAAATTTAACTGCTTAACAAACAGCTAAATAATTAAAAAATAAACACCAACTGCAAACTGTCTCAGAATATCACTCTACTGTACATCATGCTAAAAGTTAATTTAAAGGTGAACAACCCCTTAACTATATAGAGCTGAACCCCTATGCTAATATACACTTATCAAACATGAATTTCATTCAATAAGATGCTTTGATTCTTTATCCCCTCACTCTTCTCCTTCTTATTGAATTCTTTTGTACGTGCACAGTTTTTTAAAGTATTTTCCAACATTGTTTAATTTATTGTATCCAGTTTATGACTATATGTAATCCTGACGCCTACCTTTTGGAGCCCAACAAATTTATTGAGGCTTGGCGTTATGTTGAGATATGTGCTTTAGCTCCATGTGGTTTTGGTATATTAGGAATATCACTTCGGCTTGTATTCCTGGTTTTGTGCTCTGTCTGTGGAAAGATCTGAAGTGAAAAATTTCAAACTAAACCAAGAAAAGCACAATAAAAACAACTTTAATATCAAACTTGACTTTTTTAGTACTGGATGTTATTACAATTTTAGTGCTATACTGTTAAGTATAAAATAAATGGTTGTATTACAGTCATCCCTGTGAGGATGTTGCTGAAGAGGCAGAAGAATTAAGGGCCAAGTGGGCAATATGTCTGACATGAAGATGTATTGTTCTTTTATGTGCACAACTGATTATGTTTTCTGAGATTTTAATTGGGGACTCTAACAGGCCTGGGCTGGGATTCAATATATATTAGGGATGCACCAAACCCATGTAGGGACCCCAAAGAATTGGGCCCCTCCAGGATTAGTTCCCCTTTAGACAGGCACCATGAGGGTGGCCTTATGAGATTTGGACACCTAAAGGTGGTCCTGGGTGTTTATGTGTGAAAAGGGAGTTTCCCTGCAAGTTAACAGCCACCACTAGATGTCGCTGTGCTAAAAGTATAAAAGGGAATGACTCCCAGTTTCAGCAGGTCTTCGTCCTGGGACTGCTTCTTGTAAAGAAGCGTATAACAGGCTTGTGTTCTAGTACAGGAGGTACTGTAACAGGTCACTCTAGCAGTGACAGGCAGGCTAGAGAGAACGGGCAGTGATAGCCCCGACAGGAGAGAGAGGGGTTAAGACCCCCCAGCACTCATGGCTGGAGTTAAGGGCCTGTAGTGTGTAGTAAGAGGAGCCAAGTCAGCACCTGGGAGTGTTCCCAGTGAAGGGGCCCTACGCGTGGACCGGGGTGAGTTCCTAGGTGGAAGTATCCGGCGGGAGTACCGGGGGTAGCCCAAAGAGTGTGTGACTTGAGCCGTCTGTGTGACATCCTCTGAAGTGTTCTGCCTGCATCAATAAACAAGTTCATCTGGTTCACCATTTTAACCAGTGTCTTGGTGGTTCATATAATGAGGATCCTCAACTGCCTGGTAAGCAGCTACCCCAAGGGAGGGGCAAGGTACCGGGAGTTGCTGGGAGTCCGGGTCCAAGGAGGACCTCATAGAGTTTTCCCAGGGAGGAGACATATAGTTCTACCTATACCTACCCTGGGTGGAGGCACGCTATTCATTTATATTACACCTGTCCCCCATAATAAGCGGGGGCTCAGGGCTCCTGTAGCGCCACACGCAGGTGATTGCGTGTTAAAAGTACAACCGTAGCCAAAATAGGGTTACACCCAGTTTTTCGGGTTCGGGCTGAACCCCAAAATCCATCCCAAGGGATTTGGCCGAATACCGAACCAAATCCGAATCCTAATTAGCATATGCGGCGATAAACTTTTCACTTCCGTGTTCACACAGACATTTAACCCTTCCAAATCCTAATTAGCATATGCTAATTAGGATTCAGATTCAGTTCGGCCAGGACTGTGGATTCGGCCGAATCCGAACCGGAAAAACGCTTGCCGAAAATATCGCCATACGCTCCTACCTGTGCCTGCACCCGAATGAATGGAATACGCTTGGGTGCAGGCACATGTAGCCGATATCCGCCAAAGATGTGAAGTCTTGCATTTTTTGGTGGATATCGGCTACATGTGCCTGCACTCAAGCGTATTCCATTCATTCAGGTGCAGGCACAAGGCAGGCGAAAACTACAGTAGTGGGGCGTATTCTCGGCAAACGGTTTTCGGCTTGCCGAGAATACACCTGTGTGGCATCAGCCTAACACTCTGAAAAAAACTTGCTGTGGGATTCAAAATAGGCTCTGGCATATCAAGTACACAGAGGCCCAAACAGCCCCCACCAGCCCACTAAATAGTGGCATCTTACAGCAGCCCCTCTGGCATTTGCCAGAACCCACAGATTGCAAGTCTCAGCCTGGGCTCTAAAGGTATTGTTATGTGGCCTTAGCTGTGCTGCTGCTCACAAAATACAGGAAATATGATGTTTGGATCCACCCAGACCCTAGCCACCCAAACCTCACCTTTTATAACCTTGCCCACTTTTAAGTAAACTTAGTTGTGTCCTGTTGTAATATCCGGTACTGTTCTGGAATAAGTGGGCAGCTGGCAGGTATAAGTGTAACTCAAGAGTGTAACACATTTCTTTGCTACCAGACAATGTTATCTAAATGTTCACAGTGACATTTGTTCAGTGAAATATAAAAATGTATATTCAAATGTAAATACTGCTGTAAGCATCATCTTGTTTTCTTCTCTATTGGGACCCAGATGACACCAGTACCTTGCCTTGTATTTCCTGCCACTCTGGATGACAGTAAAGTATGTGGTGGCCTGGCACATTTCTATATTTAGTAGAAAAAATAGGGGCACAAATATAGGGAGTGCCAGGGGTGTAAGGTTGTGGGGTACCATGTATTTATCTCCTGCTTAGGGAACAGTTGCTATTATAAAATAAGAAGCCACTAAACTGCATTGGATCTTTAATAAATTGGTTTATACATTATTTTGTGAGTTCCTGAACCCAGTCCTTTTGTTCCAGCTGCAACCAGCTTACTCATTCTGTGACTTACTGACAGATTTCCTCTGCTCCAACTCGCTGATTCCAAATTGATACAGTCTAAGTACAAACAGCATGGCTGGTCAGGAAACTTTTCTGTAAAAACAAGAATTAAGCATCCACTACAGTTTAGGTGCATAAATATATTAATGGCATGTTCATTTTAAGCATAGGGCTCCCTTGGGCCTGGCATTTCTGCTCTTTACTCCTTGTGCCTTGAGTATTAGTCTGGAGCTTGGTACATAGGGCATTAAGGGTGCTAAAAGGAGCTCTAAGGGCTCTGGCACACGAGGAGATTTGTCGCCGGCGATTTTTAAAAGAGCGATTTGGCGACAAGACGCCAATGCTAAATCAATGGAAATCGCCAGCGTCAAAATATACGAGGCTACTTCAAATCGCCTGCTGTTTCAAATCGCACACAGACCCTTTTCTGAGCGACTTGAGTAAACATGAGGGGGGGTTAACTGTTGAGTGTACCATGGGTAGCAGATCGCCTGGAGCTCAACTCGCATGAAATCTCTTTGTGGGTATTGTCGTGGCGACTTGTCGCCAAAGCGCCAGGGGGAAAAAACGCAGGCGACAAATCTCCTCATGTGCCAGAGCCCTAAAGCTGTGCTGGGAGTGTAATGATGCTTATTGTTTGATTGAATGTAAGCTGATTTACCTTCAGCTTACAGAAAACTTACAAGAGTGGTGTTCATCTTAGAGATCAACCCAACTTTCAACTTTTATTTAGTCCTATTTGGTTATGAAATAAAATACCATATCCGCTATATATAATAAACACTATGGGGACCATCTAGAAATGATTTTTTTTTCCGATTTTGATTTTTTAGCCCTAAAAAAAATCTAAAATTTTTTGAGATTTACTATGCATCAAAACCGCTAAAAATACAAATCCGACAATTTGCCAGCTAAAACCCGCTGAGATCATGTAGAAGTCAATGGCAGATGTCCCTTTCCTGGAGGAACATTCTTTTGCTTAGAAACTTTAGAGGTTTCAGATTTTTTGCACTTTTTTTTGTGCAACAGTTCAAAAAAGTAGAGGTTTCAGTGTGACAATTCGAAAAATTTGGAGTTTTGTGACTTTGCTGCATTTTCCTACACAAACTTTTTCAGTTTAGACTTTTAAGTAAATGTCATTGTACTTTCCTTCCACGGGGGACCCTTGAGGACTACGGGAAACACTTGTCCATTCAACAATGTTTTATAAGTGCCTTTCCAGCTTTGACTGTGTCACTGTGACCCAGTACTGGTGGATTACCCAGCAGGGTGCTGACCTGTTTAAACTTCTCAATGCTCAAAGCTAACTGGATATTTTCCAGACTCTCAGAGGAATCTCATAGAAGAAGTTATTTAAGATTTTTGAACAAGCTCTCAGCTAGCAATGCCCTCTATGGTTGCCTTCTCAGGCCATTGGCTTCATAAATTACATCCAAAAATTCCTTAGCCAACTTTTCCCTTCCTTATATTTCTTCTTGGGGCAAACCCTAGGTGACACTGGGGGACCTCCTGCTCTGTCTGCAACATAGGCTTTCTCTAAACCACACTGCCCTCTAATTATTAAACATAGACACTGCATAAAACTGTCAGCCATAATATATAATGCGCTGCTTACTGCAATTTTAGTTCAGCAAATGCCCTTGTTGCTAACCTTAGAAACAGACAAGCCATTAACCCCTCTTACAGGCCCTTGGGAAATGCCCTGTCCTCAGTAAATAGTTACTAAAAAAAACGAATTTATTAATGCTTTATAACATACAGGATGCATTTATGGTTTGCTAAATAAGCCAACATTACTACCCCCAACCCTTTCACCCCACAAACCAGATTCCTAAATTTGATGACCACTGTTTGTGTACAACAGGTGCTTATTAGTCATCGATCCCAAATGTGCATTTTCCAGTTTTATATTGCACTTATACTGTGTGTCCCCTCTGACCATACATTTGCTATTCAAAGAACCAATTTTTGTTAACCTGTCAAAATGTTGTAGTTTGAATGCAGATCTGTTAGGTCAATGAAGGGTGGCCTGATCATTAAGCTGAGTGTAAACACAAATATTATTACACAAGGAACATATGGTAGATTTCCTTGTTGGCTGTTAGGGAAATGGCCATAGTCTTGCTTGTAATTTTGTAACAAATTTGTAGTTCCACAGCTGCTGAATCCAATTAGGGGAACTCCCACTCTAACATCTGCCTCGGTGAGTTTCAAGGCACCATTACGGTTGGACCACAGTTATGTCACACCTCAATGAGTTTCAGTTAACATCTACCCGAATAGTTCCGTGGGTTCACTGTAACTGGAATAGTAAGTGTTTAAAAGTGTGGGAATTCCATAACAACCAGCTGAACTGAAGAAGCCATTAGGAGTGGTGAAACCTCTTACTAAGCAAGTCTAGTTACTTATACTTACCTTAGACTTATCACTACTAGATACTTCACATTATAATCAGAATAAATGAAATTATTCATATAAGAGATATCTTTGTAAGCTCAATAACCCATACATCTTATACTATAGATACTGTAACTATAGATACAGTAACTATAGGCCAATAAAGGAAAATACATTTTGTTATAAACAGTATTTTCCTAGACATTTCCATCTTCTACTACTGTTACAAACAACAATGTCCACTGAAAATAATGGGATTTGGTGGTATATTATCTTTGAGTGTCTTTGTAAGTGGAAACCCATGCAAGTTTATAAATTATAGTACAGGTATAGGATCTATTACCAGGAAACCAAATATCCAGAAAGCCATTTCCCATAAACCATTTTTAGCAAAGAATGTTTTATTTTTTTAATATTTACCCTTACTCTGTAATAATGAAACGTAAGCTGTATAAAGCAATGTTGGCACCAAAACAATCCAATTGTATTTATTCCATATTTTAGTAGACTTATGAAATGGTAATTTAATTACAGAAATATCCCTTATCTGGAAAACCCCAGGCCCCAAGAAATTCAGATAATAGATCCCATACCTGTGTATTTAATACTTTTTAGAATAATGTTGGTATATATGGTTTATGTATGTGAGTGGATAGATAGGTCAGTATGGGTCTGTATGTGAGTGTATAGATAGGTCAGTATGGGTCTGTATGTGAGTGGATAGATAGGTCAGTATGGGTCTGTATGTGAGTGTATAGATAGGTCAGTATGGGTCTGTATGTGAGTGTATAGATAGGTCGGTATGGGTCTGTATGTAAGTGTATAGATAGGTCAGTATGGGTCTGTATGTGAGTGTATAGATAGGTCAGTATGGGTCTGTATGTGAGTGGATAGATAGGTCAGTATGGGTCTGTATGTGAGTGTATAGATAGGTCAGTATGGGTCTGTATGTGATAGTATAGATAGGTCAGTATGGGTCTGTATGTGAGTGTATAGATAGGTCAGTGTGGGTCTGTATGTGAGCGTATAGATAGGTCAGTATGGGTCTATATGTGACTGTATAGATAGGTCGGTATGGGTCTGTATGTAAGTGTATAGATAGGTCAGTATGGGTCTGTATGTGAGTGGATAGATAGGTCAGTATGGGTCTGTATGTGAGTGTATAGATAGGTCAGTATGGGTCTGTATGTGAGTGTATAGATAGGTCAGTGTGGGTCTGTATGTGAGTGGATAGATAGGTCAGTATGGGTCTGTATGTGAGTGGATAGATAGGTCAGTATGGGTCTGTATGTGAGTGGATAGATAGGTCAGTATGGGTCTGTATGTGAGTGTATAGATAGGTCAGTATGGGTCTGTATGTGAGTGTATAGATAGGTCAGTATGGGTCTATATGTGACTGTATAGATAGGTCAGTATGGGTCTGTATGTGAGCGTATAGATAGGTCAGTATGGGTCTATATGTGACTGTATAGATAGGTCAGTATGGGTCTGTATGTGAGTGGATAGATAGGTCAGTATGGGTCTGTATGTGAGTGGATAGATAGGTCAGTATGGGTCTGTATGTGAGTGTATAGATAGGTCAGTATGGGTCTGTATGTGAGCGGATAGATAGGTCAGTATAGGTCTGTATGTGAGTGTATAGATAGGTCAGTATGGATCTGTATGTGAGTGGATAGATAGGTCAGTATGGGTCTGTATGTGAGTGTATAGATAGGTCAGTATGGGTCTGTATGTGAGCGGATAGATAGGTCAGTGTGGGTCTGTATGTGAGTGGATAGATAGGTCAGTGTGGGTCTGTATGTGAGTGTATAGATAGGTCAGTATGGGTCTGTATGTGAGTGGATAGATAGGTCAGTATGGGTCTGTATGTGAGTGTATAGATAGGTCAGTATGGGTCTGTATGTGAGTGGATAGATAGGTCAGTATGGGTCTGTATGTGAGTGTATAGATAGGTCAGTATGGGTCTGTATGTGAGTGTATAGATAGGTCAGTATGGGTCTGTATGTAAGTGTATAGATAGGTCAGTATGGGTCTGTATGTGAGTGTATAGATAGGTCAGTGTGGGTCTGTATGTGAGTGGATAGATAGGTCAGTATGGGTCTGTATGTGAGTGTATAGATAGGTCAGTATGGGTCTGTATGTGAGTGGATAGATAGGTCAGTATGGGTCTGTATGTGAGTGGATAGATAGGTCAGTATGGGTGTGTATGTGAGTGTATAGGATAGGTCAGTATGGGTCTGTATGTGAGTGGATAGATAGGTCAGTATGGGTCTGTATGTGAGTGGATAGATAGGTCAGTATGGGTCTGTATGTGAGTGTATAGATAGGTCAGTATGGGTCTGTATGTGAGTGGATAGATAGGTCAGTATGGGTGTGTATGTGAGTGGATAGATAGGTCAGTATGGGTCTGTATGTGAGTGGATAGATAGGTCAGTATGGGTCTGTATGTGAGTGTATAGATAGGTCAGTGTGGGTCTGTATGTGAGTGGATAGATAGGTCAGTGTGGGTCTGTGTGTGAGTGGATAGATAGGTCAGTATGGGTCTGTATGTGATAGTATAGATAGGTCAGTATAGGTTGTGGGTGCTGGGTTTACTTGGAAGGTTTGACCGTGATGAACTCTGGTCTTTTTTCAACCCTATGTTACTCTGTAACTATGAAAAGAGGAAAGTACAATATTGTTTGTAACTCTGAGTGTAGGCACACCATAATATTGGAGTCATTTACAAATCACCTGAGCGCATATGCAAAAATCTGGCATTATCTGCAAAGAGCAGAGCATGGAAGCACATGGGGGTAGGTGGTGCATGGCTAGATACCTACGTGCCTCCCCCCTCTTGCCCATCTTGGATCAAGCACTGCCTAACGCAGGCAACCCATGTCACAGGTGTCTGTGCTCCAAAAAGGAGCACAGAGGCCTGATGCTACTTACATAATGCCCCGCGCAGTGTACAAAGTGAAAAAAAGAAGCAATTGCAAACTTTTTTTTGCACTTTGCACACTGTCAGTTGCATTGTAGAGGACCCCTTATACTGTATGTGTGTTTGTGCATGTGTACACATGTGTTTGTTTGTGCTTTAATGTGTTACATTTTTTAAAGATTGCAAACAGACTTGCTTTTTAGATATGCCCCATGTTCTTTTGAACATGGCCATACAGTTATTAATGTAAAAACTGACATAATCTGTTGCAGTACATAGTTATTTAAATTGTCTGTTTTGTAAATAACAGTGATTTCTGTGCTTGATCTTTTAAAAATCAGAACAATTGGTAGATTATTGTGAGTTGTACGTTTGGTTTCATTTAATATATTACTGTTACTGTTTGTGTGGCATTTGTACTGTGCATGAAACATGGAACTGTTCCAAAGTACACCTAAATTAATCACAAGTGGTTTATCCCAAGAACCCCCACGCCCTAAAAATAACACCAGACCTATGACTTAATACTTTTACTTTCAATAGAACTATTCATAACAATAGCAGAGGAAAATAAACCTGAGGGTGGTTTCTGCATTGCAACATGGCGTCATTTTCCTCTGTGCAGTTGAATTCACTATAACCTTTCCGAGTTTTGGCAGTATTAGGATCTTAGTTATTCTTAAAGTAGTCACTATAACTGGTCTAGACAACCCTGCAAAAAAAAAAAAAATAACAGAGAAAGAGCAAACATTCTACCACTGAAGTCGGGCTGACGTATATAGTATTTATTAAAAAAATGAGAGAGGGTGAGATTTATTATTTCATTTATATACACTGTTTATTTATATTTTTATGTGAAAATATTTTTCTTATGTTTTATTTTCATAGTTTTCAAAGTTTTTTTATTTTTACATTAACAGAAATATCAACTTATAGAGGTTGGTAGACTTTCTGGTTCAGGACAAGCATTTGATAAATCATACCTCCACAGGAAAGTCCGATTATTACAGCTCAGCCTGCAGTCCTGGATTCTTATTAAACTTATTGCACTGAATGCCAAAAAAGATACAAAGTTTCTCAAACTTAATTTGGTAAGTAGGCTTTTGGCAGAGAGCCCAGAATACTCAACCCCTGCACTTGGATGCAAATGTAACTAATAAGCTAAACAGGTCTCTTGGGGGAACTGAGACTTGCAGCTTAACTGGCAATTTCACCTTCATTAGCAAAAATGTAATATCAAATAAAACAAGACCCCAAAGCCCCCAGAAATGTATGTAAACTTTACATAGCCTGCCAAATGGGAGTGGTATTTAGGGGGTATGGTCACAAAATGGGCATGGTCAAAAATGTTTGCTACAATACGCGCACCATTTCTTTTTGTCGGACTGGGGGGTGAAGGGCCCACTGGGGGGTGAAGGGCCCACCGGGGCCCTCGACCATAACCCGCCCATATGGCCCACACCCATAGCCTCCCCCCCCAGAGGGGCCCCCCTCGCAGGGCCCCCCACCCGACGTCCTTCCCCGAGCGCGTAAATTTAACGCGTCGGGGCAGGAGCAGTCAGGCAGGGGGAGCGCTGCAAGGGTCGGGTCTGGGCCGCCGGGGCCCACTAGAGCTTTTTCCCGGTGTCCCGGCGGCACAGACTGACCAAATTTATCATACCTTTCAACATTTGAAAAATGCAAAGAGGGACAGGGTCAGACTGGGCCGCCGGGACACCGGGAAAAAGCTCTAGTGGGCCCTGGCGGCCCAGTCTGACCCTGTCTCTCTTTGCATTTTTCAAATGTTGAAAGGTATGATAAATTTGGTCAGGCTGTCCTATAGTACATAAATAGGCTACTGGCAACCAGGACTCACTTTACACAGGAATACTACTTGTCTGATGTCTGATCTGTTGGGGGGCCCCAATGAAGTGCCAGTTTCTTAGTTTTTCTTCAGAGCTCCCTTTGGGTTTTTGTGCCCTGGAAACAGTCTGCTTTTATCTTTAGAGCCAGGAAAAGTGATCCCTTTCCCTCTGCACCTTGAAATAAATACTCTGTGTTGCCACAAAGGTTCCCTGTTTATTTTCCAGATGCCTTAATGTGCCTACTTCTCCCTGCAGCTCTTCCTATCTCCCTCTGTAGGCCTTCCTGCCTGAGCAGCTCTTGGGGTGGAGACTCCTCCCTCCTTCTCACTGATCAGTTTGCAGAGGCTGAGAATATACCCCCTGCTTCCAGGTACTTCCCCTCTCTGCACAGAAACAAATTCTGCTCCACACAGAGTGGGAAAGGTAACTCTAGCTGCCTTACAAATATATAACTGAACTAGCCAGCTCATTGCCAGTTTTTGTCATGGGACAGCATTGGTGCAAAATTCCTTACACATGCACATACTGTAAGTCCAAATTGTGGTGCATGTAATGAATGCTGTGTGAAAACCTAAGATATCCCCTTTTGAGGGCCCACAAATTTCCCCTACAGTCAGTTGTGTATTAAAACCTACTCATTAAAGGTAATTGCATCAACAAACAAACAAAATATATTTGCACTCAGTGCTGCTGCTACTTTTCACCTGTTTCTTGTTCCAATTCTAGTGCTGTTGCTATAGACACAGGCAAACTCTTGGGCTACTGCCACCTTCCAACTGGGTGGTAGCTCTAGGGTTCCCTACAGTTAGAACATTTTTCACATCTCTTTCATTGCCAGTGCAATTGTGATGCTTCGGCTACAATTGAGTCAGCTGCAATTCCTCCTGACAACAGCAACACGGCTGGAATTCTGGGAAAAAATGCTGCAACATGCTAATGGCATTCAGAAGTGCACTCTGTGTCTGTGGTAAGTAAATGTCTTTTATTACTTCATTGTAGTCCAACCACTTATCTGGGCACACAGTCTGCACATAGTTTTAAAAACTTCATACAAATTATGATTTTTATGCTGACAGTCAAAAAAAGAAATAGAGGTAACATTGCTGTGGTGCCTATTAAGCAAAGCAACCAATGGAGAGTGGTAGCCTTGAAAAGCATTTTGGGAGGGAAAACTTGGGCTCTGTATAATTTAGGGATGCACCAATTCCATAGTTTTTGGGTCTGTATTTGGATAAATGCCAAATCTAATCTGAACCCTAAACTGCCTATTAAGATTTGAGGAGAAAACAATTGGTTTCACTGCATCCCTAGTATTAACACACGCACACATAAAAAGCTTCGGACTGGCTGGGAGACATCCTGGTTCAAGGAGACAGCTCTAGCCCCAGAGAGATGCGCAGCTTCAGGTCTGTGTGGCAGGTATGTGCGGGGTGACATGCTTTCTCTCAGCTGGTTAATAAAGCCTTCCACTGCATCATATATAATTATATTCATCACAATGGGTGAAATTGTACATTTGCATATTTTGAATCTAGTGAAATCATATAATTATACTATTTGGCCTTTCTAGATACTGTAAAGTTATTGATAATCCAAACCCATCCTGGATTTCATTTAATGTGGCTTAGGATACTTTTATGTGAGGATATTTGTTGCCCGTGGTAAATTTGCCCCACAAATCTCCCTGTAATGCTTTCCCCTTGACCAAAGTAATACACATTACTTGAGGCAATCAGGCTCAATCATGGGAAAATGTGAAAAAAAGCAGATAAAAGCGAGTATTTATTTTATTGCAGAGATCCAAAGACCCAGATTTACTGAGGGAAACAAATCTCCTTGTGTGCCAGTGCCCTTAATTGGCTAAATGGCAACAACTGGGGTATTTTACA
Source organism: Xenopus tropicalis (assembly GCF_000004195.4). Classification (NCBI taxonomy): domain Eukaryota; kingdom Metazoa; phylum Chordata; class Amphibia; order Anura; family Pipidae; genus Xenopus; species Xenopus tropicalis. The sequence goes on from NC_030682.2 coordinate 32,069,766, forward strand.
AATTGATATTCTGTCTAAATACCATATACTGCTCTCCTAATCTGATCATTTGTTAGTTTGCTAGAGATTTTCCCCTTCTCTGGCATCTACTCCCCCTGTAAGACCTCTATCCTAATCATATTCCCGAGACCTTGAATTTCACAAGACTTTTCTCCCCTATTAACTTTCCTCCCACATATTGGCTGAGTGGAGCTGGGCTCATATGTCATTTTGCAGGCTGTTATTTTGGCATGTCTCCGTGCTGTATGTATGGCCACAGTATTAGTCATCTGTAGCGTGTTTCCTAAATCTCCAGCAGTTACATTCTGTCACATCTCACATGTGGGATTTCAGTGTCTAGTGAGAGCATAAAATATACTGCATAGGCCTGTTATGTATTTTCATTTAATATAGCCTCAGTGATTCTTCCTTATTACCTATCAAGTCTATTGCAAGCAGTTCCTAAAAATAGATAGAATCATATTTTATGCCAAGGATTATAGAGAAGGTTTTGGGGCCTATTTATTATGCCGTGTAAAATGAAATGTACAGAAAAAATAGTGTAAACCTGACATCATTATTTCTGGTGGAAGTTGTTCTAAGAATATCTTGTAAAAAATGAAGTTTTTAAGAGGCAAAGTTGGGCGATGTGTGCCCAATTTTGTTGACGTTTTTTACATCGCATAATAAATCTGCGCAATATAATGCCAAGGTGATAGGATGCCTGTATATTTATATTGTATAAATATTTCTACAGTATTGAAATAGAAGAATATACCATTTGTATTTTCTTACGTGATAGTTTATCAGACTCCTTAGCATCAAGCCCTTGTCTGTGTAGCAGTTGGTAAGAAGTGCCCCATACCGAATAATCAGGTTAGCAATATTAGAAAAAACTATGAGTTTTGGTCATCTTGCTGTAGTTCCATGACAGCACTGAACAGCAAATGTCAAGCTACCTTCAAGGCAAGATGGTGGGTTCTACATGAATGGAAAATATAATATACTGACCAGTGGTGGATATAGAACAAATTTGTCTAGGGCAGCACATTGGCACAGTGTTAAGCATTATTGCTTTGCACAGTTGAGGACTTAGGGCAAGGTCACACAGAGCATATTTTCAGGCTGCAGATAAGTGCAGGCTGATAAATCACCCCTACACTTGAAAAATCTTTTAGCCGTGTCTGCACCCAGAAGCACTGAATACGCTGATATCCGACAACGAACTCCTAGTCACCCGTTTGTTGTCTAAGATTGGCTGCCTGTGCCTGCACCAGGGCGGATTCGATGCAGACACAAATAAAAGTTTTTTTAAGCGTATGTAAATATGATAAAGACTGTAGATTGTAAGGTTCACTAGGACATGGAATGATGTGGAATATGTTGGCATTTTGTAATGGAAGTAATATAGTAATATTGTAGGTAATAGGCTTGAGACATTTTTATGACTTCTTCTGGATCAACTAAAGTTTGGTAGGTTTGAACTTGATGGACACACAGTATGTCTTTCTTTAACTTTATCTACTATGTAACTATCTAAACATCACTGCCAAAGTGCTCCAAGCAGAAACAGAAACCACTGAAACTCCATTCCCCACCTACAGTGGCTTCTGTTTGCAATAGTGAGGAAAAGCTAAGCCTATGGCAGATGCTGATGATTTTAGTTTGGGATTGCTTAGGAAGACTTGCATTAATGAGCTTGAACTTTACTTACACTTCCACATTTATCTGTGTAACACTTGTTTGGCTATGATATGGCAAAACCCAGGCTAGTGATAGGTATAGAGCATGGGTTACATTCAACCTTAATGCACAGGAGTGGGCCTCCGCTATATGGGAGGTATTGATGGAGCTGAGGGTGTAGTTGAACTACAACTAGGTAGAGCGTGTGTGGTGTAGATGGAATAATGGACGCCAGAAAGGTTCTTGCTCATGAACTATAGTACAATTTATTGGAAAAGGCACAGCTTTATAGTGCAGCAGGGTATACTCACAGACACAGCAGTATATGATGTCACAGATATTACAGCAGAAGTGACACTTTAGGCACAGAATAACCCCTTTGGAGAATGCACATAGGATTAGCTGAATTCAGGAATGGAGGCCCTTTATCTGGAATGGATCCCTCCGGCCGACTATTGATCAGGGTGAGAAACTGCCTGAATACTATGTCTTAACCGCGGTCCTCAGAAATGGCACACAAAGCCTGGGTGGACTAAACCCTTTGTTACAACTCCTGGTTGGGGCTATTAACTGCCCTTACTAAATAATCTGACTACAATCACCTCTCCTAGAGGGTGCTATAAATGAAACTGTCTGTGCTGGCTTTTACCTCGTTCACGGGGCCCTGTCCCCGACTTATCACTAGGGTAGGTGGTCCCCTAGGGTACAAATGGCTTCTGGGCCTATGTTCTGGTCCAGGCTCAGTTGGGATCTGTCCAGAACACAGCATGCAGCCAAAAGAGGAAGCCACTTCCTTGTGCAAGACACTATATAGTCTGCACAAGGGGAGTGGTCAACCTGGGCTAAACCTATAGAGGGCAGCCTAATAACAGTAATCTGAGTGTAGAGGGCTCTGCCCTATTACAACACAGATAACATAAAGATAAGGGATAACACCATAGGGAGCTTAACCCTATGGGTCCCTACATTCACCCGGGGGAAAAATCCATTCCGACCCGGCAATGGCAAATAATATTAAGCACACTTTTCAAGCAAAAACAGTAGTGCATTGATTTAGTGCAAAAATACAGTATCCTTACATCCGTTTCTGATACCCTCTCCTGAGGAGTATCTGGTACATTGGATATCTGCAAAGAAAAATTAGGCACATACAGCAACTTTATTGAATCATATACACTTTGAGTGTCCTGTAGGATCACTCTAATGCAAACATGGGAATTTATCCTGCTATACAGGTTCCCAGGCACCTTCTTAGCTGTAACAGAAATTTTTATGTAAACAAAATATGAACTGTTTCGTTGCTAGTTACGTTACTGTAAACCATATACATTCATGAGTGTCATAATAGATCACTCAGGCACTTTACTTATAGATCCATGACATACCATCTGACTCTGCAACAGAGGTATGACAGGCACAATACTTAGAAATCTTGAGTCACCTTCCTGCCCCTAAACAGTGGTGCTCAGGTACACACTTAGGTATCCTTGATATACCACCTGTAACCTGCAACAGGGATATAACAGATACACTTACACATGAGGACGATCCTGCCTTCACTCAGGGGTCCCCAGGCACATGCTTGGCTGTAAAGAAATTGTTATTGGGCACAATTCAAACTGTAATACATCCCCACCCATCAACTTTATTAAGTCCAGGCCTTCCACCCAAACCCAGTGTTCATGGATGTCTCGACATGCACTTCGTGGTGTGGATCAGGCAATGAAGTAGAAGTTGTAGTGGAATGGGGCGCAGCAGTCTTTGTTTGTTCACCCAACTATTAACAAACTTTACAGTCTCTCCGGAAGGAATGTGGAGAGTTCCAAACTTAAAATAACAAATCCACCACTGTGGATAAACTGAAGATGGGGTCACACCCTATATGCAGCAGTACCGGCAGTCCTTTAGGAGTGTGCCCAATGAGAACGGTGGGTATTTTGCCCTTAACTTTAGGGAAATAACTTACCCACCTCCCACCCGGGGGAAAATCCCATCTGGTGAAGGGAAATTAACCTGGAACCGGCGTGGGGTTTTCTCAATGCATATTTCTCTCATACTTGGCCTTTGTTACCTCGTAAGAGACGTAGTATGCAGGGTGCGGCTTGTCGATCCGGCCTCCACTGGGGAGATCCGAGCTGAGGGAAAAATTTCGCTCCTCTTGGTGCTTACCACAGGACTTGACACCGTGTTTGAGGATGGTCCTCCCGAACCACCACTCTTGGGCAATGTCATACAAGTAATCCACATCTCTGTGGCGTTTTTCCCGGTCTTTCTTAAAGACTCCTCCCAAGCCGATCTTTTCCCGTCTGATTAACTCCCCGTACACCCACTCATCCACATACTTATTCACCTCATCATACACCCACTCGGGGGCGTACGGCATGTAGTACCCCCATTTCTCGTATACACGGGTGTTTATTAGCCTCTGGACCCTGGAAACTGCCCTGTATCTTTCGGGGTCAGCTCTCCCCGGTGCCACCCAACAGAAGGTATCTTTATTTACCGCATGTGGGGGCGGTGGGGTGCAAGGCCACTCTGGCGGGAAGCAAAAGGTGGGATCAGTAGGTGGGGTGACGGGTGGCATGGGTGCAAACCGGTGCTCCCCTTCAGGAAGTGTGCATTTGGGTAATGGGCCAAGGTCCATCAGGCCCCAATTTGGCTTAGGGTACCTGCGGCGGGTGGCGCTTTCCAGCAACATACCACTCCCTGTGGATGATGCTGAACTGGGTTCACCTTGGCTTCCTGCCCTTTTTCGCCCTCTACCTTTCATTATGGCAACTAGCCTTTGCACAGCTTCCTCATCACTGATGGATTCGGTGGGGGCCACAGTTGCAACTTTATCTGCCACTGCAGGTTGGATAGTTAAAGCAGCAGCTGCCGTAACCAATTCCTCACTGTTGGAGGATTTTGATGGTGACAACAAAAAGTCTCCTGAAGACTCTGCAGGGCCCTGTTGGATAGGCTCCTGTACGGCCTTCTCAGGTATGGGTGTGGCAGGTCTAGATTGGGTTGGTGTCGCAGTAGCACCTTTTTCACCAGCCACTCCCTGTGGACAAATTAATGGCTCAGCCCAGCAGCGGGTCTTACAAAATGGGCACCTTGGTTCCAAGTCTCGCCAGGCCTGGGAGATCTCGGTGTAGCAGCAGCCACAGAATGCCTCTATCCACTTTGAGCCATCCTCCTCAAAGCGCTCCCCAAATGTGCCCAACCACGCATAGCGTTGTGGGGGCTGTAGTTCAGCACTACTTTCCGGGGTCTCCGGAGTAAGTGGGCGAGGGGAAGTGCTAGTGTCAGCCATCTTAGGTATTTTACTATGCGCTGACCTGAGGAATTAGTGTTACAGTCCCGCAATTTATATACCCGCTTCGGGTTTACTAAGCGGTCACTTATGGGAGTAGTCCGCAGCCGCGGTTGATACTCACTATCCTCCGGTGTTGGTTAGGCCGCAGCCGCAGGTCCTAACTGCACGCACCCGGAAGGTCTTGGCACAGTCGCAGCCTTCCCGCAGCCGCAGGGAAGGTACGGTATGCTGAGGTAGTAGTATGGAGTTTCTCTGGCCGGCTAGTCCGTCCCGCAGCCGCGTGGATGGCAAGGCACAGATTCTCCTTCTCAGTCGCTCGGTACGTCCTTCTGGGTCCCCAGGTAGGATAAGGCGAAGCTGAGAATATATATAAGCAGAATAGTGCAATCGGTAGCAGCCGCTAACCGTTTTACTATTAGTAGGCACAGGAGCTCTTAAGGCGTGCGTCTCACTCAGTCAAGTGCGAGTCACAAGATGGCCGCCGTGACGTCAGCTCCTGCCCCCTCCCCGGTGAAATCTCGTCAACAACTTGATTCACGCGGGATTTCAGAGCAAAAAGAGCGCCAAAACTAGTAATGATGATTGACAGTGGCGCTGGCCAATGGGAATACTCGGGGGAACCTTTCAAGCCCGAACCCACGGCCAATTACTGATTAAGGTTTACGATCAGGACTGCAGGCCCTTTGTCTGTAGCGATCAGCAGTGCCTGTCAGCAAAATTTAAAGACACACACACAGCAGCTCAGTCCCTCAAGGCTATGGCTCCGGATTAAATAAATTGAATATATCAATATAAAAGCACGTTGGGCGCCAAAATGTAACACTTGTTTGGCTATGATATGGCAAAACCCAGGCTAGTGATAGGTATAGAGCATGGGTTACATTCAACCTTAATGCACAGGAGTGGGCCTCCGCTATATGGGAGGTATTGATGGAGCTGAGGGTGTAGTTGAACTACAACTAGGTAGAGCGTGTGTGGTGTAGATGGAATAATGGACGCCAGAAAGGTTCTTGCTCATGAACTATAGTACAATTTATTGGAAAAGGCACAGCTTTATAGTGCAGCAGGGTATACTCACAGACACAGCAGTATATGATGTCACAGATATTACAGCAGAAGTGACACTTTAGGCACAGAATAACCCCTTTGGAGAATGCACATAGGATTAGCTGAATTCAGGAATGGAGGCCCTTTATCTGGAATGGATCCCTCCGGCCGACTATTGATCAGGGTGAGAAACTGCCTGAATACTATGTCTTAACCGCGGTCCTCAGAAATGGCACACAAAGCCTGGGTGGACTAAACCCTTTGTTACAACTCCTGGTTGGGGCTATTAACTGCCCTTACTAAATAATCTGACTACAATCACCTCTCCTAGAGGGTGCTATAAATGAAACTGTCTGTGCTGGCTTTTACCTCGTTCACGGGGCCCTGTCCCCGACTTATCACTAGGGTAGGTGGTCCCCTAGGGTACAAATGGCTTCTGGGCCTATGTTCTGGTCCAGGCTCAGTTGGGATCTGTCCAGAACACAGCATGCAGCCAAAAGAGGAAGCCACTTCCTTGTGCAAGACACTATATAGTCTGCACAAGGGGAGTGGTCAACCTGGGCTAAACCTATAGAGGGCAGCCTAATAACAGTAATCTGAGTGTAGAGGGCTCTGCCCTATTACAACACAGATAACATAAAGATAAGGGATAACACCATAGGGAGCTTAACCCTATGGGTCCCTACATCTGTTAAGCTGTGTTGTCTGCCCTAACCTTCTACCTGTCACAAGCACAATCTGGTGCTCCTTGTTTCTCCTTTGTCACATGCAAATGGCAGGCCTATTGACACAATGGCACTTTTGTGCACAGAGTATTCTTAAGATCAGACAGAGCCCGGACCATGGAGGAAGAAATAAGACAGCAAACGCAGTCCAATACATGGTATTCAAAGATTTGATTGCCAGGTAAAGATCAGGGCAGCCAATTATCAGAACAGTCAAGCAGGAGAGTCAGACAGCAGAAGATCAAGTAGAATAACAAATGACAGCACACCCAGGAACTTACTAAGTAAAGGTGGCCATACACTATAGGTGGCATACACGGTAAGTGTGGTCATCAAATGAGGTCACCAAATGAGTGGATCTTCTCTGATATGCCCAGCTAAGGTGGGCGATATTGAGCTAATTTGAAACCTGCCCATTTGACACTTGGCCGATTTTCGTCCACAAATCATTTAGGGAGGCCAGTTGTGGGGCCTCATACAAAGACAGATAAGCTGCTGAATTGGCCTAAAGAACTCAAATTGGCAGCGTAAAACTGCCTGTGTATGGCCACCTTAAAATCCATTCATTTGGCGACCTCGTGTGTGTAGGGCCGTCTTAAGACCTATACTCGGGATTAAACCTGGGTCCACAGAGTCTTTTTTTGTGAATTTTGTGCCAAGCCATGGCATTATAAAGTCATTAGCGGATGCTCCTGTACCCCTCTTTGGACTTGGGTGGCTGTTGGAGAATATATTCATCATTATCAATGGTTGACGCAATAGGAAGCTTCCCAGTTCCTGACATTGCATTTATTTACACAAGCTGATCAAAAGATTCAAAATAGATATCTTTGAATTTAAACTCAGCTTTAATCATTTACTTTGTCTCCAGTAGTGTCAGTTGCCAGCACAAATTCTCTTGATCTGAAAGTCATTTTACTCATGGCCCCTCTATATGTTGTGCCAAAAAGGGTTTCTATTTCCGAGTGAAAATAGTGAGGAGGGACCACATTAATCAATTTCATAACTTAGCCAACAACACCAAAATTTGTGTATTTTTATACACCAACAAATAACTACTGGGCAATTAGTCCAGTACCAAAACTTGATATCGTAAGTGCAATAAGTGCTATATTATATGTACAGGCATGTCTGTTTATCATGTCTATTGATTTTATCTTGTCTTGGCTCTCTTTCTAGGTCTCTTGCAGACTGCTACGTTCTTTGCACTCACTTAGAAACCCATGACATAAAGCAGACATACTGTAAATGCATTAGTATGGCAGATAATATGATTCGAGTTCCTTTTTTGAAAGGAGTCCTGGAAAATAGCAATTAGTATTTGGAAATCCCAAAATTATTGGAACCAGCATAAATGACATCCTGGCAAAAATCTCAGTTTTGTAATTCACAGTGATCCCAAATGTATGTTCACAGGCCAGGCTTCATCTCAGCTTTTATTGCTCAGGAAAATGAGATTGTACTCATGAGATGAAGAAGTTTCCCGTTATTTGAAATATAGGTTGCTAAGTGATGTATGACAGCTCACAAAATGACAATATTCACATTTCTTTATAAAGGAACATTTAATAAAGTGCTGGACAAGTTTTAGGGATTTAAGGATACTGATATTTATTTATAGAATTTACATAACAAAATATCATAAAACTGATGTATTGAAATAATTAAGCAGTTTTCCAGGAACCCTGGAATCACCGTCAGTCTGGACCTGGCTGTAATTTTAGGGTACCCTTAGGGGCATTTTTATCAGATCTTTGCTTTTGTTTTCTAACTTCATAGGCGGAGGGTGACTTTTTTGTTTGGGGAGGCTAAAGATGGCCCATACACAGACTGACCTACAGCTAATGTGAAAAATGTAAAAAAAAATGTAAAAAATTAACCTCCCAACTACCTCTTGCCGTTCCCACTGACTCCCAGGGATACTGTACAAAAGTGAGGGGGGTTCTTTTTTTTTACCCTAAAATGTTTAGGATGTAAAAGTATTCATACATGCACTTCTGTTAGGGGATCTGCAAACATTTGTGTTTGTGATCAGTTAGCTTAAAGGGGTAGTTCGCATTCGAATTCACTTTTATTTTTAATGGTTTTTCAGTTATTTAGCTTTTTGTTCAGCAGCTCTCCATTTGGTATTTCAGCAGCTATCTGGTTGCTAGGGTCTTATTTACCCTAGCAACCAGGTAATCGTTTAAACAAGAGATGGGAATATGAATAGTTAAGGGGCCTACTTGGAAAAATAAGTAATACAAAATTATAATAATAATAAAATTGTAGCCTCACAGAGCAATATTTTTTGGCCCCCATTTGAAATCTGGAAAGAGGGAGAGGAGAGGCAAATTATTCAAAAAATTTAATTAGGAAGACCAATTGCAAAGTTGCTAGGAATAGGTAATTCTATAACATACTAAAGGTTAACTTAAAAGTAAACCACCCCTTTAGATGTGTTTGTTAGTTTTATAGCAAGTGGGTACTGACTCCCCATTATATGCAGTGAGACACAGTCCATATTTACAAAACCAGCACATTATATACAGTGAGAGGCAGTGGGTACTGATGGCAGATATTCAGGCCCTGGCACTATAACACTGGCACTGATACACAGCACTGTCCCCACTGTAACTAACTAGAAATGAAAAAAACAATGACAAAAAAAAAAAAATAGTAAGTGCAAAAAACAACAACAAATATATAAACACACAATGAGCTTTTGCAGGGGAAAGAGTTAACTTTTTTTTACCCTCCATCTGTTAGGGTAAGGTGATAGATTATAAATTATTATAGATGTAATAGGTCAGGCAAAAAACAATTTAATGTCAGCTAGTGATTCTTTAGAACTGTATCGTACCTGTTGGATGAAAACTGCAGCAAAAGTTGGTTCTTAGGTAAAGTTACAGCTTGCAGATTCTTCTTTTCAGTCTTCAGTTCTGTACTGCTTCCAGTTTGCAAAATCTCCCGATCCCTGTGTGCATCTGTGCTCTGATTGGTCAATTTTACTGTCTGTCAAGAAAGCTGTGCTCTGATTGGACAATCCACAAGAAGAAACATCCAATCAGAGCACAGCAAAACGGGCTTGCAAGAACAGATTTCCAGGACAGTGCAGAAACGGAGTAAGGTTTTTTTTTTTGTTTTTTTTTTAATGTGCCAAGCAGGTTTGGGGAGGCTTAGCCTCCCCTAGCCTTATGGAAAATCCGCCTATGTCTAACTTGTAGATGACCGTTAAAATCTAATTGCTTATTGGTTGCTATGGGCAACATCACCTGTAGGCTTACACACTATAGTAAATATGCCCCTTAGTATGTTGCCTCAATAGTAGCAACTGACTTGTGCCAAGTAATTTAGACACTAAGGGCATGATTCACTAAAGGGCGATAAAAATTATTGCACGCTTTTTCGCGTTAAAAAACGCAAAATAACTTGCGCGCGATTCTCCATAGTATTATCGCGTGCGAAAAATCGCCATTTTCGCATGGGGTATTTCTCGCACTAGTTTTACCGTTTTGCGTTAATTTCCGCGCTGAAAAGAATACGATCGCATGATTCACTAAAACTTTTGCGCGCTAAATATCGCATTCGGCTATGCGAAAATTAACACCTACTACAGGCAGGCGAAAAATTATACAAAAGTACAGTAAATGATTTTTTGCAATAAAATATGGACTTACAGTGTTATTTATTCAAGTCTGTGTTTCCCCTAGAGTGACGCAGCCGCCAGTTTGCAGCGAAATGTTCATTTTTAATACAGTAATTTTCTGCAAGTATTGGCGTGTATGGCTAACATGGCGTGCGTTCATCTGCGCAAATATTTCTATTTGGCTACAAGTGATGAAATGTTTCGCCAGGCATGGATTCGCAGCAAATTTTTGGACGTGCGTTGAATTTTTTTCGCGGCGGATTTTTTCATGCGTTTCTCAAAACAATCCGCCAATGGCAAAACGCATGAATAAATTTGCCATGCAAAAATTCACCGCACATCCAAAAATTGATACAAGTGTCAAAAAATAATAGTCACAGCAACAATTTTTTTGCCTGCACAACATTTTTGCTGTTTCGTGGATCTTTCGAAAGATTTGCTAATTTTTCACTGAAGAAACCAGAACACATTTGCTCATCACTAGTGGCTACTATTTATAAGCATCTACTATTTATATGATACCATTTATATGTGGCTAATATTTATATACACCATTGATATGCGGTGACAATTTTTATACACTATTTCTATGCTACCATTCATATGCGGCGATTATTCGCGTAATTTAGCGCATGTACCGGCAAATACCGCATTGAAATAGTCTTTCGCGAGTTAAATAACAATTGCAATATCGCGCGTAAAAAAGCGCGAGTATGCTTATAGTGAATCGTGCGAAAAATCGCCAAAATTAAGCGGCGGTAAAAATTTTAGCGCACAATAAGAATAGCGCACGTTTTATTGCCCTTTAGTGAATCAGGCCCTAATGCCGTTATAAAGGCTGTGTGCCAGAAGTGAAGCCCATCAATGACAAATGAAAGGGAAAATCACATGCTGGTATTTTCGCATCTGCCAAAAATGAAACCTGAGGGTTGGGGGGGGGGGGTTAATGGGAGTTCAGGAGTACAGGATTCAAGCGGTGCATTACTATTATTATTATTACAGAACCCAAAAAGTCCATTCTCAGCTGTAGGGTAGGAATTGGTCAGTAGGCAGACCTGTCAACCCACCAGGATTTTTCCAGGATCCTTAAAGATAACGTCTATGCAGTGTTCACAAGATTCATAATTTATGTACAGGAAGTTTTTAGACTGTCCATGTGATATATTGTATTAGAAAGGGAACACCTTTAGCTATTTCATGATTATGGGTTAGTAAGAGCAAAGCTAAAGGGTGTAGTGTTGCAACACCGTTCCAATGGGTCGCAGGCAGGTGGTGGGCAGAAATCTGTCCTCAGCTCTGCCCCATCTGTGCTGCCAGCAAGCTTTGATTCCTCCTCTTTCTGATGGCTGTCAGCTTCGCTTCTCTCCGTGGTGATGCCAGAGAGGGCTGGGTCCAGCATGGGTATATAAAAAATAAAGTGGGTCAGGTTGGGAGAGGGCTGGTTATGGTCAGGCACAGGCTGACTATTTGTTGACCCTGGCATTACTAAGAGGGTGCCAGGCTGGATATCCCTACCTTACAATGTTCTGTTAGATGATGTTTGTTTGCCATACAATACCCCAGTCTAATTACCCCATCCTGAAATAATTTAGGGGCACTATAATGTATCAGTACTGTCCACCTAAGAATGAAATTTGCTCATGTACATTCTAAGTGCTAGAGGAAATGGAGCTTATTTTGTATAACATATGTTATACAAGTAGGAGTGACCTGTATACATGCCGGTGTGTTAAATGTGTTCCTTTTCTGTGTTATACATAATGTAAGTGATTTATTTGCTAACATACAAGTCTGTGTTAAATAATTTGCCCCTTCTATGTACCAGCATTACTAACTCAGGTCTCTCAGGATTTGTAAGGATGGTGAATGAGGCAATGTGTCACAGAAGGATTGTGTGTGTCCCATCTCAGTTTAGGGTGCTGAGCCATAGAGGTATATTTTTACATGCTGTGTAAAAAGTGGAGCAAAACATTATAGAACATTATATTATATAACATTATAGAATAACATAAATTCACAGCTGATCCTTGAAAGGAAGCTGCTTGCTACCTGCAGTGTTATACGTTCACTTGGAGGGGTTGAACTTGATGGACTTTGGTCTTTTTTTCAACCCTATGTAACTTGCCATTATTGTTTGCTGAATATGAATCTACTGTATTTCCTATACGCGCTGGTGTGTTAAAAGTGTGTAACCTGTGTGTGTGTAGCCTGTTTGTGTAACCTGTGTCTGATTTCCAGTGCAACTATAGTCTGTACCTGGGGGACATTTTTAAAATGATGTTACCTGACGGTGTGTTTAATGTTCATGTAAAATTAAATCAAGGGGTATTATATAGGATTGTAGGTACATGTACAGGTATGGCACCTGTTTTCCAGATAAGGGGTCTTTCTTTAATTTGGATCTCCATACCTTAAGTTTACAAAAAAATTATTTAAGCATAAATCCAATAGGATTAATTATATGTTAGTTAGACTAAAGTACAATGTACTGTTTTATTAATACATAGAAAAGGAAATAATTTTTAAAAATTAGAATTATTTGCTTCTAATAAAGTCTATGGGAGATGGCCCTCCTGAAATTCTGAACTTCCTGGATAATGGGTTTCCAGATAAGGGATCCCATACCCGTAATACATTTTCCTCATAGTAAAAAAAAAAAATGCAAAAAAATAATTCTCAAGTTAGTGAAACGTCAATATTGTGACAACATTGTAGCAAACTGGCAACAATATTGCCCTTTGGTTTTTAATGTATTTTACAACCTTAGAATAGGTAATTTAAATAAAAATGTAAAAATGTTTTAAGTAGTAAAAAAATGTATATTTGTATCTTTGCTAAATAAAAATTAATGGTGTGCAAAAAATAACAATTCAACCTAAATTAGACTTTTTGCAAAAGGAAAAGAAAACTTTTTGGCACTTAATTATTATACAAAAATACTCTGAATGTTGTTTTCTAATGTGTAGATAGTACGTTGGTGACATCTAGTGAGGAAATGTCTAACTTCATATCAGGGGCAGCCTTTCAGCACATGCAAGCCTAGCTATTTAAATGACCAGATAAGACCAGGGATGGAATCACAAATTTACCAGCAAATGTATAACTGCCCATTCTTAAGCACTTGGTCCACCGCAATGCACCCTCCTAACACATCCAGCTCTCTCAAACCATTTGGAAATAGGCACTTAATGAGCAATGCGTTTGTAGGGACCCATAGGGTTAATGTGCCCCTATGGCTTTAAATCCTACAACTTCCTTAGTTTATGCTGTTACTGGGCAAAGACCCATGTATCCAGTTTACAATTTGTATTATGTGCCTATTGGTTATTTGGTTGACTTCTCCCTTTGCACTCTAATATAGTGTTTAGCAAAGGGGTGGGTCTTTCTCTTTGGCTGCCTCTGGTGTCTCAGGTGGAAGGTCCACTGAGCCTGGGATCAACAGGGCCCCAGTAAAGCAATTATTTACCCTAGAGTCATCACCTACTCTAGTGAAGTCGGGGACAGGGACCCCGTGAATGAGGACCAGTTAGATCTTATGGAGCACTTTTTAGGAAAGTGAGATAGAGAGGGAAGGAAGCAAGAGCAGTTTTGGCTCCAACAAGGAAAATAGCTTGAAGTACCCTTCCATACAGGCACTGTTGCCTCAGCATAGGGAAACGGTTAAGACATAGGAGACAGGCAGTATCTAAACACTGATCCACAGTCGGCTGTAGGACTCTTAAAGTTAGAGGGCTATGGGCAACATCACCCTATAATAAATATGCCCCTTAGTATGTTGCCTCAATAGTAGCAACTGACTTGTGCCAAGTAATTTAGACACTAATGCCGTTATAAAGGCTGTGTGCCAGAAGTGAAGCCCATCAATGACAAATGAAAGGGAGAATCACATGCTGCTATTTTCGCATCTGTCAAAAATGAAACCTGAGGGTTGGGGGGGGGGGTTTAATGGGAGTTCAGAAGTACTGGATTCAAGCGGTGCATTACTATTATTATTACTAATTATTACCTTTTGGGTAATTACCTCTTGTTGTCCTCAGGAAGTACTATCATTAGTGCATCTGTATCTGCATTGTGAGTATATTTGAAATAACCATGCATCTTGACTTATTTGTCTCTGACAATAAACCCGGTTATTATTTGTTCAACTGCAAGAACCTTCTGACTTCCATTATTTGCTAAATTGCATTACACCAGTGAGTTGTAGTTTCACTACACCCCTGGTTACTTGCATATAGCGAAGGCCCATCCTGAAGGATTGAGTCGCATGTACCCCATGCTCTAAACCTATACTAGCCGTGCTTTGACCGTTTTACAGCCAAATAGGGGTTACACATTAAAGGCAGAAAGTAAAGTCAAAACAAGTTTATTGGTACCATTAACAGAGACAACCCTATGACTTCTAGTGTTGGAGAACACAAAATGTGTAAGGCTGTCTCCGTTGATGTTGCCAATAAACCTGTTATAATTTTACTTTCTGCCTTTTATGGATTGCTGTCTGAGTGCCTGCCTGTTGCCAAAAGGTTTAATTCCTCTCCCCTAGATAAAGGCTCAGGGTGTTGCACTTGGGCAAAAAAGGGAAAGTTGTGCTCACCACAAAATTTTAAGCCATTAGGCAGTGGGGGTCAATGAGGCTGTAACCACAAAATATAGACAAACAAAGACAAAAACCAAAAGCTCGTGACTTTTGGTGAGTTGTGGACAAAGCAATGTACAGTATTTCTTATATAGTGATTTGACATCCAGCTCTCTCTCTAACTCTGCAGGCCCACAATCTCTGCCATCCCCAACTCCAATCCACCCAATTCCCTCCTCCACTGCATCATCGCCCTGCCCTCATCATCTTTTGTTCTGGTAAAGGACATTACAAAAGGTTACAACTCAAACTGAAGCACAATTTGTCATCCAACAAACATGAACAAAGGGAGCCCTTACTGTTTGCTCCACAGCAGGTTATAGTTGTATGACTCTCTGTATTGGGGAAAGATAATTATCTGTAGTAAATTGGGCGCAAAAAATGAAGAGGGAGTGGCACTGTGATTACATATATTAAAAAATTATTTACAGACTGATGCACCCTATAAAAATCTTAACAACGTTTTTGTAAACACATTGCACAAAATACTCCTAGGCTAATTCTGTGTAATGTGTCTACGATAAAGTTGTGACGATTTTTATAGGATGTGTTGGTCTGGAAATAATTTTTTGTATATTCAGTTTGGCTGTGCACCCCGCTATATATACTTTTTTGCATGAAAGTACTGACACTCCAAGGAGTGGTGTGTGTATATATACTGGAGTAGTAAGCAGCTGTGCTTCCCTTTTAACATTAGTCCTTGCCCTGCAACTCCCACCTCTCACTGAGGTACTAGAATTAACTTTGCAACAAATCTATGATGATGTAGCTGATGTTTTTTTCTCACCAGTTGAGCTCTGTTTTGTTACATTTAACAGCATACAATGTTGCGCTTTCCTGAGACACAAGTGCTTCAGAATCTCCTGTATATAGTTGTTATATGCCGTATTTTCTGTGTATATATTCCCTTTTATTTTAATTTTTTGCAAATTCTTTTGTTTATTCACAACTTTGGTGTTTTCCCCCAATGATTGACGTGTGTTGATGATGTCATTCCCCCACTTTTTCCGCCACTGAATGTTAATTAGACACTGGTTTAGCTGTGTGAGTCACTTTGAAAAAGGCTAGTGATATAACCGAAACGTTAGTCTTCTCAATAAACACCAGATTAATTCTATAAGTCCTGTGAGTGCGGATCTCTTCAATGATGTATCTAATTCTTCACCTGGACCTGCACCCATTCTATTGTGACCCGACTGACATGAGTGCTGGCTCTCTCCTGATGTGTATATATATATATATATATATATATATATATATACACATATATATATGTCTTGTATAAGTTTCGTTTTATACATATGTTAATGTAATCCACACAATAACAATGGGTGTTAGTATATTGTATAGTGTGACGTCACGCTTGCACATCTGTTGGTTGAGGTGTTCAGCCGAAACGTCAGTCCACCATTCATTAAAGGAATCTTTATTTTTTCACATAAGTCCTGTGAGAGCGGCTTCTTTATTTTCTATTCTGTTTCCGGATTTTGGACGCTGCACCCAGGCAGAATTTGTGCTTTACACGTGAGTACTCAAGTACTGCTGAAAATACTTTTTGAAAAAATATCATCTCAATCCCAAATAAACTGAAAAACCTGACAAACCCAATAATGTAAGTATTACATTGTATTTATTTTGATTTGTGTATAAAGGACAAATTTCATATTTTTCAATGACAAAAGATCAGACAATATTTACTAGATGACAGTTAAAGTTGACATGCCCCATTTCCCCACACAGTTAAGTGACTTTGTAATAAATGATTATTTCATGTATAAATACAAAAATGATGCTTTCAGATAACCTATTGTTCTTCCTACTCAGTGTAATTTGAGTCATGAGCTGAACTTGGATTTTCTATTGAGTACTATTCTGATATCTACCACTTTTAGAAATATAGGTATCAGGGAGCTTGCTATTGTTCTGATTATTGGCTGCTGGGGGGGGGCGGAGTAGTGATTTCACTCCAATTTGCAGCGCAGCAGTAAAGTGTGACTTTGTCACATGGCTGTGGCACCCTGGGAAATGAAGAATATGGCTAGCCCCATGTGAAATTTTAAATCTGTTTGTGTTTTTAAAAAATGGATTTCAATGCAGGATTCTTCTGGAGAAGCTCTACTAACAGATGCATTTTGAAGAAATAAATGTTTTCCCATGACAGTATTCCTTTAAGAAAATTCTATACATAAAGCATGGCACATCTCTTCTGCAGCATGTAGCTTTTATATAGCTCTGCCAAGAATGGCCCACACAAAATGCACAAAACAAAGGGGTACTACTAAATTTGAGATTATTTCTCCTTTAACCAAGGATACACATTATTTCAGATTGTTTCAATGTTATAGGCAATCAGACCATCAATGGAAAATCCTAGATAAAAAGACACTCGTTCAATGCTTTTTCCACTTCTTAATTGACCAAGGTAAGCGGGCCTTACTGGAATTGTAATTTTGGGGTCTTGGCCACATTCCACATAGATCAGATTTTTTTCTGCTCTTCCCTTCACACGAAGCAAGAGATCTGCTATTTCTTTTTCTTTCCATATATCGCCACACAGCCAAAGAGAATTTAATTCAGATTGTGGCCACTATTCCGCCCAAGATAGAAATGAGCTATGGGAAGCTTGGCATGGCACATGTGTCGGTATTGCCCTCTGAAAGATTTTCTCATGGACGCAACATATTTGGCAAGATGTGCCGAGTCTCTGTCAAGTTGATGCAAGTTGTGCGGCCAGAAGAGTATTGATGCTAGGAAGTAAGGCTCTGAGTACTTGTGATCGTCTCCAACCATCTGCAAAACCTCTCTCAGGTGTGTTTTTAAAATTTCAGTTTGTTCAAATTTGGGAGAGTTTGGACAAATGCAATACAGAACAATATTGGCCAAAATGTAATTTTGCTTGTCCCTTAAAATAAAGGTGTCTGTTGGGTGCTGGAGTAAATACTGATATGCCTGTATGATAGATTCCATCCTTTTGCTGTCTTTGTCATTGAGAAATTCTAATATCCCGGAAAATCTATCAGCTCTGTAATTCTCCAGTCCAGCCCTGAAATCTTCAATATACAAAGCAATGCTTCCTTTTAGTCTGGTTTCTCCACCCGTTATCTGTGTAAGATCCAGGTCACAGAAAATTTTCCGATATTTTTTGAAGAGGTCGGATACTTTCTCGCGTGTTTTGAATTCAGTACTTTCCCTTAGAATATTCCTCTGCTTTAAATAGACAAAATAGTCCTGGAAAAAATCAAAAGCCTTCTTTAAATGTAATTTAACTTTAGTTAGGAAGTACTGATATTCTCTGAGAACATCAAACAATTCATGATCAGTTCTGCTTGTGCAACCTACTGATACATCCCATTTACCTGACAAATACTGCAGCAGGTGTTTTTTAGTCAACACATCTTTTGAATTAAACCATGGCAGTTTAAAAAGTATGTCTACTGTATAAAGGCAAACTTCAATCTGCCCAAGATATCCAGCAGTGTTATACACAAAGTATCGTTTTGACTTCACTAATTCCATTTCCTCACGCTCAGCTTCAGTTTTTTCTGTCTGTTCTTGGCATTCTCTAAAGGCTTCAGATGCTCTTCTTGCTGTTTCAAGAAGAGTTTCCAAAGCCTGTGCTGTTAATGGATTATTTTTGCTGTGATTGTCCATTAGGGCCTTTAGCTGTGTTTTGTATATTTGGCCCAAAGTGTCCAAAACAAACGAATTACTGGGTGCAAGAGTCTTTGCTTTGTTTGCCCATTCCAATGCAGAGCTGAATTTTTTTTCTCGAATGTAGAAGTGTCTTGCTAGTGCCTGACAAATATATGGATTTTGGGAAAATCTGAAGGATCCCTCTCTTAATACTTTTTCAACACTAGCATTGCCTTCTTCCTTCTGTAACTCTTCAATTAACGGGGAGAAGAGGGTGTCCATTTCATCTCCATGCTCTTTCTTGTGTCTAGTGATCAGCATGCTTTGCATGTTTTGTGAAAAAGTATCTCTGCCTATTCCCAAATCATAGAATATATTGGTATTTAATAGCTGCATAATAGTATTACTTTCATTTATAGCATAAGTGTTTTTTAACTCCTTTACACAACGACTTGCAATCAATGGGTGTATTATGCGCAGGCCTTGGCACCCACCATATTCTTCCACTTCTGTCTGTATTATTATAGTAAAATAAGTGCCCATTTTATCTTCAATACTCTCATTCCCCCAGAATGTCTTCTTTGTGGATATGCCTAAAAATTCCTCACACATTGAAGCTGATATTGTGGAGTCCTTTACATATTTGTTAAGAAGGGCGAGAAAGGAGATAAGCTGGGCTTCCTTGCCAGCTGTATTCAAACCTTTAAGTATGTTTCTCACAACCTTTTCAATATATACCTTATCAAAATTGCTTTTCATTATCATAAAAGAATAGAAATCCTCTGGCTTGTTATGTTCCTGCTCAATCTCCTTTAGTTTTGCTTCAAAGGCTCTCTGCTCTTGAGGTGAAAGTTTGTGTTTGAGTGCAACACTGTCAGAAGGGTAGGTTTTTGAGCTTTGCTCTGGGTTCTGAGATCTCATGCAGTTTAATATGATCACTACTGGCTTTTCATATCTGATGTACTTTTCAGCAATTTGTGATCTGATATAGTTTTGCAAACTGTATACATTTTCTTCCTCTTCGTAGTCATCTACAAGAAGCAGCACAGGAAAGTAATCTGAGCTGTTGGACAACCCATAAGTAGCAAGGCTGGTTATCTCTCTCGCTAGGTCTACAAAACTATCAGCCTTCCGATGTAGAATTGCACACCTGAACTTTTCTCTTAATTCCCATAGGACATGCATTGCAGATGTGGATCCTCCACAGCCAGGATGATGATAGAGGGTAATTACTTTTACACTTATTTGCTTGTCATACTGAGACCACGTATCAATCAAACGCATTAGTTTGTCATGAATGTCCCTCTTGATAAATGGTCCAGTATAGTGTTTCATAGAGAAATAGTAATTCCACCATGAAACTTTTCCTCCTCGATAAAAGTGCTCTTCTTGGTCTCTCCTGAATGAATTAAACTTCGATTCATCCTTCTCTATTTCTGTATCCTGACATTGATTTAAGCAAAGAATATTTAACGTTGGCATGAGATCTTCATCTTTCCTTTGTAGTACAACTGAGGAAGAACCAGTTGATGGCAAGAAGCGGCAACTAGACTGTTTCACAGATTTAAGTTTGAGGATTGTTCCATTTACTTTTTCAATGCCCAAGTTATATATGCATCTTTTTTCCATTTCCTCTGCACTAACAAATCTAGATTGCAGATCTCTCCATTTTTGAAAGATATGCTCATCTTCACAGATACATAAGATATCCTCCACCCCACCCAGTTCCTGATAAAATGTGCTGAACACTTCACAAATAGGATCAGCAGGGTCATCAACTGTGGAAAGTAGCAAGAAAACAACAAGAAATTTCCCATGTTCCATTATGTCTTTCCGTGAAAGAAAAGAAATCAACTTTCTTACTTCCGCTGCCTTTTCTTTATGCCACTGCCTATAATTCAGTGCTTCATAATCTTTACTCTCTAGATCTGACCTCCCATTACAAAAGATCCAGCTGACCTGTTGATATAGTTTAAGATCTTCAAGTTTCTCACAAGTGACATTATCCATATCTTGATACTGACTTGGAAAGTGCAATTTGGTACTCGTTTTTCTCTATATGATTTGCACAACCCATTTGTAACAGACTCTGGGTCATGATCTAAAACTGCAAACCATGGAATTTCAGACATAAAATCCAGGTGACTTGATTGACTTTGGTGGCACTTGTTAGCCACTAATATGTACCATTTGTAATAGGAATTATCCATCATGCCTCTGTTGCCTGTAATTAAACTCACAAGTTTTGGACCCTCATCAATATTTTTCCTTTGCTTGATTTTATATTTTTCTTCTGCTCTTTTTCTAACATCATCCCTTTCTTTCAGTTTAGAGTAAAATACTTTTAAATCAGCATCGCTGTTGCGCACATTTGCAAGGATGTCTTTAGAGCTTTCCCCATCTCGAATGAAGCAAGATTTATCTTTACTTTTCAACCATTTATTGTCACTGAAAACTTGTTGATATGTGGAGAATACTTCTGTATTGCAATAAGCATGCTCAGGAACAACATCTACTTCTATAACAACTAAATCTGACTGGGTGTTCTGCTGATAAAGCACATCTATGAATCTTGGAGGCCGAATGCATTGCTTTGCAACTTCTACTTGCTTTTCCTCAAAATATTTGTTCATCATCTGATAAATATATGAAACATATGCTTCTCTGTTGTCAATCTTAATACCAATAATTTGCCCATGTGGCTTGTCACGCACCCCAAAATGTATAGTACCATTAGTGCGCACATTCATGCAGGCAGCTGCAAACCTAAAGACTTCATTGCAAAATTTCATTTTTTATCATTTGTGTAGCATTTTCAGTGTTTGTGAATTCTTTGTACTCATGAACAGGGTCGATATAGTTGGACGTTCCAGATTCAGGCTGAAGGAAATGATATTGAACATAAATTTTACTTTCGTGGGTACAGTCAAAGGGGTATGGAGTACAGGTCACTCTTGCAGAGCTGGATTCATTCTCGGCATTTGTTGATATGTTCTCTTCTTCCTTTTCTATGTTTTCTTTCTTTTCTGGGATCGTCAAACCTGTAACATTTTTATCTTCGTTCTTTTGTTTTTTTTTCTTTTCTTCACCTTTCTTAGAACTGTCAGCACTGCCACTTTTATTGCCTGTGCTTGTTGTAGACATAGTTTTTAGGCGATGCATTATTAAGGAAGCAGTTCCAAAAGTTATTCCCATCTCTATAAAATCTTTTTTAGATAATATATTGAGGACCTGCCCTGTTACATTTTGTTTGTATAAAATGTCACCTTCATCCATGCCAATACTGAGGTCCTGTGTGACCCATTGTCTAACTTGATTTTTAGTCCAGGTGTCAACATTATGTGGCACATGCAATGGCTTATCCAACAGGTTTGGATGTTCCATATTCCCTACAAATGAAGAATTTAAGATTTTTATAATATATTCCACGGCATCGGACAAATTATATGATTTCCTTTAGTGAAACAAATCATACAATCATAATAGAAAGAGGGGCATCCAAGAGACTTCTTTGAAAGTCAATAAGACTTTAAGTAATTTTGTCTCTGAACAAATGTCTAAATGACTGTCTAAGAAGCCACGTCATTTTCTTATTTGCTGTTTACTACATACATGGAGCTATTTATGTGCCTGTTGTTTGGAGGATTCACTTTATAACTATTAAATACTTGTGCATGTGTATTCTTGCTCAGTGAATGTCGATGTGGCCAGGGATGGCCTTAGGCCGATTGGACCTATTGCTAGCAATCAGTCCCCGCACCAATGGGGGCCCCGCCGTGATACGCCTCTCTTTTTTTTTTTTAGCTTGGGTCCCGTTTAAAAATGACGAGCCTTTTCATTGGTGGTCAGCAGTAATTTGATTGGTCGCGCCCCGTGCGTACATGTGCAACCTTTAACAGCGAGGACGCAGTGAGCCGGAGGATGCAAGCAGCGGACAGCTGGAGGAGGAGCAGGGGGATGCTGAGAGAGAGCAGGATGAAGCAGGTGGGCGCTGGGGCTATGCCTGAGGGAAATCTGGAGGAGGCCTGGGGGAAATTTGAGGGAGCTGGAGGATGCTGGGGGGAGAGTTGGGGGATGCTGGGGGGGAGAGTTGGGGGAGCTGTAGGACGCTTGGGGAAGAGTTGATGGAGCTGTTTGATGCTGGGGGGAGAGTTGGGGCATGCTGGGAGGAGAGTTGGGGAAGCTGGAGGACGCCTTGGGGAGAGTTGAGGGAGCTGGAGGATGTTGGGGGGAGAGTTGGGGGAGCTGGAGGACACCTGGGGGGAGAGTTGAGGGAGCTGGAGGATGTTGGGGGGAGAGTTGGGGGAGCTGGAGGACACCTGGGGGAGAGTGGGGAGCTGAAGGATGCTGGGGGGAGAGTTGGGGGAGCTGGAGGGAGAAATGGGGGAGCTGGAGGATGCCTGGGGGAGAGCTGGAGGATGCTGGGGGAGAGTTGGGGGAGCTGGAGGATGCCTGGGGGAGAGCTGGAGGATGCTGGGGGAGAGTTGGGGGAGCTGGAGGATGCCTGGGGGAGAGCTGGAGGATGCTGGCGGGAGAGTTGGAGGATGCTTGGGGGGGAGCTGGAGGATGTTGTGGGGAGTGGGGGAGCAGGAAGGAGCGGGCCATAGTATGAGGACACTGGGGGAGGACCAGCAATGTTTTGGGGGGCTACCAATGTTTTAGGGGTGTGGCCCTGGCTACCAATGTTTTAGGGGTGTGGCCCTGGCTAGCAATGTTTTAGGGGGGGCCCTGGCTACCAATGTCTGTGTCCTTTGTACTGATGGGAGAGGTCACTGGGGGAGGGGCCATTGGGGGCAGGGTGTGGGAGGAGGGGGGCCCAGAAAATTTTGTTTTCTATGTTTGCTCATAGCCTGTACAGAGAGATACCATTAAACTATACCAGCATAGGGATTGCCCTGTACTTAGCACAATTCAGCAGGAACAGTCCCCTAAGTTTGCTCCATATGATGGCTACATGAACGCTGCTCAGTGCTACTCTGTTCTGCTAGTCTTGGGTGAGTCAGGGAATGGGAGTACACTGCAGGACAAATTGCATTCTTTCCATGGGCATGGCAAAAAATTTTTTTTGCTGCACTACGCGTGGCAGCGTTTTTTGTCCCTATTTACATTTTTTAAATGTTGAGAGGTGTGCCTGTATTAAGCACAATTCAGCAGGAACAGTCTGAAAAACTATAAAACTATGGCAGCATAGGGATTCCACCTGTACTAAGCATAATTCACAATGTACTAAAAATGGTTCCAATATGGCCCCGCAGTTGGTAAAACCGGCCCTGGATGTGGCGATTTACTTCCAGTTCCTGCATTCTCTAGCAATTTAGAAGAATGCTTTGGAGGTGATTTACAGCTTTTTTCGTGGTGTTTCAGGGAGAGGAGTGAGCAGTGAACGCTATTTTAGCTCCTGCTCTGTTTAGATGTCTGTGTGAACGGAGCGCTGCAGAGATTGTACAGGGAGAGGGAGGGGGAGGAGGGGGAAGTGACCGGAAGTTTGTCACAAGAGGAATATGATATGAATATTTCTGTATGATAAATTTGCTAATAAAAATGTTTTGAAGGCATGTGTTTAATGTAAAATATTTGTGTTACTGGTCCTTTAACTACCTCCAATAATTGCTCTGAAAATCTAGAAACTTTAAAAAGGAAAGCACATTCAGTTTGCAATTAGCAAACAACAATATATATTTATTAGTAAAAGCTGTAGGTGACATTTTTGTTTTCTACAAGACCCATTCATTAAACTCATGTTGAACAAGTGGTTATTATAAGGGAAACATAAGGAGTTGACTTAAAAAGCGGCGTGGAGTAGCCCTAAAAGCTTACATTTACTTAATTAGTCAATAAAATGTATCACCTACCCTGTAGCTTTAAAAGCACAAGGGGATCACCCTGCCACAATTACTGTGCAGAAACCATTGCAGTTCATAGGAAGGCGCTGTATCTAGGGAAAAAATAGTATAAATAGAAAATTACATATTGATCAGCTGATAGAATTAACATAACTATCATGGTTATTTTCAAATATCCTCATCACCAAACTGCTAAAAGTAACATTTTAAATTCAGTATTTGTAAAAAAAAAATTTTTTGTATAAAGTACCAAAAATGACCCCGTTGTGACTAAAGAGGAATAAGCAGCATGAAAACATGCAAAATGCGTAATTAAAACTGTATGTCAAAATGACTTTCTTATTCTAATGAAGAAAACATTAATATTTCTAATGTATGGGACAGTAAAGACCACCCACCCATTGCCTTACACTGACTGTCCCTCGTGCATATGTTACACTGTAAAGACCCCCTATTTGTCAATATTGTACTATAAAAATATATTTTGCAGTCTGTGTGCATATACTGTGTGTGTGCATGTATATGATTTATGCGCAGACAGGGTTAATAATCCCTCTCAGTCGGCTAATTAAGAGGCAGGAATATCCTTTAAAGGAGAAATAAAGCTTAACTAAAGACGTAGGCTAGAAATGTTGTCAATTATGTTTTGAGTTTCTGTACCAGCCCAAGGTACCCACAGCCCTTTAGCAGGGAAGATCTGTGTCCCAAAGATGCCCCAGTAGCCCCCCATCTTCTTTTCTGCTGATTCCCTGCACATATTTTGTGCTGCTGTGACTTACCTGAGCTTAGGCACCCACTCACAATATACTGTATATATAGAATATAAATGGCACAATATAAGGCTGATTAGTAACACAGATGATTACTGCATGGCTGCTCTGAAACGAGTGCTCTTAGCATCAGACATTAATCATCAGCCCATCAGCTTATATGACAGACAAACATCATATTCTTAGCTTGATCATTTCCGAAGACCCCTAAGCTTAGCTTCTCAACAGCTGCTCACAGCCCACTGAGCATGTGAGTGTCGCAGTCACTTCTTAAAGAATTGTCAAGTATGTCCAGTATGGTCACCCCCTGTTGAACCTTTAGGCTGGTTCAATAAGTTCATTATATAAAATATGGCATGTCTAGCAATATTCATTTTTAGGGTTTAGCTCTCCCTTAAATAATGTCCTTATAAATAGTGCTTGGTAATGTCATCAATTATAATCAGATGTAATCCTGTCGCATGACTCACTGAACTTGAGTATAATAATAAATGATGTACCCCCCGTACCATCTGTTGAGAGATAAACACAAGTAGTGTGGCCAGGCCCTACCCCACTGCATCAAAGCAATGGTGTGATATGTCTTCATATTCCTCATTAATTTTCTAAACACAATGCCCAATATGCCACTGAAGAAAAGAGATGTGGAAAGTACAACAGGATTACAGGTGCTGGGGAAACTGAAACACAAAAATCTTGACAGCGTAGGACTGTGGTGTGTGGGGCCCACCTAGGCTGACACAGATAAGTTATAAAGACTGAATCAGAGGGAGTTTTAGCATTCTGGTGGGAGAGGGAGCAGGAGAGGGGAGAGCGGAGAGAACTGAGCAGATTTTGGCCATGGGAATTAAGGATGTTTCTGAGAGAGGAAGTCAGACACTGAAACATCATGTTTACAAAAAAAGTGTTACTAGTGTTTTTACCTTTCCTTCTCCTTTAAGCCAAAGTGTGTGAAAATAAAACACATCTTATTTTCTGGTGAATGATTGGTTTGCACCTTTATACAGAGGCCCATGGCATGGGTGGATACAAATTATAAAGAGTGTTACATGGCTGGAATCTACTTTTTCTTTCTCTGTATATCTATAGCTTGTTACTCATTATATGTTGATCAGTTTATGACTATAGACATGTATTAGCCTATATTATATATCTCAGTGCCACAAAATAATCAGATCATAGTCCATCTGTCTTGTGCCTGTTAATGCTGAAGAAACAGAATAATTACCTTTTTTGTAAACTGTTCTTTTATACTTTGAATCTTTGTAAGGTTTTCTTTTTAGGTAACATATCAGCATAAATAATTCAGGATATAAAACAATATGGAAGTAAATAAAAGAAGACTAATGTTGCCGTTTTAAAGGAGAAGGAAAGGCAAAGTCACTTGGGGGTGCCAAAATGTGCCCCTGTTAGGAGAAAACAGCACCTTTTCCTAAAATGCCAGTGGTCGGCGCATGCTCAGTAGAGTGAAAAGCCGACTTCTCTGTTAAAGTTCC
Source organism: Xenopus tropicalis (assembly GCF_000004195.4). Lineage (NCBI taxonomy): Eukaryota > Metazoa > Chordata > Amphibia > Anura > Pipidae > Xenopus > Xenopus tropicalis. Next base: position 32,096,504 of record NC_030682.2, read on the forward strand.
GCTATTCACTCTACTGCGCATGCAGGGAACCAGGAAGGAGGAATCGCTGCAGGTACCCCGGGCTGGTGCTGTTCTCTCCCAACAGGGGCACCAGCCTGGGGTAAAAGGTAAGCGATTAAAGTCACTTGGGGGTGCCTAACATTTTGGCACTGTGGTCCATTGTACAGACTCTGCTCTTTACACAGGTGTGGCAGAAAGCCACCACAAGTAACTTTAAAAGGAAACCTTTAGTGCAGAGAGAGCAATAGCACCATTGATTTAGCCTCCCCTCACCCCAATCTGACCACAGTCAAGGTAAATGAGGGTGGACTTAAAGAATGATTGTATAAGAGTTCCACCGTATATCCCTATTCTCTAATGTATGTGTAACTATAATCTTTCTTGTATTTGTATGTATATATAAAACAAGTATATATGCAGTGCTTTACAAGTGAGACTGCAAAAGCGCTTGTGCTGGCTTTTCTTTGCAGAGCAGGGTCATCATTGTCTAATTACTGACAAACATGTAACTAACCAATTTATATAACGTTTTATTATAACAGAATATTATCTATTGATTTTCTTATCTATTGTGAAAATCTGACACTTGCTCCCATATTCCAAAAAACTGTGACGTGTATTAGGCCAATTCATCTGGAGTATTTTAGGAAGTAGTTTCCCTAAATACTGGTGTTGATCCCTCCTCTTTTCAAATTAAAATTTAAATAGACTGGGTATATAAACTACACTCTCTTCCTCCTCTATTTTACTGCCGGAGCAGTGTTGTGTTGCTAAACTTCAGTTTCTAGCATCATCATCATTGTATCACATGCAGGACTCTGGAATCCTTATTTACAAACAGAGCACAAGTGCAAAGAGCTAAAGTGAACTCAAACTTGAGGACATATGGAGACTATTAAGAAAGGTACTTATGCCCCTACATAGTGCTTTGAAATTTGCAGTGGGGGCCAATGCGTCCACCCAGCCTGTCTGATTGATTACATGTAAGTGCATGCATTGATACAAGGAACCATAGAACTACCTTCAGATTAGGCGATCCAGTAATTCAAGGCCTCCCTTACCAGGCTGCATTGATAGCTGATAAGTTCAGTAATAATTTCAATAGCCAGAGTGTATAAATAAATGCTTACCTTGTCTTTTATCTGCACCCCAGCATTTCACTGATGGAAGTAAGTTTCGTTTCTTTTGAAATTCTGAATAGCAGCTGATTTGGGCGTGTAAGGAAGGAGGGATGCATGATGTCAGTAGCACAAAGATTTAAAGTGACCTCTGTTCTGATTTGCAATGGATCGCTGGTGTAAACTGTTTATATTGTCCTGATAACTACTTCTAAAGTAACATAGTTAACAGAGAGCAATAAAATGCCAGACACTGCAGTTTTATAGTTACCTGTGTCAGGGTGGAGCTTTCAAGGTTACTGACAGTTCTTTCCTACGCTCACAGTTAGCAGCCGGTCATTATAGCGGAGAGCTGCATCTTGCATCTTCCTCTATGTCAGTGCTGTCCAACTTCTGCGGTGCCGAGGGCCGGAATTTCTCTACCATACATGGTGGAGGGCCGCTAATGGAGGCCAGTTTGATTCATATGTGAAATTATTATATTATGTCATATTAAGAGATACCCTTAAATCCATATGCCTCCTCCTGCCCCGTGGATAGCACAGCAACCCCCACCACATAATTACACACCTTAGGGACCATTTAATGGCTATTTCCAACTGCTAACAAACTCCCAGAACAAAGCCCTGCCAGGTTCACCTCCCACAGGCAGCATAGGACAGGCAGAGTCTGGCACACACAGGCAGCACGCAGGTGTGCCATACCCTCCCTGACCTATGCTGCCTATGGGCCATAACCTGCCTACCCTATGCTGCCTGTGTGTGCCATACACACAGTCAGCATTGTCCAGGCAGTACATGCAATGTAGTGAGGTGTGAACAGGTGAAAAATGGGGGTAATTACAGCCTGAGCCTGAGGTGCAAACACTGCAGGGGGTGAACAATGCAGGGATTAAAAGGAAAGGTGTGAACAACACAGGGGATTACATTTTTAAACAATACAGGGGGATTACAGCCTGAATCTGAGGTGAGGAACATGCAGGGGGCCAGTTAATCTCAGTACTGATACCATTTAAATCTTACATAAAGGTAAGCCATCAAAGCAGCCAGACGGGGGGGGGGGGGGCTACACAGAGGGGGGTCGCGGGCCACCAGTTGGACAGCACTGCTCTATGTCAACAGCTTTACCTGGTATTATAGATTAAAGCCTTAAAAGCCACCAGGGTGAGACTGCTCAGCCCTATAGGTGACAAGCAGTGGACTTTACTTCTTTACTTCTGCTACATTGTTATTTTATGGGTTTTTTTAAAAAATCTTACAATACATAAAATCATAAGAGAACATTAGAGGCAGATTTATGGTTGTTAGAGCCTTTGAGCTGGAGCTGTCATAAGGGAAATTACAGCCTGAGCCTGAGGTGTGACCACTGCAGGGGGTGAACAATGCAGGGATTAAAAGGTGTGAACAACACAGGGGATTACATTTTTAAGCAATACCATACCATACCATACAATACCATTTAAATCTTGCATAAAGGTAAAACATCAAAGCAGCCAGGCAGGTGGGGGGCCACACAGAGGGCCCTATAGGTACCAAGCAGTGGACTTTACTTCTTGGCCTGCTTCTGCTACATTGTTATTTTATGTTTTTTTAAAAAAATCTTACAATACATAAAATCATAAGAGAACATTAGAGGCAGATTTATGGTTGTTAGAGCCTTTGAGCTGGAGCAGTCATAAGGGAAACCCCAAATTAGTTAAGGAACTCAGGGTTTCAGGGAAAAAACCTCATTAGTTAAGGTATTTTTCCAGCAGGTGTTCTTAAATGAGAAAAAGATTGGCACCAAAAAGCTGCCAAACTTTTTCCTATTTAAGAAAACCTGCTCAGAGAAAAAATACCTCAGCTATTGAGGCGTGGGTTCCTTGACTCTCGTAGGGTTTCCTTTATGATTGTTTGAGCCAAAAGGCTTGAGCGATCATAAATGTGCCCCAAAGTGTATAACAAAAATTCAGAAGTATAACATAATAATGTAATAAAATAATAGCAGTAATAATAATTCCAAAAATGCAGAGGTAAACTATAAAAAAGTAAGGTGGTCTCTCGCCACTAAGTAACATTAAAATGACACGAGGCTGTAGGGGAGGGGCCCTTCATATCAATAAGTGATTGATTTTTCTTCAATTGGGTGTGTTTGACTAATGTAATACTGGTTATTTTTTGCAATACCCAATGACATGGACTTCAAAGGACTTCAAAGTGTGCAAAATGCAATTTTGTATGCAATTTGCCATGTTTTGTACCTGCAAATGCAGCCATTGGAAGAATTTGAACCTGAGACCATAAAAAGGCAAAATTAATATATTCACCCTATTGTCGCTCAGCAATGTTTCATGGAATAAAAAAATGGAAAAACAAACAATATACTTATGCATGTTTATACTTTCCTAAATGAGGATCTGTGATCATCTTGGGAGGTGCACGATTTAGCAAAGAAGTTTTCCACATACATACCTTGAAATGCAGTTTTACTATATAAAGGTAGTACTTTGGTGACATCTAGTGAAGAATTTTCTAACTTCAATTCGGTGGCAGCCATGCAGCATATTAAAACATGGGCGGTTATGGACTTCTTATTATAATATTGTTTTGCCGTTTCAAATTCAAACTGATTCAGCTTTGGCAGAAATTAGACAAATATAATACAAAATGATATTTGCCAAAAAGTGATTTTGTCTTTTCCTATAAATAAAATTATCTGTTGGGTGCTATATATGCCTGTACATCCAATTCCATCCTTTGAATATCTTGACATGAATACCTTCCGGTACTGTACTTTTGTTTACCTTTACACTTTACGTCTCTTTTAAATTTCCTTCTGATTCTCCCATGCATCAGTAGTTTTATTACTAGAACTGGGTCTATTAAAATGGAAGCCTTATATAACTGTATAGCTGGTTCCTCAGTTGTTTAGACAGATGAAAAATAACAGTTCAGAATCTTGGCTTTTCCACTGCCTGCTCTCCACCCCCAAGTGACCTCCCGCTGATAATAAGGGTCCCACCCCTCTTGCTTCATTTTTACTATTTATTTTTTACTAGGCATTGGTCCAGAGAAAGCATTTGTTTAAAAAAATGTACAAGTGACATTGAGCTAACTAGATATTATTATGGCATAGCTGATTCTTTGGGGCATATTTATTAAATGATAATGATAAATATGCCCCTTTATATGAGCTAATACTTTAGTGCTAAAAGGCAACTCATTACGCAACCCATCTGTGCATTAAGCTACTAAGAAATGCCCTCCTCTTTAAGCAAAACAGGGTTTGTTTGTAGATATATTGCAATATACTTTAAGCTGGCCAACTATGTCAAAGTTTTTTGACCACGCCCACTTTTGTGGCCACACCCCAATTGCCACACCCCTTTAAAAAAAAATACTCCTTTTATATAGATGAAATGGCGGGATCAGACGCAAATGTGCTATACCCTCATACTGTACTACCTAAGGAAAACAATATAGCAACTCCTACATATAAAATACAAATATAGAGAGAAGGCAGTCAGTTATAAGTGAGTTCTAACTATGTACCAGTTTTGCCCCCCATACACAGGTGCCCCCCCACACATTAGCCCCGCCATACACAGGTGCCCCCCATACACAGGTGCCCCCCATACAGAGTAGCCCCCCCCCATACACAGTAGCCCCCCCATACACAGGTGCCCCCCATACACAGGTGCCCCCCCATACACAGGTGCCCCCCCACACATTAGCCGCGCCATACACAGGTGCCCCCCCATACAGAGTAGCCCCCCATACACAGGTGCCCCCATACAGAGTAGCCCCCCCATACACAGGTGCCCCCCATACAGAGTAGCCCCCCCATACACAGGTGCCCCCATACAGAGTAGCCCCCCCTATACACAGGTGCCCCCCATACACAGGTGCTCCCCATACAGAGTAGCCCCCCCCATACACAGGTGCCCCTCCCATACAGAGTAGCCCCCCCCATACACAGGTGCCCCCCATACAGAGTAGCCCCCCATACAGAGTAGCCCCCCCATACACAGGTGCCCCCCATACAGAGTAGCCCCCCCATACACAGATGCCCTCCATAGAGAGTAGCCCCCCCCCATACACAGGTGCCCCCCATACAGAGTATCCCCCCATACACAGGTGCCCCCCATACAGAGTAGCCCCCCCATTACAGAGTAGCCCCCCCCATACACAGGTGCCCCCCATACACAGGTGCCCCCCATACAGAGTAGCCCCCCCATACACAGGTGCCCCCCCATACAGAGTATCCCCCCCATACACAGGTGCCCCCCCATACACAGGTGCCCCCCCATACAGAGTATCCCCCCCATACACAGGTGCCCCCCATACAGAGTATCCCCCCCATACAGAGTAGCCCCCCCATACACAGGTGCCCCCATACAGAGTAGCCCCCCCATACACAGGTGCCCCCATACAGAGTAGCCCCCCCATACACAGGTGCCCCCCCATACACAGGTGCCCCCCACACATTAGCCGCGCCATACACAGGTGCCCCCCCCATACAGAGTAGCCCCCCCATACACAGGTGCCCCCCATACAGAGTAGCCCCCCCATACACAGGTGCCCCCCATACAGAGTAGCCCCCCCTATACACAGGTGCCCCCCATACACAGGTGCTCCCCATACAGAGTAGCCCCCCCATACACAGGTGCCCTCCCATACAGAGTAGCCCCCCCCATACACAGGTGCCCCCCATACAGAGTAGCCCCCCATACAGAGTAGCCCCCCCCATACACAGGTGCCCCCCATACAGAGTAGCCCCCCCATACACAGATGCCCTCCATAGAGAGTAGCCCCCCCCCATACACAGGTGCCCCCATACAGAGTATCCCCCCCATACACAGGTGCCCCCCATACAGAGTAGCCCCCCCATACAGAGTAGCCCCCCCCATACACAGGTGCCCCCCATACACAGGTGCCCCCCATACAGAGTAGCCCCCCCATACACAGGTGCCCCCCCATACAGAGTATCCCCCCCATACACAGGTGCCCCCCCATACACAGGTGCCCCCCCATACAGAGTATCCCCCCCATACACAGGTGCCCCCCCATACAGAGTATCCCCCCCATACAGAGTAGCCCCCCCATACACAGGTGCCCCCATACAGAGTAGCCCCCCCATACACAGGTGCCCCCATACAGAGTAGCCCCCCCATACACAGGTGCCCCCCCATACACAGGTGCCCCCCATACACAGGTGCCCCCCACACATTAGCCGCGCCATACACAGGTGCCCCCCCATACAGAGTAGCCCCCCCATACACAGGTGCCCCCCATACAGAGTAGCCCCCCCATACACAGGTGCCCCCCATACAGAGTAGCCCCCCCTATACACAGGTGCCCCCCATACACAGGTGCCCCCCCCATACACAGGTGCCCCCCCCATACACAGGTGCCCCCCCCCATACAGAGTAGCCCCCCCATACACAGGTGCCCCCCATACAGAGTAGCCCCCCCATACACAGGTGCCCCCCATACAGAGTAGCCCCCCCCCATACACAGGTGCCCCCCATACAGAGTATCCCCCCATACACAGGTGCCCCCCATACAGAGTAGCCCCCCCATACAGAGTAGCCCCCCCATACACAGGTGCCCCCCATACACAGGTGTGCCCCCCCCATACACAGGTGCCCCCCATACAGAGTAGCCCCCCCATACACAGGTGCCCCCCCATACAGAGTATCCCCCCCATACACAGGTGCCCCCCATACAGAGTAGCCCCCCCATACACAGGTGCCCCCCCATACAGAGTATCCCCCCCATACACAGGTGCCCCCCCATACACAGGTGCCCCCCCATACACAGGTGCCCCCCCATACAGAGTATCCCCCCCCCATACACAGGTGCCCCCCATACAGAGTATCCCCCCCATACAGAGTAGCCCCCCCATACACAGGTGCCCCCATACAGAGTAGCCCCCCCATACACAGGTGCCCCCATACAGAGTAGCCCCCCCATACACATGTGCCCCCCATACAGAGTAGCCCCCCCCATACAGTGCCTCCATACAGAGTAGCCCCCCCCATACACAGGTGCCCCCATACAGAGTAGCCCCCCCCATACAGTGCCTCCATACAGAGTAGCCCCCCCATACAGTGCCTCCATACAGAGTAGCCCCCCCATACACAGGTGCCCCCCATACAGAGTAGCCCCCCCCATACAGTGCCTCCATACAGAGTAGCCCCCCCATACACAGGTGCCCCCCATACAGAGTAGCCCCCCCCATACAGTGCCTCCATACAGAGTAGCCCCCCCATACACAGGTGCCCCCATACAGAGTAGCCCCCCCATACACAGGTGCCCCCATACAGAGTAGCCCCCCCATACACATGTGCCCCCCATACAGAGTAGCCCCCCCCCATACACAGGTGCCCCCATACAGAGTAGCCCCCCCATACACAGGTGCCCCCCATACAGAGTAGCCCCCCCCATACAGTGCCTCCATACATGCTGCTGGCTGCTGCTGCTGAAGCGTCTTCTTCAGCGTCTCCTCTATATGCGGCTCCTTGTTCTGTGGAGCCAGGCCTTTTATAAGGTTGCGTGCGTGTGACGTCAATACGCACGGGCGCAACCTTATAAAAGGCCTGGCTCCACAGAACAAGGAGCCGCATATAGAGGAGACGCTGAAGAAGAGGAGTAACGTGCAGCCAGCGCGTCCCGCTGTCGGGATAGTTCCATGAATGTCCCGCATTACGGAAATGCGGGACATTCATGGAACTATCCGGGACAGCGGGACGCGCTGCCAAAACCGGGACTGTCCCGCAGAAAGCGGGACAGTTGGGCGGTATGCTTACAGGTATGGGACCTGTTATCCAGAATGCTTGGGACCTGGGGCTTTCTGGATAAGGGATCTTTCCGTAATTTGGATCTCCATACTTTAAGTCTACTAAAAAATAATTTAAACATCATTTAAGCCCAATAGGATTATATCTTAGTTGGGATCAAGTACAAGGTACTGTTTTATTATTACAGAGAAAAGGGAATAATTTAACCATGAAATAAACCCAATAGGGCTGTTCTGCCCCAATAAGGGGTAATTATATCTTAGTTGGGATCAAGTACAGGTACTGTTTTATTATTACAGAGAAAAAGGAAATCATTTTTTAAAATTAGAATTATGTTCTTATAATGGAGTCTATGGGAGATGGCCTTTCCGTAATTCAGAACTTTCTGGATAACAGGTTTCCGGATAATGGATCCCATACCTGTACTTATGCAATTCATTAAGAATTCTACTGCTTCAATATACATTTAGCAAAGGGACTAAGTTTTACCTGCAACTTACTTGCTTTCAAGGTTAAAACCCCCATATGGTTGCCCTTTTATTGGCTCCACTGGGATCACCTGACTGTAGCTGGAAAGGGTGGGAGCTACAACATGGAGCTGGCCATTGCTCCTGTATGAACTATAGCAAAAAAGGGAAAGTTGTGCTCAACCACTAAATTTTAAACCATTAGGTTGGAGTGCAATGAGGTTGTGACCACAAAATACATATAGACAATAACAAGAGATCCTCTGCACTCACCCATTACCAATATATATAGGATATTAAGACATTCTGTGCATTAAGCTTCCAAGAAATGCCCTTCCCTTTAAGCAAAACAGGGATTGTTTGTCCATATATTGCAATATATTTCAAGCTGGCCAACTACGTCATCCCTACTGGCCAGTCCTACACTGACTTATGTGATTCATTAAGAATTCTACTGCTTTAGTTTAGCAGGATATACATTGAAGCAGAAGAATTCTGCATAAGTCAGTGTAGGACTGGCCAGTAGGGATGACTTTGACGCAGTTGGCCAGCTTGAAATATATTGCAATATATGGACAAACAATCCCTGTTTTGCTTAAAGGGGAGGGCATTTCTTGGTACCTTTAAGGGGTTGTTCACCTTCAAGGAAAAGGAAATCCCAGTTAACATGCAGTTTTATATGAAAGGCCTTACTTTAATATATACTCCAGCTTGCATCACATCCATTTTTAAGCAGCATCACCATCCATTCAAATAAAGTGCAGAGTTTTAAATTGAATTTTCCCATTGTGCTGCGCTATGAGACCAACACCAAGACCGGAGTATTAGCGAGAACTCATACGGCTCGCTCAGCCACTCTCCCCCCTCCCTTTAGAATAAGCTTTGATGATTAGGATTGCACTTAAAAAAATATATATGGAGAGGTCAGGCGGGGCGGGGGGGGGGGGGGGCTGCGCACATGCGCATTTGGAAAACCACTTTGTATATTCATCTATGATGGCGGGAAAAATGACCGCTGTGAGAAACTAGTCATTAGCTCAGTGTAAATGTGGTGATGCTGGCGAGCAGTTCTGGGCAGCGATAGTGATGCGGTTCAGGTGGGGGACAGATCCTCTTCACACAGGGGCTGTAAGTGACTTTAGAGTTTACATGTCCTTTTAAAGGACATGTAAACCCCACACACACAAATGTAGTCAGTGAACAGCCTCTTTGAAATCTTTCAGTACCTGCCACACTGGTTGTCCAGTTTCTCTGTGTGTGTATATGCTGTTTGCAGATTTAAATGTATCCAATTATGTATCAGAGGAAAAATGGCCACCAGGTGAAAGCTGCTATTTGCTTTAGGAAAATGTGATGGTGCTGGCATATATACAGTACAAATGATGCCATTTGGGTGGGGGAGACGTGCCCAACTGATATACATTGTAGGCAAATGTAGGCTTTACATGTCCTTTAACGTCCAAATCTTATTAAAACCACCAACAATGCTCCCAGTGTGTTAGAAAATCCATTTCCCATTAAAAAAAAAGTAAAAAGGCCATTGTAAAAGCTACTTTTTATACCTGTTAAATCAGTCCTTCTCCTATCTCTTTGATGATCAGTTTTCTGATGGGATAGGAGGGGCCTATTTTGAACCTGACAGACTGGGAACTTCCTATATGCTGACATCATCACATCCAGGCTTTGTCCTTACTTGTTTCCTATTGGACATCAATACTGCCCTCCCCCTAGTAACATAGTAAGTTGGGTTGAAAAAAGACATACGTCCATCACGTTCAACCATAATGCCTATATATAACCTGCCTAACTAGTTGATCCAGAGGAAGGCAAAAAACCCCATCTGAAGCCTCTCTAATTTGCCGCAGAGGGGAAAAAATTCCTTCCTGACTCCAAGATGGCAATCGGACCAGTCCCTGGATCAACTTGTACTAGGAGTTATCTCCCATAACCTTGTATTCCCTCACTTGTACTGAGAGCTATCTCCCATAACCCTGTATTCCCTCACTTGTACTGAGAGCTATCCCCCCTACCCCTGTATTCCCTCACTTGTACTGAGAGCTATCTCCTAAACCCCTGTATTCCCTCACTTGTACTGAGAGCTATCTCCCATACCCCTGTATTCCCTCACTTGTACTGAGAGCTATCCCCCCTACCCCTGTATTCCCTCACTTGTACTGAGAGCTATCTCCTAAACCCCTGTATTCCCTCACTTGTACTGAGAGCTATCTCCCATACCCCTGTATTCCCTCACTTGTACTGAGAGCTATCTCCCATAACTCTGTATTCCCTCACTTGTACTGAGAGCTATCTCCCATACCCCTGTATTCCCTCACTTGTACTGAGAGCTATCTCCCATACCCCTGTATTCCCTCACTTGTACTGAGAGCTATCTCCCATACCCCTGTATTCCCTCACTTGTACTGAGAGCTATCTCCCCTACCCCTGTATTCCCTCACTGGTACTGAGAGCTATCTCCCATAACCCTGTATTCCCTCACTTGTACTGAGAGCTATCTCCCCTACCCCTGTATTCCCTCACTTGTACTGAGAGCTATCTCCCATAACCCTGTATTCCCTCACTTGTACTGAGAGCTATCTCCCCTACCCCTGTATTCCCTCACTTGTACTGAGAGCTATCTCCCATAACCCTGTATTCCCTCACTTGTACTGAGAGCTATCTCCCATACCCCTGTATTCCCTCACTTGTACTGAGAGCTATCTCCCATACCCCTGTATTCCCTCACTTGTACTAAGAGCTATCACCCATACCCCTGTATTCCCTCACTTGTACTGAGAGCTATCTCCCATAACCCTGTATTCCCTCACTTGTACTAAGAGCTATCACCCATACCCCTGTATTCCCTCACTTGTACTGAGAGCTATCTCCCCTACCCCTGTATTCCCTCACTTGTACTGAGAGCTATCTCCCCTACCCCTGTATTCCCTCACTTGTACTGAGAGCTATCTCCCATAACCCTGTATTCCCTCACTTGTACTGAGAGCTATCTCCCCTACCCCTGTATTCCCTCACTTGTACTGAGAGCTATCTCCCATAACCCTGTATTCCCTCACTTGTACTGAGAGCTATCTCCCATACCCCTGTATTCCCTCACTTGTACTGAGAGCTATCTCCCCTACCTCTGTATTCCCTCACTTGTACTGAGAGCTATCTCCCATAACCCTGTATTCCCTCACTTGTACTGAGAGCTATCTCCCATACCCCTGTATTCCCTCACTTGTACTAGGAGTTATCTGCCATAACCCTGTATTCCCTCACTTGTACTGAGAGCTATCCCCCATACCCCTGTATTCCCTCACTTGTACTGAGAGCTATCTCCCCTACCCCTGTATTCCCTCACTTGTACTAGGAGTTATCTCCCATAACCCTGTATGCCCTCACTTGTACTGAGTGCTATCTCCCCTACCCCTGTATTCCCTCACTTGTACTAGAAGTTATCTCCCATAACCCTGTATTCCCTCACTTGTACTGAGAGCTATCTCCCATACCCCTGTATTCCCTCACTTGTACTAGGAGTTATCTCCCATAACCCTGTATTCCCTCACTTGTACTGAGAGCTATCTCCCCTACCCCTGTATTCCCTCACTTGTACTGAGAGCTATCTCCCCTACCCCTGTATTCCCTCACTTGTACGAGGAGTTATCTCCCATACCCCTGTATTCCCTCACTTGTACTGAGAGCTATCTCCCATAACCCTGTATTCCCTCACTTGTACTGAGAGCTATCTCCCATAACCCTGTATTCCCTCACTTGTACTGAGAGCTATCTCCCATACCCCTGTATTGTACTGAGAGCTATCTCCCATAACCCTGTATTCCCTCACTTGTACTGAGAGCTATCTCCCATACCCCTGTATTCCCTCACTTGTACTGAGAGCTATCCCCCCTACCCCTGTATTCCCTCACTTGTACTGAGAGCTATCTCCCATACCCCTGTATTCCCTCACTTGTACTGAGAGCTATCTCCCCTACCCCTGTATTCCCTCACTTGTACTGAGAGCTATCTCCCATACCCCTGTATTCCCTCACTTGTACTAAGAGCTATCTCCCATACCCCTGTATTCCCTCAATTGTACTGACAGCTATCTCCCATACCCCTGTATTCCCTCACTTGTACTGAGAGCTATCCCCCCAACCCCTGTATTGCCTCACTTGTACTGAGAGCTATCTCCCATACCCCTGTATTCCCTCACTTGTACTGAGAGCTATCTCCCATAACCCTGTATTCCCTCACTTGTACTGAGAGCTATCTCTGCTACCCCTGTATTCCCTCACTTGTACTGAGAGCTATCTCCCATACCCCTGTATTCCCTCACTTGTACTGAGAGCTATCTCCCATACCCCTGTATTCCCTCACTTGTACTGAGAGCTATCTCCCCTACCCCTGTATTCGCTCACTTGTACTGAGAGCTATCTCCCATACCCCTGTATTCCCTCACTTGTACTGAGAGCTATCTCCCATAACCCTGTATTCCCTCACTTGTACTAAGAGCTATCTCCCATACCCCTGTATTCCCTCAATTGTACTGACAGCTATCTCCCATAACCCTGTATTCCCACGCTTTCTAAGAATCCATCCAGCCCCTTCTTAAAGCTATATAATGTATCAGCCAGCACGACTGATTCGGGGAGGGAATTCCACAACTTTATAGCTCTCACAGTAAAAAATCCTTTCCGAATATTTAGTAATTCATTGCTTCCTTGTGCACTTTAACCAGTTATCCAAATTACAGAAAGAACTCTCATCTGGAAAACACTAGGCTTGAGCGCTCTGAATTAGAATGCTTTCCATTCTCATCCATGATTTCCTATGGCAAGTGAGTGGGAAAAATCATTGAAATGATGAATTTATCCCAATCCATCTCCCACAATCATTCTTTACTACAATAAAATCATTGATTTCGAGATTTATATGGGCCGGGAAAAACCCCAGACTTAAACATGCACAACTTACCTTACCCAAAGAAAAAGGGGGCCGAAGTCTTCCCGATATTTATCTTTACTATATATCCACACACTTAGTCCGAATTCTTGCGTGGACACTAGAAAAAACGAAAAAAGAATGGTGTATACTGGAACAACAGTTCTTATCATTTCCCTTAGAAAATGCACTATGGTCAGAGGAAGGGCCTACTCTAAGGACAGTAAAACAACATCCCTTGATATATGCGACTTTAAGGGCATGGCATAAAAATAAGGAAACCTATAAGCTTACTAGCACTCCCTATGTCCTACAACCCCTCACATTAAATCCCAATTTTACCCCAGGATTGGAAAAAGGATCTTTTGATAGATGGGCATCATGGGAGAATCAACCGACCAGATTTAAAGACTTTCTTAAAGATAATAGAATAATCACATTAGCGGAAATTCAAAAAAAATGGGGACCCCATCCGAGGGACATATGGAATTATAACCAAATTTATCATTTCCTACAAGCTAATAAGCCTCAGAGATGGAACAGACCTTTGACTCCATGGGAGCAAATCATGATAGGTTCAAAGACGATTAATAAACCACTCTCTAAAGCATACAGGTACTTATTGAATGCCATGCCCTTACCACCCAGGGCATTTTGTAAAGCATGGGACAAGGAACTTGCCACCGAAATATCAGAGGAAACCTGGGACAGAATCCTCAGCACCATGCACAAAACATCCAGAGCATCGAGAACAAACGAGGCGATCTTTAAGCTAGTAACGAGGTGGCATTACACACCGGCAAAATTAAGTAGAATGTACCCCAACAGTTCTGATTTATGCTGGAGATGCAACAGCCACAGAGGCACTCACACACATATCTGGCTGACTTGCCCCAAAATACAACAATACTGGTTGGATATTCTGGGCGCAATAAATCACATTACGAAATTCAATCTTGACATTGGAGACCCTGCACTAATTCTACTTAATGTCCGCCTACGTAGTAATGCCACCATTTCAGACCCTCTCACGTTACATTTATTACAATCTGCGAAATCGATCATTCCAAGAAAATGGAAATCTACAGACCCCCCACTATTCACAGAATGGCTAGCCAACACAGAGGATATTAGGCAAATGGAGGAAATAACCTTCATGATACACAATAAAAGTCACCATTATAGGAAAATATGGACCCCCTGGATAGACTATCTAAGATCACTATAAAACATTATCAAAAAACAGCCACCCACATAGGGCACTCTAGAAGTAAGATTTACAAGGTATAGACAATCGAATACTTAATGGAAAATGTAGATATGACTTGATGACAGCTTGCCTGAAAATGAAACTGTATAATAATGTATAGACTAACATTTGCAATGTTCCCCTCCCTACCCCTCCCTTTTTTCCTTCTGTACCCCCTCCCCATATTTACAAAATGATAAATAAAGAATTTTCAAAAAGAAATGATGAATTTATCAAAGTTAGCAAAATTGACTTTACCTAATAAAGCTATGTGACCTTTTATCCAGAATGCTGAGGACCTGGGTTTTTTTCAGATAAGGGATCCTTCTTTAATTTATATCTCCATACCATAATCTACTAAAAACATTTAAACATTAAATAAACCCAAAATCGTTATTTCTATCGTATTGTGTTAATTAGTGAATAGATATAATACGCATGATTCACAAACACATATGAAGTGGTAAATGCGTAAAATATCGCATTAATTTGTGCGAATATTAACACCTACTTGGGGCAGGTGGTACTTAAACAACATTGCGGTTTGTGAGCGTTTGGCAACACAACATGGAGTTTGCAGTGGGATTTTTTCAAGTCTGTATTGGCCCTAGAATGAAACCTCCAGTTTTCAGGGAAATGGTAATTTTCAGAACAGTAGTTTACCGAAAGTAATGGTTACGTGCGGAATAGCGTGAAATATCCCTTGTAACGCTGTCATCGCCAGATAAATAACGACAAGAACATCGCTTCTTAATTCAGACAAGTGTCCTTTTAGTGAATCGAGCATTAAGTCATGCATGCTATAAATAGCGCTCGTTTTATCGCCCTTTAGTGAATCGGCCCCATAGACTTCTACAAACTACAAATGTTGTGTGCGAGTCTGTGAGCATGTAAATGTGCGAAACTCCCTAATCCCCCAAATATGTAAGTACGTGTGCAAGTGTAAATGAAAGTGTGTGCGAGTGTCACTCGCTTGTCAGGCACGGGCTGGAGAGGCCGAAGAGGCAGGGGGGCTGCAAGAACTGAAAGACTGACATCATCTGCAGGATCCAGAGGGGGTGTAGAAAATAAGACCCCCCACCTATGGCCTGAACTTGTAAAACTATCCCCTTTGCACCCCCAGTGCCACCAGCACTGCCCCACCCTCTATGCAAATTTTACCTTCTGCATCCCACATTCCCACAGCACTGCCCAAACCCTCCGTGCCTCAAATATGTTAAATGTATCCCCTTATATTATTATACCATTATGCTCCATCTGGACCTTAAGTTCAACCAGAGCTGCCTACACCCAGTGTCCAGTTTTGTCCTCTTCACCCTAAAGTACTCCCAGCATTGCCCCTCCCCCCACAGGCCAAACATGCAACCATAATTGCCCCTCCCCCCAAAAAAACGTGTATAGTTTTCCCCTGGGCATCCTCAATTTTCCCCAACACTGCCAGCCCGTATCCCCCCAGCACAGCCCAAACGAGTCTCCTCCGCCCCAACTTTCCCCTATGCATGCGATGTTCCTCAGCATAGCCCCCCGCCGTGAAATTATACAAGTTCCCACAACACCATTGCAACCTCCCCCTCCCCAAGACAAGAAAAATGAACCCCAAAGTTCTTCCAGAACTTCCCTTCTGTACCCCCCTTGTAGCCAGTGGAGAAAGTGAAAAAAAGAGTTTTTGTACCGTTAAATGTTTAATGTAGCCACCCTCACTGGAGCACTCTACCGTAGTCACACTGAAGCAAAGGCTGATAAGGCTGAAATGATAACTTAATGCACAGAATGTCTTAATGTCCTATATATATATTGATGATGGGTGAGTGCAGAGGATTTCTTGTTTCTGTGTATACATATTTTGTGGTCACAACCTCATTGCACCCCCACCTAATGGATTAAAATGAATGGTTGAGCACAACTTTCCCTTTTTTGATAAATCAGAGATATCTATGTTTGACCACTAGGGGGTGGTTTTCTACCCAGGTCTATGGTGACTATATTAAGAGCATTAGAGCTCATGCGTGAATGCCAAGATTATTTTTTATTTTGGTATTTATATAGAGCTGACAGATTTACACAACTCTTTACAGAGATTAAATATCAGTCCCTGTCCCTGTGACTATTACAGTTTAAGGTCCCTATTACATTCACACAGAGTAGGGTCAGTTTTATCAGGAGACAATCTGCCTGTTTGTTCTTTAAGGAAACCGGATCACACAGACACAGGGAAAACACACAAACTTTATACAGATAGTGGCCAAATCAAACTCAGAACCCAGAACTAGAAGGCAGCCATGCTTCCCATTAAGCCTCCGAGCTGAGAACAAGGCAGTATTTGGTGTAGGCATATATTAAACAGTTTGTCATTTCTTTTAACAGAATATTGATGTATGCCTGTAACAGCTGACCAGGATTTACTAAGAGACCCCACTGGTATAATTATTGGGCACACCTGCTCTGTTCCTATATTGTATGCCCCCTCTGTGTATTACATTGTCCCTTGCTGTAACATATGTTAAACAAAGGGGCTTCACAACACAATGTGGCTGTGCCCCACACCCACCCTCCCAAATAAATGACAAGTAACAAGGAGATTCTACTAAATCCTGTTATACCATGTCATGGGCCTCTTCCCAACACTAATTTCACATTAATCCTATGTACTGTATGATACTTTCCTATATTGGTGAAAACAAATGTCTACGGACTCCCAGAACTAGGAATCATAAAAGGTGACAACAGGAAAAACAGCAATTCTTTGTCAATATTCCTACTGAACTATTCTACATTTAAAAAAAATCAGATTTCAGCCAAATACAGTTATGAGATGTGTGATCCAGAAACCTGTCATACAGAAATTAAGGGAAGGTCATCTATCATAAACTGCATTTCTATCAAATAATTCAAAATATTAAAATATATTTCCTTTTGATTGGTAATAATAAAACAGTACAGGTATGGGATCCGTTATCTGGAAACCCAATATCCAGAAAGCTCTGAATTACGGAAAGCCTGCCTCCCATAGACCCCATTTTAATCAAATAATTCAGATTTTTAAAATTGATTCCCGTTTTCTCTGTAAAAATAAAACAGTGCTTTGTATTTGATCCCAACTAAGATATAATTAATCCTTACTGAATCTAAACTAATCCTATTGGGTTTAATTAATGTTTTATTGATTTCATCAATTAAAAGTAGACTTAAGGTATCAAGATCCAAATTACTGAAAGACCCCTTATCCGGAAACCCTTGGTCCCGAGCATTCTGGATAACAGGTCCTATACCTGTACCTTGTACTTGATCCCAACTAAGATATAATTAATCCTTATTGGTGGCAAAACAATCATATTGGGTTTATTTACTGTTGTTTAAATGAATTTTTAGTAAACTTATAGTATGGTTATTCAAATTACAGAAAGAATTCTCATCCGGAAAACACTAGACTCTGGATAACAGGTCCAATTCCTGTATTCATATTAAAATAGTTTTGGGTCATAAATTCGCTTATAAAGAAGTTTGTGGAAAATATCAGTACAATTTGCTTTCCATTCTAATCCATGATTTCCTATGGCAAGTGAGTGGGAAAAATCATCTCCTTGTAGATTGTAAGCTCTTTTGGGCAGGGCCCTCTTCACCTCTTGTATCGGTTATTGATTGCTTTATATGTTACTCTGTATGTCCAATGTATGAAACCCACTTATTGTACAGCGCTGCGGAATATGTTGGCGCTTTATAAATAAATGTTAATAATAATAATAATAATAATAATTGAAATGATGATGTGACAACAAATTGAATTTATCAAAGTTAGCAAAATTAACTTTACCTAATAAAGTTATGTGACCTTTTATCCAGAATGCTGAGGACCTTGGGTTTTCCAGATAAGGGATCTTTCTGTAATTTAGATCTCCATACCATAATCTACTAAAAACATTTAAACATTAAATAAACCCAATAGGTTTGTTTTGCCTCCAATCAAGATTAATTATATGTTAGTTGGGATCAAGTACAAGGTACTGTTTTATTATTACTGACAAAAAGAAAATACATTGAAAATATTTTAATTACTGCATCTTTTTTATATGGAGTCTATAGGAGTTGGCCTTCCCATGATTTAGAACTTTCTGGATAAGAGGTTTCTGAATAACAGATCCCATACATGAGCCGTACTATTATTAACTATTGTATTATTTAATTGGCATTCCAGTTGTGACTTCCTTTTACTGAAACAACAAATTTCTATGAAAAATAAGTCCGTTATATTCGTAGTTTATAATTTGAGCCCTTTTTAATGCAATATGTGGGCAGCAATGATAAAATAAATGCATAATTTGCCATTTTTCTTTTTACATGCATAACTTTATATCCAGCAAACTCCATATTTTATTTAGGGCAATGAAACTGGCTAAGAGTGTGTTGCAGCCCAATAATTGCCCTGCAATGAAAACAGATTGTACTGTTAGCCAGAGCCAGGGAGGCTGAGTTTAGCCAACCCTGAGCTACTGTGGTCTGGTCTATCTGGTTAAATCCAGGACCTGCCTGGAGTGAGACATTGCTGGCCGTGCATGCATATGAATGGTGAGCAGAGATCTAGCAGGTGTTCCTTCCCCTTATGTCTCTTTGTATACACATTCAAATCACCTAAGGCAAGAGGCAGGACAGGGTCTGTTAGCTCATTACTGATTTGCCTAGCAAATAAACCAGCAGCTGCTCTCCTCACCAGTGACTTGACACTTGCAGCTAAGTGACAACTGTATGGGACAGGATGCTTCCATGGAGCTCCTCAGTGGTACATCCTACCTTTTAAACATCACCCTATATGCGCTGCTTCTAGGTAAGGCTCCTTACTTTCCACTTATTGTTGTAGCAATAAAATGAAAAAATATTGTTTGACAGCAGTAATGAAAAAGAAACGAAGTTGAGATTTTTTTTTATTATGTTACATTATTTTTAATGTTTACTTTTCATATTATTGTAACCTTAACTAACTTGATAAATATATTGTATATGCTATACATATGCAAGGTGGGTTTTTTGCCTGTATTTTACCAGTACATGACATGTCTTCATTGCCTCTTGGGTTAAATCTGCTTTAGATACTATATGTAATCTGGTCCACAAACAAGTCTTGGATACTTACTATATAGATTTATAGACATTTTATTCAACACTTTCTTATTAAATTACAATAAATTGCATGCTTGGGACTTTGAACTGTGAGCTATGGCTTCAGGGGAAGCTAAGAGCAAGGGTTCTTACTATTGCTGTATTGATGTAAAGTGATATTTACATCATCTTACCTTACTATACCCTCTGTACTAAATGTGCAGCCCTGTTCCATATAACAGATAAAAGCATAGTGGTGTGGCTGCAAATGCTTGTGGCCAAATGGTTAGATGCTTGCATCTCCCTAAACCAGTGGTTGTCTGACTTTTTGGTTGAAGCCCACCTTGGATAATATTAGTCATTTAGCCATAGTTCAAAGCAGTTGCTTAACTAGCAATCCACACATCCTAATACCACAGGGGGGCCCTGGTAAGAACCCTAGTACTCTAGTACTCTCCCCTTCAGCAAGCGCCCTCCTTCAGGGAAAGCTAATAGCTGGAGTTCTACTATGAAGTGATATTGACATCATTTTGCCTTATTATACCCTCTGTACTACATTTGCAGCTCAGTCCCACATAACAGATAAAAGCATAGTGGTGTGACTGCAAATGCCTGTTGCCAAATGGGTAGATACTTGCATCTCCCTAAACCAGTGGTTGTCTGACTTTTTGGTTGAAGCCCTAACCTCATAATAAGGTTACATATACAGGATAGTATTAACATATTAGTCATTCAGCCATAGTTCAAAGCAGTTGCTTAACTAGCAATCCGCACATCCTAATACCACAGGGGGACCCTGGTAAGAACCCTGGTACCCTAGTACTCTCCCCTTCAGCAAGCTCCTTCCTTCCTGAACCCCACTGTTCGATCCCTGATCGATCGCAGATGATGAAGAGGGATCAGTTTGCGGAACTGTATGCATAACATGGACAGGGGCTGAACTTTTTTTTTTTTGAGGGGGGGTCCAGGATATTAAAGTTATTAAGATATTAAAGTTATGCATTAAATGTGTTCACTGTTTCCCCCAAATATCGGCCTATTTAACCTCCAAAGTTGGCTTTCAAGGGTACCTAGAAAATGGACTTCAGGCCAAGCCCCCTGTCACTGCTTCTGACCCACCCATTGGGGCCAACCAATATTTTGGGAACCACTGTCCTATAGAATTAGTTTCAGCAATACTAAAACATAAATGCCCTAAAACTTGTAGTCATTTATATTCTTAGTTTGGTCTATTGGAACGAACATGGGTTAAACTTAATTCTGAGTGATCAGGTTTTCTGCAGCTGACATGACCTATCCAAGCAGTAAACACGGATCCTTTATTATAATCAACAAAGACAAGGCCATTGAAACCAGGATATCACGGAGTACTGGTCTCATGAATTATATACGAGCCATTCTAACAACACATTCACAAACACAAAGTTTGACAAGCTGTTCTCTTGTGCTCCAATATAACTGTTAAAAGGCCCCTATGAATTTTTTAAAGTGTAATTCTTATGTTTAAATATTTATAGACTCTCGTATTGCATCCCAATATTATGTTTAATTACATTCTGCGGAAAAAAAAGAGCAACCTCTTTGGTGGGGTCCTGAAAAAGTAAAATCTGTGGATATCACTGTGATGTTGGTGAAAAAAGTGTCCTAACAAAATGTGTGTACCAAACAACAATGGTTCTATAAAGCTGCCAGGGACAGTTTGCCTCAGGGTGTTTTGCCTAAAAACGACACTATTCTAAAGGGTAAATTGCTATTTTGATGGAAGAGCTTAAAAAAATATCAAAGACAAGAAACAAAACAACACTCATGTTCTCAAGGAGCTCTGGGATCCTGTTTAACTAAATATCCAGAAAGCTTCAAAATACAGAAGTACATTTTAATCAATTTCCTTTTTCTCTGTAATAATTAACCTGTACATTGTACTTAATACCAAGATAGAGTAAATTAATCTTTTTTTTTTAAAGTAAATGTATATAAGGAGCATTATAGTATTAAAGTAAGTCCCAAGTATATAGGAAACCCCAGCACTGTGTATCAATATTGCTTCTTTGATTAATTTCCACAACACTGTCTGTTCCGACTCGCAGTCTATGTGCAATTTATATACTACGACAGGGGCTGCATTATTGGTAATTGCATTGTGGCTTTTGGTATTGATATTACACTTTTATCCTTGCTGCCAATGGCAAATATTTGTGTGTAGATACACAAGAAAGCAATAATGAGAGAGAGAGAGAAACTATTCCCTGCTTTATTTCATTCAAAGAACATAAACATTTCTATTTAACTGTAAACCAAGGGCTGCTGTTGCCTGTCAACACTGCTTGTGTTTTGGGATTGCATTTATACGCACATTTCGGCCTTCATTCTGCATGAGGGTTCTGCATTCCAAGAAGAGGTCACTTAAGTCAAAGTGCAAGTTCCAGAGATTTAAATACAGGGCCACTTTAGAGGGACCCCTAGAGATGCAAGAAGACTCGGCCACCATAGAAGCAGGGATAAATTACAACAGCTAGAGGCCGTCAAGTTAGATATCACTGAGGTATAATACTGAGGATATCTAACAAATGTTATACAATAAATGATGTGCTATGTATTTTTATTAATATAGAGCACCTGTTTTCTACAGTCTACTTGCCTGAAGCTTCTAACAAACTAATGAGCATTTATGACAGTTTGCCGTGCATCCATAGAAGAATGTACTCTGCAATCCAGCTTCCTACTTAGGAGTGAGTTAGGCCTTGAAAATGTAAGACATAGTAAAATACATATATATATATATATGTGTGTGTTTGAATGTAATAATAGTATAAAAATGGAAATGATTTAGCTAGTGCCTTGAGGCAAAGCTAGAAGTTTTATTAACTTACACTGGGCAAATTGTTCATTAACTTATACTGGGCAAATTAGCACTAGTAAACTATAGTTAGTTGGTATAGGAATTGGTATATACTGTATGCCATACAGTGTATGGTTTATATGGGTCACCCAGGGTGCCAATGCAAGAGCACTAAGTGGCGATTTTGCAGCTAGCCCTGGGGCGGGAGGACAGGATACCTACATGCCTTCCCCTGCCTGCCCCTTTTGAATCTAGCATGGTCTAACACAGGCCACACTAGATTTAGAGAGCAGTTCACAGGCCTCTGCACTCCAAAACAGAGTGCAGAAGCCTGCGGCTATTTCCAATATAACCCACACAGTGGCCAACATACAAAAAAAATGGCAGAATTTTTTTTTTTTTGCATCCACTGGAGCATTGTAAACTATCCCTTATATATGTGAATGATAGGTTTATCTACTTGTGTGATATATGTCTGCTGGGGTTTAAATTGATGGATTTTGTCTCTTTTCAACCCAAATTAACTATATAACGCTTAGTAAGCTGTTTGCTTTGCACATTCTACCTTCAAGCAACTGCTCAAAGCTTCTGACTGGTGACTATGGGCTACTAATGTTTCCAGTAAAATCATCCCTAGCACATATTCCCACTTTTTCCATTTTGGCATTTATGACAGAGATGCTGCTGTCTACTTAATGCCTAAAGCAACAACTTTTTTTTTTTATAACATGCCCCTCGTTCAATTGTGCAAAGTAGCTCTTCATATTTTAACTTTTAACTTTAACTTACACAGTTTCCTGATAATTGAACAGTTTTTGGAAAAAACTGGGCATATTGCACTGAAATAGTTTATGTACCTATACTCATTCTGTCCTCTCACCTCTTGCTCATAATGCCCTTTGCCAACTAATATCAAGTGTCACAGTATGAAGAAGCTCTGCTTCTGCATTCCTGGGTTAAACAGTATCAATGGATCTCTGTTCCACTAACAAGATAATTAGTTCCCTTTCCTGATATTCTACAGCTTTCTAAATTATGAGAAATGATGACTATAGATCAGGGAGCCGGGAGAAGATTTCAGGGCTCATTAACAATAGGGAAAGTGCAAAAGATACTGTAGGTGCATATTGTCATGATTTTACCCAATTGCTTGCCTTTGCTTTCTTGTTGTCACTACTGTCAGGTACAAATAATTTTGCTTCCAGTATGTGGCGCAACAGTTTCCTCTGACAGTATATAGAATTCTAGAGTAGGCAAATGATAAGAGGTGGCATGTAAGCATACCCATGGTAGTCCCTTAAGTATGCATTATTCATATTTGGATATTTGGATATTTGCAAGAAGCAACTGGAGTCCTGTACATAACATTTTGCTCATGGGCTCATGGCAGGCATTAAGTGCAGGGATCACCAGCGGCACACACTGTTCCCTGCACCAAATGTGCCAACAAACTGACATGAGATCTGAAGTGAAGGGGGCTATATGGCTCCATGACAAGCTAGCACTTGGGCCTATCAGATAGTAAATGACTCAAAAAACTCTGGACTCTCTTGGATGGAAAAATAGCTTTGCCACTGAAATTTCCTCATTAAAGTACATTTCTCCCATGCATCATGTACCTTCCAGTTCTAGAGAATGACCTTTTGTACCAACAGTTCTGCCTCTACATAATATCTCACATACCTGTGCAATATAATATTCATTATCTTTTCATCATCAAGCACATCTACTTCTCTATTTTCAAATGGACTAATACCTCTTTTAGCAGTTATTGTATTAAACACATACATAGTTTTACTTCCCTGTGCCAGGCCAGTAAATATATATAGAGGCCATATGCCATATAGAGGGTAGAGAAGAAATTTTTTCAGAGCCCAACCCCCAAAGGCACCCCATATGAAAAGCACTAATAGCCTATTCATTTATAGTACGATAGTGTCTAAATATTTTGTACAAATAGTTGTTCACCTTGAAATTAACTTTTGATATGATGTAGACATTGCTATTCTGAGACATATAGCAAGTTTTCTTTTTTGTAGTGTTTTTAGTTATTTAGCTTTTTGTCTAGCAGCTCTTCGGTTTGGAATTTCTGCTGCTATCTAGTTGCTAGGGTCTTTTTTACCTTAGCAACCAGGCAGTGGTGTGAATGAGAGACTAAATAGAAAGATAAGGAATAAAAAGTTGTAGCCTAAAAGAGCAAAAGTTTTTTGTCTAGTGGGGTCAGTGATCCCCTTGCATCAAGGGTCTCTGCTGTGTACCTTGTACTGTATAAAAAAATTGTGCCCGAGTTGAAGCCATGTCCTTACCCCTTGCCATAGGGATCTGCAGTGGCCTCTGCCTACTAGTACTCCATAAATTGTGTGTCTGATGCACAAGTTAGGGGCCACCTACGTGCCTTCCCCCAGCCACTCTTGAATACACTGCTGGTGAGCACAGAGACCTGCAGCATTTCTTCTGCATATAGGAAAGGGAGCTAAGTAGCAAAAACATGATGGATTGGAAAGGTTTGGAATGTTGCCCACTATCTCTGATAAATGTTATATCGAATAGGATTGGACTTGGGTGTGCAATGCCCACTGGGGCTGCTACCACAGGGGCCCCCACACCTCTTCTGGGGCCCCCACTACCTGCCAGCTTAACCACTACCAGCCCTTACCCCCCTGCAATTGCAACTTATACTTAAAGGAACAGTAACTCCAAAAAATGAAATAGCTTTAAAGTAATAAAAATATAATGTACTGTTGCCCTGCACTGGTAAAACTGGTGTGTTTGCTACAGTAACACTACTATAATTTATATAAATAAGCTGCTGTGTAGCCACGGGGGCAGCCATTCAAGCTGGAAAAAAGGAGAAAAGGCACAGGTTACATAGCAGGTAACGGATAAGTTCTGTAGAATACAATAGTGTTTTATCTGTTATCTGTTGTGTGCCTGTGCCTTTTCTCCTTTGAATGGCTGCCCCCATGGCTACACAGCAGCTTATTTATATAAATTATAGTAGACTTTCTGAAGTAAACACACAACTTTTACCAGCGCAGTTACTTTTATACACTTTCATTTTTTGGTGTTACTGTTCCTTTAATTTTGCCACAATCAGGGGAGGGCAGTGGGGGAGAAATGGGAGAGGGCAAGTGGGAAACAGGTCTGGGTCGCGGGGCCCACAAGGGCTGAGGCCACTGGGTTTTTTCTTAGTGTCCGCTAGCCCTGTCTGACTCTGATAGTGAAACATTACTGTTTGCTAAACAAAATCCAGTGAGGTGTAAAAAATGCATAATATATCTGTGACTTTTGTCACTGTTTAAAAAAAAACAAAAAACAAAAACTAACATTCATATGAAATAAAAAGCACAGCAAAGTGCAAAAGTGCAGTATCCCATAAGAACCAATAAGATGCTTGTAGCAGCAACAGTCTTTGCACCTTTTATTTCATAACCATGTAAGGTGCATTTAGTAAAGATGCCCATTATGCAAAGTGCTGTTTTTGGATGCAAATTTATGTTTTTTAACCTATGTTTTTTCCCAGAATTCCAGCATAATTATGGTTGTGTGCTAAATTGCATGCGGTTTAGTGCTTTCTTGTTGTGCTCATGTCTGTATGATTTGAGGATGTGTCACTGTGTTGCCTTAGGGAATCTAGGTCAGTGTTAAAAGTAAATCGAGATGAAATAGTAAATTTGCCACTCTCTCCTATTCTCACCTTAACTGGCCTTCAGTCTTTTCTGATCTCCCTGCCACTGGGAGGGGGGGGGGGGGGGAACCACTCACCACTGAGTTTAGGAACCACTGAGGTAGAGATTGCTATGTTAACTCTCATTGAGTAGAGCATGGTGCCGAAAGCCTGGTGTAGAACGTCCCCATTGCAAAATAGGCCCCTGAGTAAGTTCATGCCTCAGAGGAAGTTAGGGACACCCCATGAATGAGGGCCAGCTAGTTGTAGGCTTCATCCTATGTGGAATATTTAGCAGAGTGGCTGAAGCTCCACCGAAGAATGTCGAGGGTAACTACCCCTAATATGTTTTCTACCAGTGTAGGAACTCATGTGTGGAGAATACCTTGGAGTTCACCTTGTGAACATTAGCTAGAAGACAACACAATAGAGAGAATATACAATTATATAACACACTAAATGAGGTGCTCCACCATAAACCTTCAGGTAGGCAAGCAGATAAACCATTGTAAGGCAAGGCAAGCACTCAATGACCTGCTTGGAAATAAATATTTAATATAGCCTGATGCTATATATTGTGCTTCGGTAATAAATTTACAAGCATGACACACAATGTTTTTTGCTTACACATGTGCCTGTGTGGGAGCACCTGAGGACAGGCTGGTAAGGCACCTCCATGAGACCGCAAACTCTCTATTGTTCTCATTCAGTCAACAATCATTTTAATGCGACAAAATACTTATTTACATAGTAATATCATATCAGGAAGAGGCAGCAATTTAACAGGAGACATAGGCTAAGGGAATAATCAGACCACATGTTAGCTTTTACTGTATGCATTGAACTTTGCTACCAAACTTCTAGTAAACTGAGTGAGAAGGATTGGGTCAGTGTTTAAACCATTGGAGGCTCACTGGACAACTGCAATAGGAAAAACTGCAATTTCTAGTGACTGTATATAAAATTACCTAGTTATACATTTCACATACAATACATTTTATATATAGCCTGGCTATACATGCATCTGCTGAGTAGGTGATTTAGCCAGAGTGTGATATTAAAATCACCTACAGGTTTTGCAAGAAAAACCTTGAGCACTCACATTTGTAAGGGAATGAAGCAATATATATGGAATTGTTGGCTTTACTTGGAGGATCTGGCAGAGTGGATCAATTTGGGAAGCTGCAATCAAGTTATTACACCACAATATAGCGCTGAATGAACTTCCTTTTGCTTATAAATATATATTGTTTATTTACAATAATTTATCTTCCCAAGTGCCCTTTTGCTGGGGCTGGTACAGTGAATAAGTGGTTACAACAGATAGCATTAATTTCTTGTAATATCCAATGTCTTCTTTTGTACTTCTACTTAATTTATAAAACATGCCATTGACTTATTTTAACCATCATGTTTGCATGGTGTCTCATGGAACAGGAACTTGCTCTGCCCTGAAAATCAGAATCCCATCACCTACCATCCATGGCATCGAAGGGAGACCACTTGTCCTTCCTGTTCACTATGATTCTTACGTTTCTGCATCTGAAATCCAAATCATATGGCTTTTTGAAAGGCACCAAACCCCAGCAATGTTTCTGCTATCATCTATTAACCACTCAGTGGTTTCTGACTTGGAATTTCAACACAAGTTCACCTTACAACCTCCAAACGCATCACTGTTGATTTATTCCTTGCATTTAAGAGATGAGGGAAACTACACTGTGAAAGTCAACATCAAAGGCAATACTACAATTTCTTACACTCAGAAGATTGATGTTATTGTGCATGGTAAGTCTATACACACAACAATCATCTTTCTCCTTCTCCCAAAAGTGCTGGGAATGCTGAAACAGTTGTTTGACAGCAGATGTAGGTCTAGGCTATCACTAAAGGCAGTTTCCAGTAGACTCTGTAAAGTTGGGACCTAGAGCAAAATACCCTCTTTGCCCTGGTATTCTATGGCACACATTCCGTCAATGTAAAAATGCTAGTGGAGAAAACACCAATTTGGCCCCCTTCCATTCAGTATCTGTGCATATTTATAATATTGAGATCCACCTGTCAGCATGCATATGGAGTAGATCTCAGGTAGAAATTGCTTAAGAGTGCATTTTCTAGGTGGCGAAACTGCCATTTTCTCCGACAGTGTAGGAAAAGGGCAATATATGACATAAGCCTTAGGGTAGCTGCCAAATGTGGTACAGGCACTCCTGTCTGTGGAATAGCCGGCTAGTAAAGGGGATACAATGGGACACTCTTAGATGGTAGGTATAAATCTGAAATTAGAAATGGGTGCAAAGGTTTGACAGCAGTTGAATATTTATTGCACTGTGGGTAAAACCTATGACTTTTTGTTCCTTTTTTTTTGCCTCTTTTCACTCAGATACCATTTTAGCAAACGAGATAAAAAAAAGAGCTGAAGAGCAGTGTTTAAAAATGTAAATGATATTTTTTAATAATAAGCAACAAAACCTTTAAAATAGAAAAAGAAAAAAAAACATTCTTGAAAGAATTAAAGAGTTAAAACATTTATTTGTGGACCTGGATTTCTGGGAAACTTTTATTTTTTAGATGGAATTTTTTTGTGAAGTATTTATTTGTGGGCCTCAAAAGAATCTGAAATGCAACTCACATCTGCCTATTTGTGCCCATATTATTCCACAATACATATAGTACAAACATATGCTTGTTGTATATGTTTGCCAAGGGCTAACAAGGATTACATTCAGAGCTATAACATTCCCTCTGTTACTTTTCTGGTCTTTTCTTTATCAACCTGTCAGACACATTTGAGTTATAATAAAAAATAGGTTATTATAGAGTTTTGCCTGTAATACAATGGGGAAGTTTGCACAGACACGTCTGTTTATTATCCTTGGTGAATAATGGGCCTGTCACTGTTAAACAGCTTTATGAGTCAATAATTATTTGCAATCGTTTTTGGTTTCGTCTGAAGTATCATCTTTCAGCCTCATTTCTGCAAAGCACCAACCTATCCCTGTGAAACATACAATATTTATGATATAATAAGCCTGTTCTGAGTGCACTCACCTCCTGGAAACCTTGCTATCCAGCAGAAACAGGTCTGTTTAATCTGTGCATAAATAAATCATAATCCCAAATGGATGTTTTCCTACTGTTATATTTTCACTTGGGTATGAAACATACTGTTTAAATGACTGCAAGTGGTTTAGCATTGTGCCATATCAATAATATTCATAACCCTGGCTCCCCTTTGCCAGTTAAAGTGGTGTTTCCAGAATATGAAAATGTCCATTGAATAGGAAACACTTGACAGAACCAGTGCTGCTAGCCCCAAAATGACTAGTGAGCATTTTCATTCAAGTGAACTGGAGGCAACTGGTTTAGTTTTGGGTGCTTACGCAATGTCTGATAACCCAAATCTGACTGAATCCAGTAACCAACGTAGAGAACGCAGGTTTGTGGAAGGTCTCTATAGATCTGAATATGTTCCTTTAATTAACAAATAAAGCTGTTCTACCAGTGAAAGAAAGCAACAGCAATATCATGTTCAGACAGCTCTTGCTGCATATAATGACCTTCTGCGACTCCCAGCCCCTATCTATAAATCAAATCACCAGTAATTTTTTTTATAGAATGACCTTTTAAAGAATGCAAACCTGTCTTTTTAGTGTAAGTGATGGGGAGAGAGTTTGGACAGTTCTGCATTATTCAGGATTGATAGCATGGTTTATCGTAATATTGCTCTCCTCCAAAAATAACTCTGGGGTCTGTTTGCAATGTGTGTCTGTGTTTGTGTATATTCCTGATGAAATATAAACAGCACTTTAATTTGTGCTTCAGAGCAACTGGTGAAAGAGACCCACTCATTCTTCTCAACGGGGGGCAGTGAGGTGATCATATCTGCTCCATTTATTTATATATCTTTACTGCAAATAAACACAGAACAATATAACTGAGACCAGACAGCCCATCTACCACTAGAGCATAAATTGTGGGCATATTAAAATAGAAAAGCTTATCTTGCCCTTCTCTTTATGAAGCAATATTGAAGCTTCCACTCTTATCAACAGGGGGTAACTGGGGGAGAAATGATTGTGCTGTGTATGCTATAAATTATAATAGCTTATTAATGAATTGTACCAGTCTACTACAAGAAAATAAATGTAAACATCTGATTGGACGCTATGGGTATTTGTAAAAGTGCAACTTAGTACGGGTATATTCCTTTTTTCCTTGTTAACATAAAACAGTAGCTTGTACTTGATGGTAACTATAGTTCACAAATGCATATTGGTGGTAAAACAATCTTGTTTGGTTTATTTAATGTTTAAATTATTATTAAACTTAAAAGATGGAGATCCAGAAAAACACATAGAAAAACATAGTTCCTGAGCATTCTGGATAATAGAATGTACAGCTGACCTGCTGTACATTCAGACCTGCATGAGGTCTAAACTAGGGATGAGCACGCTGAATATTTTCTGAATAACACCCACCCTAACTCACCCCTTCTTAACCCAGGCCCGCCCAGCCCAAAATTAAGAAGGGACCTTAGGACCCAAGCCCATGCATTTACCTGAATTCGAGATGACATCACAAGGGGTGGGCTGGAGAAACACTATGCCACTGATGAAGGCCAGCTTTATGGAGCCCAGCCACAGATTGCAAATAAAAAGTTACGTGTGTTACAGTTGGGAAATCCTAACCCACATCTGACCCAGACCCGACGATGAGGCCCATTTTTAGAACAAACCTGCCCAACCCTTGGGCAAACCCACGGTTTTCAATCTGGCCCACTAGTCAAAACTATCACAATACGAAGAAACATAGTCTATATCTGCACATGTGACCTCGAAAATTATTCATAATAGGCTAAACCTCTATGAACTAGAAAATATATAATAGGTACTGCTGCTTTATCTAAGCTATATGGACTGCAGCTGTTCTTGTAGTGTGGACTATACAATCATTTTTCTTTGTATACCCAAAAAGGCAAATATTCATTGATTCGCCTTCACCTGCTTCACAGTGGACTCTGTGCCACCTGCCTGTCCTGCATGCAACTGGGACAAAGGTTACTGCATTGACCACTGGTTTGAAACATCATTTTTCTAGCATTTTCAGTGGCAATGTATAAATTACTAGCAGCAGCTGAGCAATGTATTTCCTAGCTTTCCATAAAGGGGGTGACATGGTAGGAATAAAAAGAGTCACAAACGCAAAATAAAATATAAAATGATATAAAACTTGCTACACACTCACATTAGATCAGCATGACATAGTCTGAATTAGAAGCTCATATTATAATATGTTATAAATATGGGCCTTTAGAACAGAGGTTCCCAGACTGTGGGGCCCAAAGCAATTAACAGGGGCCCAGTCTGAAGGCCAGTGGGTGGTATGTGATGAATGCTGGTTTGCTTTATGTCCAAGTTACATCATTTAATAGTTGAATTAATCCTTCTTAGTTCACTGTCTAAAAATGTCTGTATTACCAAATTCCCATTTAATTTTGCAGTTCCTGTATCAAAGCCTACCATTAGTATTCAGCCTCCCCATGAAGTGGTGGAATACATTGGGAACATTACGTTTCATTGTGCAGTCGAGAAAGGAACACGTGTTACATATGTGTGGCTAAGAGATGGCAAGCCCCTGGAAAGCAGTCCATCTTATAACTTTTACCAGAATGGCACATTTCTCATTGATTCTGTGATGAAGACAGATATTGGTAATTACACTTGTTTGGCGAAGAATTATGTCAGCCAAATGGAGAGCGATGTAATCACACCAACAATTTATTGTAAGTAAGGCCACAATGCCTTCCTTTTTTAATACTTGATTTATTACTTTGATTTATGAGGTTCTGATGTAGGGGCCCTGACATAGTGGGGTTTACATAGTTAAGTTGGGTTGAAAAAGGATCAAAGTCCATCAAATGACCACTATTCTTTTCATGCAATGTACCTTTGTCATAGGGTTGTTATATATACCAATATATACCAATTCATTTGAGCCAAAAGAATAGGGTGCGTCACTCGCAGGCGGAACTCCAGAAATTATACCACACTTTATAAATATCCAGTGCC
Organism: Xenopus tropicalis; assembly: GCF_000004195.4. Lineage (NCBI taxonomy): Eukaryota > Metazoa > Chordata > Amphibia > Anura > Pipidae > Xenopus > Xenopus tropicalis. The sequence continues at coordinate 32,128,725 of NC_030682.2, forward strand.
CAATTTGCAACACAGTTCATTTGGTAAATCCAACACAGTTGCGGTAGATGCACAATTGCATTAAGAACATTGCATTCTTAAAAAAAACAAACCATGCCGAAATTGCTTGAAATTGCACTTTGCTCATGTATACATGTGCCCTATCAGCAGTACTGAGAATGTATACACTCAGAAGTCCCCTCAAGTGAGATTTGTCCAGTTTCAGAAGCACTGATATAACTCATTGGAACAATGGATACCTAACATTATAAGATCACATAGATCTGTATCACATACCATATGGATTGGTGATACTGCTCAATCATTGGAAAAGACTTACGTGCTGTTACTTGAAATAAACCTTGGGTTACTGAGCACTCCATTTGTTTTATGTGGCTTTAGACCATATGCTTGCTCATTAGCCCTGCTCTCTAATCAGCCGCACTCTGTCTTTACTGATGGGACAAAGCAATGTAGAAGAATTAGGAAACAAAGGATGTTTTGAGGCTTCAGGAAAGTCTTCTTATTACTTGGAGTCAGTGTCTAATAACTATGAGACTGTGAGACAAGAGAATCTCTGAGCTGGAACAGTTAGTAGCACAGGGCTACATAAGAGGCAGATATAATCAGCTGATCAGTCTTTTTGACTATTGCAACTTTCCATCAATAACCATTCAATAGCTGGCCTGCTATAACTCCCTGCGCTTACGGGTTTCCATGTGCCATATGCCATGGTTGCGGGGGAGTGCAGCGATAAAAAGATCTCTGTCAGTAAGTACCTGCCATCTGCTCAGAGACAGAATGGCTGGGGTTGTAATGTTGACAGGACCAATCAGCAAAGCCCAAGCAGCAGTTATATCTTAGTGACACAGGTGAATTATTATTTTACAAGCTATTTGATAAACATGCCTGACTATGGAAAGTGCTTATCTAGTTAGAAGAGAAAAAAATATATTGATTTTTTTCCATGGGTAAGCCTTTTTACACAAATTATATTGATGTTTTCTCCCTTGGAACCCATGTGAACTTTTCTGCTTGATCAACCTTATATGGCAGTTTCAGCTCAATCCCTTTTTACAGAACAAGTTGTAGGGAGTTGGTGAAACGGCGATTAGCGGTAAAATACTGGCCGGATGACAACCCTAGTCCCCAGCAAAATAACTTTGTACTTGATCCCAACTAAGTTCTAAGTATTGGAGGCAAAACAATCCTACTGGGTTTAATTAATATTTAAATGATTAGTAGACTTAAGGTATGGAGATGCAAATTACAGAAAGACTCCTTATGCGGAAAACCCCAGGTCCTGAGCATTCTGGATAACAGGTCCCATACCTGTACTAAGTTCTTGTAGAATAAGCTGGTTTACACATATTAACCTTACTTTGTCAATATTCAAATGAATGCTTTCCTCAGTATGCAGATGCTTACCTGGTCAGATTCCTTTTGGCTTTATTATATTTCTGTCTTTTTTCAGATGGGCCCTATGGGCTCACAGTCAGTTCAGATAAAGGCCTTAAAGTCGGAGAGGTGTTCACAGTAGACATTGGAGAATCCATACAATTTGATTGTTCAGCCGACTCAAATCCCCCAAATACTTTTTCATGGATCCAGAGGACTCAAAATTCAACAGAAATCATTAATTATGGTCCATACTTTAAAATTCTTTCTGACAAAGTAGGGCAAAAAACAGTGGATTACATGTGCCGGGCATACAACAACATCACTGGGAAGCGCGATGAAACACAATTCACAGTCATCTATGCATCCACAGGTATGATGATAATGCAGCTAGACATCATTTCATCCCACAGAACCTGCACATTTTAAAATGATACAGCAATGGCTGACCAGAATCTCTTGTAGCACACTAGATACTGGTTCTCATAATCTCTCTCAAATCCAAAGACCTCCTCTGGTTTGTACTATTGGTTTTATACAATAGCATTGCAACACTAACACGGAGTTAATGTATAGTAATTAAGTGGAACCTATTTTCCCAAATGACACAGGTTACAATGCAGAGAACCTTTTTAAATAAAGTTCAGTTTGTCCCATACACAGATTAATTACCTACAGCCTGGAGGGGCCAAGTCGGCAGATATTATTGGCCAGATTGGTGGGATCCAATGTCAAATAAAAAAACTTTTCATTTTACTGTTATGCATTTTTAGTGCAACAAATTGAAAAGATATTGATACATTTCATTTAAATAATGAGCTGAATGTCAACTCTATCCCTGTTTATTGAATACAGGTGCTTTGGGCTGTGGTAGGATAATAAAGCCTGCAGCGCATAGGAAGGACTGTCAACCTTAGCTTTTTGCAAATTCTATTGTAATTGTCCATTTTCTAGATCCATAAGTCAGTCTCTATACACAGCAGCCAATGTTACTTGCAACAGAACCAAGTGACAATATTTTTTCCCAGAATGAAACAAACCGGTTTGTCCTGAATACAACTCTTTTGTTATAAATGCAAACAAATGCAGCAGGGGCTGTTTGCTGGCAGGGACTCGGCACACAGAAGGCTTTGTTTGGTCTCAGCCACAGTGTCCTGAGAGAAGTGACAGTCCAACAACAGCATAGTACTGTATCAATGAGTGGGGCAAATGTTAGTATTTGTATATAGGCAGGCAGAGTAATATTCTGAGTATGTGCTGATATAGTGGCAATAATAACTGTGAAACTGTGATAACTTGGAAAGATACTGATTTAATACAGTTTAATAAGCCTGGTACTTTTTCCAAGCAATAATGATGGTTACTATATGGAAAAAAATAATGAACAAATCTGCATTACTACTGAATTGCAGTAACATGGAAATTTGTATTATTATATTATTAATTAATTATATTATGAATTTGAATTATCTAATGCTAAGTCACATGATACATGATCATGATACATGATCATTAAAGGGGTGATTCACCTTTAACTAAAAGAAGATTACTCTTTGCAATTACAATTTTGAAATTGTTAGTTTTTATTACTTTTCTTATTCAGACCCTCTCCTAATATTCCTGTCTCTCATTCAAACCACTGCCTGGTTGCTAGGGTAATCTGGAGCCTAGCAACCAGATAGTCAGTAAAATCCCAAATTGCAGAGCTGCAGAACAAAAAGCTAAATAATTCAAAAAACACAAATAAAAAAATAAGACCAATAGCAAATGATCTCAGAACAGCACTCTACAACATTCTAAAAGTTAATTTAAAGATGAACAACCCCTTTATAATTGACATAATGCTTGTTTAGGTGCAAGTGATGAAAGGCATCAATACACACAACAATTGTGTCCATTTCAAATTGGGACTGCAATCATTAGTAAGCCCTATAATCATGCAAAGATGAATTTGAATTTTTTTTGTAAAGGATTATTTCCCCATGTCTTGTTGGGGATTCTGAGCACCTGTAATAAATAAAAATATGTTACTGGATCTTTAAACCATATTCTCTTTTACAGATCCACAAAAGCTAGAACAGAATGGGAACACATACCCTCTGGCAGCAATAACTGGCATCTCTTTGTTTATAATTCTGTCTATGTGCCTTCTGTTTGTCTGGAAGAAATACCATTACCGACTCTTCAGAGGTACTGCATATGTCTACTTGATAGTGTGGAATCAAAATTCATTCAACCCAGTTTTTTAAATTAACAATAATTCATTTTGTTTTTCAGCCAGACCATGGAAAATTCAACACAACAGGTATTTATCTGTTTCCTTATGCTTCATCTTAAAGAAATGAAAGGCTAAAAATAAGCAGCCCTATAAAAATAATAATCCTTTCTTCAAAGATGTATACAAAAGCTCTCCATCTTTTGATGCCCTTAGATCATCCTATAAATGTCAGTGACACTGCACATGCTCACTGTACTCCAATCTGCTGTTGTGTGGCTTAGGGGTTGTTGAGGTAACATTTCCCATAGAAGCTGGTACAACCTTATACAATGAAACAAACATTTTGTGTATGTATACTGCTTATTATAATTTAGCAGAAAAAAAAATTAACTGGGAAGCTACTAGGAGCACAGTACAAAACAGGGTGCAAAGTGCAAAAAACATGCAATCCACCATATTTTGCAGCCCACTTGCATGCTCATTGAAATGATGCAGGTCTCTGAGCTTCATGGAGCAGAGGGACTTGTAGCTGCCGTCCACATGAATACAAAGCTGTCTGTGGGGGGTTACCCCTCCTTCCCCCTAACTTATGCATCATTCAGACCTTCAAGTTAGGAAATGGCTGTAGGTGTAGTCCACAATGGTGCCCTGTACGCAATGCCTGGCCTATAGTAAGCTGTAAGGATAGGGCTGCCCTGTGTCCGCATCTGCAGCACTCGGCACAAGGTGTGGAGTGGAAAACTGCCCCTGCTGCAAGTGGGATTGAGCACTAAGCGGTGGCTACTGCACCCCTTAACACGTCCACTCAGAGCAGGGGCTGCTGTAAACAAGCCCTAAAACATGTAGCATTTATATCCAAATTCTGTAGCCGAGCTTTAGTGCAGTTTTAAAGCAAGCATCTTATTAGCTGATATGGGTTACTGTAACTGAAATTTGTGCCTTTTATTACGCATGGGGTTCCGTTTTTGAATTAAAATAGGTGGCCTGTAAGTGCTACCTGCTAATTGGTTACTATTGGCAGTGCCAGATTTGTCATCTGGGCACCCTGAGGCAGCCCCCATTTGCACCCCGCCATTCGCTAACACCCCCCCCGCATGTGCATTCACACAATTATTTAAACTTACATACGGAGCAGTGGGGAGAGGCCCCCATTGCTCCGTATGTGAGCAAAATTCTAGTGCGGCATAGGCGGCATACCACCCCTAAATTTGTGCCGCTCTAGGCCCGGTCTTCAAATCCCTCACCACAAATCCAAGCCTGACTATTGGTGATTAGACCAACAGCAAACGTTGCATCTTTACATACATAACCCTTTAAATGGCTTTTTCATCTTGTTTTTTTTTTCTTATAAAGGCCTTCTCAAGAATACAGAAGAACACAGATTTTTTCTGGTAAAAATTTTCAACTCAATGCAATACTCATTTTTATCTTCATGGTTATATATATATATATATATATAAATATATAATTTATATATGGTAAAATAAACTGGTATTTTTTAAAATGTGTTTTTTTGTGCAAGCAGCAATTTACAAGGGAACATTAATGCAACTCAATATGTGAAAATGGTCTCTCATTTGCCTCCCTGTATTTTATAAAAAGGGTTACAAAAACATAATCTCCACTGTGCAGTGCTGATGCCTTTTATACTAAGTGAGGTTATCAGTGGTGTGTAACAACTAAGGATATAATGCCTAATGGAACAGATATGCAGATATGTAGCACCAATACATTTGCTGTATAATGAAAACACAACAGGAATAGGAAATCATTGTAATTATTGGGGAGACACTAAATATGGAATTTAGTCCAGGATTTTTTTAAAATTCAGCATGTTTTGCGGGATTTGTATTTGTTCAAATTAATATATATGTATATATAAAATTCCTATTGTCTAACATATTTAGAGATGTGACAAAACAGTAATAATTATAGAAATTTTTCATATATATATACAATATATATATATACACAATATATTATACAATTATATACATATATATATATATACAATCTACAACTTATAAATGTTATACAGGGAAGATTGGAAAAAAAGAAATTTGTGGTACCCGTAGCTATGGCACACAGTGGAATATATTTTTACTGATATGTATGACGTATGGATGTATTATTACAGATAAATATGATGTATAGTTAAGATATACAATAGCATATTTAATTACTGCTATGTAGCACCAACTGATATATCTATGAACAGAGAAGACTTTTATGTAACTGATAGACAAGAGTGATCTTTGCGCATCACTAGGCTTGCTAAGGCTTTTTGGTTCTGCTCTAAATTAGTTTTTTTTTTACTTTTAGTACTCAGAACTTTTAGTTTAAACCTGTGCAACAATGTGGTTTATCTGATACTACCTGAGATTACTCTTATTCAATGCGGTTGTTATTCTTATTTCTGCAGGACATGAAGATGCCATGAATGATTTTGGAATCTATGAATTTGTTACCTTGCCCGATCCTTATGTACCTCACAGAGTAAGTACTCCTTGTTGCCTTATCTCTTATTATGTTTTTATTAAAATATTGAAGATTATTACACATTGTAAAGACTTGTACTGTACTTAGCCAGGAATGTAATTCATTTTCCTACCCTATTAAACTAATCAGCAATAATACATTGATCCAGTATTTTGCCCAGTCCATAGCTTTTCAAAAAAGATCACGGAACTACAGTAATTTACCTTAGTCTGTAAAGGATAGAATATACTTACATTTTACTGCAGACTGGAGCTTAGTACCTTAGTAGTTCTCTGTAGAGAGATTTATCCCTGATCTTGAATATCCATGTAGGTCTTCTTTAGGCCATGCAACCAATGACAGCAAACCATACACTGGATTTCTAGGCTTCAGGTGGGGGGTTTGTGCTCACAGCCCATTCAAAGAGTTAGTGGAGTTGATAAGGTAAGTTATGCCCAACCATTAGCAGCTCAGGCTAAAACTTCAAGGTGAGTAATGCCCTCAAAATTCTAGGGGGTAAAAGTTGAAAGAAAACAAATATACAATTCCTGTTAATATTGCCATTGTAAAAATATAAAGGAAAAATACAAATAAAACGATATGACCCTTTTACTATATGAAGCTGCATAATAAATACATATATATATATATATACACATTACTATAAAATATTCTGAAGAAACATAATAAATCAGTTGTGTTTTGTGTTAAAGGTGCCAAGCAGTAAATCTGTGTCGGTGTCCAATGCTTCACACGCCCAAGACACAAGCTGCACTGTGTATGAGGTTATACAGCATGTTCCAGAACAGCAGCACGACAACAGAGAGGAGTAAGTAATCTTACACTTAGGGCTGTGGTCTTGTAGACAATAAATCATTTGATGTTAAAAAATGCACAGTTGCTTCCTAACATAATCCATCAACGGGATAACAAATTACTATACATTACCCCTGAAACACCAAACCCAGGTGCTAATATGCCCACTGTTGAACTGATGAACTCCAATAAATACTTTGGCTATTGGTAACGTGTCCATATACTGAGGATTTTAATTTCTATTCTGAGACTCAGACCATCTTGTGGGGCAGTACAAAGATTTTACTTTGGGCCCAGAAATTTCTAGTTATGCTACTTTATCATCTGCCCTGGAGGCAACTGTAATACACAAATAATGCTTAGTAGTACTATATCAGTGCTGTGTGTCTGGTTAAACAGAAATTCATATTTAACTTCAGCATTAGAACAATTAGTTATTCTAATTGGCCCACAGGAAGATTAGTCTCCTGTGGTAAATCTCTGCCCTCCTGCAGAAAACGTTGCGTGACTTCAGCAGATGAAGTGACGTGTATGCCTTCCCACCCGTGATGCACTTTATTGATTTTATTGCCGGTGGGAAGGCATTTTGGGGAGATTACCTGCCCGCAATAGGCGAGATTTACAACCCATGCCCCAACAACCAAAATTTTTTGGGGGCCTACAGAAATACATTGGGTGAGGACCATATCAACATGTTGATGTAGTCCTCACTTGATAGCATTGTCAAACTAGCCTGATTTGATTTCTGACAACATAATGGTTGGGCAGTCAGTCCTTGTGCCCCGTATATGGACTGATAAGTTACTGACTATAGCGATGAACGAAATTAGTTGCCCTTGATGTCAGGTTCCCTGGTGGTCCTTTGTGCCCCAGTCCTACACTAGCTGCTTGTACCAATGAGTGACATGCAATGTGTGCCATG